>NC_045476.1:113415186-114615186 GCF_009650955.1 Corvus moneduloides | reverse complement strand
AGGAAAAGGTTGGGTTTATGCACCCGTTATTGCTGCTCACGTTGAATTTATAATTCAATAGTAAAGGACGCCAGTATGTGCAAACAATAAAAAGAACAATTAAAAAGCCGATTGTCCCAAACCTAGGTGGCTATAATATATTGTTCCCCTGCTGTTATTGATTGATTTTAAGAGGTCACAGATGACTGAACCTTAAGGAGTCAAAAGACTTTCTTTTAATTCCAATCAGATGAGCAAAAAGTAGCATAGTTCAGGATACATAAGGTTTTTTCTTGCTGTAATTTTTTACACACACACGTAATAATTTCTTGATGTATCTTTCTTGATGGACAAAATCGTTTTAGTATTAAAGATGGAACACAGTAACAAAGGAGATAGGAGTAATCCTAATGTTACTGAGGTCCAAGATTTTACTTTTTATATTCTTAGTATGGATAGAGTTAGCAGCTTTTTTTCTGAAGTAACCAATCCTCAGAGTAGATCAATGTGATGTATAGAGTGACTCCTATTTCCAAGGGTTAAAAAAAAAGAAAAAAAAGAAACAACCTATGCACTTTCAATAAACTCTGAAGAAAATACCGTGCAACAGTGTTACAGGATAACTTCAGAGAAACATCCATAAGTAACCAGGATGATACCTGGATGATGCATTCAGCATTTGCCAATGGCAACCAAACATAAGTTTAGCAGCACACAACTTTAATATTCACCTCTGAAATAATAACAAAAAAACCCCAGCAACAGTTTTAGTATAAATTTACACAGGTTATTTGCTTTGCAGCAGCCCATTTTCATTGTAACTTTACTGTAGGTTGTTTTTTCTGATAGGATGTGTGAAACGGGGCTTACAAAGAAGCCCTGCTTCTGTGTCTCTACTCATTTATCCAGATCCTAAAAAGGTCTAAATTTGTCCTCATTCACCATGGCTTAAGCTTGAAGAGCCAATGCCACAGACCACCACAGAAATACCTCTTGAAGAAAGAAACCTTGCTAGTGGATCACTTCTGAGGTTACCAGCAAGAGTTGCTACTCAGCCCTTCAAGTCATGGTTTCAACTTAACTAAACTGGCTTTGAGCAGATTCTTACACAAACGCAAGGTGAATATTTGGTCAGCTAAAGCAGAGCTTTCTGCTGTCACAGCTCGGAAGCTGTTGGTCCCAAACAAACCCAATCAGCACTAACTCAGCAACTACCATAGCTCCTGTAATGAACTTAACAGTAAAGGTACTGCAGGTGCTCTCTGTGATTTATGCCAGGCTCTGTCAGGTTTAACAGCAGCTCTGTATGATACAGAGGCCATGCCATTAGACACTAAAGATGGCAGATCCAACTCCATGGCTGGCACGCCCTTATAAACTAACATTGCCCTTACTTCTGGAGGCCAGTGACCCCAGCAGAAAGGACAACCACGAGCACTGACATCAGTGACATCTCATGGCATCACAGATAAATCCAGCAGAGGTGGGACTGTCAGAACCTGGGAGTGTTGGGAGATGAAAACTCAGTAGTGCTTAGCTGGCTGGAGGGTTTTTCACTGGCTATTTTCAGCTTTCCCCCAAATGCCCCATAGGTGACTCCCTATGCAGCCCCACTCCCCACAGACCACCAGCTGGGCTGTAGGGACACAGCTTTACGTACCACTACTTAAATCAAAGTGTTTCAGCTTCTAAACTAAGCCAAACTCTTTCCCTCCAAAAAATCTCATATCAATCAAAACATTTGATTTTATCCAGAATGAAGATTTTTGTGCTGTTTTTGAAGTATTTAGCCCTTTAAAGGAAATAAACTTGGAATCAAATATGCAACAAGGTTCATCTCAAGAGGGCAGAAAATGTGTTTTGTATTTTTTTCTTTCTTTCAGTTTGGTAACATACTCACATTTGGGGTGGTAGGAGAGGTCTGCCATGCCTGGACCAGAAGCCAAAACCACAGCAGCTCGTCCCTTCTCAGCCACCAGAAACTACAGCAAAACCTCTTATTTTCTTCTCGGTCAGCAGGGCACAGAGAAAGCAACAACTCTGAACTGATTGTAACTGCTACCTGTGCTCTGGCTTGAAGGTTTTAAACTTTTTTTCCTAAAGATAGAGGGCTTGCATGAATATGCTCCAAAACATTTCACTCATGTCATTGGAGAGAGGTGTAATTCAGCCTGAAACCAGAATTTATGCTACACTCTTATTTTAGTTCCTACTGCCTAGGAGAACAGTTGCTAGTCAAATCGCTAACTGTGACCTGTGCTAAGTTTTCAAATCCATTTGGTTTCGGTTTTGATAGCTTCAACAGAATTGTTGAATGACATTTCCTTTAGCAGCAGTTTTCCAAACAAATTTACTTCATTTCTGCTTGCAAGAAGTGGAAAAACGTATTTTCCTTGTGCCTGCTTGGAACTACGTGTACCTCTGAGGTCCAGAGAGGTGACATATCTTTCACGAGTGTTTCCTCTAATAAGTGTAGAGAGGAGAAACTAATGGTTGTGAGCTGTAGCTACCAGAAGATTAAAAATATTCTGTACGGAAATAATGTTAACTGCTGCTCAGTGTTCGGACTTGTGCAGCATGGAGCTGACTAGGTTGAGCCTATGGAGAGAATTGGAAAGCAAACTTTTCAGCTGGAGAAGCAGACAACCTGAATTTAATGGTGTTGGACCAAATGAGCAGGAATAAATGTGGAAGAGCTTGGCTGAATGCTAACTGTGAGTATTTAAGCTGAATTCTCCACTTCATCTGGGCTTTTTGGATGCAGCCAGCATTATTACAGCAAAAGTGGAAAATGTTGGGCATTTTGTCGTGATTGAGAGTAGAACTGGTGAGAAATGCTAAGTGGATGGGAAGGGGGGAGACAAACCCATTCAGAGCTCTGTGACTTTTTAGGAGAAGAGAAAAAATACAAGTTTGGGTTCAGCAAGTCAGTGCAGAAGGACAGAGCTGCGGTAGCAAGGGGGAGTGCCCTTTCCCAGGTGCAATGCAAGGAGAGAGGGACCCACCCATCTCCTTGGTGCCTAGAAGATGGGGTGTACACCTCAGTCCCCACATCCCAGCAAGGCAGCAGGGCCCAGCAGGAAGCAGGCTTCCCAAATGTGCTCTTCCCCAGCACATGAAAGAAGTGCTGTTTTGGGTCCATACCCCAAAGGAAGCACAGAGCTATGGCCAACAACTCCATGGGGTTTCGAAGGCTCTGGATGGCTCATGGGCTGTCTTGAACCAATCCAGTGCTCTGCATAAAAATAGACTCCAGCACACCTGGAGTGACACTTTAGTGAGAGGAATAACAATGATGCACATCCTTTATGGTATTCAGCATTATGATACTACCCCATATCTATCAGTCTGAATGTCAAATATACTCTGTTCAATGGATTAAATTGTTTTATCGGTCCTCTATTGGGAAGGCAAAAATCTGCTGTGCAAAGCTCAAGAAGTAAATAAAGGACTAAACTCCAATGGGAATTTTGCTGGAGAAAGGCCTGCTTAAGTTGACCTGTTTAATTAAAATGCAATAAAATGCAATTTCCTTTACATCATTACACTCTAATGTCAACCTTAGAATCACAAAGTTGTTGAAACCTGGGAAAAATGGTTAATCTGTGGTTACCTCTTGGTAATAAAAAACTGTAAAAAGATGTTTTTAAGGAAACATGTTAATAATTAAAAATAAAATTGGTGGTCTAAGTGAAGAGTAATGATGGTACTAAAAATGGCATTGACTTAATTATTTTTGTTGATGCCAGTTATTCATTTGTGGGCCATCAGACTATAAACTGGGGTACTTTATTGACTGCAATATATACTGGATTTGTGCCATATTATTCAAGAAAAACAATACACTGCAAAAACAATACAGAGAAGAGGTAATTTGTACAGAGTTCATGAGACAATTATATAATCTAATTACAAAACTGACTCACTGTGCCCTTGGTTCTATTTATTAGAAGAGAATTGAAGGACATACTAAACATACTCAGAGTCTAGGAATTTAAATTTAAATCCTGCCTGTACACCCAAGCATCCAGGAACTGGTGTGAGCCAGCACATAGATCATGAGTCCCAAAAGAAGGATGCCTTGATGTGGAACTCAGGATACTACTTCATTTTTCTGTATGATGGAAATTAAACTACTGCCCCATTTTCCTGAGAAGTGCTTTGAAACTCAGTCAATAGCACAGAAAAACTTTTAATAATGTTAATGACACACAAAAAGAAGTGTAATTTATTATTTATTTCAAAAAGCAACAGCAGTTTGAAATCTGCCTGTGTTTCACATGCTTCACTGGTACAAAACCTCTGGAGAAATGCATCAGGAACATTTGAATGCAAGTGAATGTGTTTCATGTTCAAACAGAAACAAATCACTGAGGTGCCCGAACACAAGACATATAACCAAGGCATTGCACATGTCACTCACTCACAGAGAAGCTCATCTAAGCACAGAAATGACTAAAGCCAAAACAAAAGTAAGTTGCTGAATTATTCTGTGAGTTTTCAAGTTGTAGCTGCACTGCAACTGTTTGAACTCTTTTCAGACGTTTTTCCTTAAACTTTTAATGCTTTTTAAGGAACATACAAGTATTTCCTTTCTTGATCATGTAAGAAATGTTATTAAATAAAACCTTTTTTTGCATCTCTTCTGATGTTTTTTATTCTCAATTTACTGTGCATTTTGTATTTGAATAGATTTTTATGGGTGACATCTAACCATACCATAGTAAATTGTGGAGCAGGCTAGTATTCAGAATGATTATACGGAGTATTTGTTTATAAAGCAGGAAAAAACCTCAGTGTCTCTCTATTTGTTTTTATTAATGGTAATGCTGGCTTGCATACAATATTTTTTTTTAATGAATGCTATGAGGATCTAGGAGGCAGAATAGCTAATGGAGAGCCTGGGACACCTGAGTCCAGTTTGGACCTAGGTAGGGAAGTCATGATTCTGCATATTGGAAGGTACAATTCTGCAGCACATTGGCCCTGGTGCAATCCTGGCTTCAGAAATCCTGTCCCTCCCAGGAGAGACTTTTCTGCCTGGAGGAGTCACTCCAGTGCCAGCACAGCAATCCACTGCCTTCTCCCAGTTGTATTAATGAAATTCCTTGTGGGACCACACTGGAAGAAAGACCATTGAAGTGATTACAATTAAAAATAGCTCTTCCTCTGCTCCTCCCACAAAGAGTTTATTTTTAACTTCCATCACTTCAGTGCGCTGATTTAAGCACTGCTCTACACGCAGTTGTTTTGGCACAGCTGAGGAGGTGACAAACTGCAGGCCAGAGGTGGGAACAAGCATCTGGGGCAGGAGCTGGCTGCAGCAGCTCAGCTGGCAAAGGCAGTGTATCATGGGACTACGGTGTGGTAGTTCACTGCATGAACTTAAACTTTGCCTTTCCTGAGTGTTTTTATAGCCATGAAGTATCTCTGCTCCAAATTCCTAGTACAGGAGAGCTGGCCCAGCATTGCTTTCCTACCCCAGCCTGGTTCATTTCCATTAGAGATTTGCAGTCACGTGAGCCGTATCACCAAGAAATACGGTGTGCGTGAAGCCTCAGCTGAATCCTGAGGCTGGTATCCTTGAAGACATTTAGGTGGCTAACTTTTAGGCAGTGGAAGGCTTAAATGGACAGGGTTAGGAGCAGGCATATGGTCAGTGACAATGCCTTGGCCATAGGACAGCAGCCACCTACCCACCCACTCTCCCAGGTCTCTGCTCACAGCCTTTTATGTTTGGCTTTCATGCAAAGGATCAAGCTGTGTATGGACTCAGGACCGAGTAAGAACTTCTACCAGGTAGTTTTGGCAGTGATTTAGGACTCTTGCATCTTTTCTTAAAGCACAGGCCATGAGTCACATGCTGAAACCTTCTTTCTTATCTCTCCAACTTCCTGACATTTTATGGACCTCAGGCTATGGTGGCTCTTTGACTTCTTCTGTCCACTGCCTGTGATTTTGGTCTTTTGAGGACTTGAAAGCTATGACCTAATTTGAATTTTTGTTAACAGCTATGTAAGTAAGCACTTGGGTGAACTTGCATAGCCTTTAAGTAGTCAGGAAGTCAGATAATATCTAATCTTATCCCTGTTAGGGTAAAAGAGTGTCCCTGGCACACTACTTACCAATGTGTTCTAAAGCAGACAACACTGCATGGTATAACCTATCCTACAGTTCCCGATATTAAAAACAATTATCTGACTGGCTCACATGTGAAAACATCACAGCATGACATCACCTAGAACCTACTGACCCCAATGGAAGAAATACCAATTCAGCTGAGCCTGGAGCTCTCCTTTACTGCCTCAAGTAACTCACTTCACACATCATAAGCTGAGTTTTGAGTCTCCACCATGTTCATCAGACGTTATTTTTTCTTCCAGTCATGACCCAGACTAGGAGCCTAGATGGTTTTCTTAATCATAAATGGTACTTCTGGCAGTTTTAATACTTCAGTGTCAAACCTTCAATAACAAGATCTTGTTGGCCTTCACAAGCATATTGCTTCTCCTCTGCTCCATGCACACTGTTTCAGTCCTCCCTGAGTCTGAGTCCCCGAGACCTTCTTGTAATGCAAATAAATTGAAAACAAAATAAACTAACATCACACTGGCTCTAAAGTAGCACTTCCATGGCACTCTGCTGTATCTTGATGGCATAAACAAAATGCCAACCGAAAAAGCTACCTTGAAAATCATCTAGCTCACAAATGTATGATTTTGTGATGGAATGGGGCAGCCCAAGCTTGGCTGGACCATGTCGAATCACAAGGATCTCCAATCCTTCAAAAGCTCAATAGAGCCTTAGTCCTTCATTGTCTGCAGAATTAGCCTTGAAACCACTTCTTCAAAGGCTCTCGCTGGTTTCAATGACTTTGCCTGCACTGGAGTACTTTTCTGTTTGTCTGTGAACCTCAATCATGACTCTTCTGTCCTCACTATGCAGAGGTGAAGAATCTAACAACCTGTACAGAATATACATCTGTAGAATAGAATCTACACTCTCACTTGGAGAGCACAATATATGGTATGTAAAAAGTTAAAAAAAACCCCATCGTACTTTCCTAACAATCCTTACATATGCATTGAGCTGGAAGTTATTTCAGAGAATACTCATGCTACTCATAAAAAGCCATTACCAAAGTCAGCCGAAATTCCAAGAAAAAAAAAATAAAATAGAAGGGCAGGCAGGTAACTAATCCACTTCGGAGCTGTAAGGTTGTGACCTGAGGTATGTTTTCACAGAAAAGGCAAAAATGAGGATCTTTCCCTAATGAGGAACAACCCAGTGATTTAAATAAGGAAGGATAAATGATGAACATACAGTTTCTGCCTGCACAGAAAACATTCCCAAGAAGAGGACTGATCAGACATAGTCATAGTGGATGGCTACAAACTACCAGACAGGCAGTGTTGACTCAGAGCTCCCTTTCCCAGTTGCAGCTTATGTAAAAGACTATAAAGAAGGAAAACCCATGGAATAATGAAGATGAATGCAATAAATAGACCTGAGCCTCTCTACTTGTTTTAGTGGTTAATGCCACTAGAGAAACCCTGCAGGGCTTTAAGCAATTCTTAGTGATGAAGATTTATGAAGCCCTTTTAAAAACTTCATTAAGGGGTCAGAGAGATTTAAGTGGCCTCACAAGCTCTGCACTAAGCCAAGAGATTCACTTTGCAGAAACTCAGCCAAAGGCAGCGAGGACAGAGCCGGCTTGCAAGGGCTCTTCACACACTCTGGGAACAATGCTGAGTAGTACTCTGTGCATCTGGGCAGTACAGCTTAATGCTGAAGTGCCTAACAGGGTTGTGGCAACCAAGATGGTTAAAGGAAGCTGCTTAGCAAAAGTATTTCCTCTGAATAATGTTAAGGCCAGCATAGTCTAGTAAGCAAGCCAAGTCTGCTCACAGAACTTTCTTCTTCCAGTGTCCCTCAGATCGTCTGAAATATGGCAAAGCTTTTTATTTTTTGTAGCTGGGATTTTCCTCCTTCTGATGACGAGTGCTGCCTGAATCTCATCAAATCATAGCCCAGAATCTTATCTTCCATACTGATGCCTCCAAGCAGTTGTTTAGGACTGTGATTATTTAGTTATAAATAGCAGAGCTCATTAATTTAGCAATCACCCCCAGCTATGAAAATGCAAATTGGGTTGGCTTGTTTGTGTTTTCAAGAAAGAGAGAAGGTGGTGGCGGTAGGTGGGAAGGGGAATATTCCCCAGGTGCTGCTGTTTATCACCTTTTTGTCTCACCCTGAGCCAGGGAATGTTTCATCTGCACCCTGCAGAACTTTGCTGGGCTCTGTTCCACCACCACTGAGGTGGGTATGCATCACGCACCTCTTGTAAATTTGGTTCTTGGACCAACAGTTTGGGTCAACCCCATAAAAAAAATCTGGAGTTCTTTTTAGTAGGTATGCAGCAGAATAAGTTCTGGTAGCTGGCAAAGGCAGCAAACTGACAGAGCAAGAGATGAAGGCTGCTTTTGTAGCGTTACAAGTAAAACTACCACTCCCTTTGTCTTGCTGGATCTGCCTGGCCGTGGGGAAGCAGCCATGATGGAGCAGACTTCATGAGCTGTCATAAAATTCAGTACAAACACAGCAGCACCTCTCCTCCAAAAGCTGTGTTCCAGCTTGACTGCCCACCTGAAGTGAACACCCTTTGCTAGATATCTTACAACCCGATATTCTCTGCTTCATATGGATTGTGGGAGGTGCTACACAGCCTCAGTGCCTCGTGAGGAGGAGAGGAGCCAGAAGGAAAGAAGGTAAAAAGAGAAAGAGAGTAGAGCATGGAGAAAGGGAGACCTGAGAAATCTGCAGTAGGAAGAGAAATGCTGCACTGCACCCTGGAAGACCTCCCTCACCTCTCATCCCATCCCTCAGGGCTGCCAGAAGCAGACACTTACAGAAACCTTCCCCAAAATGACTGGTTATTATTCCCAGCATGTTAAATACCTTGGAATCTAAATGCCTCCAACATGAATTGAAGCAAGCTCCTGAATTTTTGCAGTGCTTTGTTGGACAGAGAATCTAATCAATGGAATCAGCTTAACAACTAATTTTCAGGATTTTGAGAGAGCTTGCTCACGCTAGCCCTCATTCAGGAACACATTTTTACATTCACAGAGCTTAAAGCACCAGCTTTACACTAAATGAGAGGGGTGGATGGAACCCCACACTTGTGAACAGGGCTCTTCAGTTAGGTTTCGTGGCAGAATGGCTCAAGCCTGGGGTAACCTCTGGGAAGGCTTGAATTTATGAATGATGCAATAGGCAACTCTCTGCTTGAAATCAAGCAGTAACAATACCTCCCAAATAGTTATCCACTAAATGATTTAATACTAATGAACTGCATAAGGAAGTTTATCTACCATTACCTCCATCTTGCAGCTTTTCTTAGGGGCCTTACTTCGCTAGCTTCATTTGAATACAATAATTTCTGATGGGTTCCTGAAGGTACCCACCAAGTCAGGAGGTGTCTTCCAATCTGCAGCAGCAAGCAGAGACTCAGGAGTGAGCAGATTACGATTATGGCTGGCACAAAGGAGAAGCCTCCCTCATGACAGTGAGTCACAAGATTATTGCCTAGACAAGGAAAACTACTACAGAAAAGCCAATTGCATAATATTCCAAAGAAAGCAATTGAGTGGTTTCATTGGTAGAGGCTTTGGATGAGCTACACTCTACAAATAATAACTTCGTTCAGGCCGTTTCAATGACACAGGCTAGAGATAGGAAGAGCCATGATAATCATGTTTTGCCACGGCATTTTGGGAAACAGGGGATCAGCAATTTTCCAAAATGGGAAGCTTGTTTTGCTCCCTGAAGACCTTGTTTTGATTTTAAGCACTGCCTACTATGTGCTGTTGCCACATTTTTTAGATACCTTCTTTATTGCTCCCTTGATTATAGGGCGCAGGGAGATTTCTGCAGTAGAGAAAGACTTTTCTGAGGCACATGCTATAAGAGTGGAAGGTATCTGCTCCAAACCCTCCATAAATAGAGAGTTAACTCACTGTATCTAAGTGCCTCAACATGAGGAACGCTTTTCTTTCATGCCCTGTTGAGACTGGAGATATAGGGAGGCAAAGAGAAGCAGGGTGGTTCAGGCACCCAGGGTGCCAGCGTCAGCCCTGGGTGCTGACAGTTGCCTACACAGCCCTGAGGTGCAGAATGTTTTCTCTCTGATGCTCCTGTGTAGCTACTACCACTTGTGAGATGTTGCAATGGCTCAACAAAGTGTTGTAAAATATTTGCACCTTGATAGTGTGCCCCAGCCAAACCATTTTTAGTTGTTTTTACCAGAGCCCTCAGAGTGGGACCAGGCTGGAATTACCCTCACTGGCTTCACCTGGCCTTTCCACCTTCAGCTGCAGCACATCAGCCCCAAGACGGTTTTTAAGCTCCAGTCTGAAGGCTCGAGGGGAGAGGTGGGACAGATTTATATCAGCTTCTTGTCCTTTGCTGTCTTGTTGTTTGGATTTCCTGGACTAACTTGGCTGCTGATCACTGGATGGGTTTTGTTGCTGTCATCATCTCCATGCTGCTTGCCTGGATCAGGAGCCCTACCTGTTAGAGCCCTCAGGAATTCATCAAGGACTGAAAGGTAAACTGTGCTGAACTGGGAAAAAAGAAGCTAAAAAACTAAATACCAAGACAGCAAGGAATAGATAAAAAAGGACAGTGCTGTACTAGATTAAAACCGATCATGTTATCAGAAAAATGCATGCAGAGCTCATGGACAGAAGAGAGAAACCAATCAAGCAATGTGAGATCTCATGCGCAGCAGTTGGAAAATGTATATGTACTGTATTATGGATAAGTTGTAAAATGTATAAGCAGAGTAGTATGTAAAGGTTGTAAGATGTATAAGTAGAGTAACATGCGTAAGTGTTTATAAGCAAGTAAAATGTATAAGTAGTGTATTATGCATAAGTAGGTAAAATGTATAAGTAAAATGCATAAGTACTGTGTCATGTAGAAGTTGTAAAAAGTGTAAGTAAATGTATAAGTAGAGTAATATGTATATGTATAAGTAGTGTAAGATAAGCAAGTGAAATGTATAAGTAAAGTAACATGTCAAAGTTGTGAGATGTGTGAACGCAGGGGTATTTTAAACAATAAGATGCTTCTGTGTAATCATATTGATTTGTTGATCAGAAGGCATGAGTTCCTGCAACTAAGAGAGTAAAGCTGGGTCTGCTGTGCATAAGCCCATGTCACTTCAGTGGGCAAAACTCTGACCTGCCTGGTTTAGGGTAACAGCAACTACAGAGAGTAAAAGCACTTGGATGGCTAAACAACAGTGCCAGAAAACAAATTCACAGTGAAGCATACCCTGATCCTTCATCTGGAGCCATATTCATAGTCTGCCAGGGTAGGAAATGTCTGAAGTGGCAGGAATCCATGAATTGGGGGGCCATTTGCCATTGTTACCCTGGTGTAGCTTTTTGGTTTTTTTTTTTTTTATTTCCACACACAAAACAGATCATAGTTTAATTATTTAGGCACTTTTAATGATCCCAAATTAGCACTCCTAAACCTTCTGCTTACTTCAGGTTTGTGAGTGAAACAAAAGATAAATCAAGGTAGAATGTAGTTCTGAGTTTTCTTGAGTCAGCAGGAACTATGCCAGCACTTGATTTTTTAAAATCTGATTTCCTCAGCTGATTTAGTCATGCAAAATTAGCAACCTTGAGAAGGAAAGTGTAAGCGTGTGTTATTCCTGTTATACCCAAAAGTGGGTTACATTTCCCATCAGTTCCCTCAAGCAAAACCTGTGCGCCTGGGAAGCACTGTAATTTTTCTTTTTGTCTCCCTTTGATGAGACTTTAAAAACAAGTGAGCATCAGTGTTTGGTGCAAGTCTTCTTTTGAGTGCTGTCATGACTCTTACCTGAGGGCTGTCAGCCCAGCCACCATATCCTTCTGCAGAGGGGAAGGAGAATATTACTCTTTCCTTTCCCTTCTGTGTGATAAGAAGCCACAGGGAACCACAGAGCTGTGTCATCCTGAATTGCTATGACCAGATTTACCAGGGAGCTTTTCCTACTGGGAAGAAGGGCCGTGAATGCTGCTCTGCCTGTGCATGTACCCTGGGCTGTGTGTGGGAAATGGGGAGGGCAGAACAGCTCCTGCCCAGCACAGTGCTGTGTGTGGTTCCCCCTGTACCGCCCTGGCTCAGGGGGAGCATGGAGCACAAAGAGCACTGAGAGCATCTGCCAGTGACAGCCACCTCAAACTGCTGCGTGGCCCCAGGTCCCACCTGCTGCATTGTCTGCAATGGAACCGACTGTTGCATGAAATGAAGGGAAAAGTAAGTGGGTCTTAGGTAATGGACTTCAAATATATAAACTAGGCTGCCACAAAGAGAAAAGGAATATTTTGTCTCCATTGGCAGATGGAAGGTATGGGATCCACCAGAGAAAACTGGAGAACTGCCATCACCTGTGCTTTTAACAGAAGGTTAAACACTTTAAGAAAAGTCAAGATATAGGGAAAAAAGGATTTGGTATCTCTCTGAGATCCTTCCCATCAGAATACCTCTGTGGCTCTTCAAATGTGTGATTATCCACATCTGCCAGAGGACAGTGCAGTCACAGGGGAGAAAAGTTGCATTCTTCAAACAAATGATTCATTAAAAAGCAGCAACCTACTCCAGGAACAATCCACTATCAAAGTTTGCCTCAGACTTAGTCATGAAGCCAAGAGGAGTTAAAAAAGGAATGACTGTGGCACAACAATCAAGCTTTCAATCATTAAACCCCACCAATAAATACTGGGGAGTGCTGGAACAAGTCTTTATATTTCTAGAAATTATTCTAGCTGTGGAAAATATAAACTGTGTCTTCCCTGCAGACACAGTCAAAACGAATTAAAATACTCCTCATAACACAAAGGAAATACCTCTGGGCTGTGATAAGGACTATGAATGTAGCTCTTTTACGTCTCCCCGAGCTAATAACAATAAGATGGACTGGTGGCACTGTTTTCAGCACGGAGATTAATAGTCAGGGAGAAACCGAGAAGGAGAAAGTACACTTTCAGTTTTCTTTCCGATGGCTAATTAAAAAGTCCATATCTGAAGGGAAGTGCTGTGGAAATGAGAACTATTTGGATGTGCTTTCCCCCATCTACTATCACTGTGCTTTGTGAGGAATGCTTTATTAACGCTAATCTCATCTCTGTGCTTTGACAGAAGTTACAGTTTCCTTCCTTTGCAGCCTCTAAGGCTCAGTTCTATTACAGGGTTTATTTAATGGGAGCTTTATTATTTTACTAAATTACCTCATCTTCTGGGAACAAACTTAACCTTGAACTACGAAGCTAAATGTCTTTTTAATGATGCAAGTCTGTTTGGAAATTGTGCTTTGATGACTCTCAATTTTCTTCATTCTGCAAGTTAATATGTGGAATATACAAAAAAAAGTTGTTTTTTTTTTTTCTGCAGGCCTTCCTGATCCACTATTTAAAATCAATTTGCTGCAATTATTAAGGTTAAGACTAGTGGGAATAAACATTCTTAATGGTATTCAGGCACCAGAGAGGAGCCCCTCACATCACTAGGGAACCCATCTTTAGTAAATTGGAAAATTATACGGGACTGATGCTAAAATATTCCATATTGAAATGTTTAAATTCTAAGATAATATAAATATCACTCCTACGTGCGTTTTGGATGCGGCCTTCTTGTTCTGCTTGGAGACTCAGAGAAACAATGAGAAGCCTCCATTAACCCACATGAGACTGTGATTTGATCCAGAGTTTGTAGTCAGTAGGCCAAATAATGTGACTTTCTAGTACAATCCATGGGACAGTGTATCTCTTGGATCCCAGGGAAGCAAGGCTTTTGCTTACAGGGTGTTTGAGCACAGAGGGTGAAGGAGGGTACTGGGCTATTTTGTTAACATCTGATATACAGGAGAGGAATTACTGTCTTGGTTCCTGGTTGATTCCCTCCCAAATGCCTGTAAATTGCTGCAAACCCACACAAAAGACTTCTCAACTCTGGAAAAATGTGTGTCTGTGTTTAGGGTGTGTGCAGTTTGGGTACTTCTGAGGCTCTATTGCCCAGAGGTCACCTCTGGGCAAAGCTGGGGGCAGTGTTTTTTGTTTGCGTCAGACTTGAGTGGGAAGAAGTACATGAGACTCAAACAGAAATATGCTGTTTGCTAGTGGGGTAGACACACTGTGATGACCTATCTATTTAGGAATATTGTTAAAACTTGTGAACTTCTTTCCACGTCTCTGTTCAGAAAAGTCCTGAATCTTCCTGCAGTAGGAGCAGAGGTCTGGGCACTGCCTCCCCTTCCTCAGAGAGCTGTAAGTCCCCCACAGCCAGGCACAGTTCCTCCCGTGCTTCCTGGAGACACTGAGTTGCTTCAGACCTGCTGCATGTGTGCACACACGTGTCCCTTGCCTGTCACCTGTGAGAAAAGGTGCAGGCCTCTGGAATGGTTAGGGAACCAGCATTGGAAATGTTGATCCTTTGGGGAAGTGGTGACTTCTTCCTAGCAACTCTGTGTCCAAGAAAAAGGAGCCCTGCAAAAAAAAAAAGGCAAATGTGGGCAGGTTGCAACAGCAGAATAGCTCATCTGGTATGCCAATAGGTTCCCAGGAAAAAAAAGCTACCACAACCAGGGGACAGGCTGGATAAATTGTTCTGAAGGCTCCAGACAGCCCTTACCTGCATCTGGTGTCCATTTTTTTTTTCCACATTGCTGAGGATTTAAAAGTAGGGTTGTTGTGAGCAGGTCACTTCAAGTACAATTTTTGTTCTGCCTTTCTCACCCTATGAAACCGTCCTGGCACATCATGTGAAAACAAGTTCTCTAATGACAGATGCAGATTTGGCACTAGATATTTCATTTGTGGTTAGACACCCAAAATCAGCTAAGAATCATCCAGAAGAAAAACCAACAGTTTTGATACTTGTTTTCCTAATGCTCAGAAGTTGCAAAACTTCTGTCTGAGCTCAAATGAAGGGAACTGACCCTTTCCCTGGATGCTCTCATCAGATGATCCACTCTTCTACCATAACACATCCCAATCATTCTAGATCAAGCTCTTTATCCTTTTTTTTTTGGTGCCATGCCAATAAAATCACCTCTCATTCTCTTACTGTAGTTTTTATATAGAGTCTTCTGCACTTACCCCAAGGAATGGTGGCTAGTTGACCTAAAAAGACCACGTACAACCAAGTGCTTCCCCACCCAGAATCTTTTTATTCCCTCCAGCTCCCCCATTCCTGTAATAGTCCTGGGTTCCCACATTGTTATGAGTCTCTGAAAACTCCTGCCCTACAAAGCAGGATGGCCAACTTTCCCCCAGGCAAGCTTTTATAAGTGTCAAAAACTTTTGCAGATGAAAGCTGTGGGACAACACAACGCTGTGGGCATCAGAGTGTTGAGGGAGGAGTTCTGGCAAAAGTTCATTGTTTGGGGATAACAGGTATTCCCTACTACTTTCCTATGAGATGGGGATGATTTGGATGTGGACTGGTTACAGTGTCATTGAGCCATCTTAGACCCAATCTACCCTGCCAGTTTTCTTCCCCCAGCACCTGGGATTGCCCAGGAGCCCTGTGTCAGCACAGCCCCAGTGTATCTCTGAGCTGAGCAGGGAAAGAGCATTTGCCTTGTGCAAGGGCTCCCCTCGGGCCTTGAAAACCTCATCTTGACCGCCTCTGCTTTATTCCATGTCTGACTGTAGTGTGAAGACAAAATGCCCTACAAGAAACTACTGAAAGTGAAAAGTATGTATGTCCTGCAGATATTTTACACGCTAAAAAAATAAATTTTCATATTTTCTTCCCCCTGTCCCTCTGGTTAGGTGCAAGTTCTACCACTACACTTTTATATCATTGCTTGGAAGTTCAGTTGACAGACAAGGTCCTGCTGTGTTACTAAACATAAATATTTCACCTTCTTGTTGTGTTAAGCCTTGGCTGTACTTTTTTCCTCTAATACTTTTTTTTTCCAAATGGGAATGCAAGCAGCTGAAGCCCAGTGAGAAAACATGAAAATAGATTTCTAGGAAAGTAACCAAAAGGGCTTTACCAGCACGACAAGTTGCTTATCAAGAACTATTTTAGGAACGTAAGGAAATGAAACTTTGATGAGAGAGTTACAAGAGGGAAGATTTACTGAGGAGCTGAGGGTTCAAAGCAGGATGACAGCAGGGCTATCAGGAAACCTCTGCACCTGTTTCTCCACCAGCTGCCTAACCATACTCCCCCTCCTTTCTGCTGGCAGCTGAACAGCCGAGATCTGCATCCCCTTTTGTGCTAATCCACTCCACCGTCTGTCTGGAAATGTTTGCCAGTCAACTCATCCCCTCCTCCTCCTCCTGACCACAGATATAAGACATAGTTTCTGATTTTAATGCCCAGCTGTGCTCCAGAGACCTCATATAAATCCAAGTCACACTCTTGGAGAACAGGATGGCAGCAGGCCTCAGTTTCCCATCTGTACGAGGGAAATATGTTACAGCTTTCTGTCCTTTGCATTGTCTGTACGTTACCTAGTGGGGCACCAGGCTCCTCAGGCTGGGAGCTCCTTCCTTCATCTAAACCCAAGTGAGCCACCTCAACTTCAGCCTGCAGGAGCTGTCCTGATTTAATGGTGCCCAAAGCATGTCTGTTATACTGTGAATCAGAGCCCTTTTAAGGACGAAGTGCAGCCTTGCCCTGTGCCACGGCTTTGCTCGTGGGCATTTCATGAGGTCTCCTCCAAGCCCCATGGCTAAACTGTAGATTTCACAAGCAGGAGTCTTGCCTTCCTCCTGCATGCTCCTCTCTTGGAGAAGTGCCCAAAACTCTCACTGCCAGATCCCAGAATGCTGACCTTCTGCCCCTGTGCTGTGATAAGACAGTGGGAATGGATGGCCTTGGTGAAGTCAACAGAGCATCATACAATGTATTGCTTTCACACCAAGAATTATTTTGGAGTCAGTTTAGCAAGCAAGATGCCTCAATATACAGGCACAAGAGAGGCTGATCTTGGGACATGGTGCATGGGAACTGCCTCGAGCCATGGTGGTGAAGAGTCACAGGCAATTTGCAGAGGAAAGAAGACCAACCCAGAGGACCCACTGGGTTGTCCACTCCTCAGCCACAAGGCAGGGAAACCAGCGCACCTCTGCTTTGGGTGGTGAGGACCTTGTGCAGACCATCCTTTGATGCATGGGCTCACTGTTTTGACGCTCTGTGCTGCAGAAGGCAGAGAGGGCAGATTTGACTCCTGTCTAAGCATAGCCCAGGGAGCCTAGGAGAAGACCTAGGAGACTTCTCTCAGCAAAGTGCTGTCCACCCTGAACTTGAATTATATCCCATAATGATGGATTTCAAATACAGGATGGCCCACTTAGCTCATAGCTGAGGAGCCCATACCAAATTCCCAAGCTTTTCCTCCTCCCTAACGATGAGAAAATTGTTTTTAATGTATCTTATATATCAAGTTCATGACCTCCTTAAAGATAATTATCCCAATTTTAACATCCATGGCTGAAATGTCATTTTCAGTGTGTGAGCAAGATTGAGGACAGACCTCTCGGCATCACATTGGGCTCCACTTTACTTTGTTTCTTCGGCTCTTTTCCACCCATGTCCTCCCTTTGCTCACAGACCTTGCCTTGGTTGTTGTAGGGATGGCACAGGTGAAAAGAGTAGCTGATTGCAGATGAGAGGCAAGGCATGGGCTATGCACTTGGAAACTTTGGTCGGACATGTATTTTCTGGTGTGGGATGACACTACGGTTTTCAGTAAACTGATGGGGTTGTTGCTCCTGTTACTGTTATTGTTGTCATCTCAGGAGCACCAGAGGATTCATCCCAAGTCCCAGGCTTTTTGAACCAGGGAGAGAGATCTAGCAAGGGTTTCTAGTCTGGGTTACAAGCATTGTGCACAGAAATTTAGAACACTTAAATGTATGTGGATGTTTAAGCACACACAATTTTACATTCATGTGTATCTTACATGTAAGAATGGTGTATATATATGTATATATATACACACACATCTGTAGATGTTTTTACCACTGTACAGCCCTCTGGGAAGCAGTACTGTGCTCTCAGTGCCTGGCTACTGTGAAAATGTTTTCAGTGTCCCCCTTGCATTTACAACCAGAAGGACTCCCTAAACTTTGGGGCTCTCGTGACCACTCTCCCCATATTTGACTGCACAATCAAAAGCTGGCTTTGGCTGATCTCTGCTTTGGGCATCCTTTTTGCCTGGACAGGGAGCTCGGCCTGAGCTACAGCCTGTTCCAGGAACCACAGTGCTGTCTTTGACTACAGTGGTACCTTCAAGGCATTATGTAGGAGCAAGGTTGTGTTTTAAGCCGAAGAGGCAGACAGCACAGAGTAGATGTTATTCCACCCGCTGTAGAAAACTCCTGGGACAGTAAGACCTAGTCTTGAAGCTTTTACCCAACAAGCTTTGACCCCTTTTGAAAAGGCTGCCTTTCCCTCTTTCCTTCCACCTCTCTCAGCAAAAGGGCTGAGCCTGCGCCAGTCCTGTGGCACCAGAGCACAGCACCACTGAGCTGCAGCCACCCTGTGCCTGCCTGACGGGGTCGGTTGGCGTTCGGGGCCGAGAGGAAACCCAGCACCTTTGCACATTGGAGCCGTTTACAATGACTTTTGTTGCTGATGGCGCATGTTTGGTTGTACTTGTTAAATCTTGTTAAACAGGAAACAGGTTTCGAGGCGAGAGGGTCCCGGAGAGTTCAAGCTCCCGCTTTCAAATGTTCTTACAAGATGCACAATTGGCACCGACTTACAGGAAATATTTAATTGGAGTCGGAAGGCGCTGGCTCCACTGACCTTGTATTGCATTCCTCTGGGTGTTCCTTTCACAGTGATTTTCACCTATAGCTGGAATCAGTGATTTATTTATACCAGCCAATGGTGAGTCCAACAGCACTGAGGGGCTGAGCAGACTGTGGATATGCAGCAAGCTGAAGGGAGGAGCAAGCAGCAAGGAACAGTCTTACGGAGGAGAAGGGGCTGCCACAAACCCAAGAGTGACATATTTATGAGTCCAGTATCGGTTGCCTGCACTGATAAGCCACGGTCATTAAAGGAAGGAAAAGTCACCTTTGTGTATATAAAATATACAAGATTCATAGTCTGAAAAGACTTGACAGGAAAACATTAGGTAAATAAAGGATATCCCATAAAGCATAATGTGAAAATTAAATTACCTCATAAGGGAGGAAGGCTGTCTGTCCCAGCAGTGAAAGTGAGGAAAAATGAAATTCCTCTTTTTCATCTCAAAGCTGATTTGGCTTTAGGGTTTTGGGTGGATCTAGACACATTGTTACTGATGTCTATAAAAAAAAGCATTAAAGTCCATTATGTTGGACTGGAAATGCTGCAGCTTCCCATAAATTTTCACTACATGCTCGCAAGGTGGTGAGAAGAATCTTGAGCATTGCTGCTCTAGGTGGCCAAATAACAGAAGTACTATCTCAGGGGTGAGCTGGACTTTCAGTGTTATTTTTAATTTTCAGGTCTCACCAGATTTTATTTTCATCTGATTTTGGGAGCTGTTGTAAATCACTTGGAAAAGTTTTCTGCCCTCCTCCCCAGACCTTTCTTTTCTGGCGAGTGAAACATATCCAGGATCCACCTAGTTTTGCTTTATCTGGTCACTAAGCCTCCAAAGCTGAGGAAATGTTGAAACATCAGGGAGAGGCAAAAGGAGGGAGATCAAAAGGGTCTACTTATTACACTACTCAGCAAAAAAGATAATGGAAAAAAAATAAAAGAGAAAGAGGAAAAGAAAGACAATGCAATGTTTAAAAACTCCATAATTAAAACAGCAATTTTTGAAAAAAAAGTATTTCTATTTTTACAGAATGAAAAATTTCACAAATAAGAGGTCTGCTAGTGGCTGTCCCCACGGAAGGCACACACAGCCCCTGCCTTGCATACAGGTGGCCAACACGAGAGCAACATTTGTCTTTGCAGTCTTGGCAGCAAATCCCTGCAGGCACAGCTCTCAGCCCCTCTGAAGCTCATAACTGAAAGACTCATCGATTCCCAGGGTCACAGTTTTTTTTTGTTGGGAAGGAGGTGATTCTACCTGAACCAAGCCAATCTCCCTTCTTATTTCAAACCCTTATCCTGAAGACACAATTCCCACACTGGTTAGGTAGACCCGAACCCACCTTGTAGCCACTCTTAAAGTCAGGTTTATTTTTTTCCCAGCAGAATTCACAGATCAACATCTATTTATGAATGTAACTGTCTACTTTAGTTCTCTCTCTTCATGGAAAAATCCTTGGGGAAGTCATTTTCCCAATGTGCTGCAGGATTTTTGAGGGATAACTTTAGCAAATAGCACCAGTTCCTTGGGTATCTGTTCCTGGGGACATGTGCCACAGTTGCTGAAAAACACATTTAACTTCTCTGGTGCATCAGACAAGCACAGATCTCTCTGGTGAAGAGTCAGAAACCCAGGAATTGAGAGGCCCTTCTTCAGCACAGCCTGCCTTTTGCTCTGGAGTTTGCATCAACACTTCTTCCCACCAATTCTTCTGTTCCAGATCTTTCCAGGTCTGGGTCACTTTGCTGTCACATCTCATTCTGACTGTGAAGTCCTTTGCTTCCCAGGAGCTGACAGTGTCCTCCCCAGAGCACCTCCAGCTCTTCAGGACTCTGCATCAGGAAAATGTTTGGAGTATTAGTATGGGTGACCATTAAGTAACTGAAGGGAAGAAAAAAAGCAAGAAACCTATTCTGGGCAAACTGAATTCAATCGATGAGGGTGAAACTTAATTATGTTTGCAGACTAGTAGTCTAATGGCATCTCTTTTGCACATCAATATCACTATTAAAGAATCACCATAAAGATCTCTCCTCCCATTTTTGGAAAGTACACATTGTAGACACATGGTGTTAAACTTAGAAGTTTCTTTTCCAAGTCAAAACAAACACAGGACTTTCTTGGCAATGAATGCTTCTTCAGTGACCTCCATTGGTCTGGCTTTTAGCAGACAGGGCCCTCACTCTTCTGGAGCTGCCTTCTCTTTCCGAGTGCATGGGAGGAGGTCCCTTATCTTTATCATATATCTTCAAAAGGTGCCTCTGAACAGGGCAATCAGTATCACACACAGGTTTGTGCTTAGGAAACTGTGACTAACGAAACAATAAATCACTGATTTGCCACCTCTGGAAAGGCAGTTTAGTCCAACTCTGTCACTTTTATCCACAGACTTTGGGGAAATTCCTTTATTTTAAGGGGTTTACTTTCAAAACTCTGCATGTGATCCCCCCATTAGATAAACAAGGTGTGATCCAGAAGAGAAAGCAGTTTTGCAAGAAGCCTGCCTGATGAGGCAGCTTCACTTCATTTGATTGGGGATTTTTCTTTTATTCAGTCTTTTGCCCTTTGCTGATGTCTCAGCTCCCTCTCTAATAAATAACTAGTCCACATCACTAAACCCCTGCACATAACTCAGAGCAATTTGTTACTGTTGGCAATGTCTGTGCAGCAGGGGCCCAGGAACAGACCAGCATGGAAGTAGTAATACCTCCCACTCTTCAGGAGCATGATTTCTGCCTGATTACAGAAGGGGTCATCGGTAGGACAATGCAAAGAAGGTCACATAAAATTCCCTCCACACAAATTGCATGTGCTGCAAGATACTCACACAAGCTGCTTTACCCAGGGGTATCTGGCAATAGAAATCGGTCCTGTGATATCAACACCACAGATGTGGCAGGACATTAAAAAAAATTAACACATATTCATACTAACCAGAACACAATGAAAGTGTGTGAACACTTTATACAGCTCTGGGCCCAGAGGATAGTTTAAAATACAGAAATTCCTGTAGAAGTAATGATATTATAAATCCAGTAGTCCTAAGGTCCTTCCAAAGATTAGATTATAAACAGTCTCCAAATACTTGGTGAGGCTGTAACATTAAGAGTCATGAGCAATTTTGAAAGGAAATGAGGAAGGAATACATGGGGGTTTTTCCCCTTGCCCCTCATCTGTCTGTCCTTCATGAACACTGAGCAGTGCAAAGAGGACACTTTCTCATGGCATAGTTATTTTGGTACACCCACCACAAGATAATTATCTTGTAGTCAAGACGCAGGGAGAGAGGGAGCTCCAGGGTCCTGCCTGGAATGGGAGAGCTCACCTGTCCTCTGCCTGCAAAAAGGTTTGAGGGTTAGCTAAGGGCATGTGGCACTATGCAGGTGGGGCATCTACTCTTTTTCTTCCCAGAAGGGTCGTGAGGGTTGAGGGAGGAGGAACAGCAGCTCCTGGTTTGTGGAAAAAAATCCCTCATCCTCATACGTGCCAGTTGCTCCAGCTCAGCAGGGCCTTCCTGAGCTTTCCTTTGTCTACACACTTAAGAGCACACAGTGTCTAATGCACCTTCCTCATTGTAGCTACGTCCCTCGGGAGCCCTTTTAGATGCCAAGACACAGAGGGAGGGAGGAAGCAGAGGGAGCAGTATTTCTGTACGCACTCATCTTTCCCTGCCAGTTAGCAGGTCTCTGTGGATGTTGGTACTTGAGCCTGGAAACCTTAGGGCTCGATGGAAGAGCATCAAATGGAAGTTGGAAACGAAGTCAGCAGGGCAACAGGAGGGCAACTGTGGTTTGCCAGGGCTGTAACATCTGGGCTCAGTGGCACCCACTGTGTGCCAGTGCTTTACAATTTCAAAGCTGTCTTATTTGTTTCTGTGGGAATTTCGGGGAAGTTTGGCTTTTGCTGTTGGGTTTGTGTTTTTGTTTTGCTTTTTAACAAAGCACCTCTGGAAAGGGTATGCTTTCCAAAAAGGCATTGTTTAAGGTAATAATACAAGAGAGAAAATGGAGGATGTGGGGGAAGGCAAGAAAAAAGCAAAGCAGACAGAAAATCTCATAGTTGCTCTCAGTAGAAAAACTCTGGGTCTGTAGGGTGTGATAGGTTAAAATCAAGAGGGCCTCCTGGAAATTTTCAGACATATTTCATGGAAGGCCATTTATTCTTGGGGGAAAAAAAAGCCCTCTTTTTTTTTTTTTTTATGTTATATTGTTGTTTCAAAGCACAGGAGAGCTAGGCAAGGCAGAATACCAGGCTCCCAGAGCTCTCATGCAAAAAACAGAAAGATCTGTGGCAAACTGGGTTTTGTCTGTGGCCACACTAATGACCAAAATAAAGGCCATGATGACCATTTTCCTGACAGGGTTACAGGAGCCTTGAATAAAAAGCCCCAGATTGCCCAGGACCTTCCCTTACAGCCTCCACCACTTGCTCTTTGGCAGAACTGGTTTGCTCATTTCTGAGGAGGCAGTCAACTGGAAGAGGTAACTTTTATAACTCAGATTGGGAAAATGAAGGTGATTTGAGCTCCTTGGCTCCAAATGCAACAGAAGGCAGGAAATGGAAGATAAGGGAGCAAAGAGGAATGCCAGGGCACACCATGACTCCACTTTGTGAGCACAACAGCAGACTTCCTGCCCTGAATGCCACCACTTTGGCAAATTTCAGGAAAGGCAAGAGCATAAAAGATGGCTGTGCTGATGATGGACACTGCCTATGTCAGTCATCTACAGGGGAGAACAATGCAAAACAAGCCTCCTGTCTTTGACATCAAACAGAAAGATAAACTCTAACATCAGAAGGGACTGGCAGAAGATTACATCTTTTCCCCATTCCTTTTAAGATTTGTCTTGATCAGTCTATGATTAATGCTAATATGCAGGTACCTCAAATAATGGACAAGGTTCAGATAGCCCTGCTGGTTACCAATTAATTGTATGAAGGCAACAACAGGCTTTACACGGGAGGCTGGTAAACTGAAATTAGTTTTACTTGCATAACTTATATTAGTCTCATCTTACTGGGCAAAAGATTGAACCCAGGCAGCTTGAGGTGAGAACAAACTTCACAAGATGGTGGCATTCACCTCACTCTGGATGTTTCACAAACACCTGGATACCTAATAGGATCTCACAAAGGAAGGATTTTGTGGGGTATCTCTCTAACTATGCAACACTTGCTGTAACGGTGAGCCTCTGCATTAGTGGCCCAAAAATAAAGCAGCTACTCACACATGTGAAAGTCAGACACAGCTACTTGTCTTGCTGAATCAAGATAAAATTTCTTGTGTCTCCAGAATGGAACTAAATGGAACTAAAAATCACAAGTCCTCATGTGATTTCTGGTTCTTGCCACCTTGAAGCAAGCTACGAATCTTGCCTGAACATTCCATGGTGCTATACCTTGCAAGCCAGTTGTGGTCAGATCCAGAAATGGCCCCCTTCCTTAAAATGGAAAATAGTTCATATAAGATATCTATGCACAGGTAAACTTCAAATTTAAAAAAAAAAAAAAAAAAGGAAGGCTTGGTTCAAGTCTGGGCTTTTAGATTAACTCTGCTTATTTGCTTATTTTTAAGCTGTACTCATTTGCCTCCTCTTAACATGATTTCTGACATGCTTATCCTTTCCTGCTCTTGCCCAGCGTTTCCAGACCTGCTAAATCTGCACCTTTCTCCTGACATATTTCTCTGGAAAGAATGAGGCCCTCCTCCTGCCTCCCCCTTATCCCTGCGTAAGTAACATCCATCACTGTATCAGCACCTGACTGAGCAGCACTAGGGAAGGGTCAAGGTATTGCTTCCTACCCTTGACAAGTGTTGCAACAACCCTGAACCGCCTCAACTTGTAACAGTTTCCATTCCACAAACTGCTGCACGGACTTTTCTTCTTGCTATTCCATCCTCCCCAGAGGCTTCCTGGCTCTGCTCACACCAAGGCAAAAAGCCACTCACACTTCTCCAAGTACAAAAGCAAAAGACAGACTTTCCCTGTCTTGCACAGCGTCTAGAAGAGCCAGTGAACGTGAGCGCAGCCTCAGGGCTCCTCTGTGATGGCCACAGCTGCCCTGGGTTAGATCCGTCTGAGGCATGGTGCTGGGAACCTCCCCACCAAGCAGGGCCGTGCTTGGGCTGAAATAGGAGACCCAGAGGAGAAAAATAACCTCACAGAGGCACAGGAATTCTTCTCACACACCAACCAGTTGGTCCTTCTCCATGGAGGGCATCAGCCCGCACGTGCACTTACAGAACTTACTTACACAAGCAATGTCATAGCCAGAACTAGGAAATCAAGACTGCAATAGAATTTGAAGTGTTGGGGTGCCAGTTTGGTTTTGGAGGAGGTAACAAATGCCAGTGCTAAGTAGAAGCAGTAGTGCAGGCATGCAGAGCACAAGCACTTCAGAGGGTGATCTTCAGAGAGATGCCTGATACTCTTCCTCTCACTGCATCCCTCACTGTCCTTTTTTGCCTCACGGAAGTGTCCAGACTAAAAAAGGTTAAATCACTCCTTGATATTAAATCTCTATGGCCATCATAATTAGGACAATTAGCTGAAATGAAACATCTAGATTTCAAGCAAGTGGAATGAATTCCCGCCCTTGGGATCCAGACGCTTAGATGTTATTAAAAATGTCTCATTTTCTACATGGCGCATTTTCCATTAGCTCATAGTTCAGAGATACGATGCAGGATGTCATCTGTCCAAGAAAAAGAGGAGATCCTTGGAGAGGCTGCCTTTTGGGACTCTCAACCTCATGTACATCCTTCCCTTTAGCAATGATGTATTCTATCTTCATGCAAATCAACCAATTATTGCTGACTGCACAGGTGTCCTGGAACAAGGATTATGCCTGGTCTTCTCCTCAGGAAATGCAAGGAAATTTGCATATCAACCTAACAGTGTGGGGAGAAAGCATAAGAGAAGGCTACTGGCGAGATGAGAAATATAATGATGAGAAATAATATTACTAAAATATTTAATATTATAATATATTTTTCTACATCTTCCATTTTGTACGGTCTGGGTCATTTTATTGGGTGTTTTACTCCCCACAAAGCAGCATTGTGTTTAAGGAGTAATTTTGTACACCCTCTTGCATTCTGATAACCATTGTGGAAAACTGCAGACTTCCAGCCTCAGAAGCAATCGAATAGTTAAAGATTGACTGGACCTGCTCAGAGGTAAAGTGGCAATATTTCTGACATTCCAAAGCTGGCAAGCCAGTGGAGAGGACCCCACCACAGTACCAAAAATTAGTTATTTCTACTGTCCACTTGGATTCCTGCATACTGAAAGGTGGCATAAGAGACATTACCGCAGCCTTTGTCCGTCAGAGACATCCTCCAAGCAGAGGAATCCTTGCAAAGACTGTCTTTCAAAAAATACCTCAAACCAAACCAAAAAAACCCCCAGCAAATACATTCCTTAATTGTGATTAGAGGTTTAACTTATTTTGGCTATAATTCATAAAGCAATTTCGGGCATCTGTCCAGCAGAGACATGCACAGCTTCTGTGACAGAGGCACCAAAACTCCTCAGGTACTGGCAAAAGTGGTATCAGCAAAACCCAGAGAGAGAAATTGCAAAAATAAGAGTAATGAAATAATACCCTAGGCTGAGGATAAAGAAAATGCTAAAGTCAGCATTTTATCTGATAGTCTGACTTCAGGAAATGCCTGTGAAAACAGTTTTGGAAAGTAATAGCTGATCTGGCTGCAGATACTCCCTGAAATAAGAAAGGTGCAAAATCCTGGTACTGTTTTTTGGGTGAATTTTTTTGTTATTGTTGTTTTGGGGACTTTTTTAATGAAAAAAGTAGTTCTCACCAGAAGAAAAATATTCTGTCACCCCAGGAAAGGCAGAGTGCCTTATTATGGGTATAGTATTAGAAGATAAACAGCTGACAGGCAAAGGAGTCACATAATTCTAAGTGCAAAAGGAAATAAGTCTGCATGAAAAATGAGTGAATGGAAAGGGATAGACAAACACAAAGGAGGCTGCTGTGATGTTGAAGTGTTTACCCAGAGAGGCTCTTTCTGAATCTCTGAGTGCCATCATCGCAGTTTTCCTCATTCTCAGAATTTTTTATGCGCTTTATTTGGGTTTTTTTAATTGACAGACAATTGTACCTGAGAAAATCTGGACCTCGATCTGCTCTGCTGCATACCTTCTCTTCTTCACTCACTTGATGGCATGCATTCTGCAGGAGAGGGAAACAGATGGAGAGCTGGCAGGTGTCATACTCCCATTAAAGACAAGAAATGGAGCTGCAAAGGTTTCAATTGTTATAACATCCTGCCTAACTGTTCCAGTTAAGCAAGGCATTGTAATTGTTGCTCCCAAAAGTGAGCTTCCCTTCTTCCCTACATTCACACTTATTCAAAACACACGTCTCTTTCAATGGCAGTGGAATTGATCTCACTCTGCCAATAGCTTTTTCTGGGGACAGAAGCTGAGTGCCATGTGGAGGAGCCACACATCTGCAATGTAATTAATATCCTAAACTTGTCTCCAGAAAGCAAATGCACAGCACATGGGAGCCCTCTGTATTCTGTCCTGAAACCTGGGAGCAGCATAAATGGCATCAACCTCACTGTCAGCACCCAAGGCCCAGGGGCACCACTACCATGGGGGCACACTCGGTTGTAGGGGGGTGCTCCCCAAACTGACACATAAGCAGTCATCGCCTACTCTGATTTATGGTTTATTCTCCGTTGCTTTAAGGACAGGAGAAAGCTCCTGAGGAAGAGACATGGAGAAGTGCCCCTGTGCCTGGAGCTGGTGGAGTGGTCTGCAGGGAGGATGGCTGGCAGATGCTGCTCCTCCTGGCCTACTTGGCTGAAACTGCAGCTCAAAACTCCATGCTTCCCTCAGTTGTGGTTTATGGCTTATGGTTTCTCTGGAGGAGGGGTTCTCGAGGGGGAATAAGGGAGCTGATGCTATAAAACAGGCTGTAAATCACATGTCAGCTTTTATGGCCAACGTTCATATTTGTAGAAGCATCTTCCAGACTGCTCAGGCTGTTGGGCGGTAGGATGGCTCTTACTGAGCTGGGCAATACTGAGATTGTGCAAGCAGCATAGTGGGAGCAGATCAGACACGCTGCAGACAATACTGGGGTTGGGATCACAGCAGGTAGACTGAGATGGGTGTTTGGGGCCATGTGCATTTTACTCAGCTGTGGCCAGTCCAGAGCCCCTGAAAGTGTCTGATCTACTAAATACTTGTAAGCTCAGGTACTGGATGCAGCACGCCTGGAAATTGTGCTGTAGAAATGAAGTGGCAGCCTGCCATCCAAGTCAGGCACTCCAGCATCCATGTCTTCCTCACATCTGGTGCCAGAGTCAATCAGCCAAACCAGATTCTGATCTGATATAGCTGTTACTGGCATGGAAATTGAAAGGGAACCATCCCAAATAACAGCAAAGTGAACATCTCTTTAGAAACTGCCTAAGCAAACAGACACAATAACCTAATCCAACCAAAAATTAAAAATTATTTCTCTGAACAGCAGCAAGTGGAAGATAAGAACTAGCCTTTTTCAAGTCCAGAGGCCTCCTGGACAGAAGGAAAAACAAGTAGAAGATCAAATGGATTGTGGGTCAAGTAAAGCACTAGGCAAAGAGGTTTGAGCCAAACCACAGGACACATTTGTCAAGCTCTTAAAGAAATAGAAATGCAGGATCAAAGCAGAAGCACTTTGCAAATATTAACATTTGTCACCTACTTTTACTTTTGATGTACTTCATTTTGAAGACATTTCTCCCTTTTCTCTCTCTTTTTTTCTTTAACAGGATAATCTAATCTTTCAGTACACACACTTGCCTTCTTCAAAAGAAACACAATGACAATATTACTGAAACATGGAAGACTTTAATAAGTACAGATTAAAAGAACCAACATATGGAAAGCAAATAATAAAAGTATATTAAGCAGCAGTCCAGAGAAATGTTGTTAACACTGTAGTCAAATATTCTAATATAAGGGTTTTGGTAGTTTTCCCAACAAAATATAAATGAAACAATAACTCCTTTTTTTGAGCGGAGGAAGAGCATTCCTGTAGCACTTGAGTCAGCAACAACATCGTTAAAGAAAATCACATTAGCACCAAATGGATCACATTCATTACTGATCCATATGTATTGTTTTGGAGGTGCTACCCCATTGATTAAAAATATCAAATATGGTTAAAAAAAGAGCAAGGAAAGAAAAAAGTTGAAAACTCTTTATGGAGTGTTTTCAGCTCTGTGTTTGTTCCTGCTACACCAGCAAGAGGAGTCCTAACTCAGTAGTGTGCTGATGCTCCTGCAAGAATGGGTTACAGCTTTGTTTTCCTCTGCCCTTCAGTCAGGTTTTCATGTCTCCACTGACATCCCGAGCCACAGAACTGCAGGGGGAAGCAGCCCTGGAGGACCTTCAGCATGAGCTGAGAGCAACCTGCTGCACACCGGGAGATGGTGACCTTCTGCGGGCTGCGGCTGAGGCGCTGCTTTGCACGGTGCAAAATACATAACAACAACAATACCTCAGGCTGAATTTAGGAAATTCGGTAATTGTCAAGTGTGGTAAATCATCTTTAAAGCAAACACTCTTAAAAGCGGAGAGATAAAGTTCATTCCCCCGGGACGAGGCGGTAGCGAGGAACACGGCGAGGCTGTGGGCAGGGTTTCAAAGCAGCCCCGTCACACCGGGCGAGATAGGGCCGCCCGCTCCCGACGGGATTTCTGAGACTGCTGGCACCAGGGTGACAGGCCAGCAATCGTTAACAGGGGAAGTCTGTCTGGTGCCTGCTCTTTGTTCCAGCCCCACTTTCATATTTGAGAACCCTTATGGTATACTTTCTATTCACAGCAACGTTTCAGCCTGTCGCAAGTGTGGCCCCAGTGATTATAGTTAGGCAAATACAGCAAGAACCCACACATGCTTGAGCCCTTCAAAGTATCTTTTTTTCCCCCCGCTCCGTTTCCACTTGTTAATATTTGACTGAGTCTGTAGTTTGAACAAGTACTTCCCAAATATATTTCAGCTTTCAAACAGAAAAAAAGAAAAGCCACCGAACATTTACGGTGTTCAGAGCATTTATGGCTGAAACTCGTTCTGCAGGTTCAGCCATCTGTCCTGCCCATCCTTGCACAACCGTTCTCTTGTAAAATGCAGTCGGTCTTCTCACTGGGGAACTTGCAACACCCTTGGCACCACATTCAGTTCCTTGATACCCCACCAGGATGACTTCTTGGAAATCCTAAAAGCAAGGAAGATGCTAGGAAGATGTGGCTCAAGATTCTCACAGCTGCAGGGGGGAAGGAGGCATTGAAATGTAGATAACAATCTCTAAGGGGATCCACCTGAAGGAAGGACATACCCAAACTGCGGGATTGTGATCACCTCCCTAGAAGGATGATACATACTTCTGACTACATGAAAGGGAATTGCAGTACCAGAAGGAACATCAGAGATGGGCTAATGCAAATGTCACTCAGATTAACAAGTACGGCAATTGCCATTCCTACCTGCTATCCACATAAAAGAGCTTGTCAAGGGCATCTATTCTTGTTAGTCACTGTTGGAGAAATGTACCTGGAATTTCACAGAAGCTGGAATACACAGGGTTCCATCACCTCCAGCAGCTGCCCTTCCAAGCATTTTACACAGTCTTAGTACAGGTGACTCAGTGTGATTTTAGACAAAGGCTTCTTCATTCTGCTTCTGGCAGCATAAAGCATTTTAGAGAGGATATCAATGGTACTGTTTTGATAGAGGCTATAACAATTGTTCTTATGTGAATCTGTTCAACTATTTTAAATCTTCTTAATCTATGAGTGGACAAATGTGAAATCAGAGAATTTTACAAACCCAGCTTCTTTTTTTTTTCAGTCATGCACATATACCAGTCCTGGATTTCATATTTCTGTGCGTAAGACTATTCCCTGTATGGTGACATTTTTTGCTTACCAAGATGGGAAAACAAGGAGGCTGTAATATTAATAAAAAGGCAGCCCATTTTGCCTTTGAAGAAAAGTTCTTCTTTAAAAATAAGCTTTATGATAGATATAAATAACTGTGTGTTCTTAGAAAGTCAAAGATATTTCTTAACATGCCAATATGGCATTATTACAATAACCTTCAACCAGCCTGAACAGCTTTCACATGAGCAAGGAAGGGATATGTGGGGTTCATCCCAAAGTCTCTGTAATTACACAGACTTACAGGAACTGCAAAAATGGTGTGGAAACTGCACTGCATGACAGCAATTCCTCCTTCATACTTGCCTTGCTTGTAACTGGAACAAAGATACTTAAGGTGAAGCTCAGTCCCACTACTGCAATCAAAAAAAATTCTGATCTCACAGGGATACCAGGGGAAAAAATTGTTGGGAAGGCTAAAAATGGGAAAGATTTTCTAGCAGGCTAACTTCCAAAAAATAAATAACTAAGGTTAATAACATTTGTTAGCAGTGCTGGTTAAGTGTTTGAATCCAGCTTTTTTTTTTTTTTTTTGCCAAATCTGTCTCACTTTACCATAGGAAACCTCAGAATTACAGAAACATTCAAAGCCAAGAACCAAAACTAAAAACCATTGCTGTCTTCCCTAACAGCTGTTACAGAGCTGGTGAAGACACACAGTCTCACACTGCCCCTGCAGACATCCTGGGTGAAAGAACAATTTTGTTGAGCTGAGTTTTATGTGGGCACTTAAATAAGTCTAAAAATTTCCACTGTTTTCTTCCCATTCTTCTCACAGGCCACATATGCTGCCTGTCCACCACTGCCTTTTCACAGACTGCAGATGTTAATGCCATATCTCCATTGTCTCTCCTCTGCTACCCCTTTTTTCCATGTGCCCCTTTACTTTCATAGATGCTCGTTCCACTCTACCTTCTTATCGTCTAATTTCCCACTGGGCAATCACAGTTGGATCTGGCTTGTAATTTTCTCCGTGGAAGACACCACTTTTTCTGCAGCACATGGGAACATCATAGGTTTCCCTTCACTAATAACAGCTCACCAGCTCAAGCAGACAAGCAGAGGCAACCTGCAAGCTCTTGTCTATAAGGCCTATGGGCGCTGCCCAACGACCTCTTTGAAGCACTTCTTCCTCCTGGAAATGCAACCATGGAGCAGTTCACATTTTCAAAGTGTAAATCAGGCTCCTATCTTGGATGCAACTGGTACAGTTGGAGCATGGTTGGTTTAAATCAGCTCATAAAATGAAAACTACATAATAAATGAGCACAGAAAATTGGCTTGGCAAAACTCCACTGCAATGATTTGTTTTCCAAAGTGCAGCTGATTTACAGATTTGAGGCCTTCATTGGTGCTCTCTAGGTTTAAAGCAAGATATTTCAACAAAAATTATAGCTGAAGAGCCATTCTGCTAATCCAGGAAATGTTGTGAGGGTGACAGTAAAGGCTCGAGGTATGTGCGAGAGGGGTATATCCCAGCTGGTACTGTTACATCTCTACACAAAGCAGCCAAGCAAGCAGAGTTCCTGAATTTATTGGCTTTCCAGGCTGCTGCCCTGCCCATGGCCCCAGAGCCACCCTGCTATCCCAACGGGCCAGGCACGGGTTTAGCCAGATTCCTGCAAATTCTCACTGAAATTCCACCCTGTGGCCAGAACGGGCAGATGGAGACATTGCTGGCTCTGTGTAGCTCCCAGCTACCCAGCCCCAAACCCAGCCCTTTCCACAGGGGCAAGGCGATTCCTGGGAGGGCAGACAAAAGCCTTCAAGGGCTAAACCACACGTAGCAGCCCTTGGACAAAATAAATGCCAAACAAGGCACTTCCTTGGGCCTGCTGCAGTTTGTCTTAATAAAGGGAGAACAAGATCTCCATGTGCTAGCTCCTATCTGCTTTCCACCCCCAGCATTTAACTTCCATCAAATTCCTGAGCAAGGAACCAAAAGTTCTTGGAGAGACTGACCTACTACATGCTTTGTCAGTTGTAATGTAAGACTTATTCCTTAATAAACTGGAAAGTGACTATGTTTTGGTGACAGAGGAACAGGTGGGTGACATCAAGTGGAATGCCTGGCTGCACTCCTGCCAGCTGTGGGGAGGTGCCCACAGGCATATAGGAGCTCTCCAGGATGGATATCTTCTTTTTTTCTTTCTGCAGCATGCAATCAGATGATGGACATTTAAGCCACTTAAGACAAAACAAAGTGGCCATCAGAGGTAATATAAGCAGTGCAACCCTATAAATGTCAGTGTCCTGAGTATGAGGATCTTTACCCACCGTGTCAATTCAAAAAGAAAAACAAGAGCACAAGGGAAACCCAACAGGATGGACTGTGCCCTCCCTTCAATTCCTATACTGCAATTAAGTCCTCTGGTTAAGAATGTGATTAAGGAGGTTGATTTGTCTTTTAGACGATGCCACATTGGCTAGGAAAGCCATAGGGATGTTTACTAACAGCTTCCTCACAAATAAAAATAGGATAAAGGGTTCATTAAACTTTCCAACTTTTAAAGTTGAGGTGACAGACTCAAATCATTGTGCCATGTATGATCTGAAGAATGGAAGGACAGAGCCCTTCCATTGGGGGGGGGGGGTGGGGAAAGATGGCCTTTGTTTCTAACATAACTGAAGTCTAGAAGCTATGAAACAGCAGATATTTCAAATTATTCATTTACCTGGGTCTATGGAAAGAGAAGATTAAAAGTTCTGCCACAATATTCTCATGACCAGAAATACTGACAGTTATCAAACCATCCTCAGGAAGCTGGGAAAGGCTTGAAGAAGATGAGCTTTGGCAAGACAGAAATTGGAAGGAGACACACTCAAATTACTCAGAAATGACTTGGCTGACAGAGGGGCTAGTCAGAAATGTAAATTCTGAGAGTTACAGAGTTAAAGGCGTAAGATTTTCAAAGGGGCATTACAGTGCCTTGCCCAGCACCACCTGGACCTTTGTGACACATACATTTTGGTAGTGTAACACCAGGAGGATGTCCCCACTGAATGGACAGCAGGAGGTCACCAGGAAACATGGCCCTTGCTAGTCCAGCTGGCAAACAGGGCTGGACCTGCACCCTCCCTGACACACAGCACCTGCCTAGCAAGGCATTCAGAAGCATTTTTTTTCAGGTTTTTTTTTTGTATAAAAAAAGGAAAGTGCTTCAAATTTCAGGAATTTTTTCTTACTCTATTTTTTAGCCTTGGCTTCTTTCACGCTGCAGGTTCTTCCTCTTCTGTTTGTGAGAAAAAGAAAGTCCATGATTCTTTTCCTCACAAACAGAAGTGGAAAAATGTTGGAGGAATAATGGAAAATTCTCTAAGAATTCTCTTTTTCTGAAGATAAATTCTGAATCTTTTTCTTCTTTTATTTTCATTTACAGATTTTCAAGCTGACTGTTTTCTCTATCAAGCCTTGGAAAGACTTGATAGCTCCTAAGGGCATGTGAAACCATACTGACCACCCTGAGTCTTAAAATCCTCAGAAGGACAGCATCCAGCAATGCAAAGCATGAGACTATTACTTCTTGCATTTGCACATCATTGTTATCTACTTGAAACTGTAGCTGAAGGAAAGACAGGGAAAACCACAGGGATGACTTCATGTGGCTACCAGGGAAAATTTGCAATTGCCTTAATGTGGACAATATTATTTTTTGTCAATGCTTACAGGGCAGTGTGAGGGGGCAGCTTGGCACCGTATGTGTCATTCATGCAGAGTAGCAAGTTGGTGTCATGAGCAGAAGTTTGGGTGGTTAGGGGTTTTTTTTGCAAGTGCTTCGCTTTTTTTTTCCCCCAATAGACCTGGGCAAAGTTTTGTGTAATTTTCCAGTGACCTTGATTATGCAATTGGGTATGGCTGCTGCCCTAGACGACATCAAAGATGCCACTCTCATCAGGTGGCAGGCAGCCCTAGCCAGGCGAGGGACACCGCGAAGGCACCCGGCAGTGCCAGGGGCAGATGGCTCTCCAGCCTGCCTTGTTTGATGAACTTCTCCTGGGGAAGCTCTTATTGCTCCCACTCTGGTTTTTTGAGGACGGGAAGTTACAGAGCTGGCAGTCATAAAACACACAGAGGCATCATCAGGTAGCTGATGAAATACTGCAAATCAACTGGATTATTTATTTCCCCCTTCAAACAAAGAGAGGAAGGTCCTAATCCTGAAACAGCACGTGCTTAACTCCAACCAGGAGCTCAAACCCCACTGAAATCAAAGGGTTAAATTCAGCCCCCTTTGAAGTCAGCAAGGGCAACCCTTCATCTCAACAGGGCCAGTTCTTCCTCCCAGCACTAGGCGCTTTGATGAGTCCACACTGTAACACACAAACAAGGTGCAAAGCACCATCATCTCCTCCAGAGTCCCTCCCTGATGCCGACACAACCCTTTTGAGCCAGGCTGGAGCCGGGGCTGGGACACGGCCCTTCCACCCTTTCTCCTATAAACCATCAGGAATATCAGGTGAGAAACACCCGGCTCCTCTCTGCAAGCCTGGCCATGGGCAAACAGTAAAGAGCGATGACCCTGCAGAGGCAATGGGGTGAGGGAAGAAGAAGTGATGTTGCCCCAAACTTTCTTTGCCATGGGAGTCACTGATCATGCTTGATAAACCTCCTCACCAACCTCATAGGTACAGAGGAAACCAATTACAGTCTCAAACTGAAAAAATGTGGCTAACATTACCCAGAAACCCTCCCCTTACTGTCAGATTCTCTTTCAATGTTACCGTAATTTTACCCTTCCCCCAAAGACAGATGAAAGCCACCTACACCCAGTGTTTCAGGTGGTTGAATGTTAGCTGTTTTTGTGGTAGGACCTGGAAAAACTAAGCTATGAGAGGTTTGTACCTGGCTCTCTTTGAATACTTCTCTCTTTTTAGTCCCTTTTCCACAATTTCTCTTCTCTTCCCTGAAAGCCTGGGAGGGAGATCTTAGCAAGCAGGTGATCTGTCTCCCAAATGCTCTTGACACAAGTGAAAATTGCCCATTTATCCTTGGGTTTCAGATTTTTTTTGCATTAAGAATTTTCTGATCAAAGCAAGTTCTTTGCAAAGCATCTTTTTTTTTCTTTTTTCTTTTTTTTCTTTTTTTTTTTTCCCCCGCTGAAAAAGGCAGAAAATTGAGTGAAAAATAAGAAGGAAGAAAAAGAAAAGATAAGGTCTGGTCAATCAAGCCCCAGGTCTCTTGTCTCCAGTTTGTGATTATGTTTTATGATCTCAGACACAACAGATTGTGAGCCTGCAATGTTTGGAAATAGTAGATGATTAAACCTTCTGGCCAGGTGTAAATGCAACCTTTGTCTTCTGATGACTGTGTGAGAATTACCTTCCTTCTCAAAGTCCCTGGCTGGCCCTTCTCTCTTCACTGTTACAAACACCCCTGCTTGGAGCTACAACTTCAATGTGCTTCCACTTTATTCTCATCTATCCACAGGCACCATCGCAACCCATACCACTCTAACTGTCCTGAGACAGAGGGAAAAAAAAATGCTGAGCAAGCTACTAAAAATGTGAAAGAGTGTGGCCTGTGAGTTTTTCTACTTCTTCACCCAGGGAGATTTTGTACCAAGTAAATAATAAAAAATGTGTAATGATTGACTAGGCTTTTAAACCTGAGCTGAAGGTAAGTTTGCCTTGCTGTTGCAGTTAAATATTCTCACTAGCCCCCTTCTCTTTCTCCAGTTGATCATGCCACGAAGTCCCATTCAGCCTGATGCATTCTTTATTCTTTAGAAATTTGGGCAACAGTCAAATCTGACCTTTAGAGCCATAAACAAATTAAATTGTTTCACAACCAAATAATATGAAACAATATTGAATAGCTAGGCTTCCGCCGAGTTTCCTCTTAAACAGAAAGAAGCTCTGAAACAGCACAGATGTGGGAGATAGAAGGAGAGAGATGGAGGACAGGGCATGCTGATAACCCACACAGCAATGAGATGGCAAAGCACTGGGGTTTGGCTAGGGACTGATGGGTATTAGCACGTTGGAAAATGCTGTGAGAGGCACTTATTAATTATTCCCTCTTCTGGGAGCTGAGCGCTGCCTGAGAGCCATACCCCGCTGCAGAGACCCCAGTGCCAGCAGCGCCTTGTGCTCTGGCTGTGCTTCAAGGTGAAACCCAAAAGTGGCCAAAGCAGTCTTGGTGCCACTGGGTCAGAAACCATTTCTGCTCTCTACTGTTTGCCTGAACTTTGGCTGCATGCAGTCCAGCCTTCCTGCACACACAGCACCCGCTGCCATACGCGGTCCCTCTGACACGGGTGAGGGGCAGGGCTGTGTCACCTGCTGTCAGCTCTGCAGGGACATCCTTGAGAGCAGGGCCATTCCCTTCCCCTTGGCTTGGGTGCATGCAAGAAGCTGACAGCTGCCGAGGTGTCGAGAAGTGAGCCTTCTTGGGAGACGTGCTGTAGGGTTCAGCACCTTTGTGGAGCATTGCTGGAATGCAAAGCATCTGGAGCAGATGTGGAAACGTGATAAGGCTCCTTGCTGTCCTTAAAAACACTATGAAGTGGCCGGGTAGGGATTCCCCTGGCAAAGGGAGATTCCCCACCTGGCACCAAGCAGACCTCAGTCGCCAGTGAGGCTCTGGGACCACCACAGGCAGCCCACCCTCAGGCCCCCAGGGAGACGTCTGCTGTGCGTGGCACCCAGTTGCCTGCTCACCCTATCCCCTTTGCAAAGGTACACCCCAGCTGGGGACAGGCCACCCTCTCCTCCCTTGCCTGTGCAGGCAGTAACACAGTTTATGCATAAAGGCACCAGACAGAGGAAGAATCAGAGCAATAAAAGGTGTTCTGGGCCAACACAAGCTGCACAGTACTGCAGCTATATTGGGAAGGTGGGACCCACAGGCCCCTTGCTGACACCACAGCTGGCAGAGGCACCCCTGTATCCCTGGGCACCCATCAGCACAACAACAGCCCATCCGTGGGACACCACCCAGCATCTACACCACCACCTGGACCCCCACATTCAGTACAAAGAGATCCCAAACCACAATTAATTCTTTCCCTTCATGATGTCTGCACACACGATACAAGCAACAATCTGTTCATTGGAGGTGTACAAATGACACTCAGAGCTGCTGCTTTTCCCTGAGGCTGGACACCTGAACTGCCATTACTGTCACTGATATTACAAGCTTTTAATTACCTTCAGGTTTGTGCCATTTACAAAGCAGAGGTGAAAGACATGAAGCACATTTAGATGCCTTAATTAACTTGAAGAATTATGAAGCCGTGCCAGTAACAGAAATATAGTTTTGCCTTTTGTAAACCATTTGACATAAGAATGATGAGTCTAAGAATAAGATGTAGGAATACATGTAAATATTTATACTACATTCATTACACCAGTATCTAAGCACATGTTTGTGTTGTAACCTCCACTTTTACAGCTGCTAATTTTGCTTTGCTGTGTAACCCCGGGTTAGTCACTGCTCAGTGCCACGGTGCCCTTCTGCAGGGATTGACTGGGGTTCGGGATGACTCAGGGTAAAGCTCTTTCCCTGGACCATGCATTTCCCTGCTCTTGGTGCAAGACTTGCTGAGGCTTCAAAACCAGGACAAAGGATTGAACAGACTCCTGACCTAAACCAGGCTGGCAACCCCTGCCTTGCATAGCCCCAACAAACTGAACCTCCTCACGTCGTATTTCAAAGTCCTCTGACACAGGGCAAGGAAATGCTGTGGCTGGGATCCAGTAGCTGCTGTCATCAAAATGCTGACAGAGGTTAAGGGTACTAAATATTTCACTGTTAACAGAGACAATGTAATGTGCTTTCTTGAAGTTTGGGGAGAGGGGAACTCTGCCAGCAATGATCCTGAAATACACGCAAAGCTGTAAAAATAACTTTGAATAAGGTTTTAGAAATCTTCTAACTAGATGAAATAAATGTGCATTTTGATCAAATATGTTTTAATTTAAAATATTAACCAGTAAAGTGAAGAAGACTAATTTTGGGGAACAAAGTTAACATGCATGATTTTGAAAAGTTCAAAACAGAACTAAAATATTTTTGCTTATAAATTTTTATCCAGAATAATCCATCTAATTCTACAATTATTATAGTAAAAAGAAATGTTAGCAATTATACACTCTCACATACACAGGAATTTACCTTTTTTTTTTCCCATTGAACAGAATTGCAAGTGCTGCAGGCAGAATTTTTGACCACAGGGCCTTTTGGAGTTTTTGTATTAGCAAGCCAAATGGTTGGACAGGGCATTTCTAATTTTTTCTACTAGACACCATGACACTTGCCCCTTGCCACATCCCAGAAGATGTCTTGCAGTCAGCATCTTCAAGGAGGTGGTTCCAGCAGAGGCTTTCCCCCAGCGTCTTGGATTCACATTTCCAGCCCATCCCTTCTACCCCTCCAGGCAACAGACACGGTGTCATCACAGTCTCAATGACTGACAGCTCTCAAAATAAAGCTTAGTCATTTAGCATTGTCACTTTGTTTCTACAAACTGTTTTGTCATTTCTGTGGCTGCGCTTCTTTCCCCTCCACACTCACGTAATTTCACCAGTCAGTGCCCTAAGCCTGGCACTGGACAGTAGCAGCTCCTTTGCCATCCTCCTTGAAAAATGAGTTTTGGTTTGCAAGGGATGGTTCTGTTTTGCCAGCAGGGTGAAGAGGAGGAACGCCATCCTGCTCTCTTCAGCCACATCCCCAGGGGAGTGGGTGGGAGGTGTTGGCCACTGCTGGGAGTGGAGCCTGGGTGAGCCAGTTTAGGTGGGACAGGGATTTGCCCCCTTGACCCGTGCTGGCAGGGGGCTGCTGGGGAACCCAGGCTCCTTGCTCACGGTGTTTGTGTTGCAGGGAGATCTCTCACCTCCATCTCTGTATCTCACAGCTATTTTGATTACTGGGATTCAGCCCCAGACTGTTTCATCCTATTCCTGTTTCATCCACCTGCTATTATCTCCTGCTGTTCTTGAGAAATTACTGCCAAATTATGCTGCTCTCTTTTTTTTCCTCCCCATCATTAATTTCTTTTCTAGGGTGGAGAGCTTCCCAGATCACCCTCCACCCACTTACACACATGCATGCACACACACACACTTTATAGAAAGTGTTTACTTATGCGGGGGCAATAGTTTAAAAGGTAAATGAAATAGACGACGCAGCCTGGATTGGCTTAGCAACACAAACAGTGCCAGCAGGTAAAGGGCCCAGGCCTGTTCTTTCCCACCTCAGAATTGTTTTAAAATGACACCCCTTCATAATTAATTGTACAGCACCTGATTAGTCACTATTGACAGACCTAGAGCCAATTGACTCTTTTTTTTTTCTTCTTCTTCTTTTTTATTTTTTTTTTCATCTGGCTGGGGAGAAAACATGAAGTGCCTGTAGCCACACACACAATACACCTCCTGGTGATTACATCAGGCAGCTGAGCAATTAGAGTTGGTAGGATCAGTTCAGGAGCTGGAGGCTACAGTAGCAGGATCACAGCCCAACCTTAGCCTTTAATATGAAAATGAAGAAGGGAAGCAACAAATCCAATAAACCCTAGAAGTCAAATAAAGCCAACTGGGAGTTCATTTGTTGATAAGCTGAAGGAAGAAATGGGGCCAATAAAGCTGGGTGCTTCTTCTGCTGCTCTGGTCTCTCTCCTGCATGAGGAGGATTAAACTACTCAGGAGGCAGCACTAAGCGCAAAGGCAACCCCAGTGGCAGAAAACGTGTGTGTGTGTGTGTGGCTCATCAGCAATGGAGTTGGGTCAGAAGGGGTGGGTTTGTACCCCTTTCCACTTCCAGGCATCTCTGAGAGCTTTGCAAAGCAAATGAGTTTGCTCTGGGACAGGGCAAGGACACGTCACACCAGGGGAAGGTACAAGCAGCATTTGCTCACCTTGATCTAAAACACCATTATCTTGCTGGAAGCTTTGAAAGAGCAAAGTCAGTCTCCACTACCAGGAATGCAGTTGAGGTCCTCCATTTCCAGCTGTCCAGCAGCCTGCTTCCAGACACGCTGCTTCCATGCACCTCAGCCAGCCTGGTATCAGCTCAACTCAGCCATTGTACAACCCAGTAAAGCCGAGTCCTGCCCCTGTGCAAACACTTTACTCTCAAAGAAGAGGATCCGTACAAGACGTTAGCCAACTTCAGAGTACTTCTGAGTGAGGTATTAAGCCAATATCAGTGCCTTGCTCCAGTGTGAGTTAATCAGTTTAAACCCATACCTTTGGGTAAATACTTGTGTGCAAGCAGACAATGACTTGGGATTTGACCAAAGCTCAGTGAATACAATGAGAATGAATGTGTGCTCTGAATAAATACATAATTAAAGACACACCTAATTAAGGCTCCTCTGTGGCCATTCTTCTTGCAGATGAGGCACTGTACACCGAAAACCTCTGGGTCAGCTCTAAAGCAGATTACATGAATTTATCAAAGGAATGTTCAGGAAGCTGATGAGTGCATCAGGAATGTTTTGCTCTGAGAAAACTCTCCTGCATGGAAAGGCCTCCACAATGCCTGTATTTAAACCTCTTAGACACAGGTGATTTTACATCCTAGGTGTAGTGACTTCCAAACTTAGACCCCAAATCACAGGAGACTGCAGAGCAGAAATTCCACAGCTGACTGCAAGAACTACTTGAGTTAAAGCCACCTTGGGTCCAAGGTGACAATCCCTGCTAAAGACGTCTAGGCCTAGATTGGGTTAGTAGCATGGTCCAAATGTACTCAGAGTTACTTTCTCAGTTTAAATCAGCATAAAGTGCAGCATAAGGTTAGTAGAAAATGCTGCAGCTAAATTAGAACCAAATCACAGCTGTTTATAGTTCCAGTTTAGAGTCCAGTTCTTTCTGGGAGAATGTAAATGCTGCACCAGTTTATGCCCTTAGACCCCATAGATGAACTCTAGGATCAGGAATATATCATGGAATTGCAGATTCAAGTAGTTTGGAAAAGACCTCTGAGATCATCGAGTCTAACCTTTGACTAAACACCATCTTGTCAACTAGACCATGGCACTAAGTGTCACATCCAGTCATTTCTTTAACACCTCTCGGGATGGTGAGTCCACCACCTCCCTGGACAGCCCATTTCAATACTTAACAACCTTTTCTGTGAAGAAATTCCTCCTCATGTCCACCATGTCCCCAGGTGCAGCTTGAGGCCATGTCCTCTTGTCCTGTTGCTGGTTGTCTGGGAGAAGGGATTGATCCTCAGCTGGCTACACCCTCCTTTCAGGGAGCTGTAGAGAGTGATAAGGTCACCACTGAGCCTCCTTTTCTCAAGGCCAAACAACCTCAGCTTCTTCAGCTGCTTCTAATGGGACTTACCCTCTAGACTCTTTCCCAGCTCCATTGCCCTTCCCTGGACATGCTCCAGCACCTCAGTGTCCTGCCTGAATTGAGGGGCCCTGAACTGGACACAGCACTCGAGGTGTGGCCTCACCAGTACCGAGTACAGGGGCACAGTCCTGCTGGCCACACTATTGCTGATCCAGGCCAGGATGCCATTGGCCTTCTTAGCCACCTGGGCACATGCTGGCTCATGTTCAGCTGCTGCTGGCCAGCACCCCCAGGTCCTTTTCCACTGGGCCACTTTTCAGCCACTGTTGTTGAAAAGTTGCACCCACTGTTGAGGGAGAGAGGAGAGGGGCTGATGCTGGGGCAGAGGGTGAACATCATATCTGCAGGCACAGCAGTGCTTGATGCTGCCTGAATGGTGACTCCAGTTACAAATGTCTCAGGCAATGCTAAGAGGGGAAGATCTGAATGCCACTGTCAGAGGAGGAAGCAACCAAGAAATCAGGTCTTACAGCAGTGATGCCTGTTGTTCTAGACCACATTGGGTGCAGATGGAAGAAGGGTTTTAGGAAGGCACTAAGGATGGGAATGCTGGGCCCAATGGCTCAGAACACTGGCATGGGATAATGGAAACTCTGGTCCCATTGATCATCTCTGCATCCAGCTTGCCATGTGGACTTCACATGAGCTCATTTGCCTCTACCCTATGGTATCTACTTCAATAATAAGCATCCTAGAGGTCATGATGTTGCCTTCTTGTGTGTGTGCGACAGCAAGACCAAGAGATCCTCAGATCCCAAGGTACTGCAGCAATATGAATGATCCTAAAAAGGGGAGCAGTAAGAGACTGTGGAGTCTTGCTTCCCAGAACACCAGCAGCCTAAATCCATTATGGACAACACTGCAATAAATGCTGATCATTTTTTGTTAGCGGGGGACAAGTGTTTGGGGGTGGGAAGGCAGTGCATTCGGGCTGAGTGCTTCAGGCCAGATGCTGAGGAAATGCTGTCAAACATGGATCATCTGAGCATGGGGGATACCTCTCAAAACTTTGTGGAAGTCCCACTCTGATCATTAGGGAAGACCTACAAGTGAGTCTGTACTTCCTAAAGTTATTTATCCCTGACATTATCATGCTTGATCTGCTGTATTTTTCCAGCTTTTGAGTCTGGAGGAACATGAGGAGGAAGGAAGAGAGGCGTCACATCAGAGTGGCTTTTCCTCCACAGGTTTGAAGCTATACATATGTAAGAGAGATGTGTCTGTACCCACATCAGCAGACACACTAGGCATAGGGCTATCTATGGGATACTCTGTGTGTAACAGCTCGTAGACTTGAATTATTGTTCTTTCTCATTAGTAGTGGTTAGGAATGATCATTTCTATTCTGCAGGTTATTTTACCACTGCAAAATATTGGGCTGTTTTGACCAAAGTATTAACCTGAATTGCTACCTTATTTTAAATTACAATATGGATATTCAGGAGAGCTTTGTTGGGATAATTTTACTTTGCCAAATTTTACTTTGCCAAAGATGATGACTCATTAATTGAAGCAGCTGCTTAGAGCAAAATTATGAAATAATGTGAAATGCAGAAGACTTAGTGATTTGTTTCAATATATTTGGTCCCATCAGAACTGGAATTCTTTTTGCATTAAATATTTAGATATTTGAAAAGGAATAACTGTTTCACTCAGGCTTTAGTATATCCTGCAGTTATACCAAGCATCACTGTTGCTAGTTTGCATATTTTTTATTCTCTTTGTACTTTGCCTGTGGGCATTAGTCAAGAGGCAGGGCTCAGAGGAAGATCATTTAAAAGACTCAGTAATCCATGAACAAACTATTTCTGTCTAGCAGATACCATAAATTTTGCCACAGTCGTGCAGCTCAGGATGCTTCACAGTACTCCCACAGCACATTGTTATTCTAGAGGTACCATTAACTCCTGCCAACTTTTGCTTGTTTGTCAGAAGGTATTTGACTGTTTGTTCAAACTATGGAATGATACTCTGAAGATACCTACACACAGTCAGCATTTGCTCTTTACTATTTGCAATGTCATCTTCTATTGTCTTCTCGCAGTTGAGTAAAGCTAAAAGGACTGCACCATGGTACTGGGGCAACATGCCACAAATTGTCTCTGATAAGAGTTTTATCAGATAAGCAGCATGTTGATCTAAGAACCTGTCACAAATAGAAAATTTGCTAGATAGCTTATTTCCAAGGAAAACTTGATCTGTTTGAAACTTTCCTTCTAGCAGCAGTCAAGACCCTGTTTTTAAAGAAAAAAAGATTGTAAAAACAAACCCATAATGCAGCTAGAGAATTGTGCATTCTCATTACAGGAAAGATCTCTGTCTCTGCCCCTACTGCTTTTGTAGGATGAAAAGGGTGTAATGGAGTCTCACCAAGCAGCAAGGAAGTAGAGACAGCACTTGTGGACTATGGCTCTTGGTCTGGGATCAACACTTCCAAAACCACCAAAAAAGTGGAGAATGTGCGGGAAAATACAGATCAGAGGCAGCATCTCTCGGTCAGTGTTCAGCTTTTTAAAAGAAGGCTGAGTTGGCTTGCTGGCAGTAGAAATTCATTCAGAAGGAAATTGTGTCACATAGCAAACCCCACTTTCTTGGTAGGGAAAGACACAATATAAAGAAATGGAATTTGAAGCCAGGTTAAAAAAAATAAAAAACAAAAAACTGATGTAAGAACTTACAACTGCATTCTTCCCAGTGAAGCATGAGCAGAATGCCAGCAAACTGCTGGGCTCACCATGGGGACAAAATGCAGGGAAACACTGTGTGGCTGGTTTTAGGCAGGAGACCCACAGAGCTGTGCTCTGGCACCTTCAAACCTTCACAAACAGCAGAGGAAGGACTAAAATCACTAACACTAATGTTTATCTGCTGATGTCAGTAGCCACCTGTTACATGATTTTTCCTGATTTTCATCTTTCACAATCATTTCTATTCCTGTAGGAAAATGTTTGGAACCTCAAAAGCATCTTTATCCACTTACTTCAGTACACATATAATTTTTCACAGTGGAGACCACCCCCATCCACTTGCTAATGCCTTAGCTTTCCCAGATTGTTTCATTCCCAGATGCTAAACACTAATCACCAAGCAGGGAGGCGTGTGCGACCACCAGAAATAGATCTTTTTCATCCCACGTTACGTCATGACAAATGACTTGCCATTAATGAGTTTCATCGGGACTAGCAGGGTGGGGGATGCAGGTGTGGTTTTCAGAAATCACAGTGGCAGCTCTTCGAGGTGCAGCAGCCACAAAGACATCAGCAGGAGCGCGTGCAATGGTCAGACCTGAGAAGCGACTGTCCAAAACATGGAGACGTGAAGAGATGCAAGAGACAGAGGGGCCTGAGATCAGCTTAGGCTGGTATTGCTTGAACAAATCCAGGCTGTACAAAAGACTTGCTGATTTAGGGTACATTTCCTGCCTTTTCTGCCATCATTTTTTAATGCCTCTGCATCCATAACATGCCTTATCCTTTGATTTTCCACAGTTCTCTCAGTCCATAGTTCCCCTTCCCCCCTTGGCCTGTTATTTCTCTCTCCATTACTAACAGCAAACCTCAAGCAGAGGCAGCACTGGTGGGATCATTGCAAATCAGCCCTCTACAAAGTCATTTCAATGCTGGCCTTGCATTTCCTGAGGGTGGGGTGTGGTCACATCCCGGTGCTTTCAGTAGCCCCATCGATGACACCGAACTCGCCTGGCTGGGTCGCCTGCAGCTTGTCAGCCCAAGGGCCAGTGGCAGCGGCTTCCCACTTCGTTGGCACAGAGCTGCTTATTTCTTCAGCCCCTTCACCCTCCCTCACCGAGAAACATCCTCCCTAGCCAGACATCCCATATTATGACTAAGGCAGAAGGCCACAGGTTTAGTCAGTTTGTGTACAGTTTGCAATTATTCAGCTGTTTTAATGAGAAGAAAGACCTTGAGGCCCGTGATGTCAGAGATAAGAAAGTGTGGAAAGCAGCAGATGTGTGACCTTGCCGCTCTCCTATTGCTTTCTCCTTTGTTGTGTGTGCTGCAGCTCTTCAAGGTTTTAATACCAGGAAGGGGTGAGGGGAAGGCAAGATGCAGGTTTCACAGTAATGCAAATTCCTGGTTCATGGGGCAGCCCCCTGGCTTTTAATACAAGGCACTTGTGGTAACCAAAACCCAGCAGCTGCTTGAGAGCTGGGGTCTTGTAGGCTGCAGCCCTTCCCAGCACCTGGACATTTATTCTCCTTGGTAAGTTGGGATAGAAGTTCTTAGTATCCAGTGTTTTCCTGGACAGAGAAGTTTTCCAAAGGAAAAATACCAGTTAATGGACACTGGGAGTCTTTTTCATACAGAACACCATCCCCAAACACGTGACCAGGATTGAGTGAAACATTTCAGTTTGACGTGCGTTTGTGCCCTTTGGCCTAGCAGGGAGCTGCACTGCGAGAACTGGAGCCAGCAAACAGGCAGGGGTGCCTAAACCTCAACAGCCCCAGAGGCACCTGAGTGCAAAGGTTGGGTACTAAACATCTCTGCCCAGGTGCCTTCAGACATCTGAGATGTACCTGGCTTCTTAAAACATGGCCAAGCGGAGTGGCAAAACACCTAAACCCTACCAGTGTCTGTGCCAGGGTGTCCTCTGAGCTGTCTTGCCTCTTCTGAGCACTGTCTGGGGGCAGGGTTGGTGCTGTGCCTTCAAGTAAACCAGGAAAACACAGCTTTGATGCAAAACTGGTTGGATAATGTGGTCCAAGGAGCGGCTGTTGGTGGTTCGTTGTCAAAAAGGCACGGAGGGGTGGGTACAGGAGGCTTGTACCCAGCTGGGTACCCTGGCATCATTGCTCAGAGCACAAGGGAACACAGACTGTGATGACAAACCTGGCAGAGAAGATCAGAATTTGAAATCTTTAAAAAAGGGGAAGAGGGGGGAGAGAGACATGGTTTTGACAATTTAGAGAAAGTGTGTGACAAAATTCAGCAGAGCAGAGAGCAAGGAACTACAGTCAGGCAGAAATAACCAAGCGGAAATGGCTGGTTAAGAAGCAATTCTGTAGGAAATACTCTAAATCACACAATTACCAAAACCAAAAACCAAAACCAATAAAACAAATGTCATGTTGGAAGGAATAGCAAGCAGCATTGCCTGTACAAAGAAACGGCCCTTTTGTTCAGGGCAGACATGGTATGCTACTGCTCTTACAGGGTGGCCAGTTTTGTGCAGTGCATTTCAGAAAAGATGTTGGCCTTTTGGAGAGAATCCAGAAACAGCAGAAGTCTGGGAAATGTGACCTGCAGGGGAGAGCTGAAAGAACTGGATGGCTTAGGTCAAAAAAAGCAGCTGAGGGGGATGCAGTAATAATCCTCAGCTACATAAAACAGCTCACAGATGAAGAAGGGAGAAGTCTGCTTCCCTGTTCTTAGTTAACAGGGAGAAAAACCTTTCTAATGGTAAGGGAAACCCTTAAAAATGATGTAAGAATACCTTTCACAACACAGTGCATGTATAGTTGGTCTCTTCTTGGGCAGAGAGATGCTTTTGGAGACCCCTTCCAATCCTTCCATCCATTTCTGTGCTCCAGGCATTGGATCCCTCACCTGCAGGCAGGCAGGCAGTCATCCATACTTACCCAGCACCAAATAAACATCCTCACTACCAGCCTTGAGGCAAGGTTCTCTTTGAAATTATTCTGTTTTTCACAGAAGGACGACAGAGCCATCTGTCTGGAGTCGGAGATCGCGCTCGCCTGGACCAGTCCATGCAGGTGTGGTCGGAGTGGTGTGGATTGGAAGAGGTTGTCACAGCTGAGGGTCCCTGACTGACCAGCCAGCTCTTCCCTGGGGTGTCAGTAGGAAAGATAGGCCTATTTGAAGAGTATTTAGAGCATCTGTGTTACCCCCCAAAAATACATCCTGAGGGAATTTCTCTCCCTTCCTCGACTATAGAGGTAGCTAGGATGATCAGGAGGCTAGATAAGCAAACTTGGTGCGATGGCTTATAGATCTCCCATTTCCCCAAAGTGCCCTGCTTGTAAAAAGGGGCATTTTTGCATACATTTCACAGGATATTTAATTACATTGTTGCCATTTCTCTAAGATTACCTTTGAACTGTGAGGGGGGAACTAGATATTAAAAAACATTAGCTGGACATGATACTTATTTTTCAAATTAAAAACCCGCAGCACGGTTCTCTATTGATTGCAGCTGGAAGTCACCACGGCAGGCCATTCCTACTTGCAAATACTTTGCCTGACACGTCAGGGGACAACAGCTCCAAACAAGCCGTGCCAGCCACAGCACTGAGACAAATAGCGCCTGCTCCCAGAACTCACCTTGTGCCTGTGAGGTGGCCAACACCTCACCCTGAGCCATGGCACTGCCAAAAAGACAAAGCAGAAGAAAAGCAGCAACCCTAAGGCTGTGGTATTGGGAGCTGTGCCCTGTACCCATCATTACTTGGCTGCTACATTCATCAAGGCAACTTTTTGGGACACTGTGCTGTGTTCCCATCACCTACAGACACACTGTGGCCAGAAAATATCCCTATTCCAGCCATACAATGGCTTTCTTCCACTTAACTCCCATAGCTTTCCCAGCAACCCCTCCTTTTATACCTTTAAACATGCATTAGAGGCTATGTGGGATCCACAGCAGGGTGCAGGATGGGTTGGGGGCAGCCCCACAGCCCCTGTGCCTCGCCCCACAGAGCAGGTACGCAGCCACCAGGGTGCTCCCCGCTCACGGCCCCCAGCACCCCATTGTAATCCTTATCAGGCTGATGCACATTTTTTGCTCAAGGTGGCAAAACGCCCAGGACTGCCAGGCTGCCAAGCTTCCCGCTAAAAATACCCCTCAGACAAATTGCAGACTGGGCTCTTTAAAGAAAAGAAAGAGCGAGCGTATTCTGGTTGCAATGGAAATGACGTGGAATGAGGCAGGGGAAGAGAGAAAGGGAAAGGGACACAGGGAGAATGAGGTGGCACGAAGGCTGGAGTGTTGCCCATGGCAAGTTAAAGCCAGACTGAGCCTGAGGGATGTGTTGGTTGTCTCTGGGGGTGCTGAGTGATGTCACTGGTGTTCCATCCCCCTGTAGAAAGTGTTTGTCCTTGTCGTGCTTCCTACATGTGATGCCACCAGCATGGCAGGAAAAGAGGGAGCGCCCACTGGGATGTCCCCCAGCAGTGCTGAGAACAGGCAGGGACCTGACATAAGGGAGAGAAGGACCACAGTGAGGGCAGGAGGGAGTTCAAGGGATCAAAGGGAGCCTACACGATCAGGGTGAAGGCAGTCTGGTGTGGAAAAGGAGGGAAAGGGAAGAAAAAAGTTGGGAGAGCAGTGGGTACAGAGCTCGGGAAAGAACTAAAAGCAAAGGGTGGGTGATGCTGGGTGGGTGGCAGGAGAGAGGGAGAGGAAAAGATAAAGAAGAAAAAGAGTTAAAAAAGAACAAGGGATGGTGAAACATTCAGCATGAAGATCCTCTGGCCTCATTCTCTGTCAAGTGGGATGCCATTAAATTGAAGATCCTAGGGAAGATCCCTGTTTTTGGAGCCCTGCACAGTGACAAGTGGTTCATTGACTTTTCTGGCCTTCAACAAAGCTAACTTCCATTAAATACAGCTGATTGTGTTTTACCAATATTGCAGATGGAAGAAGCAATTGGGGGGGAGCAGTTAGGAAGGGGCTTAGGTTTTTGAGAGTCAGAACTGACTAATACATTTTGCTTTTCTTCTTATTTTTAGCATTTGCCTCTGTGTTTATACTGTATAAGGACTGACGAACCTTCACTAACACAGCCTGTACTTCTCTCTGACCTTGCAGATAACCATGAACCAAAACGTGCAGCTCCCTAATTGCTTTTCCTGGTGGCGTCTACAGGCTTGTGCTAAATTTAACGAGGAGGAGGATCTGACTGAAAACTTTTCCAAATGTTTCTTTCCTGTGGCATAGGGAAGGATTGGAGATGCTGGAGGATAGGAATCACTGTGTGCCTCCTGTGGCAGGGAACAATAGTGCAAGAGATACAGAAATATCCAGAGGACCCAGCTTTACTGCATGGAGTTAATCCAACCAGAGACTGGAGCCTGCATGCACTTATATTGGCAATTATATGCCCATATGGCCATAACAAACATAATCCCAGGTTTTTGTGCTGCTGGTCACAGTTCCCACGCTCCAGGCCCTGCCACACACACCCATGAGGTTCAGCAGAGGACCCAAGGCACAAGGATCCTCTCTTCTTGGCCAGGGTTCCTACTGCCCCACCAGCCTGGGGAGACCCTTCACGGTGGCAAGGACATGAGGCAGCAGCTGGGTCCACAAGGACCACGTGTGGCTCCTGGGAGGCTCAGTGCCAGCCAGGATGGCATTCCTGGAGCACAGGCATGCACGCGCCCACGCTGGGCCAGCCTCGGTGCCAGGACATAGCACTGACGCACTGTAGCTGCTGAAGGGTATTTTCTTTTTAATTTTTTAAGACCTTTTTTCTCTCCCAGTTCTGTCCCTTCTGGCCTGGTATGTTCCACACTCGTGATATGTCAGAGGAAGCAGATGTTGCCCTGACCACAGAAATTGCCACAGTGTTTAATTTTATTGGCCTCTTAAGCAAAAGACTCTAGGCAGTTTTCACAAGCTGAACATGCCAGCCTGAGAGCTGCAGATGACACTGGGCAAAAGCCATCCCTCAGGAGGGTCTCAGTGTGTCCAAAGAATGGCCTTATAAGAGGAGACATCAGCTTGAAATTACCTGCTTATTGAGTAAGCATTGCAGAAAAAAAAAAAAAAAGAAGAAACAAAAAGCAAAAAAGAAACAAACATCAAAGCCCAAACATAAAAAAGCAACGGAAACACACAGAATGATATAAAAGTCATAAAGATCACAATATTCACTGATCAAGTAAAATTGAAAAATTGAGTGGGTGACTTGGAGCCGTGGATAGCCCTTCCTGAGTAGAAACCTGGATTTAATTACTTCTTGTTCCAGTGCCCATCTCCCCATGCCTCCTCTCCCTGCCACTATCTGTCTTGACTAACAGGGCTGTGAGTTTCTCAGGCCGGGGTCTGTTTCTCACTTGGGTTTTGCATATTCCCAGGGCAGTGAAGTTGTCTGGTTGTTTCCCCACTCTGAGCAGTGGCAGCAGGAGCAGCAGCAGCAACCAAAGACTTTGTACCTCATCAGAGCCCAGGCTGTTGTGTCTTTTCCAGTCGTATTGTATTGTTTGGTTTTGGAAAAGAGGAGAAAAACATGACTTACAAGGGCATGGGAGATTCTCCCGTGTTCCCATTGCATATTTCAGTCAAACAAAATTAACCTCTTCATGGAAAATGAAGATGTACTGTGGGTAGAATTACAGTGAGTGTGGTGGATGTGGCAAGGAGGAATTGAACAGAAACAAATCAATTCACAAACAGAGGAAACAAAAAACTGCTGCAGATAATCCAGTACAAAAAGAAATGTGGACCAGCTGCAGAGAGCTACCTGAGCTGGAAAAAAAGGCAAAACAGCCTGTGCAGTACATGAAAGAAGAATACCTAAACCAGTTTGAAGGATTAGAGCCACGTCCTTCTAGGTGCATACAGCCAGATGGTAGTGGCTGGTAAGTACCACTTACCATGGCAGAGACAGAAGTCACTTCATCTTCTCAGGAAATATTTAAATGAAGACAGTGTTTTCTAGTGTGTGTGAGGGACAAGGGCATGAAGGACATCCCAAGGGAAAAGGCTATGGATGAGCTGCACATGGGAGGGAAGCATTTAATAGTACTTGCTTTTGTTACAAAGGGCCTGTTATTCATTTATTTTTCCTGAAAGAGCATTCAGCCTTAAAATAGAGTAGGAAGCACCAATTAGGGCAAATGCCCTCAGTCCTGCAGTGCAAGGAAGCAGGCTGTCAGCAGTTAGAGTACCTGCACTAGGTTTTCTCCCGAAGGTTGTTGTGTTAAACCATCCAGCTAAAAACCAAAACTTCTGCCCAAGTGCGCCGGGCATTTTCCCACCTTCCCTTCCTGCCTGAGCATGCCTGGCTGTATGGTTGCCAGCTGGATGCTGCAGCATGGGGAAAGGATATCAGCAGGTGGCCCAGTGATCCCAAGGTGCTGCTGTAATGTATCAAGTATCCGGCAAAATATCTGAATTAATTGTCAGTACTTTCAGGAATAAGAAACATGAGGATTCAGGTCTAAAAGGCCCCATAGGTCTTTCCTGTCTCTAGCCATGTGTGGATGTGCTGGGATGTAGTACCTAACAGAGCCTGTATGAACGTCTGGTTTTATTTCTGCTGGAATCCAGGCTGGAGCAATGACTCAGCCTACAGAGAAGCAGCAATATTGGCAGAGTTTGACCAAAATTGTGGCACAGTTCTTGACATCTGCACATGTTCCCTCCTGTCCAGTCCTGGCTCCAAACTCGACCGCTGTGGAAAGCTGAAGAGGCTCTATCTCTAATGCAAGCAGAGGTAGGGATCTTTTGTCCAGAATTAACTGGTTAATAATAATCCTTCCATTTTTCCTAACTGCTGTGTTCCAGGACACTTGAATTAACAATTCACCAAGCATGTTCACTTTGAATGACTGCATTGAAATCGGCACAAACTCAAACAGAAGCCCTATAAAAAGCCAAGGCTTTATCATGTGCTCGGTGGTAGCAGCAAGGAGGCCTGTGGGAAGGAAACAATACCCGTCTGAGTGGAGCGAGGTTTATCTGCCTGCCATCAGAACAGGCCAGTCATGTTATTTTTCCGTCCGTTCCCCCTGGAAGCCGGGTCCAGTGTACAGTACCAGCCTGAGCAAAAGCCCGCGGCTGGGTCCTTCTGTTTGTAGGGCTTGCTGACATAAGGTGGAGTTGAGGTTATTGTGGTGTGGGACGTTTCCTGCCCTGGCCACTGATAACCGCAAATCCCAGCAGCCTTAGAGGCTCCCTTTGTCTGCCGGCCCCGGACCTGAGCTATGTATAGCCCGTGCCCGCCCAGCCCCGGGCAGACGTGCACATCGCTGCACCCAAGGATGCTGTGCTGCACACTGATGGCTTCCCCGGAGAGCTGGGTATGCTGAAAACCTTTCCCCACACCGAGGCCAGCTGAACTTTTTACCTCCAGGAGAAAAGGAGGAGGCTGAGGATGGGTCTGTGTGGGGCAGTCCCAGCCATCGAGCACACATTCTTTCACACCAGGAGTAAAAGGATTAAATTAACTGCTAAAGCCTGGCCTCATTTATACCAGCTGAGGTGTAAATGAAGACCTTGCCAAGAAAACAGTATTAAGCTCGCTTTGCCTTGTCCATCTCGGTGCCAGTGTGGACGGAGAAGGGTGACACCTCCACGTCAGCGTGGGTCCCCTGCCCCAGCAGTCAGTGTGGTCGTGCCATCCGATGCGTGTGAAGACATGACTCTGTGTGTGGCTCTCATGGAAGAAGTGCAGGGGATGTGTTTTCATAAAGAGGTGATACAAGAGTAGGTGTGGACAGTCAGTCAGGAGAGGGATGAAGTGTGGGATGCAGGCGAGGGGAGCACAGGCGCTGGAAGGGTTGAGCACCAGCTCCCAGGATGTGGGCAGCACAGAGATGCTGCAGCAGACAGTGCAGAGAGGGAAGGGCAGCTCTGGGGAAACGATGGAGCAGCAAAGGGGTAATGCCCAACACAGTGCAAAACCAAAGGGCGTGGAGCCCCAAAAGAGTTTTCCTGAAGCCAGGGCTCTCTTCCAGCCTACCTGCTGCAGGATCACCCCAGGGACCAAGTTGTGCCTAATGCCAAATGCACATTGCAGCAGGGAAGTGTAGTTACATCTCTCTAAGTGACTAAAATCCTCCAGGGCTGTCCCCTGGCCTCAAAGCCTGCTAGCCCAGTGCAGTTCACAGCCATGGGGCCAGTTCTCATACCTCTAAAAACAGACTTGCCACAACAAATGCACTCAGTAGTCACAGCTGCTGCAAACATCTGAAACACTCAAATTACAGAATTACAGAATTGTTAGGGTTGGCCACACTCCTGCCAATGCACCTTCTGATACTGTTGGCCCTCCTGGGCACAAGGCACTGCCAGTTCATGTTCAACTTGTCATCCACCAAGACTCCCAGGTCCTTCTCTGCAGATCTGCTCTCCAGTAGGTCAGCCCCCAGCCTGTGTTGCTACTTGGGGTTATTCCTCCCCAGGTGCAAGACTTTGCACTTGCCCTTGTTGAACCTCATTATGTTTCTCTCTGCCCAGATCTCCAGCCTATCAAGGTCCCACTGAATGGCAGCACAGGTGTGTCAGCCACTCCCCCCAGTTCTGTGTCATCAGCAAACTTGCTGAGGGTGCAGTCTATCCCTTCATCCAGGTAAATAATTATAAACAAGTTGAATAAGACCGGACCCAGCCTTCATCCCTGGGGAACACCACTGACTACAGGCCTCCAACTGGATTCTGCTCAACTGATCAACCCTCTGAGCTCTGGTCACAGCCCTCTGGGCTCTGCCATTCAGCCAGTTCTTGATCCACCTCACTGTCCATTCATCTAAGCCACATTTCCTGAGCTTACCTACCAGGATGTTCTGGGACACAATGTCAAAAGCCTTGCTGAAGCTGAGGTAGACAACATCCACTGCTCTCCCCTCATTCACCCATCCTGCTAGACCAATAGATGCCATGACCAATCCTCAGATCCGTCAAGCAGGATTTCCCCTTCGTAATTCCATGGTGATTAGTCCTTATTAACTTCTTTACTTCTACATGCTTCGTGATGACCTCCAGTATGATCTGATCCATTCCTTTTCCAGGGATGGACAAGAGGCTGACCATCTGGTAGTTTCATGGATCCTCCTTCTTGCCCTTTTGAAGATGGGAATAATATCGGCTTTTCTCTAATCACCGGGCACCTCCCATGATTTTGCAAGGATGATGGACAATAGCTTAGCAACAAAATTGCAGGGGGTGGTAACTGGCATGAGCCAGACCCATGCAGGTACTACACTAACAATTCAGTGTACAGAACAGCTACATCCTGGCCTAATTTAATTTATTGACACATATATGGCTGATAACAGGGAATCCTCTTTCCTTTTTTGATTCTTTGTGTACAGGCAACAGCCCAGACTGGATGCTCCCTGAGCTGCCCTGTGCTGATGCTTTTCATGTCCAGAGCCACCAGCCAAAGCACACACACCATCATTCCCACTCATGCAGGCTCTGCTGCCCTGACCCCTCATTGTACCAGCCATAACAGATAGGTGCCAGAAAGATCAGCTTGGTCTGGTAAACTGCTTTGGTGCAAGGCAGAGGATCAGAGTGCTTCCCATCAGCTGGGCACTGGGAGCATGCTGTGGGGGGAACTGGGCTCAGAGCAAGCAGAGGGGCAGCACACACCCTTGAAGAACGGCAACCCCCCTGGTTTTGGGATTGGCACTTGGCAGAGAAGTGTTAAAAAGCAGCAGTATTTTACCTGTACTCACATGAAGCCTCAGCAGGCTGTGCCCTGTGGCTAAGCTGTGCTGCTGGAACAAATGGCAGTCTCCCTGAGCACCCCAGGGGGCTTACAAGGTGTCCCTGGTGACATCTGTTATCCCAGACTGGAGAGTTTCTTCTCACCCCACCTGGTGAGCAGACCTGCTCTGCATGGAGGATGAGGCTGCACAACAGCACCCATGGAGAGGAAGACAAAGATATTACTGGCTCCCTTATCCCAGTACTCCAACTGCTCACTGAAAATCTGGCTTTGGTGTGGGCAGAGCAAAGAGTGTGGTGGGAGAAATTAATTAAAACCAGGGCTTGAAGGTCTTGGTGCCTAGACCTTACTTTGCATGAGGTACAATTCACTTCTTGCCTCCACAAGGAGCTCAGCAGCTCCTGTTACTGCTGGTATGGAGCTACAAACTGTGGGATGGTACATTCCTCTCACAGCAAGACAAACTGGTGTGCCCTCCAGCTGGGAAGCACTGAAGACTTTCACTTTTATACTGTATTTGCTTTACTGTGTTCACACCAGCTTAGGAAAAGAGCATTAATACCATCAGCTACCAATGTCTGCATCTAGTAATCTAATACCCTGCTCCCTGTGAAACTCAGACACCAGGCACCCAATACTGCTGCTCCCATGAGTCTGCAAAGCAGGAAGATCCCCCGCCTCCTTAGCAAATTCAAATGAGAAAATAATCTGTATAATGTATCGTGCTCACCTCAATCTCCAGCTGTGACACCTCACACTCACAAATTACCCAGCCTTGGGAATCAGACTGGATCCCATTTAACACAAATGTTAAATTTGTGTTTTGTCTCTCTTAAATGTTCTTTTACTGTTGTTGTATCAGACAACATCCACATCTCTCATTTGGTTTGATGTTTCCCCACCCCTTTGAATGCTCAGGGCTTTCATTCCTCTATTCCACTTTGTCAGCCAAAAAGTTTGCCCAGTCCAGGCACTGCTATTCTCTCTGAGCCATGTCTGTACCCCTTGTGGGGACAGATTTCTATGCCCAAGGGTGCTGCTTCACACATGGCAGTGAGTGTGGTGGCAGAGGCTGGAACAGGTCTTGGGAAAAGGATGTGGCAAACGCAGCCAAGGTGGAGCTGCTCTTCCATGACGTCTGTAACGCTAATGGCATAGTGAGTCAGACCTTGGAGACTTCTCTTACTCCTCTTACCTGTTCCCTGTGCCATGTCAGTGGCCAAGCTGTGGCATTCCCAAGGCCCTTCCATCAGCCAGAGGGATTCATTAAGTGCTCTGCTTGGAGGAGAGACCCTTTGATCCCCAGCTTGAAGGCAATTTTTTTGGTGTTACCACACTAGTAAGGGAATGCCCTCCCCCCAGCCATATCTGAGCTGGAGCTCCAGCTCTGCAAGAGCCTGGCAAGCTCCTCTGACCAGCCAGCTGTGCTGGCCTCCACACCAACCACAGAAGGTATAAACCAACCCACAGAACGGAGAGGGGAATAAACAAGCAGAACATGGAGGGCTGGGAATGTACAGGCTGAGGCTGGAGCAGATCCACTGGCTCTGCGTGGCTTGGCTGAGCTGTGCCAGTAAGAGGGAGCACAGGTTCAGTGCTGCTGGAGGGAGGGAGGGGGAAGCCTCGGATTCATTCCCTCTGGAAGGAGTGGAGTGTGGGTACAATAAGCTAGACCCAGGGTGACATCTCAATCAAGGCCAAACACTCCATCCATCTCGCTGCGCTAGTCACTGCCGGCAATTTTTTCTCGCTGTGAATATTCCACCCAGCTCCCTCAACTCACCCGGATAATGGCATTTCTGTTCCAGTTGTTTAAACTAACAGCAGCACAATTCGCAGCCAGCGGCTTCAGCGCTTTGGGTTCATTTGCTCAATCAACATTCGCCCCCTGGTAAGTGACTTTCAGAGAGAAGTGTCACCGGCAGACAATGGGCTGGCAGTTAACAGCAGCAGCTCTGTGTCTAAATGTTTGCAGACGCTCGGGTAAAATGTCTCAACCCAAATTTATAAGGACAGTCACCTCCCCGCGGTGCGTGGGGCGGGAGAGGCACCAGCGAGATGAGAGTGGCTTTGCTCCATCCCTGCCCCTGCGCTGGGAAGGTCGGGGGAAGGCGTCTCAGCATCCTGCTGATGCTCGGCCTCCCGCCTTCCCCGCGCCCTGCACCGACAGGGAGCTCTTTCTCCGGAGGACATGACTGCTCTGGAGTACTGCTGCACACATCCACGCTGCCTGGGCTTGACAGCCCCCTGCCACCAGCAGCTCCCTGGCATCGCCCCCAAACCTCAGAACTTCGTGAGAATAATTTGCCTCCCTTTCTGCGGCTCACTTGAAACATTTATTTTGACAATGAAAGCGATTATTAATTCCACCCATTGATTTATTTTTCCTAAAAGCCCATTGTTACCCCCTAAATGTGCATGATAACTTGCCATTTGAGATACCAGCAAACGGTTTATAGACTTGTCTACCAGGAAAAGCCATGTCAGTTTATCAACAGTCTGGTTAAGTGGCTCTCTTGTGGCAGTGTCCTTATTTTGCTTTGACAGTAAAGCTTGATACTGTTTGAACTGTAGACAAACCATTACTTATGTAAATTGATATGATTTTCTCATGCAGCTGAGACACCTCCTGGTTTTGATCATGCATAGAAGTCCTAGGTACCAGCAGGTCATCTAGAAGCTACTGTTACGTGACAGGCTCCTTCTCATCCTTCTAAAAAGGGCAAGGTCCTCAATTGTGAACTTCCCTGAAACTTTTATCAGAGCCTCTAAACAAATATCTCTACTTTCACGCCTTAGGAAAAATTTAAAAAAAGGCATTTCTAGCATTTCTGGCTGCACAGCAAACCTTGACAGACAGGTCTTCCGAAGATTCAAAAGCCAGAACAAGAAAAATGAGGAGTGTCTTGGATTTTTCTCTGTTTCTTCAGGTTTGCAAGATTCTCCAGCTCCTTAAGCCAGACCTGATTGCTGCATGTGTGAGTCTCTGGCAGTGCGATTTGCTAGCCTGGGCTCCTGTCAGGTGACGAAGATCCAGGTCTTACACAGCTTGAGAAAGCAGTGCCTGTTTTTTACCACCAGTGTTTTCCACACAGCATATATTAAAATGAAAGCCAAGAGGCTGTGACATAAATCACCCCATGCACCTTCCCCCTGCTCACAGAGACCTTGCCTACCCCAAGCCCTGTGGCCCTTCAGAGGCCCCCTCTCCAGTCACACCACCAAGCCCCTGCTCTCCCCGGGATCTTTCCCTAGGGACACCGCAGGGATGTCCCCTCCCGGGACCGACTGGCAGATTGATCCCAGCTCCATGACCCGGAGTGGGGAGCCTTCCAGCACACCATGCATTTTGGGAAGGTAAATACACAACCAAAATATCCAAGCTGCAGGGCGGCATGACCTTCGGGCGACCCTTAGCCTGACCTAACGCTGGTCACTCTCACCAGAAGATTTGTTTATCTTGGGACCTCGAACCTCCCAACCTGAAAGCACCGGGTTGACTCCCAGCTCCGAGGCCTGCCAGTGCTGGCTGCCAGCCCCTATTAGGAATGCCCAGTGAGGTGCAGATTTTATTTTTAGTCCCATCCCCACAACCTTACGGCAGGCAAGTAGCTGCCATCGTGCTAGAGAAGTCCTGGCAAGTTAAATTGGAGTGTGAGCCCCTTCCCCGGCCTGTGGAGCAGCTGTGGGCATTCACTCAGGAAACAGCTCTGAGAGGGGCTTTTTCTTTCGTCAAAGCTTGGAGGAAATTTTGCCCAGGGGTTTCCTCTCTTTTAGCCAGAGAACTGCCGTGTGGACCAGGAAGCAGTTAGGGCAGCAGATGCAAAAACAGGGGGAGATTTTTTTCTTACCATAAGGTAGCAGGATGCAGGGGGAAGGAGGCGGCAGCGGGACGCATCATTTTGGGAATGTCTGCTATCCCAGAACTGAGTGGAAACAACCCATCTGAAATATGCAGAGCCATTATCAGGCCAGGGCTTAAATAAACTTTACTGTCCATTCAGTGATCAACCTCCCTGGGAGCCACCGGCTCCATTCATCACTGTCACCTTTTCAAAGTGACTGTGATGACAGTTCATGATCATTAACTAGTAATGGTGTGCTTTGCATTAACAGGAGGGCACATCAAACGGGCAGGCTCACAGCTCAAAAGTTAACTAAATTATATAATAAACATTCTCCAGCTAACCATGTACAGATGGTGACAAAAGGTGGGACAAAGTGGCAGGCAGGAGAAAGCGGGGAGTGGGGGGATGCATAGGGAGAAGGAGCACTTTGGTACCTATTGGGTGACTCGCACCTCTACTCTCCATTAATTAGAAATACCACAACATGTGTCTCCAGCCAGAGGGACCAGAGCTGCTAGCTGAAGTTGCAGAAGTTGTACTGTCAGAAAACTTGCCTTAAGATTTCACAGATCTACCACGGCCATGGGATTTTTTCTGCATTTTGTCGTTCTTTTCTCAAATGGTATTCATTGCGGGCAAAGCAGAGGCGCTCCAGGCACAGTTCAGATGGGAAACATTGAAAACTGAAGAGGATGTGAGGAGGGAGATTTCAAACTTGTAGTTCATCTCAGAGGGTTGGCTCATTACCACTTCCTACTGGCACAGACCGTCAGGCTCCTGTGCAGCCCTGCTGCGTGCTCAGAGCCAGAAGTGCCCATGCTTGAGTGGGCCCACCAGCTCAGCCAGCTGAGGCAAAACAGCCTTGTTCAGAGAATAGCTTGGGAGGCAAGAGCTCCTAGCACAATCCCTACTGACTGAGAAACATTAAAAAAAAAAAAAATCTGATTTTTTCCATCTATTCACTAGCAAAAAAGGAAAAAAGGCCATAAATCTATTTTATTACAATTTATTATATTATACTTGTAACCAGATCATTCACACAGAGAAAAATGGTGCCTAGAGTCGGGTTCTTAAGTCCATAATTCAGCACTTTAAGGAAATGGAAATATATTTTAACTGGGACTTCAGCGGGAGCTGCCGGATGCTCAAGGCTTTTGCAAAAGTCCAGCAATATTCCAGTAAATACACTGCAGCAAAGGGATCTTCTGCCACAGAGTCCAGAAGCCTCTCTACTTAAATGCTTAACTATGGATTTGAAGGGGTTTCATTTTAGGCATCCATTTTTTAACCATTCATCTTAATGTTTTAAATTAATACAGTCACAATTAGGCAAACCTTTTTGTTCCCCATGACTTAGAAATTACACAAAAGTTTATCAGTTGGTGACAGTTTGTCTTCTTTCACTTCCCCACACCTCAGCCCCTTCAGCAACCTCTCAGATTATGTACTTTTCCATTATTTACCCCTCTCTCATATCTATGTCTTCACAGAAAAATGTCCCAGAAAAGGTAATCTGGACTCAGCTTTTATCCTAACCTAAGCAGATACTGGAGTGAGAAGATGGTCTGATTTTTGTAATTCCTCTCCCAACAGTTCTCTAATCTGTACTTGAAGAGCTGACACCCCTGAATGATGCAGGAAACTTTTTGGACACATATTTTCAAAAGCACTCAATTTTTCAGTGCTAAATGGACTTTTCCTCTGCTCGTGCAACTGCCTGTGTTCAGACATCACTGGGAAGACTTTCCCACTGGTTCACTTTAGCTGTGGGGAGTGTTGTTAGAATTGAGATTTTCAAAAGAGGTTTTTAAATTTGGGTTGTTCGCCATTTAGGAGCATCATTTTGAAAGTATATGGCTCGACTGTCTGAGGTGCCCAGAGCTCCCACTTGTGTCAGGTCTGTGAGAACTCCACGGGGATTAGGTCACTAGTGCTCCCAAGGATCCGAGAGACCTGCAGACAAAAGGTCCTGTCCAGGTATTTGAGCAGATAGGTTGCATTTCAGAGCACAATCGTCTTCCACCTCCCCCGTCCCAGAGGTTGCTGGATTCTTGCGGCAGGACAGCAGCAGCAGAACATGAGCTCTCCCAACTCAGAACATCCCTGTTGGCTCCAGCTACTGACAAAAGGGCTGCTTTGAAACAACAAGCTGTAGACTGCTTTGACTGAGATACAGCTCTGTCTCTGCCCCTGCGTGAGACGGGTGGAGCAGACACCACTGACTGCCCTATATGTTGCCCACCAACAATTTAAATATGGAGGCACAGGTGTGGCAACACATCCCTTCCAGGGTAAGGACGTGAGAGAGGACCTTAACTTCCCCTGCAGCTGCTCTTTTCTCTTTTAAGCTGCAGGAAAAGAAGAGACAGTGTCCAAACACTAGAAAGCCAGCTAGGACACCCACTGTCTTTCACCCCCACTCTCATGCTCTGCCAGGATCCCAGCTGGGCCCTGCCGCCTGCCCAGCACAGCATTTTTCCTCGGGAATATGTTGGGACACCAAGCGTATACTGTCCTATGAGGGAAGAAAGCCTTTCAGAAATCAGATAGAATGAAGAAGCTGCATTATTTTCTCAGGAGATTTATATTTCTTGTGGGATGTTGCTTAACAAATCTTTCTGTCTCTCTTCCTTGGTCCTAAAACAATGTTTCTGACAGAAAAGAAAAGCAGAAAACTACAACTGGTTTATGATTTGTTCTTTTATGCATGCAGATGTTTCACGAACATCTGTAAAATAACAGTCCACCCTGGGAACATAGTGGGTGACAGAGGCAACACAGCCGAGGACTTCTGGGTCCTATTCCTGGCCCCATCTGTTGTCAGCTGTGTCACGTCACCCGAGTCACCTCAGGATTAGTCGTGCCTTTCTATGACTGAGTGTCTTGCAAACGAGATGCTTTGTTTTAGCACCGACATAGTCTTTCAAGCAGCCCTGAAGGTGATATTGAATGGGAGCTGATGGACTCAGATGTACTCAAAGCAAAAACAAACAAACAAACAAACAAGAGCTAAGCCATTTTGTAATATTAACCATATGCCCCATAAAGGAATGACAGAGGTTTTGCACTTACTCCTGAAGGTCTGTGCTGGGCTAAAGGTTACCATATGCCATAGGAATGCTCTGCAAACACCAACGAGTGGCCATCAAAGCTGAAAATTTGAAGTCACTAGACAGTCAAAGGTGGTTAATTGCTGCTTCTACAGCCTGCTCACCCAGGTATATAGAGCATTCAACTGCTTGGTTACAAGGGATTTAGCTTTTCTCCTCACACATGACTGACTGATTTTCTACATACCATTCAAAAGAAAATGCAAATAGAAGTGGTTTTGAAACAGAACAGGATTTCCTCTCCACTGTGGCCTCTACAAACCTTTACGAGTTCTACAGTGACTGGTCGGGAAGAGAAGATCAAGAGCCATAGCCAAGTGGCTTAGAAAGGAAAGGGAATGGAGTTTTAAGCAGGAAAATCAAACTCTGATTGCCAAGAACTGTTTTCTGGTTATGCTGTAAGGTCTCCATCTATTTTGCAAGCAGTTAACTCCTTTCACACATCTCATGCATCCAGCAACTTCCCTCAGCCTCTGATGTGGATATGGGCATGTGATAAAGGACATTTTATCCTAAATAAAGAGCAAGAGTACAGATGGACATCAAGGAACGTGGATCCTCGGGGGCTACATTTACAGTGACAAATGGTGACTGCCATTCTTCAAGGACTGTGAGATCAGGGACTAGCAAAGTGGGGCAGGCAAGCACATCAGAACATGAATGAAATTGGGATAATAGCATCATATTGTGGGATCCAGCTATGATCGATGCAAAGGAAATAGCTGTATTGGTCTGCCAATATCACCTGAATGGAGCTGTGTTCAAGCTGAGTCGTGGGTGACAGGTGTCCATCTTGCAGGCATGGCTCAAGCTGCAGAGGAAGATGTTCCTCTGCAGGAATGTATCTCCTCATCCACAGAAACTAGGTGAAAGAACATGCTGAGATGAGGAATTACAGGCTAAGACATAATAAGAAAGTGTCCCTGAGGCACATGAGTCTTCCTCTGTCACTGCAAGGTGCAAACTCACAAACACAAATTGTAGAATATATGTATGTGCAAAAAACACCAGAAATCAGTCTGAGATGGAGGTGAAGGCAGAATGGGAATTAGGACTCCCAACAGTATAATTCAGCCATTCTCCTACAGTCTTCATTCAAAAGCAGGTGGTGATTCAGGTTCTTAATTTCACCAGAGTCCATTGAAGCCCCTCTGCTCTCACCATGTATACAGCTGAATAATCTGTTGCAAAATGCCTGCCCTGGTCTCTTAGCAAAGAGCTTCTCAAATCCTCTGGCTTCTTTGGAAACAGCTGCCCACACACACTTGATTCCTTCTCTGAAAACAAAAAAATCCTAAAAAGCCAAGAAAACTAAAAGTGACAAAGCCATTCTCACCTAGTAGAAGATATGAGAGACATCACCAGTAAAGGGATTTGAGCAAGAAAGCCTGTCAAAAGTAATTTTATTAATCCAGAAAGACTGGAAAAGACTGGGTGCAGGATTCTGCTGCTAAGCTTTGCTCTAAAGGTATGAGAAGTATAGACAGCAAACGTGCAAAGCGGAAAACAGAACAAATCCTAAATACCGAAGACTGGAAGGAAAGTATTTCCTGACCCGCTCCATTGCAAATTCGACCTGTGCAGCTGGATTCCCACTTCCCACTTTCAGGAAAAGCACTCCAAACAGAGAAAATGGCAAGCTCAGCTCTGACTAGGAAGCAGGTCTGGTTAACATTATGAAAGGAACTAAATATCCCTTCCCCCAGCCTCTTCCAGGGCCAGAGATTTGTGTGCAAAATAACTTGAGTTTTTCCCCGTGGTCAAAGACGGGTGTTTTATTTATTTGCGGTCAGCAACACTGGACTTCCGTCATATTTTGCGGCGGTACTCCATTATTTAATAAAGTCCCACGGAAACTGGCCAATGCCTTTGCTTGACAGGGACTACTTTCTGACACTGCACCTGGCCAACAGGATCACTTTTTATTGAGAGAGGAGAGGAATTAAAAGTGCAACAAGAAATTGGTTTATAGCCTGAAGGAAGGGGAACCGTCAACCCTCACAGTGGTTTGTTATTTCTTTTAACATGTTAGACGAATACTGCTGCTTATGCCATAGAGCACTTGTGTGTATATATCAAGCTGCTTTTAAATCCTTCTAAGCACCACAGGCCTTGGCAATTTCCCCCTGTGACCAAAGCCATAGTGTGCCCAGCCACTACTTAAGAAAAGCCTTGGGTTTTATCCGTTCTGAAAGCCTGGAGTGATACCCCTCACACAGCTCCTTATTCCTGTATCCCAGGAGGACAACCCAGCTCCTGCAGTCCCTTGTGCTGATAGCCACCCACCATAGTCAGATTTTAAAGCTTTACCTCAAGGCAAGGAACCTTACCACTGCTCACCACCAGCCCAGAGCCTTTGCTACTGTCCTGCAGATCTGAATCTTGAACATTATCAGGATTTTAGGATGGAGGATTAATGCAGCAGCACCATGATACCATGTCCTGCAACTGCAGGGATGAAGACAGGGTGAAAACAGGGACCTCTCTGCCTTCTTAGTGAGAACATTTCAAGACAGCAGCTACTAGGCCTGGGAAAATAAACCAGGGGAACTAGACAAGAGAAAATTATAAACTGTTGAAGTCCTGGAGTACTTCCAGGTATTCAAACAGGTAATAGATTTGTTTAAATAAGTGGAAATAGTTTCAAAACGTCAACTTTGCCACATTGTCTAGCTTCTCCTTTCTGGTTCAGCTCCAGTCTGGGAGGTTTCTTCATGCACGAGCTCAGAGAAAAGCACCTACTGCAGAAATATAGCAAAATTGACAGCATTTCAGCAAGGGGATTTTCAGCTGGCACATGTCTAATGCTTTCATGATTTCCTGTTGGACAGATAGCTCTGGGGAAACACTTACACGACCTAGTGCCCAAACAGCATCAAGGAACTACGTGCAGAACTAAATAAGCAAGCTAGATAAATGTGACACTTGTTCCTCTCTTCCCTGCCAGAGTCCTAGAGGCTGTTGGATTCTTGATAATCCAAACACATATTTTGGCCAAAACTTTACAGCTAATTTCAATTAAGTAGGTGACACAACAGAGCAGTGGGCCTAATGACTCCCAAAGCCCATCAATATACAACCATGTCTATATACAGTATACACATTTACACCATATATATACACACACACACAATACCAATCAACAGTTACATTAGAAAAAAATAAGTATAACGATATTTCATCCAGGATGTGGCACGTAAGTCTGTTTGCTTCTCATGGGAATGATGGCATTTCAAACCTATAACCCATTAAACTCCACACGTGGTTAATTTTAAGACTTCTCACCTTCTGAGTATCCAACATTAATTTGTAGCAAAGACCGCTATCTGCATCTTTCCAAAACTGTTCTTTTTCTTTGCAGCCTGGCTAGGACAATAATAACTCACTCATGAAGTATGACTGTCTGCCTGAAGATATTTTATAATACAGTTTGCAGTTCCTGTAGATGCTGTCCTTGATTCAGAGTTATGGGAAAACAAGGCAGACAATGATTATTGGATACTCACTAGAACTGTTGCTGGTGAGGAGATGACACAGATGTCCCAATTTTCATCAATGTTCACACACTTCAAGACAATTCCCTTTCCTTATGTAAGTGATCACAAATTGGCTGCAAGATTTTAACCGGTTTGCATTTAGCTCAGCATCCTATGGAACCAAACCTTGGGCAAACCAAATTTGACAAACTGAACTTCAACAAAGCCTGAGAAAAATATACAACTGCATAAAAGGGAAGAACAAGTGGGAGGCAAGGGCAGAGAGAGCGAGACCCAGAGAAAGCAGCGTGGCTCATTCATGGAACAGCCAGAGCTCTGAGAACCCGCTCCAGTGAAAGCTGATGAAAATCTGATTCAGTTCACTCCGTTACTCAGAGAGTGACTTGTTCCTCCATATGCTCTGTAAAAAAAGAACTCCTCATGTCAGTAACATGTGGAGAGAGCAAATATTTCTCAGTTGCGAATGATTCATTGACTTAATAAGCATTTGGCCTAAACATCTGATATATATTTAAAATTCCATCTATTTCCTAAAAAATAGTCCTTATTTTTTTGTGTGATCAAAACCAAACGATAATAGTAAAAAAAGGCAATAGGATAGTCTTTTTTGATGCCATTTGTGATAGGGGGAAAAGCTGTTTACCATTGGTGTGGACCAGATTAGGAGCAATTCTTTGCTAAAACCCTCCAGCCGCTCCTTTTTCAAGCAGAAGAAACTGAACACGATGCACCTGACTCTGGGCAGTGAGCGACCAGTGATGCTACTGGGGTGTGCTTCGGCAGGAGAGGTGGTGATAACCTTCCTGTGCAGAGGGCTATTCCCAAAGGCAATTAGTGACTCAGCCTGCCAGGTGCACACCCACTCCGGGAGGACACGGCTCCTGGCTCCAGCTCCAAGTCACACCCTCCGCCCCTGGTCCCTATCAGATGACTTTAGCCACGCACGGAAACTGGCATAAGTTACAGATCAATTTATCACTTCGGAGCTGGATCGAGCACCAGCCCTCCAGGTCACTGTGGCTCCAGCCACACATGAATCAACATTTAATATGGCATTAAAATTCTCTTGAGATTGCTTTTAACTTTTGCATAGTGTGTGCTTAGGATTACAGAGTGGGGGTTCTCCTGTGCAGCATTTAGGAGGCTGGTTTGAGCTGCGTGTCCAGAGGGACATTCCTCCTCTTTTGGATGATCAAGAACATGACACTTTTTCTCCCTGCACCCATTTCCCCTCTCTCTTCTATCTAGAAACAAAGCAGCCTGAGCACAGGGATGCACAAAACATCCCTCTGTGGTGCGCAGTATGGTCAGGATATGAAGGACCATGACACGAGGGCAACTTGTTATCATTCACTCCTCTAGCATTTTAACTTTTCCTTCCCTGTTTTTGCTGGATTAAGCTTTTCCAACATAACAGGGCTGACTCTGGATGTCTGGGCTAGATTTAAAGTTCAGTGAGGTTCTTTATTTTCCAGGAAACATTCTTCCTTCCTCTCCGTCCATGATTGTTCCCACAGGTTTTAGTTTCTTGTTGTGATTTTTTTTCTCCCTTTCTGGGTTTGACCTTTGTCCAGTTGCTTTTTAAACAAGAGTCTTGAGGGTCTCACAGCAGGTTTCAACACAGTTGTGCTTCCAGTCCAAAAGGGGACTTAGCTGGGCAGATTGCAAGTCTCAAACCCTGCTTGGTCACCTTACCCCACACAGAGATTTACACCTCCCAACAGACTGCTAGACACTGCTGCTCTCATTCACTCAAAGAGCTCATTCCTGCCCCTGCCTACCACAAACAAGGATGGCAGTATCCTGAAGCAGGAATAGCTTCCTTTGAGGCTTTTCATGAAAATTACAGATATGTCTGTGTAAAATAATACAGAAAGAATAAAGAAACAAAATCCATTTTCTTCCTTCATCACTTCCCACATGAGTCTCTTCTCCACCACCAGGTTAAGCACTTACCACCTAGCAAAATTGAATACATTTATTCTGAGCTGCCTAGTACCACTGTATTGGCAGAGAAGACAAGACCTAGGACGGTGTAATTTGATCTAAAGCCTCTGCATCTTTTCTGTCTTTCCAGCACAGTTTGTTTGGCTGAGGACTGCCCCTGCCCTTCTTTCCTAAGGATCCCTCAAACTAGGCCAGTACTATAATGAATATTGCCCTCCCTGCTGCTAGCTTGATCAACTGTTTTTGCCAATCTAATACTGCATGTACTAAACACTTAAACACTCATCAGGTTTTCTAAGCTGCTCATCTTGGAAGGCTCATCCAGAATCTTACAGCTCAAATGGTGGGAATTTCCTCTTAAACCTGCAGCCTATATTCTTAAATCTACAGTTAATTGTTCTCCCTACTATTTTACACTCATGTATACTCCTTATAGTCACTGTCCTTCAGTCCCAGTTCCTCTTCTTTGCATCTTTCCCGTTCTGTAGCTTGTGAGTGAAGCTGGTTTGCCCTCTCTCACAAGACAGGGTTTCCAGCCTCCTGGTTGTTCTCCTAGCCCTGTGCTGCATTTACTTTCAGCATGGACTGTTTCATTTTCCAGTTCTTCCTACAAAGGCCGCTGCCCAGAGCCGTATGCAGCACTTCACACGAGGTCTCTCCTCAGCACCTGGCTCAGCAGTACGGCTGCAATGCTCCCCTCTTCCCTGGAAAGGGTTGCACTGACACTGCATCCAACTTACACTTCCTGTGACTCACTACAGCACCCTGGTTTTCACCTTCTCTGAATCCTCTGGCTCCAGATCATTGCCAAAAAGTTTATTATTTCCCCCTAAATACTATGAGATCTTATCTTCTGCAGCATTACATTTCACACCTCTTCTGCTACTGTGATTATTCTGTTCTCCTTGTGGAGATCCAAATTCCACTCTTTATGTAAAATGCTTCCCAATTCCAGGTCATCAGCATACTCCTACATTGACACTTGGTCAATTAATGCAACTTAGTTGCCAAATTTAATTTTATGAAACTGTGCCAAGAAAACTCCCTCCAATCTATTATTTCTTTTTAGCAGGTAAGTCACTTAAATTTGTTGTCTGTTAACCACACACTGAATTCCCAATTTCAATAGTTTGAATCAGAGTTCAGATAAAACTCATGACCAGTAATTTAACGTGTGAGTTTTTCTTAGCTTTGTGAGACAGAAATGGAGATGAAAAAGCTTTTTCCTATTACTCTTCCATTGGTGTTACATGTGCTAGCTCTGCCTTCATTAACCAAAGCAAAAGGAATGGGCACTCTTAATTCAAGCTAGCTGTGGTAAAAATTCATGTTAAAAAAATAATGAAACTTGTATGTCTTTGTGAGCTAGTGGGTTTTAAGTTCTAATAACCCATTTCCCACAGTCTTTAATTTAATCTGCTGCAGCGTCCCTTACTTGACTAGACTCTCCTTGGAGCTGACGCTGCATTAACACTCCTCTCCAGGCAGTGAGGAGAAGACCTCAGACCAGCAATGTCAGACCAAGATTCTTCAAGTCTTTCACACCTTTCTGGCATGTTTGGTCCATGACTGCTTCTGCCTCCCTCTCTAAAGAATACCTTAAATACAAGCAACATGAATTGCTTTGCCAGATGCCTGACACAATTTCTCTTGGAAAAAATGCAAGCTGATGTTAATCTCACATGACATTGGGAGATTACAAGTATATTTCCTCCAGGGATAAAAAAGTAGAAATCATCCTGATTTTCCTCTTCTACCGTCATATAAAGCTGGTTACATGGAAGAGAGCACCCCATAGGTCTCTTGTCTACCTCGATATTTCATTCAATACTCCTTCTGAATCAAACTGCTCTAGATTTGTGACTCTACAGCTATGAATTGTCCACGTTACCTTCATTCCCAAACAGGCTCATGGGTTTGTAGACATCTTACTGACCAAATACAGCAAGAAAAATCTTATTTCCATCTCTTTGGATCAGACCAAATGCTGGAGACTAATATAGAAGAAAAAGGGAAAAAAACCCCCACGTGGTAGGAAAGAACAAGAAGCTGCAGCAGCTGAGGACAAAACTCCAAGGCAGGATTTACCCAACATCACCTTAAGCAATTCCATTAAACTTATAAAATCTGCATGAATGCCAGGCAAAGCAAAGACACACAACCTTTCAATCAACTCATTGGCACCATTCCACCTCCCTGGTAACCCACCACACAGCCATGTTTCAAGCTCCCAGTCCTCTATCATGGCAATTTGTGGGACCAGGGTGCTCAGACCCTTTTCCCTTCCTGCTGGTTTTCCATGATAGTCCCATCAGCCAGGAGCAGGACACTGAAGATGGGCACACGAACTCTCTGCTGCCAGTATCCATTAACAAGGACTCAACATGCTTGCAAAGCTAGGAAAACCGGGGTCACTGAACGTCAGCGAGCTCAGCATCCTTTCTTGGGGGTGCCCAGTGCCTTTGAAGATCAGGCCCTTGGGTACTTGCTATGTGAAGACATGAATAGACCTTTCTCTTTGCCCTCACTGGAGACACAGGCAGCATTGTTAAAGCACAAGCACAACCGAGTCTAAACTGGCTGAAAATTTGGCTGGCCTTTTTGCTTCAGCGTGATCAAATGGCAGCATTGCTCACCGAGTGTGAAGGGCATGAAAGGATTAGCCGCCCTCCCCCAGCAAGCAGGTGAGCTGAAACCCTTTCCAATTCTCTACATGTCAGTTTACAAGTAAAACATAAGGTATAAATGCAGCTATTGTTAAGGTGAAGCAGCCATCCTGGCTGGGGAGTTAGATTAGCAATTTACCCTTTGTAAAAGGATTAGCACAGCCCTATTGTTTCAGTGTTTATTTACCAATTTGCATTTTTAAAAGGGGGCATATATCTGACAAGGGCCCACGTTCTCCATGTATCAAGGGCCACACCATTTCCTTCCAACTCCCCATTGACAGAACCTACCAGAGCATTTTATAGACCAGAAATCGAGGAGAAACCAAAACTTTGGCACTGCTGCTGCTCACACAGCATTTTGTTGGGCCAGCCAGCATTTCTCCATCCTTCAGCTGAGAGCAACTGCTGGGTGCTGCCAGCCGTGCAGATCAAACACCAGAACTGGCTTCCCACGTTTCCTTAGAGACCTGAGCTGAATGCAAAGGTATTTACAAAGATATTTATATTCACCACAGTTTTTAAGGACGTGGAAACCTGTGCTGGGTTCTTCCCTCACATGGATTGCAGGCACCAAAGCAATGAAGCGCCTCTGTAATTAGCACTGATTCCACACTTGTGGTCTTCAAAGCCCCTCAAATAATTCCTATAGCTTCCACTGGGCTCACAAAAGCCAGGTTTTTTTGACTGACAAGAGCAGTGAAGAAATTACTCAGTCCATTAAGGGTTAGCATCAAACATCAGTTCTTGGCATCCCAGCATCTCCAACGAGTCCTCAACATCAGTTGTGTTGGGCACTTACAGAGTCTTTGGGAGCCTTGTAAATGAGCCTTTATTGCTGCTAGGACTGGTTCAATCTCCGTGGGCCGCAGGGACTCCTCGCTGGAGTTCAAGTTGAGGGAAGAGGTTTCACACAGAGCCGTTCGCAGCACAGGAGAGGGGGAACGCTGCTCACCCGGGCGGCTCCACCAGGAGCACGGACTGGCCATTTGGCAGGCAACAGCTGCTCCTTCGGATTAGGTAAAAATTCCTTCGTTAGAGGGAACAGGGATGTTTTGGAAGGTGAGAGAGCAGATTTTTTAATTACAGTGACGCCAGTGCATTTGCACTCTGATGCAGCCCCACACCCCGCTTTTCCATAAGATGGCGATTTAGGAAGCTATTCTTTCAGACCATAAAAACAGTTTGGAAGATGAACAAGCATCCAGCTGTGCTAAATTATTTTCCTGCTCCCTCAGGACCCAGCAGCAAACTACAGCGTGTATTTTACAGGCATATGATTTATTTATATGGACTAACATACAGGTATTGATTTTGACCCGTAAACCCCCTCTGTGGCTGGGGGCCTACATATCCCAAAGCCTTCTCCCAGCCTGGGCTCCACCACCACAGATGTGCATGAGCAGGATCTCCATTTGTGAGAGAGGGAGAAGAAACCACAGGGTGTTCTCTGGCTTTTTGTAACTCCTTCCACACATCCATTTCTTTTTCTTTTCCCAAACAATTCTAGTTAGTTGATCAAGCATCTCACACAGGCAATTCGTTTTCCCTGGTCATGGGGGAAATGAGGAGGCTCCAGTGGGAGCTGTTAAGAGCTTAAAATACGCTCTCTGCTGCTGGCTTATTGCAGATACTCTGATTCATGGTCAAAAAGAGAGGCCACAAGTGGACTCGATTAAGGACATGAATTTAGGAATCATCAAGGAGCACATAAGGCAAACAAAAGATACTCTGCCCTGAGGATTATGTGCAAACATAAAATGAAATTAAATTAAATACACACAAAAGGAAGGGAGAGAATGTAAGGGACAGACCCTGTCCCACAGGGCTTACAATTCACATTTAGATTGGCACAAGTAGAAGCAACATTGCAGGGAAGGTGGGTAAGGGTTAGAACAACAAAACTTTGTGGCTGGCCTGCGCTGTAATTTCACTAATTAGAAAAAATGAAGTTTCTAGTTAATAAATCAGTGCTATTGACATTTCCATGAATTTGAGGGAGGTACACAAATACCTGTGGGATAAACTCTTTGATTGGATTTAGACATTCTACCCTCTAGAGTAATGGTTTTAAATCATCAGTCTTTGAGGTCTGCTTTGAAGATAAATGAAAGGTACCTCAAGAAGAAACAAGCCTATTTCCTAAACTTACATTCACTGTATGTCCCTGAGTAATGCTGGCAGGCATGATAGAACAAATCACATAATATTGTAAGCAATTGCTCCAGAATGACAGATGGACAGAAGTTTTCTTGCTCTTTTTACTCAACTGAGAAAATCAATTACCACATCCTCGTGGACAGGGGTTGGCAACCTCCCAGTGCGTGGAGCTCCTGACCTCTCCATAGGAGCTGGATTAACCAGGCTGACCACTGGTGAGTATTCAGGTATCTGTAAACACTGACTGCACACAGATGCCTTGAGAGCAAGCCTTCTCAACAGACCTGCAGAGGCCTCAGTCATCTTTTAGACTGGACTAGCATGTCTGTTAGCAATAAATATCTAATCATACCTCAGCACAGCACCAGCCCACAGACATTCATCAATCACCGGGTGCCATGGATACGGCACAACACTGCAGCAAAGCCATGGCACCACTGGCACCATCACCGTCCTTTATCAGCGCTGCACGCACTGCCTCCCTTCACGAGGCAGCAGCGTGCTCTGGGAAGGTGGTGGCACTGGCAAACACAATCATTCATGGCTCTTCCCATAACAGGGCCTTCTCCTGTTCCTGATTTACCAAGATTCCCCTCTCAGTATGGAAACGCAGAAGTGACTGTGACTCTCTGATACTTCTTGACACTCCTCCAAAGGCTGGTGATAGCAGCCTAAGATCTGCAAAGACAATTCCTGATGCCAAGAACTGTACTGAAGTGTACTTTTTGTTCAGCTCAATGTTTAAAGTTGGATAGTATCCACCAGGCATGGCTGAAATGAGCACTTTGTGGATACAACTGAATATATTGCCTGATCCAAGCAAGAGTAGAAGGGAAAAGTCAATTACTCTGCACTGAGAAGGCTTTCCCATTCAGCTGGCTAGAAACAGACCAGGGATCTCTTGTTATTGTTAATATTTGAACCACTTTATTTTTCTATACCAAATTATCCCCAGATTTTCAGCATAATATTCTCTTGTCATGAGCTTTCTGGACTTAAATGAGGAAACAGAAATCAACATACATTCAAAGCCAGACAAGCTTTTGGATGGCAACCATGTTCTGGCAATTTAGCATGTAAGCACATGTGTCTGGGGTGAGACTTCAGCACAGAAACTGGAAACACTTCCAAAGGTACCTTTCATTGCCATGCTTCAGATTCCCCTTCCTCACCCTGCCATGAGTGAAGGTGATTTCCTGAACCCAGTGACTGGCTGCAATCATGACACTTTCTATCTTAGCTCTAGGAACATCAAAAGGTAGATCAATTATGATTTTAGAGTGCCCACAGTCAACTGTTTTAAGCCAAACAAAGGTTTGACAACACATTCTAGTTTTAAGGCAAGCTTTAAAAACTACTGCACTGCTGGATGACCACAGAGTATTCCATGGCCAAGGCTAAATGGACACCACTGCATCAGGCAAATATTCTAGAGAATACCGTGACTACTGTTTAAAGGCAAACAGAGTGAATTGATAAGGTAGAGGTCAACAAGTGTTCTGATATAAAACATTTTTTAAAAAAGCAGACCCAGATCATGGTAGAGTAACTTTTATTGCAGAGATCAGTAGGCCAGCACAGCTATTCATAAGTACTGTACATACACAAGTGCCTCATGCTTATGTCAGCCTGCACAGGGCTAAAATGGAAGCATATAACCAATTAGTGTTAATAGGCAAACAATCATAACAAGTGTTAACAAGTGATGGTGGAGAGGCTCTGTTTTTCATTTTATTACTGATCTCTAGTAAGTGTTATTATCATCATAGAATAACATTCTATTATGAAATGCACATGCACAGCATTAAAGCCTTTGATAGTCCAATGCTTGCCAGTGGCAGCAAAATTGTAAACAAAATGAAAGAATCACTTCTGAAATGCCAACAGCCATTAGTATTCACAAAGTTTAGAGGATGCAGAGAGCCAATACACTAAAGTGTAAATAACAGGAATTTACTGTGACCTGGGGATCTACAGAATCAATTGAATATTCAGTTTCTTCCTATTTTTCAAAAGAGCCTAAACATACCTGCTTAATCTCAATTGATTTGTGCCTGAACTAGGGTCTTGAGTCTGTTACATATTTTCAATCTTTTTAGCCAAAAGAGTCCCCTAACATTTTTCTCTTTTATAACACAGCAAGCAGCTGCAACTAATCATATTTCACTATGGTTTTGTATATCTGTTTTGTTTTAAAAGAAATTTTACTTAACCAACAAAAATGCAACTGAGCAACTTCTGCTCACTGTAGAAATAAGATTTTTCAGAAGACTGGCAGAATTGGACATGATATCAGATACAATTAGGACAATGTATTTATTTTAAATTTTAGCTAGGAGGACATGGGTTGAGGAAAAAAAACCCACCTTGAAATGAAGAAGTTTACAGGACAAGACAGACTTAATCTTTGCCTGCTTTCTGTTCACAGACAGACGACATAAAAATTATGGGTGCATTTTATATAACTACCTCTTTATTGCAATCATTTCTTCAGCTTTGACATACAACCAGAACAGTAAGCCAACAAGGCTTACATTCCTGTGTTGGAAATAGGCAGTCTCCATCCATCAGGAGAAGTCACAATGGGAACTCAATCTACAACATCCTGTATCATAACCGAGTAGCACCAAGCCCCTCCCAAGCCACCTTCAGCACCAACACAGCATAGCAGGGAAGTGCACACAAATCACTTTACTGCCCTGCATAGGCTACATTTAGGAAACTTTCCTGAACTATTAAATAAGCAATTATGACGATGCACAATATTAAATACAGATAGGGTTGTGTCAACCAAGCTACTAATTTTGGGCTTTGGGCTTTTTTAATTCTTCCCTGCAGAAATATTAGGGTTATTCAAGTAAGCATTATGCCTTCCCTTCCAACACATACCTCTTTCTTCAGAAGATACCTAAAATTCAGTGAAGGAAGGAAAAAAGAAAATGTAATACAGCAAAGTCCTACTGGGGAATAGGGTTTTAATGAACACACGAAGCAACTAGGTGACATCTTTATCAGCCCTCATAAACCTTGATTGAATATACAGTGATAAGGCCTGTTTAAACTGTCATCCTCACGATAACACAGGCAGAGACAACGTGGGCCTTAGCAACAACCTGTGTGAGGGAGGCCCTTTCCGAAGAGTAGGCACCGCTAGGCAATGTCTGTCCTGTGAACAGTCCAGAGCCCGCACGGCTGCCTGGGCTGTGCCACGCTGAGAGGCACAGGCCTGAGGGCTGCCCAGGAGGGTATAACCACATCTTTTCCAGCACTGGCTGGAAGAGCATCCGCGTCAGTGCTTGTCTGGCTTTGGGGATGGCCAACTCTCTGGGGAAGGTGGGTGCTTTGAGTCAGAGTGACCTTCAGCACTGTCTTGGGGTGACTTTATGCTGTGTATCCCCTATTGCTGCTCTATGCCCAGAAATTAATTTTGTGCCTTTCCGTGCCTTTAAATGGAGCCTGAGAGGGGGGGGAGAGGAAAAAACCAAGTGAACTTTTCAAAGCAGTTGTTCAAGGACACAGATACACTCTTCTCTGCGTTCTTCCGCTGCAGTAGCAAGAGCAGAGGAAGCACCCTGCTTGCTTTTCAGCCAGCTTTTGGCTCCTTTTCTCCGGAGGGAGACGGAAAGTTGAACTTTGTTTTCCTGTGACTTCCGTTTTTTTCCTTCTTCTCTTCTGGACTGTTTCAACATCAGAACACATTGGGAGAATTTTCCACTGAGGCCCTGGAGGTGGGCCCACGACCCAGCTCCAAGGAGAAGGAAAGAGATTACACCTACAGAAGGACTCTGAAATATCCCCAGGTTTCTCTCCACAGCGAGAGGTTTTATTATTTAGCATTATTATCCTTTTCCTGTGTGTTTGTTAAATAAATAGTTTTTATCTCTCACTTTCCTCCAACGAAAGGAGATTTCCCAGCCGCTGGTGCATGGTAAGGGATGTGGTACACCCACTCAATGCCATGTTCTCTAGCCCAGGTGTTAATAAGGCTATTCTTGAAATGAGTCCCATTGTCAGACTCAATTCTCTCAAGGGTGCCATGCCTCCAAAGGACTTGCTTTTCAAGGCCCAGGACGGTGTTCCGGGCAGTAGCGTGAGGCACAGGGTAGGTCTCCAGGCATCCTGTGGTGGCTTCTACCACTGTGAGCACACAGCGCTTGCCTTGGCGGGTTTGAGGCAGTGTGATGTAATCAATCTGCCAGGCCTCCCCGTACTTGTATTTGGACCATCGCCCACCGTACCACAGGGGCTTCACCCGCTTGGCCTGCTTGATCGCAGCGCATGTCTCACAGTCATGGATAACCTGGGAGATACTGTCCATGGTTAGATCCACCCCTCGGTCTCGTGCCCACTTATAGGTGGCATCTCTGCCCTGATGGCCTGAGGCATCATGGGCCCATCGAGCTAGGAACAACTCTCCTTTATGTTTCCAATCTATCTGTGACACTTCTATCTTTGCAGCCTGATCTACCTGTTTGTTGTTTTGGTGTTCCTCATTAGCCCTACTCTTGGGGACGTGAGCATCTACATGGCAGACTCTCACAACCAGCTTTCTTACTCGGGCAGCGATGTCTTTCCACTCTTCAGAAGCCCAGATTGGTTTTCCCCTATGCTGCCAATTAGCTTTTTCCCACTTTTCTAACCATCCCCACAGAGCATTGGCTACCATCCATGAATCAGTGTAGAGGTAGAGCTTTGGCCACTTCTCCCTTTCAGCAATGTCCAGGGCTAGTTGGACAGCTTTGAGCTCAGCAAGTTGGCTTGATCCGCCTTCTCCTTCAGTAGCTTCTGCAACCCGTCGTGTGGGAGTCCATACGGCTGCTTTCCACTTTCGTTTCATCCCTACGATTCAACAAGAACCGTTGGTGAAAAGAGCGTAGCGTGTGTCTTCTGATGGCAGTTGGTTGTACGGTGGAGCTTCTTCAGCGCGTGTCACTTGTTCTTGTTCTTCTTCATCACTGAGACCAAAGTTTTCACCTTCAGGCCAATTTGTGATTATTTCCAAAATCCCAGGGCGACTCAGTTTTTCGATATGGGCACACTGTGTGATGAGAGCAATCCATTTGCTCCACATGGCATGGGTGGTGTGTTCGGTAGAGGGAACCTTTCCTTTGAACATCCACCCCAGCACTGGTAGTCGGGGTGCCAGGAGGAGTTGTGCTTCAGTTCCGATTACCTCTGAGGCAGCTTGGATTCCTTCATAGGCTGCCAAGATTTCCTTCTCTGTTGGGGTGTAGTTGGCTTCAGACCCTCTTCTGCAGCTTCAACTCCAGAATCCCAGTGGTCAGCCCCAAGTCTCATCAGGCACCTTCTGCCAAAGGCTCCAGGACAGACCATGGCTTCCGGCTGCAGAGTAGAGCACGTTCTTCACCTCTGGTCCTGTCCTGACTGGGCCAAGGGCTACAGCATGAGCGATTTCCTGTTTGATCTGGGCAAAGGCTTGTTGCTGTTCTGGGCCCCAACGGAAATGGTTCTTCTTTCAGGTAACCAGGTAAAGAGGACTCACAATCTGGCTGTACTCAGGAATATGCATCCTCCAAAAGCCTATGGCACCTAGGAAAGCTTGTGTTTCCTTCTTGTTGGTTGGTGGAGACATTGCTGTGATCTTACTGATGACCTCAGTGGGAATCTGACGCCGTCCATCTTGCCATTTCACTCCCAGGAAATGAATCTCTTGAGCAGGTCCCTTGACTTTGCTCTTCTGGATGGCAAAACCAGCTCCCAGGAGAATCTGCATGATTCTCTCTCCTTTCTCAAACACCTCTGCTGCAGTGTTCTCCCACACAATGATGTCATCAATGTACTGCAGATCTTCTGGAGCCTCACCCTTTTCCAGTGCAGCCTGGATCAGTCCATGGCAGATGGTGGGACTGTGCTTCCACCCCTGGGGCAGTTGGTTCCAGGTGTATTGCACACCCCTCCAGGTGAAGGCAAACTGAGGCCTGCACTCTGCTGCCAGAGGAATGGAGAAAAATGCATTGGCAATGTCAATAGTGGCGTACCACTTCGCTGCTTTGGACTCCAGCTCGTACTGGAGCTCCAACATGTCTGGCACGGCAGCGCTCAACGGTGGAGTCACTTCATTCAAGCCACGATAGTCCACAGTCAATCTCCATTCCCCGTCAGACTTGCGCACAGGCCAGATGGGGCTGTTGAAGGGTGAGTGGGTCTTGCTGACCACCCCTTGGCTCTCCAGCTCACGGATCATCTTGTGGATGGGGATCACAGCATCTCGATTTGTCCAGTACTGTTGATGATGCACTGTTGAGGTGGCAATTGGTATTCTTTGTTCTTACCCCTTCAGAAGGCCGACTGCAGACGGGTTCTCTGATAGCCCAGGCAAAGTGTTCAATTGCTTAATGCCCTCTGTCTCCACAGCAGCTATTCCAAAAGCCCACTTGAGTCCCTTTGGGTCTCTGAAATACCCGTTCCGGAGAAAGTCTATGCCTACAATGCACAGGGCCTCTGGACCAGTCACAAAGAGATGTTTCTTCCACTCATTTCCAGTCAGGCTCACCTCAGCTTCCACCAGGGTCAAATCTTGTGATCCACCTGTTACACCAGCAATAGAAACAGATTCTACCCCCACATGCTGCGATGGAATTATTGTACACTGCGCACCAGTGTCAACCAAAGCATCACATTTTTGTGGTTCTGAGGTACCAGGCCAATGAATCCACACAGTCCAAAAAACATGGTTTTCCCTGGCCTCTATCTGGCTAGAGGCAGGGCCCCTCTAGTCCTGGCTATCCTTCTTTCCCTGGGCCTGCATCTTAGAGGTTCCTTCATGGGAATCGGACATGTCATCGTCTTTTCCATCATTTCTGGCAGTTTGGCTACTGGCAACTGGAGCTACTTCCTTTTTGGTAGAACTTCCTTTCTGAGTCTTGCGCTCCTTCAATTCACGCACCTGTGCTGCCAGAGCAGAAGTGGGTTGTCTCTCCCACATTCTCTTGTTTTCCCCACTATCATACAGGAAATACCACAGCTCACTTCGTGGGATGTACCTTCTCTCTCTCTCTGGGGAACGTCTGCGTTTGGTAGCAGAATCTCTGATCTGTACCACCAAGATTTGGAAAAGGCCCTCTTTAACCTCCTTCTTGAGTTCCTGGTGATTCTTCTCTATCTTCTCTTCCACTTTCTGCAGACGTTTTTCCACAGCTGCGATTCTTGCATGTGTTGGGTCATGTACGGAGTCTGCATATGCTCAGAGCTTCATCGCCATATCCCACATGGTCTCATTCCCACCGTGATCCGGTTTCATCATTGCTAAAGCAGAAGCATATTCTTGTGGCCCAAGTCGTATGAGTTTTCACCACATCACCACGTCAACTCTGACCCTGCCTGGACTCCTCAATCCTGGGTCATTCGTGTAGACAATCTCTACCACCACTAGCTCTCTCAAGCGTTGGATCCCTTGTTCCCTGGTCTTCCACTGGGTTTGCTGCATATAGAAGTCACCTGTGCACAGATACCTTTCATTCACACCTGTCAAAACCCATGTCCAGAGACTGGAAGAGTCAGCCCCCCTTATCATCGCTTGGTCAATCACTGGATCACGTGACAGGGATCCCAAATGCCTCGCTTCAGCACCATCCAGCATCACATCATCACCTGCAGCATCCCAAATACGGACCATCCAACTTACTGTGGATTCATCAGACCGTCGGGTGTAGTCCTTTATTAGGCTATGAAGGTCCTTTATGGACATGGACTCAGTAATGTTCTCTGTGCCTGAGTCAGTTGATGGCGTTGAGGTTCCTTCCCCTGCATCATCACCACCTTTCACTGGGCAACCAGTTTTGGTTGTGTACTTTTTTCTCATGACAGGAGCCACTGTCAATGGCTTAGGCTCTCCATCTGGCTGCAGCCAAGTGTGACTGGGGTGTCTGCCAATTTATCTTCCTGCCCCTCTACCTTTACCTACTGCTCTACGGTACCTAGCAGTATGCGATAGGCATATGCCAAGGCCCAACATACTGCAATGAGCTTTTTCTCATTAGAATTGTCACTGTATTTCTCTCTCAGATATTTCCCCACCTCAGCTGGGTTCTGAATTTGTTCAGGGGGAAAATTCCAAGCTATTGGGTCAGAGAATTTCTTCAGGATTTGGCCCATATCCTCCCATTCCCCGCATCACTCAGGATTTTCCACTTCTGGGTCAGGTGTCTCGTTAGTCACCCTAGAAATCTGAGTTCTCATTCTAGACAAGCTGCAAACCACATAGAAGAAGCTTACCAGATAAAATACCAGGAAGGTGGTCTCTTTAACATCCAGGGGAAACTGAACATTCTCAAAAGATAATGTCTCAAATTTAAAGCAGAGGGACATGAAAGGCTGGGAAACCCCATCTCCTCCACCTCTAACAAACTGGGTGCAATTACTAATAAACCCACAAAAAAGGCTACTGAAACTAGGACTGGGGTTAGGATGGAGAAACTACATATCATACACACTTTGAACAACTGCCTGTACCTCTGTTAACTTCTTATAAATCATTATCACCGAGCACAGCAAAATAGAAATCCGGATTCAAATCTCTGCTCTGCAAAAGTTACGTTTGGGACAAGATTGGAGCAAGTTGTGGATAGGCAAACAGGCCCAGGGACCAGAAAGACTTGGGTACATCAAACCAGAGAGGCATTATGAACTCAACCAACATGGTGATTACTTTACCCCAACACAAACTAATTAAATTCAGACCAAAATGTAATTAGTATAGGTTCTTTCACTTTCCTTTGAGCCACACCTTGGGCGCCACTAAATTATTTGTGCCAGTTTGGACAAATTTGGAGGAAAATATCCTCTGATACAAGGCAGGTTACAATCACCCTCCCCCCACCAGGTTCGGGAAAAGAGGAAGGGGGCGGTGCCGCGTTTCTCACGCGTAGCTTAAAAAACCTTCTTGCATGCCGTGGTAAGAAACTGTAATATCACAAACTGTTTGTCTCTTTAATCCATTTGAAGGACATGGGGGATGGAGAATTCACGTTTGGCCCGTGAAGATTGTGAAGAGTGCCAGGCTATATAGAAGCAGTGAGAGGCTGTTAGAGACTTCTGGCGAAGAAAGCCTTTGTGTGCAGGCGAAAATAACTCATCCTTGAAAAGATTAATAGCCCCATGTGATGGCCTGTGTTTGGCAGTGTGAAGGAACTGTGAGATTTTTCATGAGAGAGATGTTTTACACCACAGCAGATTGTTTCTTTCTGTGTGGGTCTGCTGCTGGTGGCAGTTTGGGAGCCATGTGAAGCAGAAGAAACCCTTTTTTTCCTTAAGCATAAGAAAGAGATTTTTCAAGAACTGCAACACTGTCTAAAATCCCATGTTCTATTAGCCTTTGTGCGAGTTGGGTAAAAGGAGGAAAGTGCTGGAAGGGGGGGAGGGGGGGGGGTGTTTGCTTTAATTTCTTGTTATTTCTTTTTACTTTTAATTCTATTAGTAATAAAACTCTTTCTTTGTACCTCAACCATTTAAGTTGAAACATGTTTTGCCTCACAGCTCTCTAGTTTTTCTTATTTTCCCCTTATAAAAATAACAGATTTTGTGTGCTTGACACTCAGCTGCATCAAACCACGACAAGGATTTAGGTCTGCAAACACCAAGAATTCCATGTAAGTGGTTTTTAAAGAATTCAAGGAAAGGCTTTTTGGGGTTCTTTGGTGTTTGTTTTTGGTTGTTTTGTTGTTAGGTTTTTTTAAACCACCATCATCTGTGAGGTGCATAACATTCAGCACTAGGAAGCAAGCCAGCATTTGGGGCCAGTATGACTATGGAAGTTGCCAGTGACAAATTCTATCAGAAGATTTGCCTTGGTCATCTAGGATATTTAATTTTTTTTTTTAGTAAGTATTTCAAACCCTTAAGCATCTCCAAGAAACATCTATGCAAATTGCCAAGTTAATAAGTTAGGATTTAATTGTTCTTCTGCAATTATTTCTAACTTAAAGAAAATACAACATACACTTGAACTTTTATTCTTTCTCCCCAAAATTGTTCTCCCTCACTGCAATGCTGCAGTGACACCCACTGGCTGTGGGAGGTGGAGTTTCAGAAAGCACTTAATAAAATGCTTCAGTACGCTTGACAAGATCACGGAGACAGAATGTCAGAGAAATGCTGCCACCCAAAAGCTGGCATTTTGTCAGCTTACTTAAAGTTATAACTCAGTACCTGTATTGAATACAGCTCTTTCTCATGAATAGCTTTAATGAGGAAATAATGATCAATCAGTTACTTGTTAAGTATAATAAAATACATATTTGTATATAATTACTAGTTAATTAATTACTCCCATTGCTTGGGTGATGGGAGATTTTAGTTTATTTTATGCCTATTTGCTCTGCGGCAAGACTGAAGTAGCACTAGTACCAGGTTTCAGTTTTTCATCAGGAGAACACTAAACTGAGCAGGTACACCACTGTGTGACTGGCTGGCAGGGGAGGCATCTTACCTTCAGGAACTCATTAAGGCTGCTGTAGGATTCCCTGCATACACCAGCAGATTTCTTTTCATACCCCCAAGCAGTAATTTCTCATTTCACACTTGAGGAAGAGAGGAAACACAAAACTAAGTGACTTGTGTAAAGACTCACAGGAAAACCACGGAAACCAAATCTAACCAATCTAATGGCCTCAGCTAGAGGACAATTTGTTTCTTCAATGGTATTAGAGAAACTTCTCTATAATACACATAGGTTCTTAAAGTTTAAACAAAATTATGCAAGTTTAAGCTGAAACACAAACAAATCACTCCTGTTACACAAGGTATTTACCAGAAGAAAAGGCTAAGTTTTAATTTAACTACAACATGATGGCTTGGAACGGATCAAGGGAAATTTCAGAAATACTTAGAATAAAAAATTAGAAAAAAAAGAGAACAACTTTTTGTCTACCCCATGGCACGAGCCAAGAGCAAATGGCTCCTGGCTGTGAGTGTGCAAGGTGTGTTTGCTGACTTACTCAGATGAAAAATATTTTAGTCACCTTTGTGTTATTTCCTTCATATACAGCCACTAATGTTCTCTCCAGAGAGTCAGAAGCAGAACTATTACATTCATGGAAAACACATTTATACAGGACTTCCCGCAGAGCTAAAAAAAAAAAAGTTATCCGATGCCTTCCCAGCCAAACTTCCTCCTGAAGTGAAAAATCCTTCCCTTTGATAAGAAAGCTGTGTCAGACCACATTTCTGTCCCTGACAAAAGAACCGCTCTCCCTTCGCTTGCTCCAGTTTTGGCAGCTGTGCTCAACAGAACCAGGCTGCTCTTCCCAGCCAGTCACCACACTTAGCAGAGACACCACTTTATCTTTCCTGAACAATAAAACAAAAATGAACTATGCACAAGCAAGCAGTTACTGCGGGTAACACTGCCCACAGCTCCGAGGCAGGCAGCTCTCCTCTGGGTTAGAAATACCATCAATAACGTAACACATCATTAAAGACCTCTCTGTCCTCCCCCCCTTTTTTTTTTTTTGCTTGTCCACATTCAAAGCTACCTAAGGAGATGTTCAATGCTGCATATACACAGTTTGCAGCAAAACAAGCTAGGCTTGTTAGCTTCCTTTGTTCCTTCCATATCAGGAGGAAGCAAATTAATAACGCACAGGGAAGGACACTTTTCACTCAAACATGGAAAGCTGGTGCCTTATAGATTCTCTTGTTTCTAATTCACTGACAGCCAATCCACAGATACACAAGGAAACTTGTTCTAGAGTTTTGGGCTAAGAGCACCGAGCACCACCCAGTGCTCTATGTCCAGGTTCCCTGGGGTACCTACTGACTTTGTCTCAGGCCATCTACCCTTCTAGAAAAGCCAGATGCACCAACTCATGAAAAATACTACGTTATCATGGATGCAGTGCATTTCTGCTCCCACTGCGAGATCCTAAGGACACAGCACTGTGCCATGAAGATGCCTTAAGCTGTATCTACCCGTCAGACATTGCAGGTCACACAGCATTTAGCACTGAGCTGTGACTGGGAAGAGCTTAACCTGGGATGTGCTAAGCACTTCCTTACCTTCCCTAGAAAAACCTGCCAGGTCCAAGCCATCTCTTAATATTCCTGTGAGCAGAGCTGGCTAGATTAATGTTTAAATACCTGTACCTCAGAAAACAACCTATTTTAGGCCAACAGGCCTGATTTTGTAGGAAAGGACAGCCCAAATCCAAGAATTCCAGGCACAGCAATGATGCCCCCATTGACTTCCTCTCAAAATTAAATGCCATGTGAAAAAAAGGCATCCCAACATTTGATAACTGAAGATGGTGAGAAAGAAAAAGATCAGACCAAATCAACATTTACACTTCTTTCCTTGTCCTGGAAAGTTACAGAGGATAACACTAGCTCTCCTATAGCCCACAAGTGCACATTCATCCCCTTGGAAGGATGTTCTGGGGAGAGGTAGTGTGGTGGTCAGGAACAGACACATGGGATTTTTATTTGATTTTGGTGAATTCAGATGGCAAGTAGCAATTATGGCAGCATTTTTGGCTAAATGAAAACTGGCAAGAGAAATGAAAAACCAGACACAGCTCCCATCCAGTAGTAGAGGGTAAGAACAAAAAAAAAACAACAAAAAAAAAAATCAAAAGCCAACAAACCAACCAAAAAAAAAAAAGATAACTCTTCTGAAACACTCCTGCTAGATGATTTTTTTCTTTCCTGAGGACTGTTTGACTACGTCCTCAAAGTTGAGAAACTCCTACAAAAGGCAATGACTAACCTTTCCTGGACTGCTCAACAACTGCTTGCCAAATCTTGGTATCACTGTTGGATTCAGCACAGCAGATAAAACCTAAAATTAAATGTCTGGTATCCCAATCTTGTTAATGAAGATATGCTTTTCAAATCTAATTCACTTCCAAGCCACTTACCAATAAAGCAATGTCAGCTCAGGATAAGTAGATGCCCAGAGGGCTTGGCCCACTCAACCCTACTTGGCTGCAACACTTTAAAAGTGTAAGTGGCTCCCAACTTCTGCTTGCTGCAGGGCAGGCACCTCAAACAGCTCATTACTGAGCAGTTGATTTGCAGCAGCTCCTTTATGCTGCTGCCTGGGTGCAGACAGCCACAGTTCACTGTAAATCCGAGTCAAGATCACTTCTTTACATCCTCTGTGTGTGCCATGGGAAGACAGCTGTGTTAAATAGAACAGCAGATCCACAACTTTTGCATCAGGGACTGGCTTTTAACTCCCACGCCTTTTCTTCTCCATGTGTGGAATAGTTTCAGTAGTACTATAAGACATATTAATCCAGGGAGATTTGGTGTGGAGGGACCTATCCAGGGTGGTGGCACATGCAGGACACGGCAGGGTTACAGCAGGACTCAATGTACCCATGCTACAAGCTCTCCAGAGAGGGTACAGAAGAATTTAAAACTCAGTAGATACTCTTCTCTCAGTCAAATTTGCCACCTGAGTTTCTTACCTCACAAACTCCAGAAGAACTAGGCCTATGACTGTATTTTAGCTTTAGGTTTCCCAATGCCCTTATTCTAACATACTATTCTATCTCAACAAAAAAGTATGGTGCTTCCAGACCCTATGTCCTCCACATGAAAAGGTGGGAGAATGCAGCTTCAGAGGACAACAACGATATGAACACTTCCTCAGCCTTACATACAATCAGAATCACCTGACCAAAACCCAAGATCAATATAAATTAGGTGTTTTAAATGCCATGTGCTATAGATCAGAAAAACAGTCAAAAAACTTGAGCATGATGCTTTGAATTGTATGGCTATACCCCAAACAGCTGAACTACAGGCTTATGTTAGGAAAAGCAGCCTTGTCTACATAAACCTGAAGTAATCGTTATTTTACAAGTCTCATCACAGAGGAAGAAGAGAGGAAGAATAAATAGCATTGTATTTCAAAGCCAACAATCTATGGCCATTGGGAAATAAATGCTGTGTAACTGCTATTAATTGTATATAGCTTTCACATGGAATATCATAATACCTTACAACTGTAAGGTACATACACAGTTAGAGGCTATGAAATCTTAGTAGAAAAGTATTACTTGGAACGTGGTTTCAGATCTACTTTATTCAAAGAGATGGAATTTTTCTCCTAATGCTTTATGGAGGCAGTAAGAAGTCCAAAATCAGACTGCTCCTCTTTGCAAGCAGTCCTACTGAACTTCCTCCAGGCAACATAAGTGCACAAGACACTCTAGATGGAAGCTTCTGTCTTCTAGTTGTTTTTAAGTTTCTTTGATAAGAAACCCTTCAGCTGTCACCAAAAACTGAACCCAGGATACAGAAGAATGAAAATTACAGGTGGCCTATAGGACAGAAAGACACCACCAAAACCAAACAACCTTGAAACATCTACTTCTTTCTGAATTTCCTCACATGGTTGAGATCAGAGGTAACTAGACAAAAGAAGTGCCCCCATCCTTTCTTCAGGTGGTAGCCAAAACTCTTTCTTATGCCACCAATGGAGAGAAATAAGGGATGTCAATAAGTTAATGTGAAATTATGTCAAGACCAAATTCAGGAATTCCTCCTGTCAGTACATGAAATTGAAGAGTGGAGTTAGGGACATGAGGACAGGGCCTCACTATGCTTAAGCCAACCTCAAGTGCAAAGGAAAACAGGAGGACATTCAGAAGGAACATACAAGAAGGAAGGGACACAGTTCTGCTATCAAAAATACAGACAGAGAAATAATTGAAATGGAGGATTTGCATAGTGTGAACAGAAGCACTGAGGACACAAAATACAAAAACCACAACAGATGTAACAGAGAGAATAACAAGAGTTGCAAACACAAAGGTAAGGAAGGTGCCTTGTTAAATTCAACACATGTAAGAACCTGTGCCTGAACAACATTGACCATCTCAAGGTTCCCAATTGTGAAACATGACTTTGCTACAAGGGTTGCAAATTTTTGTTGAAGGAATAGCTCTTTGGTCTCTTCAGCCTCTTGGCAGAAAGATTATGGGTTACTTCTAACTTCTGACCTTCAAGTAACTTGCATACTCAGGGAAGCCTTGAGAAGCTGGACAATCCTTCCACTGAGCAGCCTGATAGGCTTCAAAGCATATTTAACTATAAGCTGTGTTATTACAGAGTGGAAAATACTAATCAGCTCTAGCCATCTAGGGAGACTGTGGTTATCATTAAGAATATGTGGGACACTCATACAAGAATTCTTTTCCCCTGCCCGCTGGACAAGCTCTCTCATATAGTTTATCTGCTCCAACTGCAGGCTTTTGAAAAAAAGCTTGACTAAATGAATACTTTCAACTAGAGCTAAAGGCAAACACTCCACTGGAACTTTGCCCTAATCAATAGTAGCAATGTTCATGTCACATGAGAGTCAGAGGATAGAATACAGTGCTTACTGAAGTCAGCAAATAACCTAATTATACTTAGCCTGCTTGAAGAAGGAGACAAGAGAGGTCTGGTCCACCCACCTATTAATGTAATCATCATTATCCTTATCCCTTGTTTGCTTTCTGCTTATAGTGTAATAAAAACTTGTGCCAAAGGGAGGGTGCTACTGACCCCTTGTGGGAGAAATACACACTTTAGGATGGACAAGCATCAGTGGGAAAATTGGCTCAGAATTAAGTTTGTCTCCTTACCTCCCACATATTTATTTTTAAGGAAAAATCAGTGAAATGGTGTTATAGTGTTCCAAGAGGTCACTATAGTCCCCCAAGTGTATTTTCACAATTTTAGGCAATTTTACAGAAATTAAGGTTTATTGGCTTCTCTAAGGCAGTCAAGTAAGTGTCAACAAATTCTAACAATAATAGATATTGCACTGACTTTCCCATAACAAAGTCTTGCATTGTTAAAGACTGAAGTTTATACACTGCCAGTTGGCACAGTTCTCGACTTTTAATGTAATTTAAGCTATCTTAATCCATCACAGCATCAATCCCTAAAGATTGCAAAAAACTCCCACCCTAGTATCTTCTGGAAAGCAAGGAAATACTACTCTGCTGAAAAGGGAACAAACTATTTAAAACCCTGAAGTATTTTCCAGCCAAAATCTTTTTGTAAGTATCAAAAAAAGTTGATATGATTCATTCTTGAAAGTAGAAGTTTTCCAATGCATGTCACTGTCATGAGCAGGGCTGCACAAAGCACAACAGGAACTTCAACAATTTTGTTTCTGACAACTTATATTTCCTTTCCTTATGGTGGAAAACCAAGTCTGAAAAGGAAGGCTAATGCTTTTTATTCCAATACTACTACTAATCTTTACTCCCTAAATGAAACAGAGTACACCCATGAAGAACCACCCTCTTTACTTAATTCATGTCAAATCCAAACAAAATCTCCATGCACTTTAACCATGGCCATCAAAAGCAATGACTGTATATGGGATACAGCTGGAAAGAGAACAGCAAAGTGCATTATACAGAAATTAACTGCATTGCACAGTATTTATATTATAAAGTTATTATAATTTATAACAATATTTACCACTATAATACAATTAACAATATAATTATTTATATTGTACAGTATGAATTAGCCTTCTCAAAATCTAAACCCATCAAGACCAAACACCAGCAAAACCTGCAGCTTCCCCTGCAATCAACAGCAGCGGCTGAAACCCTTGAGACCACAGAGATCAAGTCTTGAACCAATGCCAACACTGCTCCCATCATGTTCGATGAACATGTACAGAGAAATACACGAACAGCTTGTAAATCCCAAAGCAATGAACAAGAGGCTACTTCAAATGTATTTCAACAATTTGCATCAATTATTTTAAAATAAAGCTTTTTTCAAAAGTATTTGAAAACACTATGTTTTCATACAGACCTCTCATATAAACCAAGGCTGAAGAAACTTGAAAAATGAAAAGAAACTAAGAAAGAGAGCAACAAATTTTTTATTCTGTCAGTTCCTTTTTTCACCTGTACACTAAGACAAAAACACTAAGCCATATAAGACTGGTTGGTTTTGTTGCCTTTGATTACATAGACTTTTTTTTTTTTTTGTACAAATGCATCAATTAAATTGAATCCTAAAAGTACAAACTATGATGCAGCATCTGTTGTCTCAGAATATGGAAGTTACTGTATCTGGCAGGAGATGTTTAAATGATCACATTCATGTAGCCAGATCTGTAAAGGCCATTCAATTACAAGTAAACAGAGTCTAACGTACACTTAAACAGCAACTCTGGTCAGTAGAACAGTACTATGAACTGCATATTTACAGGAAAACTTGCACATAATACAGATATCATTTTAAATCAACCTTTTTGGTTGTTAAAACATAATCCACCCTTCGAACTTCTACTGTGCTGCTTTAGCAAAGTTTGAGTACCTTGGAGATTCAAAGGCACATAGCACTTCTGATGCTTCCACAAACTCATTCTTCAGGAACATATCATAAAAGAACTAGATTTTTTAAGAACTTGGGACTGCAAACTTTCTCAAAAAAGTCTGGTGCACTTTTAAACATTGCATGCCAACAAGTAACGGAGTTTGCAAATACTTTTTCAGGTATACAATTTTCTAATTTCATGATGACATCTAACATCATTACAACTAAGAAGGAGGAAGACAAATGAGCCACTACCCTTTTTCCAATGTTGTGTGCAAAAAATCAGTATTAATTCAGTCCAAGTATACTTTTAAATCAAAGCTCTTGAAAAAGTCAGTTTACTAACCATACAGTACATCAGCATTTCCCTTGAAAAGCTTAGGCCGTCCTAAGCAGTTTTAAAGTAAGCAATTACATAATGCTATCTGCATACAGAAATACACTACATTCACACAGGCAACCTTAAATTTCTCCAATAAACAGTCATGTCAAAATCTACAGTTTACTGAAAATACAAAGTTAGTTTTAACAAAAGCAAAAATGTTCGTGTGATTCAGTAAAACCTGTTTTCTAATATGAATAATTTGCATTCACAAAGACACTACTTGGGACAAATTAAGTATTTCCTAGAAGCTCAAAATGAGACAAAGTTTTTTAACTATGAAATGGCATACAAACATACTGATTTGTTGTTGGTTATTTCTCTCTCACTTACAAAAGATCTACTAGATCAGAGTAAAGCAGGTACTTTTACATGTTTATACAAAGACCTCTCCCTCACACTAAAAATGTCACATACAGAAAATTTTCTCAGCTGTCTTTGACACAAAAGCTGCTTCTGTAAATTTGAATATTACGCCCTTCAGACCCTCATGACCAGTGCAACAATTAAACAGCTTTCAGAAAGCTTAACAATACCTAAATTTGCCAATTTTCCTTTACAGAAAGTATATACAAGTTTATAAATCCATGGCAGGAACATTACAATTATGTTAACATCAACTCATTAACTGGATTCGAAAGATACTTGCATTCTGTGAAGACCCTATGGCTGCTGCCCATTCAATAGTTCTATCAAGGCACTGTGCAGTCATTAAATCTCTAGTATTCTCCAAGATGTGCTGAAGAATATTGTGAACGTGTTTAAGTTGTTAAAAAGCCCTGAGTGAGAATTTGCGTATTTACCACAGGCTTAGCTATAAAAATGGCACATACTAAAGCTTCTGCAGACAACAGTTTAGCTTTGTCAACACAAACAAGTTATGAAATGCACAAAAAGACAACAGTATGAATTCCAGCAACTTATACAAGACAGGTATACAATGTACTTTGTGGCAAATCACACTGCTGTTGTATGCAATTTACACAGTAAATTTATAGAGTAAAAAACCTTCCCAATGTATTCAGACATCAAAACTGATCAAGCAAAAGAAAACTGATGCATTCCCCATCCCTTCCCAAAGACAAAGAACAGCTAGAGAAGAATTCAGCACTTTGACAGAAAGGAGGTAGCACTGCTAAAGGTTAGACTGTAGTGTTTGTTGGGGTTTGGTTTTTTAAGTGAAAACTTGACCCTTGCAGCACAAAGAACAGGATAGGTTCTTCAGTTCACCAGCTGCTACTGGAAGAGTAAAATTAAATTTCTGACAATTAGTTTTGTGGAGGAAGCTCAGATCACTAGCTGAAAGCAGCTTCTTCAAACAATTTAGTGTTTACACTAACTGCAATTAATACTGCTAAAAATAATTAGACATACATAACCCTTCATCTCTAGAAAATATCTACACAATAAGTACTTAATTATTTTTAAAAGACCATTTCACCCCTTTAAAAGAAGCTAATATACCAACTGTAAGACTATGCTAACAAGGCACAAGTACTTGTGCAAATCTGCTATATCCTCACCCAGTCCAAGTTAAGAACACCACCTTCTAATCAAACTTTCACATTTACAAAGTAACTTGTTTACTATCTCCCCAGCGTAGTTTTCAGTATCCACTTCAGGAAAAAGGGATTTCTCCAAACCCCAACATACATTTACACAGTAATCCAGCAAATGGAAAGTAGGTAACAACAGCCCAGATTTTGAGAAGTGCCATATGAGCTTGGGCCACAGGAAGTGATGACACAAGTTTTGGGGGGGGGGAAAAAGGTCAAACATAGTTATACAAAAGTTAACAATCCACAACTATTAAGCTTATTCTGTTAACCTCTTAGGTCGTCTTTACACTTTAAATCACTGTGTAGTGATATGACTGTTTATGTCTCTTAATGAATGGAAAAGGAAGTATTTTACCTAAACATCTGAGCATACCTCACACTGAACAACTTTTAGGTGTATTGTTACTTGTTTCAAGAAACAAATGGAGATATTTCAATCCATTTAATTTCAAAATTGCTATTAAATGCTGGGGGATAGATGTAACAAACCTTACAACCCTTACATTCTACGATTTTACAGTAAATTGGAGATAGACACCTTACTGATTTTTCTAATTTTCACTTCACTCAGGTGAAATTTAGACTTTAATCTTCTGCTGCAGACAGATGCACAGTGGTATTTCCTCAACTCTACTACTTGTTATGATCCCCTTTGGCTTTCAAGTGAAATTCTCATCCTTCAAATATGTTCTATCCAATTAAACATCTGCAATCTGTGCAGATTGCACAGGTAACAACAGAATTAAGTGAATGAGCTTACTGGGTTCCTCAACACTAGTTCACCTTCTACATCTGTAGGAAAAGAGAGGGTCTGAATACAAATATGTATTTCCATAAATGATACTGGATTTGGAAACATTTTTTCTCATTAAGTTTTTTGAAAGGCAAACTCCAGACAAGATACAGCTCTTGCAGCTGTCAATAAGAGACCTATATAAATAATTCAAGCACCTTGGTTAGCTTTTCTAGTTTTTCTAATTCCATTGTTTTTCTTGGCACCGAAATAGCATCAAACTGACATATTTCAATTTCAACTGGCACACAACACTGCTGAATGAGTCCAATCACAAACTCCTATGCAGTCACATAAATCTACTGTGATTGCAGTACAGGAGATTAAAGCTGCTTCTACAGCAGTACCTTCAGTCACTGTCTCTGTTTCCATAGGACTGTGATGGTATTCAAGTAGTGAGGGTGTTAAACAGTAATTTACATCTTCTCTGTTCGAAAGGACAAGCCTAATACAGCATTTACCTACCTATGCTACAAGTATGTGCCTCCTGCAGACTAGGAATACTTAACACTCAACTCCAGTTTCCTACTCAGGATGCTTCAGATCTGTTCTAACTCAGCTGAATTATTCAACTGATGCTAAGTTGGAATACTTTCAAGTAACTCTGGCTTGTTCCAGCAAAAAAGAATTAGGAAAATGCAAACTGCCATACTGAGGTTTCAGTTTTGAGTTGCATTATCAAGAAGAGATCCACCCTGCATCTGTGCTGACAAGTCTGCAGAGGTCCCCTTGAGGAATTAAGAGGACAAAATATGTATGCCAGAGACAGAGGAAACCAAGGTACAAATCTGACGAGTGACAGGCTAAAACTCAAAATGGATCATCAAATGGCACACTCTACTACAGAAGTATTTCCAGGAGAAGCCTGACAAGAAACTGAAGCCTACTATAGAAAATTCAGCTGTAAAAAATGCTCCCAAAAAAACCCCAAAAAACCAAACCGAAAACCTTAGTGATGTGCATATTGGCCAAATGAAAATTGCAATGAACACTCAGATGCATGTGGAGTTCAAGTGGAGATAGCAAAATGCTGAACTGAAAAAAGGCCTTACATCAAAAACTTTCCAGAACTCCTTGAAATCTTGATATTTTAGAATAAGAACCAAGAAGAAAAAAAAGGGAAGGCTGCTTCATTTGGCCAAGAATACAGATGCAGATTATCTGAGAACAGATGACCACTAGTACACAAAATAAAACAGACTACTACAGTGACTCCAGATGTGATTGTGTCCAATGAAAAAACACTGAAAATAATGAGGAACATTTGGAATGCTGGATGAGGATTAAAGATGGCTATTGTAAGGCTGTGTATTACATCACTTCATGGTGTTAAAAGCCACTCTACATACACTTTTCCAATATATCACTGTACTTGTTTCCTGGAAAACTTTATTCAGTGTTTAATCTTATTGCTTAAAGGTTTATCTATCTTTACAGTTTACTAGTAATAGTCTTCTGAGGCATTTGCCATTGTTTGCACACTTGAGGCATATCAACATAAGCTTCAGAAGACAGACTGATTTATCTGAGAAGACCACAATTGCATCTTTATCTTTACTTGGATCTTTCCCTGAACTATCCTTTTGTCCACATTTCTGACATATGCAATGAGAATTCAATGATAAATTCATCTTAGCTGCTAGTAAGGCACCTAAGTGACTCCAGCATGGATGTCTTTATTGTTCTGCAAGAGCACATCCAAATGAAGTCTGCACAATGGCAAAGGGCTATGTGAACTATGCACTCAGAAAACTGTTGAATCACTTAGGAGTAAGCACAGATTCCTTTTAGCTACAAGAGATCCTTAAATCAGCTATTTTCTACCACAAAAAAGGATGAAAGGATGCTTTTGTTTTAAAAATGTTAATAGTTTGCAGTCCCTGACAATAGCATTTATTTTGGGGGTCAGGAGCAGTTTTTTATCACATCAGTGACAGCAAACTCCTTCAGCCAGATTCAGCTCAACTAGGCACAGCTCACAATATTCACTGTTCTGTCAGCAGTATCTTCATTTGCAGTATTACTCAGTAATGCTCACAGATAAGTTCTGGTGTTAACACCCCACTTAGATGAATAATCAATATTAAGTATTCTCTTTTGCTGTTGACACTGTTTGCCTGGAGACAATAAAACTCACTTCGAAAGAAAATCTTGCAGAATCTTGGTTTTTTCCGAATTCACAGACCCACAATTTTTAAATGGCTCCACATGTGTAAGTTTCTCCACAACTGATCAAATTCACTCATCTGAAAGGGATAACTGACCCACTGCTCAAATGTCCTCCTTTCCACTCAAGTTAAAAGCAATTCCATGCAAAGTCAAGTAATTAGGAGAATTGTGGAACTCACTATTTAAGTTACTTAGCTCGAACCTGTTAGACTAAAGTGCAGTTTTGGAAACATAATGTTTCTAAAACAGATTTTTCCTTTTCCTGTTTCCTACACAACCCATCCTCAGGAACAAAGGGCATGATAAAGTCAGAATTACCTTAACATTGTATTCTGAGGCCTGACCTTATGGGAATAGTATATTTATTACTACTATGTATATATTTTGTATAGATTTTTCATTACTGTGTATTTCAAGACAGAAATTACTGTCAATCAGAAATGTCACAGGAAATGTTGACACTCTCCAGAAAAGCCTAAAGCGAAAAAAATCCTAAATATTTATGTTTGGTAGTAACTGACAATATAAAAAAAAATTCCCTTACATCACTTGACATCTGATACATACATGATACACATGAACAAAACCAAAATAAGATTGTCCCTTTAAACTTTAAGGGGAAGAAGAAGACAGAAAGAAAATGAAAAAAAGACTGCTTTAAATTAGCAGTAGGCTTAGATGTTTTTTAAGAGTAAAGCTACAAGCTGACTGTTCAAATACTGTTTCTTTTATTTGGTGCATTCAGAGTCTTTAAACAATTACTATGTAATGAACCTGTGCTACAGTATTAGAAATGTTTCCATTAGAACCCTTTACTGCCTTTCAAACTTACAGAGATTTAATCCATCAACATGTCCTTACACTTGCACAACCTAGTAAAAGACACTGGCCCTGTTTAATATAAAAGGATCCTCCGTTCGATTGCCTTGCGGCATATGGGGCACTCGCTCATTCGGTCTCCACAAAGCTGACACGTTCCATGGCCACACAGAAAGATCATGTTCTTCAGGCGGTCCAGACAGACAGGACACATAGTCTGGAAAAGATTTTGACAGGTTACACAGTCAGTGGTAGCTGTTATACAGTATTGAATATGCAACAGATGAAGTGTTTAAATTTAACAACAAATACGTGATCCTAAGCATCGCAGAAAATTGCCATAGCATAACCCAGCCATTAAGCTAAACTGATGTTTCTTTAAATCCCATTTTTACTCCACATTGACTTACAATATATGGGCTTTTCCTACTCCATCAAGACACAAGTAACTATGTAGATTTTTTCTAAATATGATTCCTTTTATTAAGACAATCTAGTCGTAGGCTGACATCATACTTTCAATATCATTACCCAAGTTTGCAATATTAAAACATTCTTCAGAAATATTCTCCTTTATGTCATGTAATATTCCAGGGAACAAAACACAAACAATTTGATGTACGCAATGCTTGAGTAATGATTTACAAATTTCTTCTCAGGCCATTCTAGCCATTCATTTACTTACCTCTAAAGACCAAGCACTCAACACCCACAGAAGGAATAAAAATGTTGCATAATCAATATGATATGCAAAAATTTAGTACTTTGTTTGAGGAAGTTATCTAGATTTTCAACCAAAAGAACACCTCAAGTTTCAACTAAAGAACAGTTTAGTAAATCTGTAACCTTAACTCATAACAGCAGCACAGCAAACTTTTAAAATCAGTTTTAATTGCTGAATGTAAAGTGATAACCAATGCCCAAAAAAGATCTTTTTAAGTTCTTCAATGGCAAAATTCATTTTGTACCAAGCCACTAAGGAACAATGTCCTTCATCTTTTGTCATGTGCAGAAATGGAAGTTTTCATAAGGCATGTTCCTTCACCATAAACATATTGCAGCCATATTAGGATTTCATTTATAACAGTTTATCAAATGTTAGTAAATGAACAGATGTTACACCAGATGAAAATTGTTAAGACCACTCTATAGTACATCAAATCAAATCTAAGAGGTCCTCAGATCTGAGACATATCACATATATCTAACAATTATAAATGTTGATCTCATACATAATACAAAATACGGACAAGGCTCATATTTCAAATAAAAATTCATTTTATCACCATCTTGCACCTGTGACTTGTTTTTGTATTCGTCATTGGGGCTTTATTTCAATTTGTTCATTGCATAAGAGAGAAACCATACCAATGCACCCTATTCAGAATAACCCTGAAGCACATATTCTATGAAATCAATAGGTATTACTTTCTAGGATAGATAGCTTAATTGAAGACCAAAAAAAATTCACCATATTTCTGCTTAAGAGTTTAAATTGGCATGGAATCTGGCCAAATTACTATTTTAATCTCCAGGATACTAGTATAATGTAGGAAAATAAAACTTCCAGGTGAAACCTTAAGTCAATTTATGTTTAAAAATAACCCTGAAGGGGGGTGCGCTCCAGCTTTGCCAGAACTTCCATAGTACTGTAACAATTCTCAAACTAAAAATTTACAGAAGACTGTCTGTCAGTCCCGCTCATTTTTCCATTCACACTAAGTCACCACCTTCACATCCCACACATCAATGGGACCCTTAGAGTATTCTTCCTTCAGTAACTCACAGACTTCAGACATCAATGGAACAGCTCTTTCCAATGCAATGAATACACAGCTGTGTGACAAGAATCTATAACTTGACAGCATTGGCATCACAACCTTTCACAAAGGACTGACAAAGCAAACACCAATCTTATCTTTGGGAAAATCCCCAATGTGTAGCCTTTATTCTACGTTTAGCTAATTATTTGCTTTTCTGTCTAATTGTAATGTCAGAATTACTGAAGCTACAAGAGACTGTTTCTCTCCAAATGCTGCACCATCATTTAAAAATGAAAACATCCACTAAGGGACTCAGAAATAACAAAAAAATAAAATCTGTTGAAACACCATTACTTTGAACTGTTTCATTCCGTAAAGTACAGAAATCCCAACATTTTCACTTTACAGATATGCAGTATTAGAAAATTGCCCAATTTCTCTTGTTTAGTACAAAAGCAGAGTATATAAAATACATTAGCCGTTAAATTTCTTAACACGATACTATCTTAACAAGTTACTTCACACAGTAGGAGAACTCAGCCAGCAGGAACAAGCAGCTTCCTGTTTGCTACACAATTCTATTCTGACAGGCTTTTCTCAATTAGTTCAGCAGTTTCCCAGTGGGATAAAAGCCCAGCTAACTGAGTTTTAGCCAACTCTGAAGGAGAATTCCTTACTTAACCACCATCTTACATGTAGTTTTACAGTGAAAGAAAGTTCACTGCAAGCCTTATGCCCCATTTGGGCAATAGAAAATACGGAGTGAGAAATAAGCAGTATCTGTAACTATTGTACTATTAGTTTGTTAGAACATCCTCTGCATGAAATCCCATTTTCTACCTGCCTGACACATATGAGAATTACTTCTTCAGATAAGTACTCTGGAAAACTGTTCATTGCACCTTAAGCAGAATTGGGTTTGCAATCCAAATAATTTTTTCTAACTAACAAGGTGTTTTAAACTGCTTGAAGTATGAATTCCTCACTATCAAAAGCAGTTTTTACAACAATATACAGGTGCACAGTGACAAAATAAATTTATTTTTAAGGAAGAAGAAAATGATGTAAGTATGGTGAAGGAACATACATAAGATATTAGATGGATGATGGTGATTATGTATGAAATGGAGTGAAGGTATTGCAATTACAGTCAAAAGGGTTCACATTCAGGGAATGCCTGAAGAATGGTGTGGTCATCAGATGTGGGAGATTCTGTTGACATCAGCATCACTTCTGCTTGGCACCAGAAATAGTTTTAAAAGCTTGCTGCACTAACATATTAGATTATCATTGAAGGTTTGACTTGAAACAAAGGCTTATACCTGCTGAAAGAGAACAAATTAATTTTAGGTAGAAAAATATCAATTGAACACAAAGACTGAACTGTTACAGCACAAATTAAAAGAATACACAATTACAGTGGAATGCTGTGCATAACTTCAAGCACTAATTTAAAAGATGAGATGATCAATTTCAATCAAATCCACAAGTGTGGATTTGCTACTCACAAGTGTGATATACAACTTGCCCTGCCGCAAGCCTAAGCACAAAAGACACTAAAAGCACAAGAGTCTCACACCAAGAGGCACACAAGGAATGACCAGAACCATCTCTTTCTAGTCAGATGCACTGAACGATTCTGGCTGCTGGCTAGCAAATCCCAAAGGTTAGACAAGATCATAAAGAATAAAACAGCACCTAAGGAAAACTGACAAAAACCCCCTGATATCACATCTAATCAAGAAGAAAAACTGTAACATAAAGTACTTTTCTTTTCATGTGCCTATACATAAGAATATCAGCATACCCAAACAGAACTCTAACCTTCTATAACTCCTAAAGTACCCTGAAAAAATATATCTGAAGAAAACAGATTACTTGCATTTAAGCATGCATCTGCATCTTCTGCATGTATCATTTCAAGTGCCAAAAAAGTAACTTTATTCTTTCCACTCAGTGCTAGAAAGTAAAGCAGAAGCTGAAGAGGACATGCAAGACATAAGAGATGACAGAAACATCTGGAGCTTCTAGGTAAGACAGACATGCATTTTCAAATGACAATTTTCAATCTCCATGTTCTTTACAGATAACTACACAGAAAACTGTTTTGAATATGTATTACTGGGGTGCTAGTCCAGTCACCATATGACAGAAATAGCTCTTCACAGACATTCAGTTGAACATATCAGTTCTCAAATTTAAGGCATTTAGAGACACCGGCCCTAAGACTGGAAATCTAAAATTTTAGCCCTTGCTTTCATGCACATGAACAGCTGAAACCAACAACTATCAGGGCTAGATGTGATGCTGCCCTCACCGAAGTACTACAGACTATTTTAAGCCTACCAGAGGAAAAGGCAAGCTAGAACACCTCAGTTTCCTGTACCTATGACAAGTTTTTGCCAATTGTGTTATACACAGGGAAGCAAAAAGATCACATTATCAGGGTTCTAAGAGAGTAAGTTCATTCAATAGTCAGATACTCCAGATTCCTTACTGCTGAGAGATTTGCAAACATAATTACAGAAGATAAACCTTAACATTTAAATTCCAAATATTCGAATTACATGTACAGTAATTTCAAAGCTTTAAATTTGCAGTCACAGAGTGTTTTGAAGAGTGTGTTCACTACACTGTTCATATGACAGATAACTGTCAGCCATTGTTCCAAGGCACTTAATGAACAGACAAGTCAAGATTAAGGTAAGTACAGAACAGTGAAGATTATCTATTTTTATCACTGTTCTGTGAAAACAGCTTCTGCTGTTTCCTACACACTCAGGTCAACCTAAACAGTCAGAGCATGTACTGATTGGGCAGAGAATCCTTTTTTAGTCATATCAACACACATGCTCTAACAGATAGATTATCAAACATGGCCACTTGATTTTTTTTTTTTACCCCATACATAGAGGACATACAAGCCACATGACACAAAAAATACTCGTCTTTTAACTTAAGTTCAAGAGCTGATGCACTTCAACATTCATTTTGCTTTAAATAATAGAGGATGCATTGGGTTTTTCAATTGGCTTAGTGGTCCTTACAATTTTTATCCAGCACTTTTACCTGTTCCTTGATGTCTTGCAACTGTTGCTGCAGCTTCTGTACATCTGCATTGACATTAGTGTTGTCTTTGTCTTTCTGCAAAACTGGAATGTTTCCACTTGCTGTAACGTAAAGAAAATAAAGACACATGATTATGCAGCAATCTAATGAACCAGGAATAATGACTTCCAGTGTCACAGCTACAATTTTTCAACTATCTGAAATAATGTTAGTCAAACATCTTTGATAATCTAATTAAATTCACTACACCATCACTGCAGCTCAACAAAGAATTTCTTTGAGTTTACTGGCAGCACTTCTTTGACAAGTATTTCCATAATAACGGTGTCTGTAGTCCCTTAATGTTCTCAGAATTCTTATTTGCCAGTGAAGTTCCTGACATAAATATTTTTTGCCCATGTTTAAAGAAAAAAAAGCTAAATCCTTTCCCATTTAAATGAATTTTTATCTACAGAGATGATTTTGGTGTTCAAAATTGCACAAGTGTCTTGGAAGTAGTTTATTCAAAATTTGAACAAGCTCAGATTAATATTCCTGTATTTGACTGAGGTGAGAAGCAATATTACTATATGAAACAGAAAAATTGTCAAGTCTTAAATTTCCAGTGTGAGTATTGAAAGCCTGATTTTAATGATTATTCTTGTATTTATTTCAGAACATTATGATAAGAATGAACTAATATTCCAGTTCCCATAAACTCAACTGAAATACTGTGTATCGTATATACACACAGAGCAAATATAAATAATTCATAGAAATTACTCAAAGAAGTCACATGAAGCTTAAAAACTAGTCAAAGCAGAAGATATAAAACTGGACGAATTTCTGTCAGGAAAGTTGCTTGTACCTAGATGCAAAATACTTACCATTCCTTCAGAGCTCCAGAGGTAAAAAAAATACATTTGTTTGCTCATTTGCACAATTACAGACAATCTTCAGCTTTTATTTCTTAGGGCATTAGTAGGTGGCCAAGTCATCACACATGTTTTGGATTCTAGTCTGAATGCTGGAAGCAATTCTCCAGTGTAATGACTGCCGGTGTTACCACATTTGCTGCTACCAATGCAGAAGGTAATGCAAACAGCAAATGAATACCTGGGTTAACACTGTTTTCATTAAACTTTTCTTCAGAAAGGAGAGGAAGATTTAGATCATTTAAGAGAATGAGAATAAGTTGGTGGAGGAACATGAAAGAGTATGGGCTCTGGAGTCACTCACAAATATCATCACTGGTATCTTCTGTACCTTTCCCTCCGCAGCACATTATGAAAGGCACTCTTCGCTCAACCACTGCCCGACACTGTACACATTTCTTCATCAAGCTTGCACAATCTGAGAGGACAGAGAAATAAATCAATTTCATTTTTCTTCTTTACTATCCATGAGTTTGTTTATTCACAGTAACTATACAGCAATGACTTAACAGATGCTTTTAATACAAAAAACTACTTGAGTTTACCTTCACATAATTTTCTGCAAATCACACCTAAACAATGCCCTGTTTGGGATTCAAAGTAGATCTAATCTCTATCTCTTTTTAAGATATTTCAAGTGAACAGATTCCTCTTTCTCCAAATGGATGTCCAGTCCACAAGAACTAAAAAAATTAAAAGGTAATCACACATTTGAGACCAGAATTTCCAAGAATGTCCTGGCTATCCACTTTTTGCTTTAGAACAATGGATCTCACTAACTGTCCCAATGCTCCAGGGGCAAAGAGGTGCAGCTCTTTACCCTTAAGAGTAAACTAACATATTTTGATATAATCCTAGAAAGGGGACTGTAATTTTTCTACAAAAGGTCTCATAAAATTGTCTCATAAATGCTGAAAGGTTACTGTGAATCATGGGAGTGGGTCCTATAAAATACACAAAATTGAAGACTCTCTCTCATCCTGCTTGAACAAGATGTCCAGAAAAAAATCTGGAAAGGAATCATCTACAACTGTTAAACCTTTTGCTGTCCTTGTTACAGCTTAGACTTGGTAATGTATATTGCACTGCTGAAATCCTTCACTACAGTAATCAATCTTTTTGTTGTCTTCTTTCCTGGGAAATGATTCAAAAAAACTTCTCTCATCATCTTTCAATTGCAGACAGTGAAAGAGGCCAGATCAGGATAACTATAGTCAGTGATTCGATGTCAGCTGCCTCAGCCAGAACAGAGGAAGAAACCAGACTTCTTCAGCAAGTAAGCAGTTACTCATGGGAATGATTACCTTCCCTCTGATGTAGATTCTCATCAATAAGGACTGCTCTTCTCTAGGAAAATGACCCTTCAACAAAGCCCTGAAATGTCTGGAGACAAGGTCATAGCTGCATTCTCATCCACATATACACAAAACCAAAAAATTTCTGGAAATCTTCTATGTATTTTTTCACTACACAGGATAAACCAAAGTGAAACATAACTAGTGCTCTTTGCAAAGAGATATGATGCGACTTTTGGGGCAAAGTACAACCCTTGAGCAAATCTGTAGATTAGTAATGAAGCATACCAAGTATTTATTTACAGTATTTTTTTAAAACACTATTTGCATATCTGAATGCCCTCAAAAAGCTGCAACAAAACAACAAAATTGATTCTAATTACTTCCGAAGTGTGAATGATATACAGTAGGCTTCTATAATGTGAGCAAGCCTACTCACAGTTAAATAATTGAGATGAAAGAGCACATGCTTTCTGAATTTTTGAAAATCTCCACTTTGTCCTCCAATTATTACCAGCATGACAAATAATACCAAAATTCTGATGATCACACCAGACTACCAAGTAAATAAAACCTGAAATCAGATTACTCATGACCTTTTAGCAATCAGATTAAAAATGTTCTATTTCACGATTACTTCAAAAAGAGGTTTTGTCACGTTACTTACTCTCACAGGCACACATATGACCACAAGGCTGGAAGAGCACTGCTGCCTTTTTGTCTGAACACACTACGCATTCTTCAATCTGTCAATAACAACACACACACGTGAGTAAAATTTATCTCCTGCTCTCTACATTAATTTCCAAGGTATGTGGACTTCAAGAATCTCTATCTAGTGGGGTTTTTTAACTAATTCAGCACCTCAAAACGCAACTTAAGTGAGTTATAACACTAACTTTTAAGAACACATATTTGTTGGCAATTTTTACACATTCAGTACAAGGACAGGCACAGAGAACCAGTTAGGACAGCATACATTTCTTTCTCTTTATTCTTTTCTCCTTCTTTATTCCACCACACATACCTAAATCAGGGTTGTTCAGCCTGGAGAGGAGAAGTCTATGGGGTGATGTTATTACAGCCTTTCTGTATCTAAAGGGGGCTTATAAGGAAGATGGGAACAAACTTTTTTGCTGGGCCATTGCAGTAGCACACGGGGTAATAGTTTTAGACTAAAGGAAGGCCAATTTGGACTAGATATAAGAAAGAAATTTTTTATGATGAGGGTAGTGAAACACTGGAACAGGTTACCCAGAGTGGTGCTAGATGACCCATCCCTGGAAACATTCAAGGTCAGGCTGGACAGGGCTCTGAGCAACTTGATCTCGGTGAAGATGTCCCTGCTCATTGCAGGGTATTAGATGTCGGTTACATATCTGATTTTAAAGGCCCCTTCCAACATTCTATAATCCTATGAAATTCACTTAAAAGAACTTCTACAGAAGTGTTTTAATATTCTGGGTTAGGGTTTCTCAAGTCCTTTAATGTGAGGGCTGTATATATCACGGAACCATCAAATGGTTTGGGTTGGAAAGGGCCTTAAAGATGCTCCAGTTCCAACCCTTGCCATGGGCAGGGACACCTTCCACTAGACCACGTTACTCAGGATCCCATCCAGCCTGGCCTTGAACACTGCCAGGGTTGGGGTATGTATAGTATGATCATAGACATCACATATAATTCCACTTATACTGGCCTGGACCACCTATTCCAGTTCATAGAACCATTATCCTGATTCATTCATTCCTTAGCCTTGCAGATATTACTTTAAGTTTTCATACAGAAAAGTACAACAGAAGTATTGACCAGACATTCCAATCTCTCAAACCAATTCAGCAAAAGAAATCAAAGGAAGGTTATCCACAAAGCTTAGCTTTCACCTGGGAAAGCTGACTTCCATAGATTAACTTCTTTAAATGGATGAGTAGGGGCAGAAGCCTCACTTTACTGCTCCAAATCACCTGGTGGCAGAACCCTTTCACTGATTATAAAGTCTAGAGAAAAGGAGCTCCCACTATGTTAACATTTGGCTTTTGAACATACACAGTGCAGAGCAGTGAATGGTGTAAGAAGAATAAGAGAGTCAGTAGTAAAAAAAGTACAATATTATATTCACAATTCTTATATTTGCTCTGAGATGGAGGAAAAAAACAACATGCCACAGAAGCAGACTAATCAAATATGTTTGGAAAAAGTAAAAAAAAAAAAAAAATTTCCTAAAAAACCAACCACTACAAAAACCAGGACAAGACTTGGTTATTACAAAGAATAAAATAGTACTCAAACAGAAAAGCAAAGGGGATGTACCCATATGGTCAAAACTACTTGGGAGTAACCATTTGAGAAACCTTGGTCTCCAAAATAGGGCTCAGTATCAGGGTTGATACTCTGAAGAAAAAAGACAGCATAATGCAACTCATGTTTCCAAACAAAGAAAAGGTGAAAGCTGAAAGTAATTATTAACTACAAAAACAAGCACATATTAACTCAGTTTACAGCCAAATCATCTTTCAAGCAGCCCCAAGGAATAAAAGAACTCAGAAGAACTAAATATTACTGAGGGGAATCATATTTCAGAAAACAGCAATTTAGCTTAACATGAAAAAAAGAATACCAGTGGCAGGGGGGAAATAGTCTATTTCAATAAAGCATCCTCAGGTGACTGTATTAGGGAACTCTGAGGACCTGAACAATGAAGATATTGCAAGGCAGGGAAAGGTAGGTATGACAGGCAAACAGAAAAGAGCAAGATATCATTATGATGCAAAATTAATTCCATCCAGTGAGACATGTGTAAGGCATAATACCACATAAAATAAGCTGTATATTTCCTCAACCTCTTTTTTCTTTTTTTTTTTTTTTTACTTTTCCATTAAAAAAAATAAAGAGATTTTTTTACCTTTGTCCTAGACTGAACTTGTTCTTTACAGATGAGGCATTTTTTCACCCGGGGTGAGCACAAAGAACACGTGGCAATGTGGCCACAAGGGCCAAACAGAGTATCTCTCTTCATGTCTGAGCACACCATACACTCTTCTAAGGTTTCAGAATCATTGTTGATCATAGACGGACTTCGGGAACCAACCTGGCCACTACAAAGAAACATTGCAGTCAAACTTTTAAGAACTAAAAAAACCCACTTAGCTTAGAATGCATATCAGCTGGCTGCTCATATACTCCTATGCACTTGGGCATCAATGTATGATGATAAAGCAATCTCAACTACCTTTTCCAAGAAGCACAGTTGACAATGGAACGCAAGGTCACAAACTCGGCTAAAACATTGTACAGAAATAGGACACGCAAGTCAGGACAGCGTGTCGTGAACGTAAAAAGCTGCTCCCTTTCACCCTAAAAGCTCGCTTTACTAACAGAGACATGCCCCGTGGTTCCGATCCGCAGAAGCAGCGCTCGGGCCCCGCCCGTCCCCACGCCCGGCAGTGCCCGACCCCGGGCCGGAGCTCCGCGCTGCGCTCGCCCGCAGAGGGCGCGCGTGCCCCACCTCCCGCCGCTCCCGCCCGCCACGGGCGGCGAGAACAGCCGAGGGATGAGACCGGGACACATGGACACACACACACAGACTCCGAAAGGAAATAAGCACCTTGCTCTTTACCAGGGCAACGTCAATAAAAACAGCCGCTCTCTGGCACATTTTAAAAGTACAGTTTTGGTTTCCATACAGGAATTAAGGATGAGAATCATTTAGGGCAAAGTGGTGGAACACAGCCTAGGACAAGGTGAACCATCTGATACTGCATGGACCTGATAACATGGTATTTCACTGAAATCCTAATTCCTAAAGATATCAGAGCCACCCCCTGGTTCTCTTTTTACAGAATCATACAGTTGTTCAGATTAACAGGTACTAAATAGGTCACCTTCTCAAAGCAGCATCAACTCTGAATTCCTACCAGGTTATATCGGGCTTTGCCCATTTCAGTCATTAAAACTTGTACAGACAGAGATTTCACAACTTCCTAGGCCAACCTATTTGCAATGCTTAGTTACTCTTCCAGTGATTTCCCCCAACCCTCTTGTGAAGTTCTACCTCCCGTCACCCTCCCGTTCTCCCCCTTCCCAAATTAATATGCATGAAAATCCTCTAAGACTTGGGTACGTTTCAATTAATGTATTTGTCAATAGCATTCAATGTACCATAAAAACAAAGAAGCACACACACACACAAAAAAAAAAAAAAGCCAATAAAAAAACCCACACAGAACCCCCCACCAAACCCCCAAACTTGTATGTTTTAATTAGCTATTGGTAATTACAGGCAAAACATTTTAAATAAATCAGTTAATCTGTGGAAAGCAGGGATTTGGAAACTGTGTGTTTTATGAATATACAAACCTGACTTTTTCTTTGTGACATTTAGCCAAGGCTTTGCAGAGACTCGGATCAGGGCAGAGGTCGAGAGGGGACTGACCCTTCTTGTTACGAATGCCAAGGTCAGCCCCGTTGGCTGCCAGGAAGCAGGCAATAGATGCAGCACTCTTCTTCTCTGCTCCTTGAGTGCCAAGTCCCATTATTAACTGAAAGAAAACAAATACATAAGCAAGAAAGACTCTCCAAACAGTTAAGAATCGTCTGGCTAAAGGAAAGCTATTTGACACACACACATGCACATATATGCATAAATCTGTAATCCCAAGGAAGTGTCTCTAGAAATAAAATCAAAAACAATTGCTTTATTCTGAGTCAGCTATATTCAGCTTTCCTTTAAGGAACTAAAATTCAGCAAGGAATAGTTCAACTACTGAAGCACTCAATCTCCTGCACACCTATATTCACATGTGAAGTGGCTGTCCTTCTATGCAAGCACTGTAAAGGGCAAAGTTCCAGTGGGTATATTCAGAACACACTTCCGTATACTCAAATTGCTGAGTTCAGACAAAATGCTACCACTGCACTTGGACTGAAAACACAGTTGAGCAGAGAAAGGAACGCACACCTGCCCAAGAAAGTAACTGAATTTCAGTCTTTCTCAGCCTGGATGGATGAACACTCATACACTGTCCCTCCTGTCTAATCACATAATGCTACTTTGCCCTTTTACAGCTGTCACTGTATCCTTGGGTTACTGCTTCACAGGGTCAGCTAGAAACTCTAAAAAGGCTAAAAAGATTCCCCTACTCCAGAGCATTCTGGGCCTGCTCCCAACATCTTTTTGTATTAAAGCTTGATCAGATAAAATGCATTAAGTGTAACACAGACTACACAGAACACAGAACTGTTGGCATCACTAAGAATCCCTCAGCAAACTACACTACACTGTATTCAAAGGAAGAGCTCTGGCAAAGCTAGGGCAGCTCCAACTCAAGGAAACCCAGTTGTCTAGGAAAGCATTTTTTTAAACCCCGGTCTATACATTTGGGTTTTTTAATTAGGAGTTCTTATATCAATATGTATCGCTGAGGCTACAAGACTCTTAGACTCTTGAAGCTTACTTTATGAATCCAGATACTGATCCTGTATTCTTCCTTATGATTAGGTAAGAACAGTACAGCTCCAAAGGCCACACACCAGGAAAAGCAGTAAGTTATGGAAACAAATTGTTTTGTGGCGTTCAGATAACAGAAAATTTTCATTTATCAATTGAGACCATTTTTCTGCACTTCAATTAGAGCATTGGCTGAAGCGAAGCAGAGATTTTTATCCAGCTTCAGTCCTGGTACTTTGGACCATGTTATTAATCCAGCCAAGGCAGCACAGTGCCCAGTGAAACTGATTTGCTCCAAGGTTGGCAGAGTCACCATGGAACAGACATCTACACTGGTCACAAAAACCTTGGGTCCTAAAATGCCTCTGCATGCTGTACAATTTGAAAACACCAGGACAACAATGCATCATCCTGTGACATTTCTCAGGAAGCCTGCAACTTTTCAGGCACAAAGAATGAGAATACCACAAAACCAAGCCATTTTGTCTTAGTGCCCAGTATGGCTGCAGCAAGCTACCTCAGGAGGGGGCTAGCCCTGAAATGCATCAACACAGGCCAGTCCCAGGCAATTCACCAGTGAGGGAGAAGCCTGAGTGTAACCCACAAGAGCCATATAAATATCATCTAAGTAATTGTAACTAGTGAGCTACCTTTGAAGCAGTAAACACTTTACATTAGTTTCTTGCTTTTAAGTTAGGATTTAGGCAGTGGCATCACTTAAAAGCATTTTAAGGGTCAGAAAGACACCCATATTAAAATAAATTGCACAAAATGACCCTGGGAATAATACATTTACTTGGGATAAAAAGTACTCTAGGCCAGAACAGTGCATCTGTAATAAAGCAATTCAAATTACTTTTTTGTGGTGGTGGTAACTATACTTCAGAAAATTTCTCCTCCTCCCAGCTGTACAGTCACCCCAATATGCTGGATGGAAAACTAAAAAATTATTTAAAGAAATGGGGTTCACTGCTCATAGCGCTTGAGGACAGAAGTGTTTTTCAGAATGGTACCTAAAATGAGTAGGGCTTTGTGTACTATCAAGATTGTTCACTACATGCATTGTAAATAGTCTATCAAAAAATCAACTGAAGAAACCTGACAAAAATTGTTTTAGATATAACATAAAATATCCTGAGTTGGAAGGAATTCACAAGCATCATCAAGTTCAACTCCTGCCCCTGCACAGGACAGCCTCAAGATTTGCACCAGGTGCCTGAGATCATTGTCCAAAAGCTTCTTGAACTCTGGCAGGCTTGGTGCTTGTTCCTGGGGAGCTTGCTCCAACAGGCCTAATGTTGGCATTCAGAAGGAACTACTAAAAAAAAAAAATCAGTGTTAAAGAATTCATTCCATATAGTTCCATTTATGAAGTAAGTTCATGATTATCAGTAAAATGTTTTGTTTCGTATTTTAAACAGTGGTCAAAGTAAAAAGTAATAAATGGTACAATTCCAATGAGTTGCTGTCCAACCAACTTGATCAAATACAAAAAAGCCCTAAAATCTGTTTATTCAACTGAAACAAAAATAGAAATAATTATTTGTTGAAGTACTATGTACTACAAAGAGGCACCCTACAGGTCTCAGTGGGTTGGAATCTCCAAGACAGCAGTCCAAAGTTAATTAAAATTTAGCCATGCAAAAATGAGCTCTAAAATATTAAATATTTATAGAGGTGCATTGCTATCACATAGCCTAATGAAATCCAACATACTTCCCAATCTTTAAAGGAATTAATGAAGAATAATAAAACACCTCCCAAAACAAACCCTCAATTTAAGTCATCGCATTTATGAAAAGAAAGCCTTACTGATTCCCAGGCTAAATTATTAATCCTATTTATCTTCTATTATCCATCACCTGTATTTGCAATTCCACACAAGACAAATTACTAATGTGTCCTTGGATAGCTTTAAAGGTCCAGATGCCTGCACATATTTTCACAGCTTTGATTCTGTCTTTGTTGATATTCAATTCTGGGCCAAAGACGGCTTAATATTTAAAATCGTTTAATGGCAAAATCCATAGAATTGTAGAATTTTATACAGAATTTTTTAATAGAAAATTATAGAATTTTTATCTTACTTTCATTTAAATAAAGGTAGACAGGTACAGGTATTGTTCTCATTTACTGTTTTTCACAAAACATTTTCAGGATAGTTTGATTTGCTGATCATCTTAAAGTGTTTTCAGGTATATTTACTCCATCTTTTACACATCACATAAAATAAAAAAAAGCAGGTTTTCATCTCTCTGATGGAACTTATCTTCTCCACACCACTTAAACCTCCCAAATTTGTTAGTTAGGCAAAAATTTTCTCTGCAGCTAAACAAAGTGCAAAGAAATGACCAGTAGTTTGATCATGCTAAAAAAGGAGAGGAGGTACTGGTTGATCATGATTTTTTAAAACTTTAACACATTTTTAGGTGATCAGAGATACAATGATGAGGGAGTTTTTTTCTTTGTTTCCCTTTGTCTTATTACTTCAATAGAAATTAAAAAATAAATTACACTTTTGGTTCCAACTAAGGATACTGGTCAAACAAAACTAGAAATAAAACTTAATTCTCTAAAACCTGAAATCCCCCCCACAGAGAAGTTTAAAAGGTGATGGAAAGAAACCCCACTTCCTGTGTTCAAACCCTCAAAACTCAACACACAACTCTAGTTTCATTGTGGATGCCATTGGGGGCAGAGAAACCAATTCATAAAATGCTGAATCTGGGAAAAAAAAATTCATCTCCCTTTCATTCATTCTACAGTTAAAATACATGAACACAAAGTATTCTGGCCACCTCTCATAGAGTCCATTTCAGATCATGGAAAAAACTGAGCTGTAACTGCTCTTCTTGTCTCATTTAAAAGGACACAAGCATTTTCTTACACATGCTAGTCATATTTTAAATCTCCTTCAAAGCTTATGCCAGTGTATTTCAGTAAGAATAAGTAACCAATTTGAAAAAAAAAATTTGTACAGTGGAACTATTGTTTTGAACAAAGTTTTTTAATAACATTGGTATGTTTGTGAAATGCAAAAACATCGCCCTCAGCTGAAATTAGAAAAAACACTGTACTAGTGGTTCAGCAGATCTGATCCACCATTATGTTGTGCATCTTTAGTATCTAAAGAAAAAATTGTTTGTTTTTCTCAATCCAAATTGCTTCAGAATTTTACTTCTCCTTTGTCTCTCAGGTAAACTATAAACTTCACCTTTGCATACGGGGTTCACACAGCTTTTTGGGTGTGAGAGTTTCTTTTTCTCAGTAAAACATTCTGCTTTTTATTACCTGGAGGCTTTTTGACTATTTCCTTACTGCAGCACAATTTCTGAAATGAACTCTGTCAAAAATATACATATCAATAAACATACAAAATTAAGAATGCCTTGTTCTAACAGAACATACTCTTAGAAAGTTATAGAAGCAACGGAACAATTAAAGCTATAAAGACATGCAAGATGCTGGATCACAGAAAACTATTTCAGTCTTATTCTGTACTGTAATACTGTTTAATTCTTTTTCCAAAAAAAGCTACTTTGATTTTTTTGGCAGCCATACATGTTCACTATAGAAGAGAGATTTCCAGAAATATTTTTGAACTACATATCCCTCTTTTTTTTTTAACAAAGGTAATGACTTCATGTGAAAAGCCACATATAACAACATGATTTCTGCCTACACTGCAGTTTAACGCAGAATGTCTACATAAACTTATGTTGCCAAAAAACAGTCCAACAGTACAGAACTAGACAAACTAGACAAAGACAAATATACAGGGGGAAAAAAAAAGGAATAAATAAATGTGGTTTATTTACTGTGTTCTTTGATGGCTCCCAAGCAGTATCTACCTTGCCCACATCTTGCATGTCTTGGAGCTGGCGGAGCTGTGACAGGGTGTGGTGTCTCAGGGCTTCATGCAGGGGAGTATCCCCATCTTTATCCTGAATATCCAATTTAGCACCTGCACGGACTAGGAGCTGAAAAGAGAGAGAATCGAAATTTAAAAAAAAAAAAAAAACCTCCTATTTAGAATTAATTTCAGAAAACTATGGTTTAGGGTTTTCTAGGAGGTTCAAAAGGGCCACTCTTATCTTGCTACAATTCACAGTTGCATTTATTTAAATTTCTTTTCCATACCTGGAGCTCAGCCCTTAACCAAAACATTTATCTGTCTCAAATATCAAGCTTATTTCAGCAGAAGCCTAATGCTTGCCTGTCCTCTGAGCGCTACAGAAGACACAATTTTAGAGGATTCTTTCTACTTTCTTAGACTTTAATTCTTGTAAGGCAGCCTACAAACAATGTAATGTATTACAGCAATATGTGCAATACTTTAGACAGGTATATATTCCTTACTGTTAGGTTTCAATGACCTCAAAAATCCCTACTTTCATACCATGCTAAGCTTTACAACTTAATTTACAGTGTCTTCACATTAGTGAAGCAGTTAAGCACGTACTACAGTGTACCCTAATTCAGCAGAAGACATAAAAACCAATGACACTATTAAAAACTCTCTCAGAACACTTTAGAAAGCAATGAACTGTGAGACTCGTCTCTAAGGCTAATCTTAGACACCCATTCCTGGTCACATGACACAAAACAAGCACAAGGCTGCACAGGTCCTCCTATTCCTATGGCCTTTGCATACAGCCTTTCCATAATTCAATCCACCAGAACTTTCTTAAATACGCTGTTAGACAAAAATCAACACATGCTGACAAAGAAATACCAACTGCCCCTAAAAATTAAACCTTGTCACTGTCACCATTCAGAAACCTGTAGGCAGCAGCTGAGGTTTTAACTTCAGTTTTTGAGATTTTGCTACTCTGCAAAATTGGGATTAACAGTAGAGACAAAAGGCATAATCTAAAAACAAGAATACATTAAGAGGGATCTCCGTCTTTGGAACCCACACGCTGGCAAGGAGATCAGCTTCGCAGAACCAAAGCATCTCAGACTTTAGAACAGGCTAAAAGGAAAATAGCTTAAAAGGAATTCAAAGCCTAATTTTCAAGAACTATGTGCCTCCAATCATTTGCAGCTTATCATTTTCCCCAACCTTTTCTTCCACAACTGAAACCAAGAAAACAAGCTAATAGTTGAGACAGTCTAGTCTCAACTTCTTACACTCTCTAAATGGATTTACTCTGGTCCAGTTTCTTTTCTCATATTCGTATCTTGTGTCTGCCACTAGCTATTTACTGCTTAGAGTTTCTCCTGGAATCCCTGACTGCCATAGAACTTGAGAGTCTTTGCAGAAGTTTAAAAAGAAGTAATTTTTTAAAAGGCAACCTTTGTCATCACCACCCTTTGTCATGGCAGCAGGGCTTTTAAAAGAACCCTGCTACCTTTGACCACTATTCCACAAATGCCTGAGGGTACAAACCCAGCCCTGGAAGGTATCCAGTAGGAATTAATTTTGAAATACGGAGCCAACATGTTCTTTGCATGGCTGCATGAGCTATTTTAGGACTCCTTAAAGTTAATCCAGCTCTGAAAAACGGATACGGGGTCATTCACTTAAACATTCTCAGATATAAGCATGTCAGTCCAATGCACATGCTAGTTCTACATGCCTACCTTCCTGCTCATCTGCTACATTAATGTTGTATTCCCAGGTACTCTGTCTGTTCCAGAAGGGCACAAGAGTTCACCAAATAGCTGCCAAATACCTTGCAGGATGCAAGTGGCACTGACTCTAGGAAACCATTCTTCTGGTAGCAAGCAGTTCCAGATATAGGGCCATATCACATGTTTCACTGTAATGGGATCACACCCATCAGCCCTCGGAAAGGGAGAAACCTTTATGGTAAAATAACGCTTAACAGAATACAGGTCTGCCTAGGGGGGACAATTCTCTGTAGGCCTGAATAAGAGACAGTTTTTCATACTAGATGACTCTACAAAGACAAAAAAATTATGCCAAAGGCCAAGGCAAGGTTGATGTACCCACTCTGAGAGCAGTGAGTGCTCTCTCTGAGCCTCAAAAGCCCACAGTAGCAAGGCAAACACTCAGTCACATAGGTCCTGTATGACAGTGCACACAGGCCAGAAACGACAAGCTATGCCAGACTCCCATTTCCTGTGCTAGTAACAAAGCTTTGTTAAGTTGAAGTATTAACTTTTGCAACGATGGAAGCAAAAAAACCAGGATAGCAGCCCTTTCACCAATAAGGTACTACTGTTACCACTTATAGCTCTCCCAAGCTAAGAGCAGGGAATGTTTAACACTCAGAGACTGAAAACTAGTTAAGGTCATAAAAAAGATGTTTTGTGTTACAATCTGCAAAAGTTATGAGCAAGAATAATTACTCATACAGCAAGAGGCACCAGAAATGCTATTTGAAGGTCCCTTTACAGCACCACAAGATTCAGACAAGTAACAGCAGAACACATCCCTTCAACAAGAAGGGATGCTGGAATTGGCAACCACGTAGAGGAAACCATAATGTACATGTACAAAAATTCAGCACTCCTGAAGTGTCATTCATATTGCTGACTGACCTTCTGTGCAAGTTGGCAGGCTTCTGAACTAAACAAAATACATCAAACAAACATGCAGTGACTACATGTTGTCAAATAATTTTTAAATGTTCATGAAGTATCCATATTTTAACAGCTGCCATCAGCTTTAGTCAAATGCCATTAACCATATGGCTTACTGCAAATAAGATACTTACCCTAACAATTTGTGTATGCTGTCGTTCAACAGCAAGATGCAGAGCAGTTTGCTGGTTAACATTCTGGATATCCAGGTTAGCATTGCCCTGCAAGATATTCAAAGCATTAGAGCATTACCATCCCAGCAATTCATCTACAGGCAAGGCAGTCCATTAGGACACTGACTATGACCCTGAATATGATTTCTAGTTAGGGGAGTTGAGAACAGAAGTGATTAAATACTTTAATTATTCACTGTACAGATGTTAATCTGTTGAATGAAACTAGGTATCAAATTTTTCAGTCCCTCTGCACCACTAGGCCGTTGTAACAATCTCAAAGGCAAGCTTGACCTTTGGAGCTCAACACATCCTTCCCTGCTCCACTGCTTCTGCATTGCAACTGCAGGCATAAAGCAGCCAACTATATTCATATCAGATGGTTAACCAAAGCATGACATTTAAATCCCCCTGAGAAAAGAGTCCTACCTGATGCACCAAAAGTTCAGCCACTTCCACATGATTATTGAGAGCTGCCAGATGTAAGGCAGTGTAACCATCATCCTTTTTCTCGTCAACAATCCACGGTCGTGGTAACTTGGACAACAACACACGCATTGCACTGAAAAAAACATGCAGAGATGGCACAAACACTCCTACAATGTATGCTGAATGACAACAGCAGAACAATATTAATTCTCAGAACTATGTAGCAGTAGCTAAAATAACCCTAATATTTTTTCAAACAGAGAAAGTGGGTGAAAAGCTATACCAACAGTTTCAAAGCACAGTAATTTCATGTTCACTTCCTTCTAGTTAAAGAGTACAAACAAACCACACAATGCCTGGAACAGTGTGAGGATCAGGTTTGTTTTATAAAAGAGTGCTATCTAGCAGTAAAAAATTACCTTGAGAAAGTATTCGAACAAATTCTGAAACACAGACAAAAGGATTTTCTTCCTCAAAATCTTTATAGTGTCCTTTACTTAAGTATTTAATGACCAAGTTCCACTACATTAGATTTCTTTAAAATCATCAGTTTATAAACTGATGCCATGGGCTGTAACAGTTAAAACTCGGTTTCTGAGAAAAAAAAAAAATGGAGTGAGATCTCTTAAGCACAGACAAAATAAATGCTGAAACTGTGAAGTGAGTACTAGTGGGATATTTTCTTAACATATAATGGTTGAGTATAACATACCATGGCAGTGTCTGGTAGTCAGGGGGTAGGGCGGGGAAAAGCAACTAGATTACTACAAGTATTAATGAGGACCAAAATCAATGAAGTCCAAAGACTGAAGTGTTAAGGGTATTAACAACACAATGCTGGATTGAGCAATATGTTTATCTTGTATTCTCTGAGGAAGAGTTTTCTTCAGCCTACATGTCTTCACTTAGCTTTTGGAATATGTAAGTTACCAAACTTAAATCCCTTATTGTCTTATCTTTATAAACAGCATATGCAGCTCCCTTATGACAGTTTCTTAAAGACAAACAGAAAACCAGAAACTGCTACAATCTTGTGCCAAGAAACCTCTTCTGTCATCTGATGTTTTCAGAGTGTTGAAGGAACAGGCTATCTACAGGAGAAACAGAGCTGCTGCACAAAATTCAAACTTTTAAAACCCAAGTAATAGTTGCTAATGCAAGTGGAACCACTTAGTCACACAGTGCCTTGCAAGGCAGATAATGTATGTGAATTAAACAGCTCTTCATTAGACCTCTGGTATCAAAAACGTGGGATCTCAATAATCCTCAGAAATAGCCTCATAAATTGAACCTCTCAGCTTTTGCTTAAAAATACTCACAACAGGTATGAATGACTGCCCTGTCAAGTAATAACTGAGCTCCCAGCTCATTCCAATCATCTGTCACCTTGAACATCCACACTGAGGTGAAGCACTATTCACTCCTAAGCTGTTTTTTTAGAGCAAGCCAATGCATTTCCTATTAAAAACCCCCTAAAAGCTGTGTCTGGGCACAGCTCACCCTAACAAGCCCTCCTGGAAAGCAGAAAAAAAAGTCTGTGAGGTAGATTACTGTACCAGTAAGGAAGTGCACTCCTTCCTACACACTGTTCAGACGCTCCCATAAGAGACCCTGCTTATTATGTATCTCCAAGTTCTCCTGCTACTGAGTACACAACATAACCCTTGGTTTCACACTTAAGATGCAGCTGCCAGGATGGTGTATTAAGTGACACTTTTTCCCCGCCCACAAACAGAGTGTCTAAAGGAACCACAAATAACCAACTGCATCTTCAGGCCACAGGATCATACAAACCCACAGGAAACCAACTGCTTTGTGGAGCATCCACAGCCAGGCTGCTCTGGATGTTTGTCCTCCTCAGAGTGGACAGAAGACAATCTCAGCCTCTTAGGATTTTTTTGTTTTCCTGGCAGAAAGCTTCTCACTTCCTCACAGTCCAAGTCACTTTAAACACAACAATTTAAGACAACAACACTTAACAGATTGTACATTGCTCATTGTGAGCCATTGCTCAGCTTCTATTCATAACGCCTTCTACAGCTCTCTCACATGCTAGGAAGAAAAGACTAGAATACTTCAGAAAAAACCAAACAATGGCAACATTAATTCTTTGAGAGATTCACTTACGCAGGATTTTTCAAAATTAAGGATATAATTTAGTAAAACTCAAGTTACCAAAGCTTTATGAAACGTGGCAAAATAAACTAATACTAGTTGCACTGATAAACATAGTCTATTTTGTAATGAAATGACACCATATTTTCAAATGCTGGCACTGTCAGAACTGTGTTTAGCTGCTTTAGGCAGGGAGCAAGTCTGAAGCACTGTGGTTTGCTTGGTAGCTGGACTGTATCTGGGCACACCACCACACCAGCTCTTCAGAATGCTGGGCTGATAAAAAGCACACAGTACCAACCAGCAGCACAACAAGCCTTCTACAGTGGCTTCCCACAGGGCATCATGTCATGTAAGCTCTTTATCTTCACCTGCCAGGCTCAGCGCCTCTAAAGACCCCATAAAGCTCTAGGGTATCTACTGTGGATAGTCTAAAACACAATAAAAAATTCCTGAAAATTCCCTGTGACTGACAGAAGCAATATGACTACTCTGAGTGACCAGGAAAAGGTGGAGCAACAATAACCTAATAAAAAAAAACCAAGAAATTTTTCTTAAAACTGCAACTACAACTTGAGGAACACTGTGGAAGGGCATCAACACTATACTCTAATTACAGCCAGCTTCTCCCCAAAGTAGCTCTAGTCACTAAACAAGAAACTGTCCTAACCAACTCAATGATATTTTATATCTTTTTCTTCAGTAAGAAAATAAGAAAATTGCCAACTCCACAGAGAAATAGAATTTAAAGTACATTGACACACTTTATCAGATGCCTCGATAAGTAAATGTACTTCAGAAATACTACTGACATTTCTTTAACACATCTCATCTTTGAAACAAAAAAAAGAAACCAATCAACTCAGTATTTCATATGCTGTGAAGAAAAATCACTCATCTTAATGTTTGTGTGAGTGTTATCCTTATCATATCCTCTTTCAAATCTTTAGTTTGCTGTCTTATATTTGAAAAATTTTTATCTGAAGTTTGACTGAAAAATATTTGGAGGTATCTTGCTTTCAGAGAAATGAGAAGCCTGCTGCATTTTTGGATGCTTTTAAGATGCATTGGTCTTACTGGAAAAAACAGAAGGACCACCAAAACAAATAAATGGCTTCTGTGTGGAATGGATTTTTATCTTACTGTTCACAGCAAATCATCAAAGGGCCAGGAACCAATACTGAGTTGTTTCTGTTTATTCAGAAAAAGACTCTCTCTCTCTTCCAGACCATGCTATATTACTGGACAGCAGGATAGAAGGACTGTTTCATGGAATGACACCTTAAAATTCTGCAAGATATTAATATGCTACAATGGTAAATTCAGCTCAGTGGCTGCATCCTCCTCCTCATTAGATGAGAGGTAGTTTCTTTCAATTTTTGCAGGATTTTCTCGAGCTGCTGCCAAAATTTTGACAGCTAAGTGGCTACCATTCAGAGCAGCACTCACTGGAACAGGCATACATTGCATCATAAACAGTCATATTAGTGAATTGATGTTGCCAATTACACAGTAATTCTTGATTCACTCTTCCCCATGAAGTATAGAAGAAGCTGGGTTGTACTGCTCTGTTTTTATGACCACAACATAGATGTGAAAACTTGCTTTTATCTTGTATACATTAAACAGTCCACAGACTGCTTTCACTGTAGTTGTATTGAAAAGATCAAGAAATCAGCAAATATATTAGCAACCCTGATCATGAAAGCAGCTAAAGGAAACTTTTCAAACTATCACCTTCAGTGTATTCAACTGTAATAGATTACTGAGGAGCTGCAAAGATTATTGATGAAATGCTTAAAACTCTTCACTGAAACCCTGAACTTATGCCATCACTATGCTGTTTGTATATTATTGCTAAAGAATCACCAATAAAAAAATTTTGTAACAGGTAAGCTTTGGTATTTGCTGGTATGCATTATTTTCACCTTAGCAGGAAGCTCATAAAGATTTTGGGCCTTTTTAGCTGGATGACCATTTTCAACTTCTGAAAATTTCTAATGGAACAACAAAAGAAAAACTTCAGTGAGAATTTTTGAGGGAGTTATCTGTAAAGCTTTAATAGGGATGAGTAAACTATTGCTTCTTTTCTAGGAGCTAAACATGTGCTCAGTCAAAAAGGAACAAGAAAGCTCATGTGTATATAGGGGGCTGAGATTGAGGTATCTGTTGCTTTCCCAGGCACAGCTGTTGGGGGTATAATGATTTACACTGCCCAACATAATTCATCCCCACGAAATGACAGTCCAGACTCTAAGAGTTACAAGTGATTTGGTAGAAGGAAAATCCATTAATATGGTGCTACATTTAATTTGAGATGTAGAAGAGTAACAGCAAATGCTGCTGTTGCGTGCATCTTTATTTGACCTTGCCACACGAGTAATACTTTTTTTTTCTTTTTAAATTCAAGTTTTAAGAGAGTCTGGAACCACAGCATAACATATATAGGATCATAGAACTGTTTGGGTTGGAAGAGACCTCACAGATCATCTCATTCCAACCACCTTGCCATGGAAATTCAGCAGTATGAATTGTGTATTTGCAACATAAGATACCTCACAGATGTGAACAATACACTAATTCATTTTTAGCCAAACAGAGCACTTGTTTCAACACCAGTTACCGACATTAGACATACAAAAAAGAAAATTATTCTTATGATGAAAAGTTAGTATACAGTATATTATTCATTACCAACCTACAGATAAAATGTTGGGGTTTATGCAGTACTTTGCTTACAGAATTTTTACAGATGCTCATCAGCACTATCTGAGAATGCAACATACAGTAACGGGTTTATTTGGAAAATCTACAAGATAAAAGTACTTGTAAACAAGATGAAGCTAGCACCTCATTGTATAAAAACAATTCCAGATTTAGCAGTCTCAACTGCAAAGGCATCCTTACATCCTGTTTAAAAAATACATGAACAAAAACTAGAGGAGATTCTCTGCCATCAAATGCAATATGACTGCAAAATGAGGTAAATGAAGAAGGCTGAGGGTTTGTGGGATAGTGGTGGGGTGAGTTTGTTTGTTTGGCCTATCAGGGTTTGTTTGTTAAGGTTTTTCAAAAACACGTATTTAGGCAGAAAAAATTAGAAAAGCTACTTCACAATCTGCATAAGCACATTTAACTGAAGTTGCTACTGAAAGACACAACCCCACTTTTCTCCCTGCACTTCAGTTCCTGCATTATGTTGGCTCTACAGACACATCATTTTCTAGCAAGTGAAACAACCTGCCAGATTCCTGATTTGGCAAGTTTGCTTTCAGACAGATCAATGAGATAATCCAACCTACCCCGCAACTTCATGATCACTAAAAGCAAAAGCAGTAAGGAAATGACAAAGCCAGAGCTGCGGGGAGGGCAGACCGCCCTTTCCAGAAGCAAAGTCTTAGATCAGCATAAACTTATCAGCAATCCTATCACCAGAGGTTGTAATGATTCACTGCACTTTCTATTACAGGTTTTTCTACTTTTGTGCTGTTCTCCTCCCTCAGCTTAGGTTTCCACTGTCTCAGTGTGACATGGTTTCATAATATATTTTACAGTAATCCTGGCTTGAAGTATCTTCCACACACACACCACCTCCCACCTCCACATACTCCTCTCCAGACTCCCAACCCTGGCTCAGCTAAACCCGTTCACCTGCCTCCTGTTAGAGCCTCAAACAGTTGAAGGAACAGTTCAGATTTAAGGACAGCTTCCATAGCAAAGTCTTCTTTTAAGACTGTGTAGTCTGACATGCATTTTACAGCACAACAGAAGCAAAACTACTTTTAACTAAATCCCTTTTTTGTCCTCTTGACTACCATCTCTGCTCAAAAAAACCTCCACCAAAAAGTGGTCCTAACACAGCATCTGAAAGGTCATCCCCTTCTGCTGGATGATTTCTCGTATGGAATAGTACTCCAAGCCTGCTCACTGTGAAGCCAAAGAAACATTTGTACCAAATTAGTGCAAGAAGTAACACAGGAGCAGGACAGTGGTATTTTTGGCAACCATACGATCCTAAGTGCACGTCAGCACACAACTTCAAGCCAAATCAGCTCCCTGATCTGATTCACACCATACTCACTGTGCAGTACAGAGAGAACCACTGGAAGAATGAAGAAGGAAGTATCCATCTCTTGGGAACAAGCAACAGGAAGAGATTAATACCTTAGACTGGTATTACTGAGCACCCTGTACCTTGAAATTAAGAGTTTAATATTTCATATCTGACCAATGGCCTAGTTAGCACAAGTTTAAGTAGGCAGGCTGTTTCCGTTTTTTTTGCTTCTCAGATTTTCAAGCATCTCTTGGTTTTGAAAAATCAATTTCAATATATACGTAACCAAAGAAGCAGTGAGGTATATACATTTACACAGAATTCACAAAAATGTATTGCACAATGACTTCGTCTTCAGTGTGTAATTATGAAATCAAAGAGAAAAGAAAAAATCTGACTTTTACCAGAAAGCAACAGAAGTTACAGGGTAAACAGTTACCAAGCACAGGATAAAATCAACATAAAAAGAAGCAGCAAGGGAAGTATAAATCCAAGATACTGGTCTGCTCAGGACTTTGCAATTCACTCTCTACCCTTCAATACTGAAATATGTAACTACTAATTACAGCAATTTAACTGAGATGGTATTTTGATTTAATAAGTTTGTTTAATTTTAGACTGAGGTATTTTCACCTTTTTCATTCTTCATCTTGCTCCCTAGCAAAGATTTTGTCTGCAAAATACAGAGAAAGTCTTGAAGTATTTGGGTTCCTAACTGTTGTATTTAAATGGCTACATTTCGGTTATTCTTTTTCAAAGAAAATATTGCATATCCTTCCCATGAATATGAAAATCCATCTCCATATTTTGAATGTGCAGTTATTAGGCTTGCCACGAGCCAATTTTGTAAACATGAAAGATTAATGCAATGAGTTGTTCCCTTAATTTCTTTTTTATTCTTTTCTTCTATAATTTTTTTTAAAGAACAGTAGCACCTAATTTACACATGCATTTATTTCCTTTAGATGTTATTTTATGGATAAGCATTACAAACAAAATATTATGGCATTATTAAACATAATGGTATGGAATTATATTAATTTAATAATTGAAGTTTTTTCAAATAACTTCTAACTTGATTTGAATATGGAAATGCAGGGCTACAAATGGGCACAGACTTCTTATTTATAAAATAGCTGTATGATTTGCAGTTGAAAACTTAGATTGAGGCCACTCAGAGCTCGGGTTAATCGACATGTTAGTCACGGCATTTTTCACTGATCAAGAAACCAGGTTACACAACCTGCTGTGGCAGCGCAGGATATTTATTGTTCTATATCTGCATGAAGTCCCTGCCTTGTTACTAGCAGGGCTGCCTTTTATTTTTCCCCTCTTCCACTCCTCCCCCCCCCGCCCCAAACGTTTCTAAGTATAGTGACAACCTCATCAGGGTTTACTAGTAGCAGCGCAAGCTCAGTGAAAACCTGGGAAATCTAACTGGAAACACGAGAGAGAGCTTTATTTGGCAGTGCTAAAAAAACCTGGGGACAAATGGCTAAGCGGCGGTGGAAGTGCAGGCTGCACAATCAATAGGCAGAGAGCTGGATAGAGGCTCCCTTTGCTGCCAGATCGACAATCGACAGCTGAGAGACTATTTTTTGCAATGGTTGACTAAATATGGTCAGGGAAGAGAGAGGCACAAGAGAGCCTGTTTGCCTGGGAGTGCATGTTTCAAATGCTTAGCTGCCTATAAAGCCGTAACAGTTTTGCTCGTGCCCTCTAAGTGGGAAATACGGTTGGTGACTTCTGTAGTGTGTGTGCGGGAGCCCTGACCTCGCGAGCAGACTTGACCTCTGAAGATGGAAAGTAGCTTCAACACAGACCTGCCTACAGTTAAGCCTGGAAACATAACCTCAAGCAAGAAAAGATGCAGTGCAATATCTAAGGAACTAGAAGAAACCAATATTTGCCGGGGGAGGGGGGAGACGATCGCTATTTTTTTGGTGCCTTTTTCTCATTTTTTTTTTGGAAGCAACTCCAACTTTTGGGGGCTTGGTTTTGGTCTTTTGTTGGGTTTTTATTTTTTCTTTTTGCCTGTGATTATCTTCAGCTGACAGTGAGCTAAGTTCACCTTCCCTTGGCTTCCTAGCATCTATCCTTGGAGTCTTAACTCTCAGTCCAGCAGACATAAGGTATAATTTCTATACAACATCATCCGTATTTTAGCATTCAAAAGAAAGGAAGAAGGTGCCAATTAGGCACCCATCTTCATGCCTTTTTTTTTTAAGTTTTATCTATTTAAGGTGGTGAGGTACTGTATGCACCGACATTCGCCCCCCCTTGCCTCCCCCTCCCATGTAACGAAGAGCTGATTCAGCGAATAGAGTGAGAGAGCACTCAGGATGAGATGGCTGCTGCTGATGTGTCTCTAGGTCATTACCTCTCTTCCAACTGCAAATGCTGCATGATACTAAGCTTACAGGTAACAGAACATCAGGAGACCTGCATTATTCTGCACGTTTAAAGGATGCCTATGACTTTCTGCATGTATATCTTATTTACTAGACTGCTTTTTAAATTGTTATATTAATCCCTCTACTCTGGGAACAGCTTGATTTTGAGTGTGTTAAAGTACCAAGCATTTGTAGTGTAAAGAGGAGATTGAAAGAAAAAAACTGTTAGTCAAAATTTCATAGCAAAAAAAAAAAAAAAAAAAGAAACAAAATAAAACCAAATCCCAACTTGCTCAGTAGGCAGAATTCTTTTTAAAGAAGATAAACTAATAAATTGTAATGCCATTAACTGGTTGTTCATTTCAGTGAAATATATTCTTATCTTCCTATGCACAACTAAAAATGTACAAACTTGAAAAAGAGAACCTAATAAACAGTGTGGTAGTGCAATGCTGAGTTCTCAAATAGGTCTAGCCAAAATTTTCAAGGTGCTTTATATCAGACGTACATGAAAACAGCCTACTTAAAAACTAGAATGTGACTGCTGTGATTCTAATGCTGCATTGCTGATTCTCCTTGTACTACTGTGCTAGCTACTGCTACACTCTGATTTGCTCTCTATCAGCTGCACTAGGTTTTTGTCATGAGCTGCAGAAATTCTTACTTCCTCTGCTCTCAGCTTTCCTTACGACTATTACGGTTAATTGTTAAGCTTATTTCAAATTTACCTTCTAATGCTACAGAGACAAAGCTTACTCTTTACTGTAACCCAAATCAACTCCTGAAATACATATTAAGCAACCATAAGCTATATTCGACAGTCCCTCAGAAGTCAAAGCTGTACTGCACATCAAGTATTTAACCACTGTTCCAAACCAAGTCGCACAAAATCTTACGAAACAAGGTTAAACCTGGGCTTTGTTTCTGTGAGGTTTTTGTGTTTGGTTTAGGTTAATTTTTTTTTAGTTAATTATTTTAGTTGTCATAAATATTTCAAGGGTGGACAAGACTTTGACTGAAGCAGGTGAGTGCCAGTTTTAAAAACAAGAAAAGCTGCTTGCAGAACTGTTGAATAGGTATTAGCTTTCACATGTGACCTTCGGCCTAACAATCCAAATCCTGTCACAGCAGTTAGAGGTTGTTTTCTTAATTCAATGTCGCCATCTTTACGATAAGCAGGATCACTGGCGACATGTGCTTTTGTGTTTGGGTTGGGTTTTTTTGTGAGGGTTTTTTTGCTGTTGTTTTGCTTTATTTTTTGTTTTGGTTTTTAAACTACTCTGAAATACAGCGTAAATAAGTATAAACCTGCAGAGAGTTTGCAGAATAATGGATGGGATACCAAAAGCATAGAAGTTGGATCCGGGGTAAGAAAATAAGTTTATAACTGCTATTTTAGATCAGTCTATGCTTCCCTTCAGGACACTAGATGCAAACTCTACCCCAGCATGAAAATCCACTAGAAGACCTGGGAGGAAGCTGAAGTTCTCATAGTGGACTACAAACTCTAAGAAAAGACATTGCAAACCTACCAGCGATTCAACTCTACTTAAACATGGTCACTCAGAACAGCAAGAGGCTACAAAAATATGGAAAAGCACTTCTAACATCAGTGCCATCCCAAAACAATGAACTATGCCCAGCTTTAAGACACTATGCAGGTAATTTACATTGCAAAGTTCAGTTAGCATAGTAAGTTTATTTTCTATCATCAGTTAATCAGAACTGTTGTCCTTCCAATGAACTGTCAGCCAGTTTTACTTAATGACAGCAAGAAAAAGCAGCAAAATACTTTTCAGGTTCATCTGACAGGCAGTCAAGCAACTCTGTGTGTACCTGCTCAGAGCACATACTTCTTTATGTACCCATATGAACATACAATGCTATGGAATGTAAAGAAGTATGTATTTTTGGCAGGCAAGGAACAACCAGTAAGAGGAAACTAAACAGCTGCTGGAAGAAACAGGTTTCCCTCTTGTTTGAATGACATTCATGTGACAAATTGGCTTGCTAAGGGTCAGCTGGTATTGCCAAAATAACTCATACTTGCTAGTAACAAATCACAAAACATTAAATTAAGTGATTATAAATGTGGGTAGGAAGAATTGTTAACAGCTGATAAGCAGAATATTAGCTGCAAACAGAATTCAAAGTAAGGCTGGAAATAAAACCTTGAAATGCACCAATTAAGACTGCAGCATAGCTGCAAAATTCATCATTACCAGTACTCCTCACTTAATAGATTTTAAACTAAACTTAAAAGGCTGGTTATCAAAATGCATCTCATAAAAACAAGCCATTGTTCTAGTAATCACAGCCTGTTCTGCGTACTTCAGATGGTAGTACTTAAATCTGCATCTACCATAGAACATTTAATCCACAGGTTGCAACTGAGACAAGTATTAAGAGCTAAAGAATTACAGGTGTGATCTAGAGAAAATGATAGCCAAAATAACTGAGCATAACTTCTGCAATTTTGTAAGACTTAAGTTAGAATTTTCTCCAAATCAGCACTTATTATGCTCACTGAGCTCTTCGATACAAAGTGCAGTGTCAGGTTTATGCACAGAAAGTCACAATACAGAGATTTCTAGGCCAGAGTTGCTAGTCAGCGGATTAAAGCTATTGACAGATTCCTAAATGAAAACACAAATGACAACTACAGCCTAAAAGGTAAGTTATCTTAAATACTATTTTCAAATAAGCTGAATTTATTTTAAATCCAAATTTCAGAAAATTGGCCATGGAAAAAAAAGACATTGTAGCATCCAGAAAATTAAAGGAACTACATGAGAAATAGTTCTGCAACAGTTTCAAGTTCTAAAAGCGATATTAATCAAAATATAGTGGTGCATATCATCCCTAAGTAAAGATACTCAACATCAAATTCAGGAACAAGGGAAAAAAATGAGGAAAGAACTCCCCACTCATCAATCCAGCCGTTTCTATTCATGACAGCAGCCTTCTAAAAACAGTTATTAAATACGATATGCCCATGATAAGTAGGCACATTTGGCCCAAATTAAAGATTCTAACTGTATCCCTTTGCTTACTAAAATGTCTGGGAGGAAAAAAAAAAAAAAAAACCCAACCAAAACAAACAAGAAAAATAAACAAAGGCAATGCATGATTTTTAGATGGAGAACTTATTTTTAAATACTCCCATAATTCTCAAACAGCTAATAATATATGTAGCCTGATATTTTTAACACCTGAAACTACATATTCATATATATACAAGAAGAAATACTATCTTACCTGCTTAAGAAAGCAAAGTTTCAATATTTGTTTTAAAGCTCTTTCTCTTAGGAGCAGCTATTTCGACACGAAGGCTACAGTATCTTAACACCTAAATTAAAACCTGGTTTAGAGTGGGATAACAAATCAAATTGCAGTAGCTTTGCGGAATAAAGCAATGCTACTAAACTTGATCATGTTCACAGAAGCAATTGGGTATTACTAACAGTTTCATTGAGGGGTTAATTGCTAAGCACTTTCTTCTTTCCTGAAGAGTTCCTGTGCTCCCCACCAACTGATTTAGCTTCCACTGTATGAGACCAATTTTTTAATAGCTTTAATTTATCTGAAAGGTTTTTGGTAACAATTTATCATACTCTGTTCTCCCTTGTATAAAATTGCAACGCTATTCTGACACAAAATGACAGTTCGGAGTGATACAAAAGTTAAAATTATACGTTGACATTGCTTCCTGCTAGTTCATGTTAGCATATCTCTAAGAATACATATCCAGTCACTCTAAAATGTCACATCCATCACTTAGATCAGCTGTTCAATTTTAACCGAGCACACACTGAACTTTGGGCATCTGCTGACACAGTTGTAACTCAAACATTTCAGCTGTGTGACTGACAGGGATAACAGATGCTGACATTATCAAATGCTACACGGCTTTTTTTCCACAGCCGTTTTTTGTCCCGATATGGCCAGTACATGAAACTGTATTGCCATCCAAAAGCACACTTGAGCAGCTGTATCTGTAAAACAGTTCCTCTATAACTGGTAAAAATAGAAACTCATTTTATAGCCATCTTGATGCTTAAGTCCAAGTGACACACCTGCTACATTTCTATTAGGATACATGGTGTTGGGAATATATTTACATAAATCTTCTCACCATCATCAGACTATGCAACAAACAGATGTAGACTATCCTTGACATACTCATTACTAGGGAATGGTTTGAACTAACATTATCCCCTACTTTCCACCGCAGTCAAAGCTCAGAAAGAATTCCGTATGACATAAAAAAGCTATGTGAGCTTGCACAATTGTATTAAAGATCTTAGTTTAGAAGAAATCAGATGCAACCGCAGATAAATCTTTAAAAGCTGTATTTTTTTGGCATTAAAAGTGTTTACATATAGTATCAGGGTAAAAAAAATTAAATCTATCCTGCTATATTATATAATCATTCCTAAGAAGTTAATACTATCCAGAGATATAGCAATGGAATTGAAAGCACTTGACATTTATATTTGTGCTAACCAATTACAGCATAAAAGCAGCTGCAAAAGGGAACCTGCCAGAAAATGAATGGGGGAAGGGAAGCAGGAGGGTGACGAGGAAACTGAAACGTTCTTCCCCAGTAAAGTTTAACGTAAAGAAATAAGGGAGCTCGACATGATTAGAAACTGCAGTCTGAGAATTTCTAATCTAGTCTAAAATTTGATTACACTAGACAGGAAAAAGTTAAAACTGTAACTATGATTTGATTTGAGACTCATCCAAAGATCATCAAGGAAATACTCAAGGACAGAACAAACCTGTACAAGCTTTTCTAGCACACAGTTTTTCATTTTGCCATCTCCAAATTAGTGAAAGAGTTAAAAATTTGCATTGACAAGAAACAAATTGTGTAACATAGAAGAAAGCCACATGTTCTTTGTGCACTGTTCATGTGCTTTAAAATGTGTTACCGAATTATAAGCTTCCTGCACTCCAATGCTTTGCTAAAGCTGGTAAAATGGAACCAAATCACCTCTTCAATGGATTTGGTCCCCTTCAACCAGCTGTAGCTATGCATTGATCACTACAGGATTTCTCATGTTTTTAAAACTGGACAGAAACCTGCTCAGAGCAGTTTCGTAGTCCTCTCCGCAGTTCAGCTCAACTTCTAGGCAGCCTGAAGATGGAAGGTAACCAGGAGCATAGCAAATTCTGTATTCCAAAATTTCAAGTTTGTATTTGTAAATAAATAGCTACTGGTGTTTAACATTATGTCCATATGCAGTGAAAATTCATCTCTTACAACATTTATAAAGAAGGCAGGTAAGCAGTGAAATAAACATTTCCCAATGATTTACTGCCTCTTGTATTTTTCCTCAAGTCTGGTGCCCCTTCTAGCAGAACTGATGAAAAAACCCCAAAAACCAAAAGGAAACTATCATGAACAGTACTGGTAGGGCAGGTTTACTTTCTAGCCACCCCTCTCCCCTTGTTTTCATTGCACAAGGGAGGAAACTCCACAGGGCAGGAACTGTATTTGCCATTTTGTATCTGTCAGGTACATTATTTACTATTTAAAGATAATAAAATTGTCACTGACCTCAACAGCTACATGCTGATCTGCCATCTAATTATAGGTCTGCTCATGGAGATTATACTCTTTCTTCAAACCAACTTGAACAAAAGCATTTTCCAAAGCATTTTCTGACGTAATACTTTAATAAGAAATTTTAAAAACAGGCTCTCTTTGCACTCAGCTTCAACTAAGCTTAACCTACATTTACTGTCCAAACTGCAAACACAAAAGCAAAAAACCATTTTGACTGGTTTAGAAAATAATTGTACTACTCCCATTACCTCAGAACTTGTCTCTCTGAGGACCTCCATGACAACACAGCCCGTGAGTCCTGCAGACACTTCCTGAAGACAGTCATTAAGACTACATAGAAGTGAGAAACCCCGCCTCTCAATTAAACTGCCACAATTAGAAATTTCACTGCCAACCCATTCAAACCATCTGCACATCTAAAAACAAATGGAGATCTAAATAATAAGAAAACCATGGGGAAAAATTACAATTCTATTTTAAACCACAATCTCCTACTTGCCAGTTTATGAACATAAAGATGACATACTCCTTGCTACTGGAGAGCAACACATGAAATCTACATTTTACTCCAGGACTTTAATTTTTTGATTTGAAGTCCAGCAGAATTTACTGCTCTGAAGAACTAATCATACACATGTGTGAAGTCAGGTCAGCTCCAAGAGCAGCCTCTATTTAAGATGCTAGCTGCAGAGTGAATAAAGCTCTCTTCACAAGATACAATGCAAATCTAAAACTAACTGGGGCAACGGATATAAAATACGCCTACACTTCACAGTCATGTCTTCAGCTCAAAAATCTGAAGTCACAGGTATGCGAATAGATCAAACACAAGCAAGAGATGATAACATGGCAAAAATAACCAATCTGTACAGTATTTTCAAATTTTACTCCCCTTTTTTCTGTCTGAAAAAAATCTGATTAACACTGAAGAGGCGAAGTCTGCCAAGCTTTGAGGCTCACAGTACTTTGAAAAAAGTCCAAAATAAATGCACTTTTAATATGACTGACTCAGTTAAAAATCACGAACAAGAAACCATGTATTAAATAGAAGTTTAACTTCCCCACACTTAATTTAAAATTTCTTTTTAGCTCTATCTCCCATGCACAAGTTTAAAGCTACCTACAGCATACACTAACATCCATTCTATATTTCAACTTTATACATTAGCACAAAAACCAAAAGTTCTCCTTCTGTACCAATTCACAAGGTACAAAGAGAAGCAAAATACAATAAGGAGAAATATTATACTAAGAATAGGATGCTCTCCGAAACACACTGTACTTTGACTTGTGGAAAACACAGCCAAACTGCCATGGAAGATAAAACGCTGAGAAAATCTAAGCTTTTTGACAAAAATCGCTATCTTTCTTATAATATTTATCCAATATTCAGACATTTAAAATAGAATGTATTTGTTTTCATATGAAAAATTAAAAACTTTGGAATGTTCTTCTCAGCACAATTTGTGGATTTTTTCTTGGACATTTATCTCCCTATTATTTATAAAAGTAAGAAATCAAGAAAAAAGAGGTTTTGCTCTGAAAATGAAATCGGTTCCAAATACCTATTTGACATCAACTGGAAAAAATACTGTAGAAATCCACTTCAGTTTATTGTGGTACCCATGCACTTAACACATGCATTTATATTATTATCCTCAACAAGGAAGAGGTATGTGAACTTATCAATACTTACATCCATAGCATGTTTTTAATTTTGAGAATTTTAGATATGCACACCAATGCATACACATTGATATACACATATGAATACATGTCTAACTTTTATAAAATAATACAGAAATTACATAATATATCTATACATTTGAGTATAAGGGGAATTTAGTGCACTGTATTAATATAATGCACCACATCCTGAAGCCACAAAAACTCCAGTTTAGGTGGAGCAGGGAAGCTTAGATGAGGAAAGATAGGTCCTTAAGTAAGATTTCAAGCAGAATGTATTGTTTGTGACCCACAGCAGCAACAAGCTAAAGATCAGGAAGTTATTTTAAACAGTGTTTTAAATAACTTTGTGCTTAGTGCATTTAACAGATCAGTAATAGCCATTGTTGTATACCAGACTAGAAAAACAAAGTGGTAAATATTAAGGCTTTGGTTTCATTCACAAACAGGCAAGTGGCAGAACTACAAAACCAGCAATGAAACAAACGAGTACCACTGAAGTCTCAAGGAATATAAAACTCAACTATTAAGTGAATCAAACTATTATGACAATTTTTGGCCGGGGGAAGAAATCAAAATAGATTTATTTTGGTTTCATTTTCAATCATTTCTTCCCAGGCTGACGGGTAAAATATCTAATGCTGCAAGCATTAGATATTTTAGATGAAACTATTACTTCTGTGATGGGAAACAAAATTCTTTTTCTGCATGCTTGAGCAGTGCTCAGACAGAACTGCAACCAAAAAAGAATATTGAATATCTGTTTTAGATTCAAGTGAAACCCCACGTATGGGGAGGACCCACACAGCATTCAAATCACTAAAACTGGAACATTTTCCTATACTTCCAATAAAAACTTCTGTAAAGGAGAGAGGATTCTGATTAAAACTGCACTATAGCTCACATTCTACCAACCACTGAACTGACTCAGTTTGAACTACAACTTAGATCTCTCCACCAAAGGAATGGTCTGTCACTCCTAAACCACTCACCCACCGAAAAATCTCCAGCACATGCCTATGAAGAACATTTTTTCCCCATACACTTTCCCTGCATCTCATATTGAGATTATGGTCACACAAACCAACTACCACAAGAGCTAAGGAAAAGCGTTGCAGGGAAAAAAACTAACAAAAAATACCCCACCTAGGTAACTGAGACACAAAGCAGTGCTCCTTGCTGAAGCTGTTATATAAGTATGAAGAATCCACATTACAGGAAGAAGTTACCAAGTCAGACTTGAAAGAATTGTCTTCTGAATGCCAAAAGAAACTCCCTTCACTTGGTCCTTGACATATTCTCTTAAAGACCTTTTATGAGTACTGTAGAAAATGGTAAACACATTTATTCATCCTATCAACACTTCCAACCACTAATTTTACTTCGTGAAATTATTCCATTCCACAGACATAGATAAATAATTATGTTTACTTTTTAACTATCAGTCTTGATAGCTATGTTCTAAGAGACTAACCTAGATTTTAATCCCATATACTAATATAGGCGGAACTTATACAAATTTACAGCCTTATTTGCCCAACTTCTCCCAACTGAAAAGCTGAATTCAGTAGTAAAGAAGCAAACACATACATTTCTTCTTTTGTGTAAACTGTACTGAATACTCCACCCCAGGATAAAGTACTACTGAAGTCTTGTTAGCATGAGAGCTTTGAAAAATAACATTTATCCACAATGCAATAAGGAATCAGCAACACAGCCTTTCTTTAAAGTTCTATCTATGCAGTAGTTTTCAAAAGCTATCTTAACTGAAAACTGAATGTACACATACAGAATGCAGCTTGTATAAACAAACTGTGCCTTAAAATGAACTTCTTCAGTTGAACTGCGATATAAAAGCTGAAAAACAAAATTCCTTCTAGATATACTTCTATGAAAATATAATTAACAGTTTCATATACTGAAAAATATAATCAAATGCAACAATCCTGAGAGTGCCTTATAACTGTATGGTTTACTTAATAATTATCCAGAAATAAGTATTTCTAAAAAATTCAAATCCCTTTACCAATTCTAGTAGTCAAGAGGGGAAACATAGCAGTATTTACTATTTTTATCCTATTTCAAAATTCCATCTTCAAGATCTTACTTATTAACTTACTTATCAAAACTTTAATCGGCAATGACAGGAAATTTCTCAGGAATTTGGAGTTACCTGAGTACAGCATTAAACTGAACAGACTCCCAGCTTCATTCTAGTAAGGGCTACCAAGCATTAGAAAGATGCATTGCTAAGCAACATTGACGTTTAAGAAACACAACTACATGCAGATTTAAGGGTCTTCTGAAAGAATACCATAGTTCTACCCTCACATGCACTTGTTTTCCTTTTACATAGGATAAAAAAAATCTTTAAAAAGAAATCTATACCTAGGGTTTCCTCTCAGTGCAGCGTGGTGAAGAGCATTAAACCCATTGTTGTTGGTGATAGTAACATCTGCTCCAGCTTCTAACAGTACAGCAAGGATATCATCACGCTTTTTACTTATTGCATCATGAAGTGGAGTGTCTCCTTCAGAATCCTAAAACCAAAAACAGTTTACGTCAATTTTTGCATGCATCCACATTAAAAAGATGCTAAAATATCACTAGGAGAACTGACTACACAAACACAAAACAGCTCTTCCTGACCTGGAAGTGCTGTTATACTGCAGAGTTCAGAGCAAGCTGCTTCTCATATTGCTCCAGTTCTGCAAATGCTTCAGTGGGAAACCCTACCCGGGGCTCCGCAATTGTACACTCACACTACTGCCAGAACTATGCTCTGCATCCCATAGATGTCTTACTGAAGACACTGAGGTAGATAGTGACTTCTCCATGCCTCTTATCCAGATGGAGTTGATGGCCAAATTACAATTTATGAGTAACAGGACGGCAACAAAAACTAACACTGACAGAGAGAAGATTAGCCAGGCAGAAGGAGGCATGGAATTTTGAGTAATAAATGCTAAGTTTAAGCCAACAATTAACCATGTAAAAGACAATACTAAAGTGACAGTGTGAAATAAAAGCACAGGCAAATCAAAATAAAATGCAATCCAAGGATTAAACGTAGGCATATCTGTTGTTTCAACTGAAGCAGATCATTTTCCATGAAGCAAAAGCCAATGTCATAAAGTAATACTAAACTTTTAACTTGTTATGGCTAATACAAAATTATATTACACAAGATACATGATAATACTTAACTGCATAATTGAACAGGCAAAGAATTTATATTTTTAACTTGATGTTTTATGTTTCAAATATCCCAAATAAGGAAAAAATACTTTTTACTCCTAGAAAAGGACTTTGTACATATTCAAGGACTCAAATGGCTGGACTGAAGAGGAATGCCCTAGACTTACAGCGAGAAAACACATCCATTTAAGCTTATTTGCAGCTACATAGGCAAAAATCACTAGATTTATGTTCCAGTAAAATTCTTGCACCATATAAGTCAGGAAGTCTTTTGTCACCAACACTGACTCAACTGCTAGCTGACTAACACAGAAACTGAACACTTTAGCAGTACACTAGTACGAAAACAGATTTCTAGAGTGAGAATCAAAACCTGCCAAACAAAAAGTGCCACAATATGGATACACTTGAATAAGTGTGAAGCAATTAGCCAGAACTAAATCATGTAGCTTTTATATGGTTTAATTGATCATATTTCCTGAATTTCCTGTTTACAAACTAACGTATGTTTCTGTTTACACAGTGAAGTTGCTGCAGTAGTAGAGTGCTGGCCAGTTAAATTCCAGTCATGCCTCAGTCTTACTCCCCTGTGCTCTCATTGACCAAATCAATCACCTACTCACATTTGCACATCACAGTTCCTCAGCACACACGCTGAATCTGTAAGTTCATTCTTTTCAACAGCAATTGTATTTTTCCAGATGGAGCGTCATAGTACCATTCTACTGACTTTTTCAACTGAAACAGAATTCTGTAATCTAAACTCAGGCAAATCCACTTTGGCTACCCATACGTTCCTATGTGACTTACAGTCACCCTTTACTGGTCTCAGCACATCAGATTCCTTATTATATCTACTGTTCAACAAATACTAAACAGGGTCTGGATGGACATAACAGCTCAACCTCAGCAAGATCAAGACAGAACCTTAAGAGTCAGGTAGAAGGAGATAAATGAACAATCAGTATGCTCACTAATTTCAAAAAAGTTTTTGCTCATCTTCTTTTACGTGGATATACAGCTTCCAAAAAATCTGATTACTGACATGGCAAAACACGGAGGCAAGGTGTTATTACTGCATATCTTGATTTGCCCAGGCCACTACAGCTTTGTCTTTCTGATGCAAATCTCTTCAAATTTACCCATTCTCATTTGTTTAACTAATGTGGTGCATGCAGCTGCATTCAGCAGTGTGGACGGATACCTCCTTATCTGACAGCACATTTCCACTCTACCTTCTAAACAGGACTTATGTTGCTGCTTCCATCACCTTCATTACAGATGAAATTACAGTACTTGAGATCCTATGCACGAGGGCTTTCCAGATAAAAAGCTGAATACTTGAAAGTGAATCTGACTAAATAGTTCTATCAATGATAGGTCAATTTTGGGAAAAAAATTAAAGGTTTCTTTTAGCAAAACATTCCACAGTATCATCAGCCTGCTAAACTGTAGCTTGCAGAAGGAGCAAACAGTTGTGGGTTCAATATACGAGTAATTAATCTGGAGGGAAGGTTAACAATTAGAAATAACTAGTCTGTGAAAATACCAATTAATATCAACTGTCTAGAGTAAACCAGGTGTCAATCTAGCTGTCAAGAAACAAACAGACTTAAATAGCATTTTTGTTACAGCTGATCACAAGTTGGGGTAAAAGTTGAGACAGACAACTTTACGGTGTCTGTTTCTTTCAATCCCATTTTCCATAAATTTTTATCACCTCCATGCAGCAAATCATACAGTTCAGTAGCTGAAAAGTGAACCTACTTTAAAATTTACTTTACCTGGAGACTGGGATGGCAGCCAAAGTCCAGTAAAGTCTTGACAACCTGCAGGTGACCTTTGTTGACCGCAATATGGAGTGGAGTCTGCCTGCGCTTGTTGCGAGCGTTCAAATCTGCGCTGCCTCGGTGCAAAACCTCGATCACAGCACCCTCGTCACCGAACGCTGCATGATGGACAGCCCTGTCTCCATCCTTGTCCTAAAGGAGGAACATTCATTTGACCCAGTGTATTTCACATTTTCTTTGCATTTAAATAAGATTAATTTCAACTAACAACTGTACATATTTGATATAAGAAGAAAAATTAAACTACCATAATACCATTAAAATACCTAATTAAATAATTGCTCAAACAGCAGCAACAGAGGATGAAGAATCAGTTCATACATAAACACGCATCTTCTACAACATAAGATACTCTACAGCATGTACAACTATTGCCCTGAATCTTTGTGTGATGTGTTCCTCAAACTCAAATGGATTTATTTGGGTTTCTACTACAAAACAACCACTGTCAAGAAAAAACTCAAAATAAAACAACCAAAAAAACCCACAAAAAAAATCTAATGCCCAAACAGTATTACACTTAATATCCCAGGGTAGTTCTTCCTGTAACCTGGGAAGCCTTACAGATTCCAAATCATAATGCAAGACGTGAGTATTTCTTTGTTCATACAATTAGGTTAGTATTTATAAGGATTTATTATGTGTCTTAGTTTTCATTTAATAAACATTTTCCAAAGGAGATTTGTGATTGATGATGACATTAAGCACAAGTTCTGATTCTGTGATGATGATTCACAGCATTAAAACTCTGATTCAGTTTGTTTCAGTTTCACCCAAATTGAGAATTAAAGTATGAAAGTAAAATTTGTCAGTTTAGGCTATTCTAACATTCATAAAAGTTGACTGTACAGCATGAATCATTTTTAAATATCAATCAAGCGATTTCAGCATTAATGTCAGTATACAAAAGATAAACGTAAAATGGAAGTTATACATGATGAAATAACTTCCATAACCTAGTTTCTGAGTATTTGTGCATAGTTTCATATAACCATCCATTTGTAGGATTCAATTTTGAAAAAAAAGAAACACTGAAAATTATAAAATAAAACCCATGACTTATCAAGGGCTCACTGGCTCTCCTGAGTTAGCTTAGTTTCTCATCAATTTGCTTCTTCAGCAACATCTTTCAAAAGTATTTTTTATTATATAAAACACATTTCTAATATATTTTACACTGATGCAAAAATTAATAGCTCTTAGCATAAACTGTATTTGCACAACGAGACTAGTTACAGCGTTTAAAATGGTGGAAGAAGACTTATGCCCTAAGTTTCAAATGTACCTTTTTGAAAATATGGATATGGTTTTCAAATGGTCAGGGCACTAAATAGCAGTTTCAACAGCTTTTGAAAAGATACTTTTATTCCTTCCAAATCAACTCATTCTACCAAGTTGCCTTCTCAGATCTCAGGATTCCTTCTCAGGCTCATCTAACATGAACAAACAGTCAAAAGAAGCCAAAGCCTGCCCATTTGGAAGGGGAAAGGATCAGAAAGGGGAACTTCTCTATATTTTTCATCTGGGTATCAGGATCATTATAAGGCAAACCTTATCAACAGTATGCCAGTAATCCTAAACTGCTACAAGACTTGTATTTACAGAGCACTTGGTTTCACAGATGCACGGTAATTTGTCTTTTCATATTTGCAGTGTGCAAAGTACACTAACATATTTATGAATGAACGCCATACAATTATTGAATGTTTTAGTTTTAACATATTTAAATCTTGAGACACAGCCCCCCTGATTTTATTACATCTTAATGTATAGAATTCCTACTTTAATGAGCAGAGGTCCAAGATCAACAAAACAAATAATCTCAGGAGCTAAATCCTACCCAATAGCAATAATTCATCTAGAAAAAGCTAGCATCTAGTAAGTCATCTGTCCTAAGAATTATATTTAGATATAAATCTCAATAGTAAAAGCACTACATTTCTATACATGCCAACAGTACAATATTGTCAGTACTGTCAATATCATAACTTACAACCAGTAATTTCTGCAGCCTAGAAAGTTACATATTTTTACTATGTAGTATCTATATCAGGCTTTTTGAGCTATGTCAATAACAAACTGTTTTCTGACTGAACAGAGGCCACTTGTACTCTACATTAAGACATCAGAGAAAAACACAGGAGACAACGAGGGCATCCCCAGAAAATGTCATCATGAACGTATATAACGACTGTAAATTTAAATGTAAAAATATCCAACTTAGCTATAAAGCAAGGAAAGTAAGGATTTTTATCTTCTGCTTCCATACCACAGACCACAATGGTGAAGTAAATGGACTAAATTTTTGCTCTCTGCTTAATGGGATAGCTCTGCTGGATCTTTGTATTTTATAAACAATTATGTTTATAAACATTATAACTATATAAAAATATTTATAAACAGCTTACATTTTTTAAAGCCTAAAAACTATAACTACTAATCTAATAATATTATCAGAATTATTAATATTATAATAACCAAGGCAATTATATAATTAAGTGGGAATACCACCTTCACTTAAGCAACAGTTATGTGAAAAAGGCTTTAAAAGTCAAATAAAATCCCTGACAATTGTTTTTCTGCTAGTGTGATGGTGCTTCTGAAGCCCAAGCAAACATGAACTTCACAATTCTAGTGCTAGCAGATTACCAGGTGTATTGTCTTCCAACTGTTTAAGTAGTGCTTCTACCTACCTCTTTAATGCTTCTAACCCTTTCTTCAGTCCGCTACTTGATTAACATGGCAGCTCTGAACACCACAGTACAGATGAAAAGCAGTTTAGTCTAATTTTAACAGTATATGCTTTGTACTGCAGTGAAAGCACTACTTCTAAAATGAAGTTACTTCACAGAAATCAGACCACAGCAAGTATGTATTGCATCAATCTAAGCCATCTTTAGAATTCAGCAGGAAATCTTTATAAATTAATGGTGTATCTGTAAATATAAAAATAATGTTGGTTCCAAGAATTACATTGCTTCATTAATGTTTTAATATTCTATAACTTCTGTATATCAAATACAATATAATGCTAGATGCCCAAGCATGTGAAGTCATTTTTCTGTTATGCCAACACTGGGTACACAATTAGTTTCTCAGCATTCCACAAGGCTTCAATTTTTATTCTTAATAAATCAAATTTGATAGATTCTTTTTGTGAATCACAAAATGAGAAATGGTTGCAATATCAGTGCATTCTGTGTAAATAACTGAGTAAAGATCAACTCAAAATGCAAGTATCACAGTATGCTGATAGAGAATTCTCACAAACAATTATTCTAAAAAGCCTAAACAAGAGAAACCCTTCCATTTTCAGTGAGGTTAAGAAAAAATGCACTGAAAATCTGGAAGCAGAGCTGGCAGTTCCTACCCAAAGATACTGCTATTACTTTCTGCTTAAATCTGCTTTAGTTAAGAATTGAAAGATTTCTCCTAACTGAACACTGTATAAGAAGCATGGCAAGCATGTGGAGTCAGAGATGCAGCATCTGACATCTTTTTCCCTCAATGCCACAGGCAGAGGTCCTATTGCGTTCTATTGTTGAAATGAAACAAAGGAAAGAAAGAAGGGCCTTCAACACATACTGGTTTACATAGCTCTATTATGTTAGTATTGTATTTCATTTAATAAGAAGTGTTAAAGAATTAGATATTGACCCTTTATAATACTGTTAGTAGGAGTCTAATTTGGGCACACAATCACAATAATAAAAGCAGTTTTTAATTCTCTGACATTTAAAAAGAAGGCAAGTCGAGTAGAATTGTCATGCATGTAACTAAGTTTAAGGACACATGAAGCATATCTTGAAATTTTTAGGTTACCTCTGCTTCTACATCCACGTTCTGTTTCAGAAGCAACTTCAAAATGTCGACGTGGCCATTCTGGCTTGCAGCTTGCATAGCTGTGTGTCCAGCACATTGCCCATTCACCTGGAACACCAACACGTGGAGGTGAGTTGCAAGACACACACACGTACCTGTGAGGCTGTTTAGCAGGAGAAAACTTAAAGCAACAGCACACATATCACAGAATCAAATTAACAATTCTTAGCTGCCTTCCTGGCACAGATAGAGAAGATTTAGGAGATCACTTACTTCATTTCTATAGTATTAGCTAGATTGAAGGAGAGAAGAAGAAATGGATTTATAACAAACATTAAGACATTAACGATACTTGGATTAAAAGTGTCCATCTTTGGGTGACTCCCGTAAAGGCAAGATTTTTGACAAGTCTCAGATTTATACCTGTCCTCTGCTCTACAGTACATGTAACTTCCTTGCCTAATTTATGGCAACAACAAGAGAGAGTCTGAACAAAACCCCACATTTTGTAAAATCTTAAACTCCAAATCAGTGCTCAAAACTGAAGTTCAGACTCTTAACTGTGAGCATTACTACTGCTGTAGTGAGAAAAACTGTGACTTTAAAACATGTTCCTGAAATGAAGTTCTATGATTATTAAGCATTTTCTTTCAGACTTTTCAGTATTAGGTGATTAGACAAGTTGGTAAAAGGAATCTGAACGAGAACAGATTAGATGATTTACCTCATGAGTTAATAAAACTAAACAAAAACTCACAACAACAACAACCATCCTGAAAAATCTACCCTCCTTCCTTCTATCCCCCTTGAAACACAAGAATTTGAAGACCTTTCAGTAATTCTGAACATTTGGGTCTCTGCACCGACTCTGGCAGCCAGAGGTTGAAAAGTATTTTAATTCATGGCAGACAAAAGAATACAAAATCTATCCAGCACGAAAGTATGTACAGCTCTATGTTCACACAGCCCACACACATTTCATAGGACAACAAATGGGAGAAAAGACACTGGAACTAACTGTACTACTTCTAAGAAGGCGCACTACTGGCAAGGAGTATTCAGGACAGCTGCACTTCCTTTAGCACTACAGGTCCCCAAAAGACGTACTCCCAAAACAAAACACTCACATCTACATCTGGCCTCTTTAGCAAGTCTTCCACTTTAGCAACGTCTCCATTGGCAGCAGCTTTAACCAACTCTTCATTGAGATCTCCAGATTCTTGGGTTTCAAATAATTTTTTCAATAGCTGGGACAATCTCTCTGTAATTATTAAACAAACGATAACTAAGATTACAACTCTAATTACACAAGAACAGAAAAAAACCTGGCTACATTTGTGGTGTTTCTAAGGCCATGTACATATTAATACACAAACCACCATAAAATGGCAGCTGTAAAATATTACTGAGTTCAAAGTAAGAGCTGCACCCCAGTACCCTTTAGACAGTGCAGACTGCCACATCAGACACTTCAGAACAAAGACGACTGAACCACGAATAGCTTTTCTCCCACAAAAGTGCGGGGACAGCTTGCTGTAACAGACTTTCTAAAACATCAGGTATAGCCTGTCTTCTGCGATTCGAAACACTGAGTTGTATTACTCTTCTAGATAGTTTTATGGCCACTGTGACTTAGTTCTTTATTGAGAAAACTCACTGCATCGATGACCCCTTAGGAGAAAAATCCAGAAAACTATGTAGGAAGGTTTATTGGCATTAAAGCAAATATTTGAAGAGGAAAAAACAACTAGCTATGACTTAAAAAAGGAAAAACTCTAGTTTCAATTGATCTGTGAAACTGCCAACAGAACATAAAACACATTGGACAGTCTTTCTGCCTTGTTATTATATGAATGACAACATGTTCAACAAAACTGAAGCGTGATTACATAGACACCAAAAAATCCCACTGTAATTAGTCAGAGGATGTCTGACTGAATTTTAAGACAGAAATTTTGAAGAAATAAATATCCTGAGTAACAACCTGCAACAGATCCCTTGCTTATGCTTGCTATCTTAAACCACTTATTAAAGAAGGAGGCTGCTTGTTACTGCCAGTAACATTGTCTTCATGCCTTAGTCCCCATTTCAAAGGTCCCTTCCAATCATTTTGAAGTCCTTAGACTGGACCTCCAAAGACACACCTGCACTGTGACCAAACAGAAGCACCTGACCAGTATAACAACATCTCCATATTGACTGCAAGCTTTTTTTCCTATCTTTCTCAAGTACAACTTCAATTACCTAAACTCCAAGTCTATCACTAACCTTGCATACAAACAATGTATTAGTACTTAATAACAACTTTTTAATTAATACAATTACTTGTCATACATATATTACTGGTTATTCTTCAAACTTACCACCAGATGCATTACTTATAGCAGATCCTGCTGATGCCACCTTTGAGACAGCTGCTGGATTATAGGTCCAAGATGTCCCACAAACCTCTACCTTTAAGTCACTGTCTGAATAGATCTGCTGAACCCGACCAACTTTACCTAAAGTCTGAATTAAAAAAAATATCAAATGCAAATAATATTAAAAATAAAATATTTAGAAATCGGATTGTTTTATATAAATTTTATGAAGTCCATTGTTTAGCAGTACAGTCACTGCTACCTTTAGATAGGTTTCATTAGGCTAAGCAGACTGCTACACCTGAGCAAATACTACACTGTGTTTCATGAAATACACTTTAACTAGGAAGAAAATCCCTTTTAGACTCCCACAGCCTCCAGTTATATTACCAACCATAACCAGAAATACTGTACAAGCTTTACCATTCTATGAATGCAAACACACAGCTACTCACTGGAAGCATTGCCTCAGCCCACTCTCCATGGCCTCTCTGGAGAAGCTTGATTCGCTCCAGGTCGTAACATACTTGAACAAGGTCACCCACTTGGAATTGAGAGGTACCTCCTTCTGCACCTTGAGCAGCATCTCCACTTCGGACAACGTTGGCCTTGGTGAGAACAGCTGGATTAAATGTCCACCTAAACAATGAATCATTTCAAGTAGATTTTAAACATACAAAGTGAAATATATGTTTAAAAACTATCTGTTGGACAAGTTGCTGCTTGTATGCCTACAAAATTTCTGTGATTAGCTACTATGGATACTATATTTGTTGTTACACATTTTTTGTCCATAAACTTGCCTGTGGCTCATTAATTCATTAATTGTGGCTCATTAATTAACTTCAAGGATAATCTTCAGAGATACACATTTGTAAGAAATTAAGAAATATCCTGCCTAAGGGGAAGCAAGCTGACACCAATGTAAAACTCCTGAAAGTAGCTATACAGTTGATATATTTTTCTGAGAATAGGAAATAACTGGTTGAAAAGCAGGAGATCCAAGTTGTCTCACAAAGGACTGAACTGTCAGGAAACAACACGGGAAGAACACAGAATTTTGGCCCCTCCCCCAAGGTCAAAAGATGCAACATTAAGTTATAAAAGTACTCTTCAACTAAATGGATGTCCCAGATACACCTCAAATTTCAATAAAACTATCCTATTGGTACTATAAATTTTACTGATTTAGAGGCATTTAGCTATTTAATCAGGGAGGAAACCACAAGACACAGCAGCTCCTGTCACTGACTGCTGACATGACTACGAGAAGAAAAGCGACTTGCATCTCTTTAGCTGGGAAAACAGCTTTGCTGTTCATTACTTTGCAATATTAACAAACAATATCTTGAGGGAAATCCTGAATGAATAATGTACTGTTAATTCTTTCTGGACAAACTGAACAGGTCAAGCTCCATATACAACTGAAATGATATTCCGTTCACCGCTACTTTTTAAAGGTAAGCCAAATACTTGAGAGCAAGAGAACAGAAAACCACGTGGCCATATCAGATTCAGACCCAGCTGCACAGCTGGGTTTGAATCTTGTTAACATGGATGCAGCTAAGCAAAATTCAAACCTGAACTTCTTGCAAGGAGTGGTTTTGGCTTCCCTAATGCCACCTATTCTTGGTCTGTATTTACATAAACTAACATTCCTTTGAATAATAAAAGGTTAGATATGGATCACGCCAAGGTGACTCCAGTTTAGACAAGATCTCCCCAAAGTTTGTCACCTGTCTTCTTAACCTATTCTCCTGAAAACCCACAATGAATTGCTACTACCTTTCCTCTTGAAACCATGGGATAGATAATTTGTAATTAAAAAAGAAGTTACTGCTTAAAACACTACATTTTGCAAGTAAGATAGTCCAGAACATGATTTCTTATTTTGGACTCAAATTTTCACCAAGTCAGAGGGGCAGCAAACTTTCTTTTCCCACTAAAGCATCCCCAAAGACAAGCCCTCATTACACATCTAGAAGGAAATCTTAACAGACACAAAAGGAGAAGAGAAAGCTTCTGGCACCAGGTAATCACAAGCACTGAAGGCAAGGGAAGTTTGTTAGAAGCAATGAAGGCTATCTAACAAACCTGTTGCCACTTGGATATTGTACTACAATGTCATGGTCCTCATCGATGCCACAAACTGTTCCGGTTGTTGTTAAAGTTTCAAACATGCCATCAGTCCATCCTCCATGGCCATGCTGCAAAGATTGCACAATTTCCAAGTCGAGGTCAATGTTTACAAGGTCACCTATTTGCAGTCCACCAGGATTTCTGTTACCATTTTGCTCACCTGAAAGGGAGTAAAGAAAAAAAGTTTACATCACCATACTAACTTTCCAGGCAATTTAAAGAACAGATGTTAATTTCTAAGGCTCATAGAACTGTTAAGGCCGCAAAAGACCTTTGAGATTTTCAAATCCAACCACCAACCCAGCACCACCACCACCACACTCACCACTGAACCATGCTCCAAGTACCCTATCCACATCTTTTTCAACACTTCCAGAGATGGTGCCTCCACACCAGTCTCCGTAACTGTAACAGCCAACAGGTAAGAAAGCTTCTGAAACTCTGCCAATGGAATTGCGTGTTTCTTGTTGAGTTTTCAAGGCAAATAGCAATGATGCTGGCAAATGCTAAATATTTGTGACAAGCTCCACTATGGGCTCTAACTGGGATCTTAAAAGGTATCATATGGTGTTAGACATCTATAAATACAAAAGCTCTGGTGTCAATGAAACAAAAGTGCTTGTTGGTCATACCTCAAGCATTTGCGCAAGGAGTTAGATTAAGACTTGTAAACAGAAAATTATCATCACTTTAGAAAAACCAGCATTATCTGCTAACGATTTTTAGGCATATAAGTAGAGTAGGAAATTCAAGAAGAAAAGCAAAACTTACTGTAGTATACAGTTATATGACCAAGTGTTTTGCCAAGGAAATGCACATTAATAATTAGTACATTTGTGCCCAATGATCTACAACCTTTATCCCAACTTGCCCATATTTCAAAAAACCAAAACACCTGTCAAGCCTTTTTATACTCTGTAGATGTCTACAGCACAACTAAGACACTAAGAAGAATGAGTCAATGCAACAGCTGATACAGAAAATCTGAACCAGGGTGCCACAACATACACCAGTGTATTACTACAAAATAACAGGTTACAGCATATGTTCAAGTGACTCTTGTTTATGGCCATGTACACATGCTGCTTCACTGAACATCTCTGACTATTCAAGCCCCTTTTTTAAGAATGCACAGCTATGTTTGGCTTTTTAGAAATACAGTGCACAGGACAAGCAACACAATTTGTAACTTAATGAACACTTAAAAGCTCTCTTGCCATCCCCTCAGCACACTAATACCAAATACAATTTAGAAAAGTATGACGATTTATCATTAGTGCATAGAAATGTTACTGTCTACATTTCACTAGTAAGGACAGTCCTTTTAGAAGACATTTAAAAAGAAAAGAGAAATCCAGAGTGAGTATAATTAATACAAATCAACATCAATTTACTTCACCTTCAACTTACCTAGCACAGGACAATGGTCTCTGTAGAAAGAGCCTCCTTTTGCATCTTGAACACATTTCAGGTCAGACTACAGAGAGAGATTGAGACAACTTTAGTCCTCAGTGACCAAGTCTCCAGGTCAGTGAAACTAGAACTGAAATATTCAATTAAGAAAGGCTGAAAATTATGTGTACAAAGAACATGTCCCATGATGCACACAATCTCAAATACTTTCCAATCAGCCTTGACATTCTCAAGACTTTAATAACCTTTACTAATATAGGAGGCTATAAAGGATGTGACAGTTTTAGTTCAAAGACGGGAATTAAAATAACACAAAGCATCTTTGCAGTGTTCTATGAAGTTATTTTTCCTTTTAAAAAAGAATTCCATGAACACAAGCAAGGAAACATCATTTAATGCATGCCAGTGCTGCCCACTCTTCCCAACACTTTTTGACAGATCCGTGTTTAACTTGGAGAAAACCTGTCACTCAAATTCTTTAAAATAAAACTTTTTAACTAGAAGGCTATTACTTCAAAAAAACCAACAAAACACTACACTAAGGTAAATATGGTCTTTTTAAAGAGAGAAGTTCTAAAGCTCATCCTCCATAAAATTGTTTCATATTATGAGAAAGAGAAATTTCAAGTGTGATAACCAACTCCTATTCACAAAGCCAGAGGATTTTCTATAAGTCTCCTTTCCTTTACGTTTTTGTCCTGTGTAATGCTTAACTCCAAATAGCTACCATCTGCCATTGTTCCTTATGAAACAATTCTCACTAAACAAAGGGCATTTTTGTGTGCACAGTAAGTTGGGAAGGAGATTGGAAACTGCAAAATGTGTCAGAATATTCTATGGCATGGGGGAGGAAGTAGGGGACAGGTGGTGGTAATGATATAATTAACCATAACTAAACAAATACTTGACAATTCTTTTACCCATGCCTAAGATTTACTGACAGACTGTTCTCCTGCAAAAAGATTAAAATTAAAACTCTGAAGTCTTCCAAATCATCAAGGCTCTGATGAGCACAATACCACCCTTGGCAACTGTTAAGCAGCCAGAAACAATACAAAATTCAGTGTATGTCCTGATCTACAAAGAATGTAACGCCACTTTAGAAAAATGATGAAGACAGCCAGAGGAAAATAATGAGATTTAGCCGCCCTTCAAATCCCCTGAGAAACCAGAGAAAGAGCTTGCTCAGTGCAGCAGCAGCAGGCCTGTGACAGGATGCTGCCACCCGGTGGGCAGGTGCTGGATTTAGCTCGGCTGCAGACAAAGGGGCTGCGAGGACCACCCCAGATGGCAAACTCATTCATTCCCCGGGAACGAGGGAGACTGAATGTGCCCGGGAGCACTGCGTCTCACCCACTGAATACAAGCCCTCTGTGTCAGGCAACAACCAGCTGTCTGTGAAGGAGACAAGGAGGGGCGCACATGCAAGAGCTGCTGTCACATTCTTCAGAACACTAAGAATACAGTGCAGGAGGGTCCAAAAATTTCTCCTCCCTGCCAGGCAAAATCAGGGTGAAAGATCACTTGTGTTACAGTAAGTGTTAATGCACTGAGCAGACTGATGGCTAAAACCTAGCAGAACAAACAAGATGTTCATTAAAAGGCTAATTACTATTTTGCAGCTGACATTACTAGGAAGCCCATTACAGTCTCTTAAACTTTATAGAAACAAAACCAAACCCAGAAACCTGCACTTGTATTTTACTCTGCCTGTACTATGCCCTGCACACAGTTTATTTCTGGAGTATAATGATATGCTTGGTTGAAAAACTAAGTGGTAGTTTGGTGTCCAACCTCAGCTTCACAACTGTCTTCCTTTCACTTACATGATGTAGTCAATGTTATATTGCTAAAGAATAAAACAAGAGTCTGATCTAACTATTGCAGAAAAGCAAGGGAACATTCTTTTTATTTCTCTTTTCCCAGAAGCCTTAAACAGAAAAATGGAGGACCCAAACCACACAGAAAGATAAGAGACTGACAGATATTAAGGCAGTACAAAACAAACATACACAGCATATGAGTTCCTTTGGCAACTTGGCAAACAGCACTACTAAGAAAAGTATTATCAACATGATAAAGGCTTGCAAATGCCTTAAAATATAACCAAACCCAAACAAGATTCTGGAGTTTTAAGAAAAAAACCTGTATTTAGCTGTATTTCAGTACCACAAAAGCTGGGTAAGCAACTACAGTTTTCCTTCTAGCATGCAGCTGTTACACTAATCAGAAAAGGAAAATAAGCCCTCTCCTGCTCAAGTAGTTTAAGCAAAAAATCAGGGATGTCGGTAAGCTCCTGGTCACCCTACTCTGAGAACTCACGGCAAGAGGCCCCCTTAGTGCACATGGAGCAAAACCATACATGGACGGAGCCTGGATGCACCAGGCTTTGCACTTCAGAAAACAGTACTGGGTTTCTACAAGTTATGAGTCACCCTGAGACTTCTGAATTAATCAAAATAGCAGATTGTCTGGAGACGTGCAAGTGCAAAAGGGGAAGTACCAAAACACGGGATGTTAGAATACAAGCTTTAGGCTCACAGTGATACCACCAGAAAAAGAACAACTGAGGCTGAGTGTAACGTAAATACATGGTGGAGATGAACAAATCAGCTTTTCTACAATGACTTGATAAGAGAAATCATTTGATAAATCCCAAGTAGGATTCTTTCGGGAAACAGAAAAGCAAACTATAGATTTTGTAGAATTTGTGCACAATTAGAGATGGAAAGCCCAGTTAAGCAGGCAATGAATGAGAACTCAAGGAACTGCATGGGAACCAGACATTGGACAGCACAGCCCACAGGTCAGTAGTAACAGCAGATGCACATGAAGAATGGGAAGTAATGGTTCTTGCCTACAATGGAGAACTTTGGTCTTCTAGCATCCACATTTTAACTTCCTAAAAATCTGCATTCCAGCAGTATGTGACTGTATCACATAGAGATCACGACTTCCTCAGTCAAATGGGAAATACAGTAAATGTAACACTTTACTTTGACATACCATCCAATTACACCAATGAAAATAAACAACAGTAATTTCATCTTCATAAAACTTTAGAGAATGAAAAAATGTAGAGCAAGGTCGGCAGTGCTGGCAGATGGTGTAAAAGCACCATTATCCCCAACCTCGAGGAGGAAAACAAAGCTGAAGGAGCAGTTGACTACAGGAATAACTATTAAGTTAGTCCAATCAATATGGAATGCCATCCATCAAACCAGAGAGGGAGGGTCTACAGACTTGATAAGAAAACCGAGGCTGCTAAGAAAAAAAGGAATGTTTGATCCAGATGCACTAATACAGCATCTAACACCAGCAGCAAGTATCAGGGAAGAAATTAACACTGATCTTACAGATATACCTGCACAAATAGTGCCACAGCTGCAGTTGTTTAAGGTGACTACACACAGTAAAGGTCACTTTAAGTCTTTAAACTCACAACAGCTTTAGGCAAGGAAATCAGCCCTTAGGAGGCACATGGAAAACGTTCAGTGCATGCTGCTTTGTCACCAGATGAAGGCAACAAGAGACTGGATAAATCCGTACGTTTTAGCTAATGGTTTATAAGAAATACCATATTTCAAACTTCGGGAACTCAAATCCTTTTCCCAGCTTCTTGAAACTGAGAAGTGAAGCAATAAAAGGAGAAAGTAGAAGATGGTAGAGAAAGTGACTGAAATGACAAAGAGGTATGAGGTACAGAAACAATAACAACAGTTTCTTACAGAGGAAACCAGACTTCAGGCAAATCCCAAGTGAATGGTTTATAACCTTACTGTTTATTATAGGCACTTACAAAAGTTTTGCATGTGTTACTTTTTTTTTTAAAGGAAGATGCAGTCTTCCTTGTCAGTTAATACTATAAATAAAATTGGAAAACGATCAATAGATACATTTCTGCTAAATGGAAATATTTTTCTTCACAACTCAGAAAGATGAAAAACTTGATTTCGTTGAGTCTACAGGAGAAATGTGACTACACCAAGAAGCAAAACAAAGTCTACTGACAATGCAAATAAATGCACGAGGTTAACACAAGTATCTCCTTCTTCTCTGGATTCCAAAACAACTGATCACTTAATTTTCTTACTGACATCTAACTTACACCACAGGTAACGTATTAAAAAACATCTGCTGCTTGCGTAAAGGTGGCCAAAAACTCTTGATTTTGTTTTTTAAAACAATTATGGTCAGCACCTGGAAGAAGTACAAGGACACTAAACTAAAAAAATTATGAAAATTCTTGTGTTTCCTTCCTAAATACCTTACTTTCATTGTTGTGGTGACAAGACAAATGATCAGAGAACTGAAGATTTGACTGACGTTACAGATCTGAAAATTTTAACTGCAGTGGAAGGCATATTTCTGTATATTTTGTAACACTCACATAAAATGCCCAGTATACCAAGACATTTACCTCGATTTTATTTAAAAAAAGGAAGTGGTAACAAGTAATTCTTAAAATCTTCTCGAGCAATTTCAAATAATAACTTCATGGGTAATTAAAATAAAAGTTGATGAACAGACATTAGTTATCAATCACCCAGAGGCAGGCAATCTCAATTTCCCCTATGTACTCACTATTTGGAATTTATGGAAAAAAGTACACCAACACAGATGGCTTACAGATTACTGTGACAATGATGGATAATAACTACAGATACTTCTTTCAGAGGCTACGCAGACGAAAGCGCAATCCTCCATAACAAGAAACAAAGAGAGGCTAATCGCAGCAAAAAAAGGCAAGTGGTACAGAGCAAGGAAATACTGAAGGAAATTGATTCCTAAATAATAAAATTGATTTAGGACACTCCTGACAATGGAACTATTTTCCACTGAAAACCAACGGACATTACCAACTTTACATCCTCAGCTCACATGATATGAAGAAATAAAACCTAGACACAAACCCCAAAAGCAAAATCACAGTCTTTCCATTAACTTTTTAATTCCATATGACCTCTCTTTACTGCAAAAGGATATATCCACACATTTCTAAAGCAGGTTATGTGGTTAACAGCTCAGTTTGGCTCAGGACTCTGAACACATATAGGTAAGAAATGTGAGTAGTGTAACGAACTATACTAGCCAACAGTAGTTTGTTCTTACTAAGGATGTATGTAGCAAGCATTTTACCTGACCTAACAGCATCATAAACACAGATTTCAATTCAGGAATTTGTGGCCTACGGCAACAGAAACTCCCAGATTTAAATGTCAGACTTCACCAAAAAAAAAAAAAAAAAAAAAAAAAAAAAAAAAAAAAGAAAAAAAAAAAAAAAAAAAAGAAAAAAAAAAAAGACAAGATGCACCCAGCCACTTCATACGTAAACACAGCAAACACAAATAAAACCTCCAAGTATCTGACCAGAAATAAATGCAAGTTTTCAGCCAGCACTTGCTGCCCCACAAGCCAAGTCTCATCTCTCCAAAGCTGGCAGGCCAGATAGATTAATTTTGAGGACCAGATGCAGCCTATCAGCTATCAAACAAAAACACTGACTTACAATAATGAGCTGTGTTTCTTTAATCAGCTCCATTAGCATGAGTCAAGTGTCATCCATTTGCAAGTCAGGGTCTCTTCCCAGCTGTATTTACATGGGCACACACTCTTGAGTATTGTTGATTCCACATTCTCTGGACCTTTTAAACCAATTTCCAAGCACCAAAACAAGTTTGTCCCAACTTTATGTGAACTTTCTGACAGTCTCAGCTTTACATAACAGCACATAAATAGTAGTACATAATGATCATGAATTGTACACTTAGCAAGTTATTAATCAGTTATAAAATTAAGCATTACATTCAAATGACTCTCATAGATATCCAAGAATCTATTCTGTCTGAAGTGAAAATTGCATCTGATGAAAATATCAAAGATAAAATTAGTGTAGGAATGGATTACAATTACATTATCAGGTAGCACTACTTACACAGCCTCAAATTATCCTTTCCGTACATCCACATGTACATATTGTTTTCCCTATTATCCTAAATATAACATCTATATATGTAGTCTCACACAGTTTAACAGGCTTTTTTTTTTACTTGACTAACCAAATACCTCTATTTCTATCAAACTTGTGTGAAAGGTCACCTTCACCCCTTCAAATTTACAGTTGCAGTACTTAATGAAGTTTTCTAGATATATTTAACACTTTCAGAGGTGGTAAAAGTTTGGAAACAGAATATAGCTGATTTTAAAATATTTTATTTCTTATTAAGGGAATAACTATATCAAAACAGAATATTACTTATCTCAAATATATTTTTTTCCTGAGGCCAGAAGGAATCTTCAATGATTCCACAGCCTTTTACTATGTAGTCCAAAAATTTTAACATAGCAACTGAAATCATAACAACCACAACAACAAAAAAAATCAGCTGATCTGTATCTCATTCTATCTAGATTTTGTAACTGTGTTACTGTTCCATGTACCACAAGAGGAAAGATACCAAACATTAATTTAATGTTATACTACAAAATACAACGTACATTCATTTTGGTCAGTATATAAGGAATTTTCTTTAGAACTGGGGGACACCATGAAGCATATAATTTAATACTGACTCATATTTTACCCCTAGCATCTTCATGCATCAGAAAAGCTCACGTGCACTAAACATGTTTACTCTTTTTAAAAGTAACACTAAAATATGTATTTACCGCAAAAGTGGTATTTATTTTCATTTTTTAAAAATAAACTTTAAGTGAGGCGATAAGGCCAAATAGTTTACATTCAAAAAAGTAACTAGCCATTGTTTAACATCTTATTACTGTTGTTACACATCTGACAAGATGACACTTCAATGTTAAGTTAACATGGTTTTCCTCTGCACAATCAAACAAAAATCATGCAGAGAAAATGCTAATTAAGATGTTTTAAGCAGCTGATAATCAAAGTAACCTTTCCTTGACCCACATTAGGATAAGAAAACCCAGCAACAGAAGGCACTTAGGCTAGAGTCTGACCCATTTTCTCTCTAAAGCTGGAAAAGTTGCTGGAGAAGCTTCAAAAGGAAACAGAAAAATTTAGTGCTAAAGCAAATTAAGGTCGTAATTTAATTCAACACCTTTCCATTTGCAAAAAGAAAATTGCTCTCAATAGGATTCCAAGTGTTGACGGTAATTTAAAAACTGCAAATCTTGCAGTAATCACACCAAAATTTGAAGTCAACTGAAGAGTTCAGGAGATGAAGAAACAGGGGTTTTTTAAAAGTTTGTAACTACGCTTGCCCTTCTTTTCTGAATTTTAATTTAAACACAACAGTAGCACAGAAAGATAAACGTGTGTGATACAAATATTTACTATGGCAGAAAGCAGCTCTTAACTTGTAGTTATTCATATTTAATAAATTCCCAGATCAGACTTTCTTACTAATACATATGCATGACCCTCACAGCTGGATTCACAATGACCTGACTACCAGCATGCAAACTGACAAAGCATATTATAAAGCAGGACCATAAAGCACAAGTTATTCTTACTGCCCTTCCCCCACCATGCATTTTACCCTTTGTATTCTTTTATACTTACCATGCCCTCAAAGCCAACTCTGTAAAGGTTTTTAGCACCATTGTCCCAAAGAACATATGCTGCACTATGTGGACTCGACGCACTCCAATCTTGGATTTCAGTCACCTATTCAGTTGTAAGAATACAAAAATGGTTTCTAGAGCAAAGACTCAAAAGCACAATCTGAACTTAAAAATTTACTCATCTCTTCAAACTAATTAATGATATCGCAGTTCTACTAAACCTGATAAAATTCGTTGTGAAGCTGTTTTCTGCTTGATACAAGTGTTCCCTAGGTGTGTTAAGACAGCAGCCTGGATGCTTCGTAGGCCTATTTTTCTTTTGTGTATTTGGTAGGTTATCTAACTACACAAGCAGAGAACAAAATCTGAACTGCTTTGATATGTTTTCTTTTACCAGAAGCAGCATTTAACTAAGAAAAACAGGATGAAAACTATTCTAATTGCTTCAGTATGTCTGGTTTAACCTGCATTAGCCTGGTGGTTATACACTGTGTTAAGAGACAAAGCTTTATTTCCAAAGCCAATATGTTTAACACCAGTACAAAAGGAGAGTGGAAATGTCTTTCCCTGACATTTCTGAAATCAGGAGGCCACGCACCAAATTCTGAAAACAGTTCCATTTTTAAAAAAAAAAAAAAATCCGTTTCCAGAATTTGCTTTCACTCATTTATATTTATTTAAACAGTGTTTCTTCTATCTACAACACACCTTTCCTCATTTAAAAACATTTATATGCATTTATATATGTTTTCAGATGCACAGGCAAACAACTCCTCTAATACAAATTTAGTACACAAAGCAGACTGTGCAGGATAAGACTCCTATTTTGCAAAGTTTCAGAGATTTTGATGTATCTTGATGGGGAAGCGGTAAATAATCGAGATGAAAAAAGCTGCATTTAAATATCCCTTGCTTTAAGAGATTTAAACTTACTATTTCCTTTCAGTAAAATTCAAAATTAAATCCCCAGAAGTCCTAAGGCTTCCATAAATGTCTAGGATATAAAATCAGCTAAACAAGAATATAAAATAGGCTAAATATCATATTCAGGAACTTTTCACTCTCCTTTAAATGCTGTTTAAGTGTACTAAAAATAAATTCAACAGAAAACACCAGGTTATCAAGATATAAGGGCATCCAATTCTCAAACTTGGTGAAAAAAGTCATAGTGTATTTTACACAGCCTGTTGTATGTTCATACTTACAACAAACCTTCATTAGTTCTCAAGGTAAATGGAAGTTGTAAAAGGCAAATATGCAAGGGTTATGATTAGTAACTTATCATTCCATACAATTTTCAATAAATTCAAATATTTTTACTATAGCACTGCATCAAAAGCACTCAATATATTGTCCTAAGCCAGTAACGTAATATCCACACCCAGAACTTACAAAGCTTTTAATTTTAAACTGGAGAAGTCCTTATAATCATTAGGTGAAAAACAAAACCCTAGGGTGCCAGCACTGAAAACCAAGAGCAAGAGATACACAAATGTGCTGCCCCACAAGCAGTAAGACTACAGAATGCAGTGATGACTAGAAAGAGTTACTCTTGATAGCTCTGTATACCACCTCTCTAGTAATGCTGAAATATGCTCAAGATCTTAATGTTGTTACAAGTCAGTCTTCAACAGACAACCATGACAAAAATATAATAATTTAAAAAATTCTGTGTTGGTATTGTAAAAAATGGAAATGTAAAAGAACTGGCTATGGTATACACGTCCTCCTCTTTCTAAATGATTAAGTATTACACGATAAGATTAAAAAATGTCTAGCCAATTAAAATAGTAACTTTTCTGATTGTATTTTTACTCTACAATTATAAAGGCCTCTGAGGCTATTAACACAAGCACAAACAGGTGCATCTTTTTATTTAAACCAGTTTTATTTTTACCTTTCCTCTACGCCCATTGCCACCATCTTGATCTTCCCATTGCCAGTCAACTCCTCGCACCACCCTGGCACCTGCAAAGATTCCTCTTGCTGTAATTTTCTTTGATTTACGTCGAGACTCCAACAATACCCTGAAGTTATTAAAAGAAGAACCCACAAATGTCAAGATAATAAAGGAAGTCCGAAACAAATCTTTGGGGATGGGAAGGAGAGCATCTTAAAACAAAAATAACCCACAACTGCAGATTTCAGTGCATGAATCACACAAGCAGTACACAAGACAAAAAACCACGAGCTTCCAAAATCTGATTTATTGTATATTTACAATTAGTTTTTTAATTATAACAATTTTTCTCCGAACTTTCTACTACCAGCATTCATCTTGTAAATGCTTGCATATAGATCTGTACTTATATTATTGAATTCATTAAAGTACATGCAGTCATATAAACACATTTCTGTTTCTCTTAGATGTACCCTAAGCTAATACTTCTGTCCCACAACTGCCCTGTCACTTTTATTCAGAATTATGCTATTAAGAGCATCTCTTTTCCCTCCTCCCTCAGTTTATATTCTACATGCTTTTTACAGCATCTCTTGGCAAATTTAAGTCAATATGTTAACATCCATTTTTTCAGTCATATCGGGTTTTTTTTAAAGCAAACCTCTTCTTTTCCTTCTGACTTCAGCAGGACTGAAGTAGACAAGCCTAAACAGAACAGTTCATGACTATTTAACTAGAAATAATCATCTCAAAAGCCACCAATTTTCATGCAACAAGGTTTCTTACTTCATGCCAGGAACATGTTGCCAGACAAAAGAATTTTTCAGCTGACATTCAGAATATTTCCTGACCACTTCAGGAAATTTCTCAGCCTCCTGCTAACTTTTAACATCCAGCAGATGGCACACAAGGAGAAAGTTCAACCGTTACAATCAATGCAAAGAGCGCATGAAAATACTGGTCTTTTTTTTTTTCCTAAGAAAAGTAGAAGAGTTATTGAAAACACAAAGAAATCTTGTTTAGAGAAGCTTCTTTAAAAGTTCTCAACACCTACAAAACTGAGACACAAACCTGCATACCTTACTTCATTCATTATGCCACCCAAATCATTTCCCAGACTCAAAAATAAAATATTAAGAGCTTATGCTTCCCTTCATCAAAACCTTCTTACACACCTCTTGCCATTTTTCCTATGAGATATCCCTCAAATTCAACAGCACTGCTTTGCCCTTTTCTCCTCCCTAAAACAGTGAACTTCCATCATTTTTTCTCAGCTAAGCTTGATCCAATAGAAACAGCTCCTTGGCAGAAGAAGCTGCCTTCTAGATAAGAGCTCAGTGAGAGCAAACAAAGAAAGGAGAAAGTGACAAGATGCAAAAAAGTTCCAGCAGTATTATACACAGTGTACAATTATCTTCAAAACTAAAACTTGTGTTGCATTCACCATAACCAACCTCTTGAAACTACAAAGGAAACTTCAGCTTAAGAAAGCAAAGAAGTCTGGCAAGCATTCTCAAAAGCAATGAGACTTTTAAAAGAGAAATAAATAGAAAACAAATCTGTATTTTGTCACCTATTCTCCTTTAATTACACTAAGCCAGCATTTCTAAGTACAACTTCTAACTCTTCTTCTGCATTCAACATTCCAATTGAGCATAAGTTTATGATACCCATTTGGTACCTAAATATACTGGTGTGATCCTGCAAAAAAACAAACAAACAAAAAAACCAGAAACAAAAACAAACAACAACAACAACAACAAAGTTTTTACATTTTGATTCAGCCACTGACCTGGGCATCTGAGCCAGAGTTAAAACTTTTAAGCAAACACTTGAAAATATAAACACAGACCCTACAAGACACAATGTGAGACCTCAGGTTGTGTGGTCCAGCCACTTCCCTTAACTGTAAAAGAACTGATTAAAGCACATTACTAATTTACAGCATACTTGTAAGTCTAACTTCTCCAAGAAAAATATACAAGTGTTGTCTTACACGTGTCACATTCAAACAAGTACCATATCTAAAAAAAAAAAGATTTTGATGATTTAATGAAAGAACATTCAGGAAACAAATCACAGAGGTGACACTAGAGCACGTAGCCTTGACGCAGTGCTTTTCCATAGATCTCCAAGTATTTAGCAGCAGGCAAATATCACTGTTCTCACTTATGTGGTAGATATATCATGACAGAGAGGGGCTTTGGATTGAGCTAAGTTGTTTAAAGTCAAGAACAGCTATGCAAGAACACACTAAATGCAATTTTGTTCAGCGTTTTCTACTGAGAGATGATAACAGATGCTTAAGAACATGAAAACCAAGGCAAGGGTAGAACAACCCTTCATAGTATTTTTTCTCTGCTTCCTGTAGTGAGCAGTTTAAGCATTCAAATCCAAGTATTTATTTCCAGATCATTCTGTTTTCCATAATCTTCAAGGAGGGTATTTTCCCTCAGTCTATCCACACCATTATTGAACCTAATTAACTTTCACGTTCAGAAATTCACTGACAAATCTTTTTGTGATTACATATAGTGTAAAGGTAATTGCCTTTGTTTTAAAGCTGCCATATGAGAACACAACAACTAGGAAGACCTCAAGGAAATTAAGTAAAACTGAATAATCATATCCTAATTTTTTCCTGTACTCCATTCTTCCTAAAATTTCCATGTTTTCCAAGATCCAAAGACTTATCCTAGCTATCCTCCTTCACAAGGGGGTAGAACCAGAAACAGAATCAAACCTCAAGCCACTCTCTTACCTAATCCAAACTTCAGCAACCAAATGTTCAGTTTAAAAGCTTACTACAAATACCTGTTTCTACTTGATTTCACGAGGAAAAAGTTAGGTTTTACCTTTCACTTCCTGGTGTAGTAATTCTGTAAAAACGATGCCTCAAGTGATGCTTGTCCCCGTGATAGCAAACTGTGCACAAGTCATAATTCGTGCATTCAGCACATTTCCATCGGATGCCAATGATAGGCTGCTGTCGACAAGTATCACACATAGTCCCATCATGCTTGATACCTGCGGAAGGAAAACAAAAAGAACAAAAAAACTAAAAACTTTGCTGCATCACTACACAGACTTCTGTTGTACACCATTACAATTTGAAACCATATACTAGAAAGTTAACAACAAAAAAAGGCTGCTGCTGATACCCTATCCGCCTATATCACTGAGGGGAAAAGATAGAGGACTTTGCCTCATATCTCCAGTTGTCAGTCTGTTCCGGAAATATTCTATCTTCTCTCAGCTTAAAAAACTGAGAAAGCTATGTCTGTTTCCTTCCATCTATACAAAGGAGAGAAAGAAAATGAGAAATCTTTTAACTACAAGTTAAAGGGTCAGTAATGCATTTATCAAAATACACAGGGCAATCTAGAACTTTCTCTCTGGAGTACGGCTATCAACACACATTATATCACAAAGACTACTGCGCTCAACTGTGTGCGGCAGCCTGAAAATTACTGGTTTGACTTACACATCTTGTACACTAGAAAAGATGAGTGCTTGTCTCTATTCTTTTTTACACAGGAAAAAAAATTAAGCTCTCTTGGATAGATGCCGTTAGCTTCATGAAAATCTCTTACCATTTTTGAAGCATTTTATTGTTATTCTGGTTTTGTTTTTAGAAAGAATGTGCCAGAGACAGACCAGATGTAACCCACCAGCATGGGCTCTGCCAAGCCTTCCACAAAAACTGATCCCAAGACTGAAGCAGTCTTAGAGCTCTGCCAAGCTACAGCAGAGTGAAAAGGATCAGTCACAAAGTTTCCATCCACCAATTCTGAATTCAGTGAACAGCCACAAGTTTACTAAAAAAAAAAATCAAATTCTGCTGCTGTTTGGAAAAAAATTGAGCAATAGAAGAGAGAAGCACTAGGATTCAGTCTGTAGCACTAGACAGAAACGAGCACTAAGAGTAACACAGAATTTTCCCACTCCCCCTTAAAAAAAACCCAGATCAACTTGAAATTAAGTGAGGAAAAAGAATGGATTTTGCCCCCCCCCCAGAAGGGATGTTTTGAGAAATGACTGCCAAATTCACTGTAAAGCTATTAGTCACTTACATCCAACAGCTAAGCCATCTGTAGCAAAGAAAAACCAACAGTTGGAAAGGCAAAACTAAAGGAAATGCTTTCTTGTTTGATCATTTCACAGAAACACGAAACAGCCGAGGCTGGAAGTAACCTTTGGAAATTGTCTCTTCCAACGGCCACTGCTCCAAGCAAGGTAAACTAGAGCTGGCTGCCCAGGACCATATCCAGTCAAGGTTTTGAGCACCACCAAGAACAGACTCCACAACACAGCATATTCCAGCATGTTCCACACCATCCCTACAACAAAAATGTTTCTTCTTATGTTTCAGTGGAAATTCCTGTATTTCAATTTGAGCCCAATGCCTCTTTTGCCCTTTCACCTGACACCACTAAAAACAGCCTGGCTCCATCCTCTTTACAACATTCATAAGGTATTTATATACACTCTTAAGATCTCCCTGAGCCTTCTGTTCTCGAGGCTAAGCACTACCAAGACCCCTCAGTCTCTTCCTGTACCACATGCTCTTAAGATTCTTTACAACACAAGTGCAGCCCTTCACTTGATTCTCAGTACATCTCTCTCACACGGGGGACTGAAGCATTTTACTATTTTTTTGGCTTCAAAGCCAAATTCTTCAAGAGCGGGTACATTAAAAGCACTGAGATATCTTGCTAGTGTTTTTGTCACCTTGTTTAAAAAGTCTAACTAGTTACGGTGCTTGGGGTTGAGAGGTGGTATTTGTTTTGCTTTTATTTCTAACTGATTGCTAAATTGATATTTCACATAGAAACAGAGAAGTTACACATCTTTGGATTTTATTTTTTTTCAATGCCTGCTGAACTTCAGGAAAGACATTTGGCCAAGGAATACATTTATTCTGGATGTGAAAGGACCAAGGAATTGGATGCTGTAAGATTCTTCCACTTGACCAAATGGCAGGAAAAAGGGCAAAAAGAGGTATAATCAGGAATTGTGTGACACAATTGGTCATCACAATTGTGACACATAGGTCATCTCACTGTAAACTTAAATAAAAACTAAACAATTCTAGCCACTGAGGCAAAAGCTGCTATGCAAAAACTCAGCAAAATTTCTTTAGGAAAGATCAAGAAAAAAAATGTACAAAGATATTTGACTCAAGTCATTTTACTGACCATAGTGTCTGGGACTTAAAAAAAGAACAGTACATGTCTGTACTTGAAGTGTCTGATCTAAAGGGACATATCTGGATCTCACAGATCCCTAAACACCATCCTGATAGATACGGCCTTTCTTAATCCGTTCCCTGACACGATTCCAGCAGCAACACCCACTTCAGTGCATGCCTCACCTGACCACGCTGCTCCATTCTTTCCATTATGCGAGCAAAAGGTTTTTGCAGAGCTGGGATGCAAACTGCATCAAGAAACATACCAGGCCAGAAAATAGTCAGGAGGAAAAATATTCAGCTGAACTGGTTTCCCAATCCCATTCTTTGAGGTGCTGCACAACACTACCGCCATGAGAAACAAAGAACTGCAGGGTAGGAGCAGGCAAGCAATCCTGTTACAGAATGTCTAACCACTGCACCAGACATTGGGAGGAAGAAGTAGATTTGTGTGCTTCTGGTGACAGTGGACTAAGAGACCTTAAACTTCATCTGCTAATAAAAAAGGGTAAAACAAGGTGCTACTACTGTTCACATAATGTGAAACTAAACTCTTATTCATGGTCATAATACAAACAAAATTAATTAGATCAATAATACGTGTTAAAGAAGATTGAAAGAATTTACCTATTTTTAAGTTTTTCTAGATATTATAGGTACACAAGTGTGGTAGTTGACCTTGACTGGCTGTCAGGTGTCCACCCTACCAGTCTCTCACTCTCCCTCCTCAACAGGACAAAGAGTGAAAACAAAATGAAACAACTTAGGTCAAGCTAAAAGTGAGATTATTTACCAACTACCATCACAGGCAAAAAAGATTTGACTTGGGGAAAATTTATAGCTAATTTAAAAAAAAAAGAGGATGGTGAGGAAAACAAAAACACCTTCTCCCTATACTTCATCTTCTTCACAGAGACAACTGTACTCCATTCCAAACTCCTCTATCTCCCTGCTTATTCCCAGGGTAAATTAAAATCACATAATCATTTTGGTTGGAAAAGGCCCTTGAGACCATAGAGTTCAACCATTAACCTACCACCACCAAGATCACCACTAAATCATGTCCCTAAGTACCATGCCTAGATGTCTTCTAAATACTTGCAGGAACGGTTATTCAACCACTTCTCTGGGCAGCCTGTTCCAGTGCCTGACAATCCTTTTGGTGACGATGGGGACTGGAGGGTCAGTCTGTAATAGCTCCTCACACTTTTCCCCTGCCCCATCATGGGTCCTCTCCACAAGCTTTATTCCTTCAGGAAAACACTGCTCGAGCATGGGCTCCCCCATGGGCTGCAGTAAGGAGCCCTGCTCCACTGTGGCCCTCCATGGGCAGCAAGGGGACAACCTGTATGCCCGTGGTCTCCATCTGCTACTTAGCCATGTACACATCAAAACTCAGCACTGAGGAGCTGACAGCAGCACTACAGATACTCAGGGGGAGGGAAGGAGACATTATGTCCTGTGTTTCAGACTAGCTTGGTTCCACCCCAGCAGACTGAAGGCTCATCAGCATTGAGATCATGTATTTCAATTTACTTACACCAAAAAGCAAAGCAGTTCACGCACTCCAAAACCATCCATGATGTAAATCAAAGCACAGTACATAAGAACAACCAGGAGACTGGATCAAGTGTAGGCTCTGGAGCCAAATTAAAATCCTGACCCAAAAGCAAAATCTGTCACATAAATTCCTCCACTCTTCAAAAGGAAGGTTGTTTAAGAAAGGTTGAGAAACACAAACATTGCAAAGATTATATGAGGAAAGAATGCCTTCATTAAACTACTGGAATAAATTAAAGTGCCATAAGAACATCAAAATTCAAACAGCAGCCCTGTAGCTAACCAGATATGCAAAAAAGAGCACTTTAGCTCTCTAAACTGAGATAATAAAAAAAACTAAACTTCTAAATAGTCTTCAAAATTTCCTAGAACCAGGCTATTTCAAAATGAAACAGCTTTTGTGTCATATACACTTAAAAAAACCAAAACAAATCAGGTAATGAGAAGTGTACTTTCACCATGCCTAATTACTTTTTAACAGCTACCATTTCCTTATGTCCCTTCACCCTTAGTACACCATAAAATCCAATACTCCTGATGTCCACTTGTAATTAATGCTTTTTACTATTTGAATTTCATATTAGTTCTCTACCTGAATGCCATGGTTATCTTCACTTTCGTCATCTCTTCCAAAACCCTCCCTGGATTACCTAGCCCACCATTCCTCTGTCACCATTCATTTATACATCAGTTTTACAGCCTTTCACATGTTTTGGAAACCCATGCTCACTCTTACAGCTGCAAAAGGAAATAAAAGCAATGTTGCTCAAATTGCTATTTGAATTTGTTACAAATAGTTATTTTGTATTGAAGGTAATTAGACAGCAATATACAGCTGTCCAGTAAAAGGATTTTAGCAGTAAAATCAGATGTACGAGGGGTATCCACATCGCTCACTGTTAAACACAGAAGACACCAATAGTGATTTCACTTACTTCTCAAAACAAACAAAATCTGGTTTCCAAAGGAGTCATTACTCTCTACAGAACTGTAACAAGCCAAAATCCCTTCACACCATAACGACAATACTACCATCAGTTAAGGGATAACAAAAGCAACTTAAAAAATTTGTTTACACCCCAATTTAAAAAGCAGTAACAATGTTTTGTTCTTCCTATTCCTCCATCCCAGACAATTTTTACACTACAGTCAGACACCAGATAAATTGAAAACAAAGAATTCTTAGAGATAACCAGTTAGATTCTGAAAAACTTCATGAAAACTCCAATCAGTGTTCCCACAAACGTAACTCATCTATTAAATACACTGGTTTGGAAGCAGCCAGCTGACCAATTACTATTATAGATACAAAATGCCAGACTTGCTAAAGTATGTGTCCTATCTGGTAAGGGTATCACAAGATACACAGGAAGGGAAAGGATTATCGTGACATGGGGGAAGGGCAGGAAGAACAAAGAACACATTTATTAAAAAAAAACATGCCTCCCAAGTACCACTACTCAGAAGGCTACTAAATTTTTTAATTTGTGAGGGCTCCTATAAGTATTTATAAGTAACCACTAAAAAAACCTTGACTAAGACAATTTGCCATAAATTACACTCAATGTGCTAAAAGAAAGAACAAATAAACAAATACACAGGATAAATCATAGGTGGTCTGTCTTTTAAAATGTTCTAACATGTTTGACTTCATGATCAATTATGTGACTTTTCAGATACAAAAACCTATTAATGCAAGTACAGAAAGCCACTCATCTTCCACAGGTAACACCTAAATTTTCAATATTACCAGAATACACCACATACTGCTTTCCACGCTGCACTGACGCACATTCCAGCTGGGGGATAATTCTATATCAATATTTCCATTTCCTGACCCCAGCCCCTCCGCTACCTCCCCTTATTCAAACACAATTGGGTAAATATTTTCAGCAGGAAAATAGTATTGTTACGTTGAACCAAATGTATAAAAAAGGAAATGAATGACAAATGAATTCTGGTCTAAGCTCTATAGAAAGCAAATCTTCAGAAAGAGAATAAACGGAAAAAGTTTCTGTAATGCTCGTGACTATTATGTGAACATAGCCAGATGTGCTCTCTACAAACATGCTACTTGTCTGGCCTTTACCTCAGGCAAAAGGCTGCCTTCCCTTCTAAATAAAAAGCTTGGATTTATAACCTTCTTGCTTGTCTTCAACAACTCAGAAAACTACTCCTTTCTGTTCCTTTTCCACAACATTACCAAAAAAAAGGGGACACTCAAGACTCATATATCCAGGAAAAAGGCTACTTTACACAAAAAAACAGGATTTATTTGCAAATGATCAACCAACCACACTGCACTACTGATGTATCACATCGCACGACCTTCTCCACTGAGGAGCCCACTGCACAGGACCTACCTGAAGTTCTCCTTCTGTGTGAAATTTCGATTCTTTTCAAATCCTTTGTTTACCAATCCCTCTCACTGGCTCTGTCTCACTTAAAGCAATGAGGAGCAATGTAAATATGACCACACCAAGGGGCAGCTAATACAGCAAGCTTGGTAGACATAACCAAAACAACCCCAAACGTCTTATCACAAGTCCCTCATAACCCAAATGACTACAACAGGAGCAAAGAGCTTATAAGACACTCTTCATGTAAATGAGTTTTTATTTTAAGAAGACCATCCTAGTATCTTAGCACTAAGGCTATTAAAGTTGTATAGGACGTTAACATAGTGTCAAAATGCTGGTAATAGCCTACAACCATTAAAAGACAAAAATGGTGTATTTTTTAAGCCTAGGAAGCATAGTTTTGGCATACACATAAATATGCACATACATGTATCAAACTCAATTGCCTTTTTTTTTTTTTTTAATAGAATGACCTTCAAACATTACTTTATACCACAGGAAGTTCCTGATGCATCACTACTGTTCCTCACCGCACAGGCCTCTAACTCAAAACAGCAACTCTGACTGCAAGCACCACTTTTAAGAACCTATAATCAAGACTGGTTTTGAATATTTAATAAAAAGAATTCCCAGCATTAACCAATTTTTCTTTTTACTTACAATCACATTGTGATTGTAAATTTATGAACCAGAGAATTTTTTTCATTTTAAATTATAAGAGCCATGACATGCACTCCACTAAGTACTATCAAACAAAAAGCCGCCCCATATTTTATAACATTTTCTTGCTCAACACCATCATTATTAATACTACCACAAGAAATTCCTGTCACCTAATCCCACGTACATTAATGTCCCTAGAGAAAGTATCAACCTATCATCCAAAGTCACTCCCTTATTTAAAACAATGGACAGTCACAACCGTGGAGAAAAAATCAATTATTACAAAAAGGTGAAGAAGGGAAGTGATTTAGAGAAGACTACAAAGTGAATCAGTAGCAAAGCCAGGATTTTAGTCCAAACTGACAGCAGCCTAACTCCACTAAGTTTACCCTTTTGTTCCTACTACTTTACAGGTTTTTTTACTCTTCCTATCTCCAGGGAAAAAGGGCCTCAAAAGCAACTCCCTCTAGCAAAAATCAACCCTGGGTAGCTCCACACAACAGTTCCATGAGGATGATGCACAATTCATCAGAAACCTCAGGAAGAGAAATACCATTTTGCTAAGCCCGACAACAGCAATGTCTGTGACACAATATACACGGTTCTATCTGAAAGAGAAGTTAAAATTCTAATACAAAAATATAAGCAGAAATTAAAATCAGAAGGAATAAAGCAAGAAACCGGAAAAAAACCCATGACAGTTTTAAAACTGAGTATTAAGTCTAGGCTTCCGGATACAGTTAAGAGGACACCATCTGCTTGCAAATACATCAGGCAGGGCTAGAACAATAAGCATTCGAGGCTCATATGCAACATTTATGCATACACTTCAGTTCTAAGCAGAAGCAGTCCCACTGGTTTCTACAGGACATCAAACACAGGTAAAAGTTTTAAGCATAAACATTTGCAAGACAAGGGCTAACAACTTGAAAGACTCCTCTTTCTTGTTTTAAAGCCCATTTCAAAAGGATTTTCAAAAAAACCAACATCATCATCATGCCAGCAGAGAGGAAGGTAGCCAGACACTGAAAAATTAAATCCATCCCCTCCGTGCAATAATTGGGGCTCTTTTCTTAGCAATTTTTTTTGTAATTAATTATAATAAATTCCATGACTCTGTCTCCTCAAAAGTCTTTTAGCTTCATCCTACTGCTATCACTTTCCTTGCTGTAACACTACACAGCTGGCACAAAGATGGTCTCGCCATCACGCTCTAAATGAAAGACACATTACAAAAGCAGTACAGCCCAAGTGCCTCAACAAATCAGTCCAAACACCTCATTACTGAGGCAAGCGTGACCGGCCCAAAAGTCATCTCACAATATTTCTGATGAAACTTAACACTATCTATATTTTTCTGTGCGAGTTTTCAATGTAAAAACAGGTGCTAAAACGAACATTTCCCTGCAGTGTTTGCAACACTAACACTGCCGCATAATGTCAGTGCAGATCAAATTCCATTGTCCAAAATGACTGGATTTAAAGCATAATATCAAGCAGCCAAGTAATTAAAAGAATGAACTAATGCACTTTTTTTAGTACCTTTACTATTTTACAGCAGTTCTGGCAATACAGATAAAAGGCAACATACAGATTACAGGCACAAAACCACAGTATTTCAACTACGTAGTGTAATCTTTAAAAAAAAGGTATGATACATCTCTTCTGCAATCCTCCCTATACTTAATTCAAGGATGACTATCACTATTTCACAAAACTGCTCTGAAATATAAATTCAAGAAGGGTGGTTGGGGCGTGAAAACAAACTCAAACCCTGATGTATCACCCTCTCGGTTCCCTCTCTCCACCTCCTCCCCGGCACAACGGGAGCCTGCTGTCTGTGGCAGATCACTTTTGCTTTGTCCACCCCAATTTAGCCGTCCCGGGACAGCTTCTCCTGTTCCCGCGGCCCCGCGCCGTAGATTTGTCCCAAGTTCGCGTGCGTACACACACACACACACAGACGTGCACAGACAGACATCCACACGCGGGGAGGGGGGAAGGTGCCTGACTCCCCCCCGCGCAAATCCAAGGGAAAGGCACAACTCTAAAAAAGGAAGGAAGGGCGCAATCCGCTCCACAGGACGGGACCCCCCAGCACCCCGGGGTGCTGCCCCCCGGACCCACCGCCGTGGGGGTGGAAGTCCCTCCATTCCCTCCCCGGTGCTCACCGGTGGGCGCGCTGTCGAGGATGCGGAGGTCGTAGGCCCCGGAGCAGCGGTAGTTGGCGGCGGTGCCGTTGTCCCACACCACGACCACCTCCTCGGGGCTCTCGAAGCTGCGTACGGTACCCACATGGCCCTCGCCGCCATCCTGCTTCCCCCACTTCCAGTCCGGGCCGCGGACCACCCGGGCCCCGACTCCTTCCACCATCACCCGGTTGTTCCGCGAGCTGCTCATCCCGGCGGCGGCGCCCTGAGGCGGATGGAGGGGGCGCGCAGCCCGCAGGCGGCGGAGAGAGACCTCGATGGGGGCGGCTGCCTCGGGCGCCGGGCGGGAATCTCCGTCCGGCTCTTCTTCTCCTCCTTACCTCCCTCGCTCGCTGGCTCGCTCCCTCCCTTCCTCCCTTCCTTCCTCTCTCGCTCGCTACGCGCCCATTCCGCGGCCCCAGCGGTGCCTCCCACCGCCAGCCCCGCTCCCGCTGCTACATCCGGGACCTGCGGCCGCGACGGCGGCAGCTCCAGGGAGACCGGCGGGGCCGCCCCCGCCCCGCCACGCTGCGCATGCGCGGCCGCCCGGCGGGCGCGTCGCTCGAGCGCCCCCTGCGGAGCCGCGGCGGGCACTGCCCCGCTCGCCCTGGCCCGGACGGGCCCCGGGGCTGTGCCCGAGGGAAGGGCAGGAAGCGGCGGAGCGAGCGGGCGTTGTTTATCCCTGCCGGCAGGGCTGCCTGGGGCTTCTCCAGGTCTCCAGCCTGGCCATTCCTTCTGGAATCGCGGCGTCCTGCCGCCGAGAGCTCTGGCACCGCCCCGCCTGGCCCTGAGGTGATGATGTGGTGGCAGCGGCGGGAGCCGCTCCTGCGGCCGGGCTTCCCGAACCGCCCTCCTCCTTCTCCATCCACGAGTTGGTCCTATCGCCTGTGCTTCAGTGGCAGAGGGATTATCAATTCAATTGTATCAACTAAGTCATGAGCGATCTACCTTAGGTAAACCACAGAATTACTGAATGGTTCGGGTTGGAAGGGTCCTTGATGATCATCCAGTTCCAACCCCCCTGCCATGGGCAGGGACGTCTTCATTGACACTGACCAGGTTGCTCAAATCCTCATCCAACCTGGCCTTGAACGCTTCCAAGGATGGGGCATTTTATGATTCTACAATTCTATGATTCTAAATCTATGTAGTAGTTTCCTCATTTTTGAATTACTTTTGTGTCCTCAAGTCCCATTTTCTTTTCAAATTGTGGATGTGAGTCTTGCGTGCTACTGAGGTGAGTCTGGTGGGGTCATACTTTTGTAGCCCAGGAGCATTTTAAGCTGGTGTTCTAGTCTGCCAAAGAGAGGAATCAGTACCTCCACCTGCCCTTCCCACCTTGGGGCACCCTTCACAGGGGATGTACCTGCTCAAACTTCGAGCCAGTACCTGCAATGCAATTCTTCATAAACTACCCTCTTCTCATGTGTGGCTCATGACACTCAAAGATTTCCTTTAACTCTACATATCCTTGCTAATCTTTTATAGAACATGATTCTTCATTTCAAAAATGGTCCTCCATTGCTTTTGTCTCTCCTTTGTTTTAATGTTACCTTTTAAAAAGCATGTATCTTAAAGGACAGACAAGTTTGAACCAAACAAAAGAAAACCATTTCTTACTCAACAGGGGTATGGCTGATAAAAGGCAGCCCAGCTACCTTATGCCCTGGGTATTTTTACTGTTTCTGTGCTTTCTTCCACCTTTTTGGTTATTAATACAGCTAGAAGAGTCTGTGAGGTCATCTCCTGACTTCTTTTATGTAGTTTTTTACAAAACATAATACAGCAGAATAATATGAACATGTAACCACCAGGCCACCACATTCGTCACATAATTTACTCTTTCTTAACCCCTGCTAAGGCTAAAGAATGTTGCCTCAAACATGAAATTTTGTCCTGACAACAGGCAGTGTCCGATTTCTGCTCCTGCAGTGGAAACCTCAAAACCCTAACAGATACCACGCAATTGCCAGGCAGTGTGGGTTTTATGGCAGATGCTTCTCCGTATACAAAAGCTACCCACAGCTTGTACTAGCTTATTACATCGGAACATGGAAGAATTTCCCAGAAATTCTGGAGGTTTCTTGGTATACCAAAGGATCTAGCTGAGCTCTTATGGGCATCATTTTCCCATCTGTCTTATTCTACTTTTTCATGCTTTGATAGTTATGGACAAGTATAAGGTTCACCCATGCCTAAGGATAACTCAGAGCGTGTTTTTCTATTACTCTCTGGTACAGTTAGATTAAAAAGGCTTTTTGTAATCAGGAAATGTATGCCAGAAATAACCAATAAAGTCTGAGATCAGAATTAGTTCTCCTGGAGAGAATCCGAAAAGTTCATCCCTTACATTAATTTTTGCACAAAGGATATATCCTAAATTACAGACCTTAAGAGAGTCTGCTGTTGCTGCAGTTCAGCAGCAATGCATGTGGGAAGATATTATCGTGGAGCTTCTTCTCTCCCAATAATCCTTATGACAACTCATGCTCTATCACAATAACCCCTGCCTCTCCTCCTACTCACCTGCTTCTTCTATCAGATGATTTACTTGCAGAAACCAGAATCTCTAAAGATGCCTGGATTATTTCTGAGATGTCTTAGACACACAGGAACATAGGTAATAACTGGAACACAGCATCTAATGGACTGAATATGAATGCTCCCCCAATAGCTGACAGGGAGTTCTTTACCAGCTCAAAATACAGAGACTTGCACAACTCTATTTGTGTGGTAGAAAATAAAGGCTGGATAGACTGATCTGATACATTCACTTGCCAGTGACTACATGACTGATTTCTGCTCTCTAATCTCCTGTCATTTCTGCTCCTATATGGCCAGATAGTTGTGGAAGGTGCAAAATTGTGATTGGCTACATGATTCAGCTTTGCAGAATCCCAAATATTTTATTGTATAATCTCTTTGAATCATACATGGTATTCTATATTCTATGCACCTGTTTAACCAACCAGTAAGGAAAAAAGGTACTCATCTCTTGAATATTTTATTTGAATTAGACTTCAAAATAAGAAGTAAACACTGTTCTCAGATGGAGATTTAAAAAGTGACATCAGGGCATAGAAAAGGATATAGCTTTGGGGCAAGATTTGTCAACTTATGTTGGACAGTTAGTGGTCCTATCTGATATTTTTCTGGTATCAACCACAAGAATATATACCAGCATTAGGGCTAGAATAATAAGCAAGAGAATCTGAGTAAGCACCTGAAGACTACTGGAGACTCACAGAAGGATGTAGATAGAAGAATCAAAATGTGATAGCAAAAGGAAAAAGAGAGCTTTGAGTTTTGAAAAGAAGCTGAAGTAAAATTAGGGATAAATAAAACAAGCAAATGTATAAACAAGATAGAGATATCATAGGAAGTTGGATACAATTAATATGTTGTGACAAGTAAAGTGACAGATACAGCATTTTCAGATATGTATCAGCATTTTCTTTAGACTGGGAAACTAGCTACAGTAACACCTTAAGGAAAGAACTCATACTAATTTTTCAGCTGAAAAAACAAACCCTTGTTGGCTTAAGGCCTTTTGTGAGGCAGAAGGGGTTAGCTCCCTGGCTGGCTGGTTGTACACAGAATAAATGCATGTGGATTTTCAGTTGTCTCTAACAAGTCTCTGGTCCCTCAACAGGACTGTTCTCATCTCTCATATCTCCTAAATGTGCATTGGCCCCTAATTGCACAGAACAGCCATTTTAAAGAGGGGGAGGGGAGGGGAGGAGAGGGGAGGGGAGGGGAGGGGAGGAGAGGGGAGGAGAGGAGAAGGAGAGGAGAAGGAGAGGAGAAGGAGAGGAGAAGGAGAGGAGAAGGAGAGGAGAAGGAGAGGAGAAGGAGAGGAGCACTGCTGGTGACCAGTAACCAGTCAGATGTGACTCCATTCACCACAACCCTGTGAGCACTGTCTTTCAGCCAGTTCTTCACCCAGTGCACAGTGAACCGGCTCATCCCATGTTTGGATAACTTGTCCAAAAGGATGATGTGAGGGACAATACAAAAGCCTTACTAAAATCCAGAAAAACTGCATTCACTGTCTTCCCTTCAGCCACTAGATGTGTGACCTTATCATAAAAAGATACCAAATTTGTTAAACAGGACTTTCCCTTGTGAATCCACGTGCTCACACTTCAGGTAATTTTATCTGTTAGTCCTCAGGTTGTGGGGGGAAATGCCATCTAAAACCTCACTACTAGAGTTAGTAGACAATTTATTTCATTGCTGTTCAGGTCTACAATCTAAAAATTATAATCCCCCTCAAACCTGGGACCAGTAGAGGAATGGGACTGTGGGTTTTTTTCCACTATTCAGACTGGCAGAGCAGTAATGCATCAGGAGCAACCGAAGCTCATCTGCCAAAGTCTTATTTACCTGAACAGTATTGCTGGCCCTGTGAGGCAGTGAAGGCTGCCTGAGCCTTTGAACATCTCAGGTAGTCGTGACAGAGCAGCTGAATCACAGGCTGGAGGAAAGGAATCCACAGTGCTTTAGGCAAACTCACTTGTAATTGCAAAGACTCATTCATATGCCTTCACTGCAGGAGTTTGGATGCACAAAACTAACTACTGAGCAAGTTCTCTTCTGGCTACCTAAAATTACATATATTGCTGGGTCAATCCTCCAGCTGGTGATTATGGTCTTCCTCACCACTCCCTGCCATATTGGAGCAATCCCGTGAGGGGCCAAGAGAGAAGAGCTCTAGTCTGTGCAGAATTCAGTGCTGTGCATAACCTGGAAACGCCTTGGTTTTGTTGGAAAGTATATTGACTTTTTCTAAGAGCAGCTGCCGCCCTTCTGGAGGCTAGGGCAACCCTCAAGACAGCTCTCAGAGTCACAGGAAATAGGACTTTGAGAACATCCAGCCCATGCTCCTGCCCATCTAAGCCATCCAGAAAGCTGCTTGTCTAAACTCTGCCTGGTTGCCTTTCAGATCTACAAAATGTCATGCTCCAGCAGGAAATTCAACATAAGTATTTGCATGGATTGAAGAGAGGCATTGATAGAAGTTTTTCTGGACTGTCTTGTTTGATTAAAGCTGAACTTGCAATATAGTATCTGGAACACATAATGCAGAAAGGGGACTGTGCCTTTTGCAGGAAAGAGTTCCATATGAAAGACCTGCTTTTATATGTTTCAGAAGAAAAAAAATCTCAACTTCTTGGAAAGATAATTTTTAACTTGCAGAGTTATGAGGTTTTGCTTACTATCTTACACAAATCCTGAGTTCTTAGAATTTGTCATATGAAGTGTATATATATAAATAGCTTCCTAGGAGTTGAAAAAGAACATCTAGTTTGGATATAATGAGCAGATGGTAGTTTTCTTTTTAAATTACAGAGGTAGAGCTTATTAATTTATACTGATCCGAGTCCAAAAATTCTGCTTCCTAAGTTCAAGACTTTATTTTAGAACAAGCACGGTTTTTTAGTCCTCCTCTTGAAAACTGAAAGCATTCTAGATTTTCATTTTCTGGTTTCCCCAAAAACTGTTTTATACCACAGTTCTTTCCTGTGGACAAAAGTACCAGGAAAATAAATTAGGAAAAAGGAAGCAACTGCCTTGCTTTTATCGAAATAGGCCTACTCTTCTCTGTGGAACTGACTCAAGTAACTGAGGAAGAAAGACAGAAATACTGGCAAATGAGATGAAAACTACTGTCTTACTGAAAAAAAAAAACACCCCAAATGTTGGTTGGTTTTTTGTTTGGTTTTTTTAATGGAAAGTATGTAATCCCTCTCCACAGAAATTTCTGGTGTGATGAACATGCCATTTCTTTAAGTGAAAATGTACACAACGTCTATTTTCTGGAACCTGAAGTGCCAGTTAGGAACTTCAGGGCCTATCCAGTTTATCCTTGTTTTAGTGTTAAAAACAACCCTCATTCCGCAGCCTCTGCTGCCATCGCGCGGCCATGAACCATCTCTCACTAATGCTAAAACTCACTCGTCTTCTGAACTTGTTGCACTCTACATCCTCTGCTTTATTTACCAGATTGATTACCCCGGCACAATCCAATTTTCTTCCTCAATTTTCAGAAATGTCATTAATAATTGGCATTGCTTTTTTTCCTAGTTTCTGCAGATTAAAATATTTTTAATGCCAGATGGTGAGCAAGTTGTCATGAAACAGAGCAAATTGCTTTGGTGGGCTTGGTTTTCACTATGCTAGTGGCATTCTCTATGAAACTGTTAATTAGAACAGATGTGTTAACCCACAGTGTCCATGGCACTGGTTTTTTTTCCTAAGGAGTTTTATCTTCTACTTCTTTTCTAGAAAAGAAAAACAGCTGAGCAGAGAACAGATTATAAATACATCATTTCATTTTCCTGCTGTGAAACAAAAGCAGTACTATGGAAATCTGCTAAAAAAGAATGGATGTGGCTAAAAACTTCAACATGTTGAAAAAAGTGGTTTAGGATAACGATTACCCTTCCATAATGAGTATCCTACAATCTTCTTTCTTGGTTAAGGTTTTAAGTTTTACTGTGCTGAAATCTTTTGAGTGGAGAAAAAACAAGAAACCTGTGAAGTTAATCTTGAAGTTTTAAATATTTAAAGATAAAATAAAATAACTAAAAATTATGTAGCCATCTAGGGCATACACACTACAGTACCACGTACTCATGTTTGCACATCTATACAAATTCTCCCACTTTAATGCATCTTAGAGGATTCAAAAATGTATACTTACCTGATATTTCCAAGGGTTTAGCCACATATTGTTGTTTAATTCATAGATGATTTTTAAATCAGTTGATGCATTGCAAGGAGGGATTAATTTATTCCTAGTATTAAATTTCCTCATTGCAAAGATTGTAAAGAAAGTACTTACTTGAAATTCTAAGATGTAATCAGAACCAGCTAGGTCATATTTTTAGACTGATAGGAAGATAAACTGTCTCCATGAGTCATCAAGATATTTTAAGAATGTTCCTACCTTATGTGCATGCTAATTGTTGTTTCAATCAATGGGGCTAATCATGTGCTTACAGTATCCTGTGTCAAGTACAAGTTTGTCTTGTATTACAAAGGCACTCAATATGCACTAAGTAATGCCTGAAAGACGACTTCAGGCAAAATATCTCTGTTTAATTTTAACAATCCTCCAAAATAGTAACAAACATTGAGCAACTCAAGCAGAATCCAAATTTGCTATGTTTTGTCATAAGAAAATAGTTCCAGTCACAACATTATGTAATCCTAAATTCTAAGAAGTCATATTTGCAGTACACACTGATAGACGTGTTGAAATCTGTATTTATCAAAAACATGGCTAGAAATTTTTTTTAAATTAAGAAATCTTTTGCTAAACAAGGCAAAATGCTTTGCATAAAGTAAACATTTTAAAAATACATCTCATTAAAATCTGTACATAATTCTTATAAACAATTTTCACTCTTAACATGCTAAAGAAAATCTAAGAAATTGCCTAAAGGAAGAAGATTCATTGAGTGTATTTCTGACTGCACTGAGTTCAGCTGGGACCATACTGCTGATGTAAATAGAAAAAGAGTTTACCAAATGTGTATGGAAGTTATTTCATTGGGGAGGGAGGTTTTACGTGATTGTAAAGCATAAGATGTTTTGGCCTTTTGTGTGAAATACAACTATTTATTCTTTTATCCTCTTTAAAGTGATTATGAAGGAATGAAAGCAGGTAAATAAAATTGAGAATGCTTTACTACAATAAATCTTCCTTGAAGACAGGAGGAAATTTAACATAGATTCAACATCCAGCTCTACTATACTCTTACAAAAATTCTCTAAGTTCTGTAGCAGCTTCTGGTAATATTTTTGATGAAAAATTGATAAGACAAATGCCCTCAATATAGTTGCTCATTTATTTTATACTGTACTGTCTCATATCCACAGTTTTCAGCATGCCCTGGATCTCTGGTTTCTGAACAAAACAATTTTACATTAATTCACATTTCTGAGAATTACACTCAGCTATACGTCACAGAATTTTATCCTTCATTTTAACTCTTCTGTGAATATTTTAGATGACACAAAACAAAGTTTCATCACTATTATTTAAATATTAAATTTTATTATTTTTACAATGATGAGTCAAATTGGTCTGATCCTTTATTAACCATGATTTTGTATTTAGCAGTTTGCCAGCTGTAGTCAAAGGCAGATTTCATGCAGATTAGATCCTACAAGAGTCATCCCAAGGGAGACAAATACTGAGCAGTCTTCCTGTTGCAGCAGCTGTTGAAGGTATCTTCAATCACCTAAACAGAGAGTAAAACAATACCTGCTACATCTGCTGAATTGAAATACATTTAATTGAAGGAAACATAGTTAAGGAAAGACGTTAAATCAAATTATCATAGAACCATAGAGTGGTCTGGGTTGGAAGGGACCATAAATATCATCAAATTTGAACCCCCCTGCCATGGGCAGGGACACCTTCCACTAGACCAGGCTGCTCAAAGCCTCGCCCAACCTGGCCTTGAACACCTCCAGGTATGGGACATGCACAACAACTCTGAAATCTCTGAATCTACCCTCATCCAGTTTAAAGCCATTCCCCCTTGTCTTACCACTACAAGCCCTTGTAAAAAGTCCCTCTCCAGCTCTCTTGTAGCCCTCCTTCAAGTGCTCAAAGGCTGCTTTAAGGTGTCCCCAGGGCTTTCTCTTCTGCAGGATGAACAACTCCTGCTCTCTCAGTCTGTCTTCAAAGGAGAGGTGCTCCACCCCTCTGATCATTTTTGTGGCCCTCCAACAGGTCCACATCTTTCCCATGCCGAGGACTCCAGAGCTGGATGCAGCACTTCAGGGGGGTTCTCACAAGGACGAAGTAGAGGGGGAGAATCACCTCCCTTCCCTGCTGACCACACTCCTTTTGATGCTGTCCAGGATGCTGTTGGCCTTCTGGGTTGCAAGCGATTGCCAGGTCACGTTGAGTTTCTCATCGGCCAACACATGACCCAAATGATTCCTTCTTAATCCTACGTTCCTTCCAATTTTACCACCATACTTCTTGAGGGAGTGAAGAGAATCATGGAAGAAAAATATATGGATGCATGGGAATATGGAGATAATAGAGTAGCAAAGCTCAAGAAAGGGACAACAGAGGCAGCTATTTCTAATGCCACAATTATTGATTTTTTCATGAGCACCAAGAGTACAAACATAAACACAGCCTGGCTTTTTCCATCTCAAATTTGAAGGGCCTCCAACACAGAGCATTTTCACTGACTTCATTCATACTTTAAGAAAAGACAAATAAATAATATGCATGAGGAAGTTTTGAGAAATGCTGAACTGAATTTTTCAAATGCACTTTTTTTCTCCCATTCCCTTGCTGATAATAAATATCACCAACATTGGATGCCTTTTCCTCTGTGTTAATGGAAAACTTTTCAGATGTTTTATGTATGGATTTCAAGCTTTTTAAGTATCCCAAGTTGTTTATGCTGACACAAAGATATTTTCCCATTGTTAGATGAATACTAAAGTTAAATAAACAAACAGAACCTCAAATTTAAAGCTCTGAGGTTAAAAGTCACTTTGCTCCTCCTCAGAGGTGCTGCCCATTGAAATCCATTCCAAGAGTGGGGCTACAGAGAACTGCAGTGGGACCAACTTGCCACTGTCCATTGGAATGTCAGTAAGAACATAAGGATTCTGTCCCAAACCCCAAATGATCATAGAACCACCTCCCTTAACAAAAGATAACATAAACATAGTGCAGCATAGTTTCTAGAGATAAAAGCAAATCAAACTGTGACTCTTCAATTGCTTCTGTCAACTAGTAAATATTGCATAAGCAAAATAAACTGGGAGACAGTATGAAAGAACAGTCCTGTGCCCTTTAATTTCTGCTTTATCTGTAATCCATTAGTGCTGGTTTAAAGCAATAATATTATGAAGCACTTGGAGAGAAGAGAGCATAGTGCAAACAGGAACTCTGTCTGGGAATGCAGGACTCTCTTTCTCTGAAAAAAATGCAGTAAGTGTTCAAAACACCATAGTGACCACCTTGTTTTTTCACACGTGCATGATTTCCAATGACTCAGTCACTTGGAAGTGGTAGTAATATGAGCAGAATACAGCCTTTTCTTTATCAGCTCTGCAATGTGCTGTAGGCCAAAGGACAACCTTTTAAAGACTTTAAAAAGCCCAACACCAGAACTGGATGATCTGATGGGGATTGCTTGAAGCAGAAGGAAGTTATTAACATTATTGCTGTTGTCAGTGTAGAAACATGTTTACACGGTAAAAAACCCAAACCTCTCAGCCCTTCTCAGTACATGTCATTTATTTTAGTTTAGCCTGACTCTGTAATATTCCCGTAAGTAACCAACACAGGGCAGGTGGAAGTCCAAGACCAGATAAACCTCATCAACCTTTTTGTCTGGATCTTTTTTCATGCATTCAATCTCTCTTGATTGTTGATCAAGTCATTAAACTACTGGTTTTGTATGACTCAAAGGCTTTCTCTAACCATAACAGCCACGCCTTCCACTTTTCAGTTAAATGTGTGGATATGCATTTAGAAGTCTTCTAGACACAAGGACACAAGCTACGTCCTTTTCTTTCTCAGACAACTGGGATTTTTATTTTCTCTAGATTTTGGGTGACTCAAGCATTCTTCATCTTAAAGGGGGTAGGATTCAGATAAAGAGCAGTCTGCTGCAAGCAACAACCAGTTCCTCCTTCAGATGTAGCAGGTTCCTCTGCATCCTAAAATCTAGTTGTCAGTTCAGCCAAATTACTGTCTCTGAAGATTCTTGAGTTCCCAGTGTAGATGAAGCCTACATGTTCTCAAACTAAGCTATCTACTCCAGCTCTCACACTGGAGTGTCCCTTCATGATAAATCCTTTTATCTGGGATGTACAGCACACATACATACTCCCAGCAAGTCAGAACCAAAACCTGGGTGTGGTTGTTCTCCATCAGCAGAGGAAGTGCAGTGTTGATGACAGTAGGTTTCCACCGTTTCCTGTTTCTGTAACAGCTCTGGGGAGAACAAACAAACCCCAGACCACCCCTGCCTTTGCTTACCAATTCCCACACTCTTTTCAACTTTGGATAGGTGACTATATAGGAAGAATAGGTATTTTAAAATTTCTTCAGATATCTGCAATACACTCTTATTAGTCTTTTCATGGTGAACAAGAAAATTTTGGACCGAGATGCTTTATGTCAGAGCAGAATCTCTCTGGTAAGCTCTGTCCTAGTTAGGAGGAGCAAGTGAAAAAGGCCACATCTCCTTATGTGCTGTTATATTTTTTTCTTCTTTTTTCTTCTAGATTTTAAAATTTGGATATAGCAAGAAAACACAGGTAATGTAAGAACTGAAGAGTCTCACTGAGCAACATCTGTCTTCTCTCAGCAGTTCATGGAGCTGGGCCATAAAATAAGGAGAGGTGAAGTACTTCTGTGTACTGTGGTGCATGCATGCATCTCAAATAGCAGATGCTCAGCTCCAGGATCGTCGTGTTATCAGCTGTGCTCCTAGGATTTTGCCAAGGAAAAGACGCAGATACTGTGTGTCTTTTTATGAAGCTGAAGGGAGGAGCATCTGAGTTCGCGAACATGAGGGCCTCCAAGCAAGAATACACAAAGCTCAAAAGGGAGCTGACCAAAATTCTCTTGGGAATTAAAGATACCTGTACTCCTCTCTGGTCTTCACTAATGCCTTGTAACAGCAGATAACTTCTGTCTCACGTAAAAGATTTAGAGAGAGATTGCTGATTAACCACTGCTTCATTTGGAACCCCATGTTCCCTCTTCCCTGCCCGGCAGTGACTGAGTTTCCACATGCCTGCATCAGCTGCTTGTTACGATTTTGGACGGGTCCCTTTCCTATCTGACCCCACACGCCCTCCCTGCCTTCCCGGCAAAGCGAAGGAGCCCCGAGATGTCACCTGCCGTGGAGCGGCCGATGCCAGCGGCACTGCCGCGGAAGAGCCGGCACTGGCGGCGGCGGCTGAGGCACCCCGGGCCGCCTGCTTCCCCTGCAGAGCCAGGCTGCGACCCAGCCCGATCCCGGCCCCTCCGAGCCGCCCCAGGCCCCGGCGGCCGCGGCGGGGGCGGTCCCGGGGCGGCGCTGTATCGCGGAGCGGGCCGCGGGCAGCGGCAGCGGGAGGCGGGCGCCAGCTCCTCCTTCTCCTCTTCCTCCCCTTCCTCCTTCGGCCCCGGGGTGGGCTTGCCCGCGGCAGCCGGGGTGTGGGGCCGTGCCGTTCCGTGCCGTCCCCCGTGTGCGATGGACTGGCAGGTGCTGACCAGGGAGCTCTCCCTCTATCTGGAGAGCCAGGTCCGCGTGGGGTTCCTCGGCTCCGGCGTGGGCTTGTCCCTGGTGCTGGGTTTCGGCGTCGCCTACGCCTGCTACTACCTCAACAGCATCGCCAAGGTGAGCGGGAGGGCGGCGGGGCGGGCGGGCTCCGCAGGTGTCCCGCCGATGGGGACAGTCCCGAAGGTCACCGCGACCCACCGCCCGTAGGCGAGGGGATCGCACCTGGAATGGCTGGGGGGGCAGGGCTCTGCAGCCGCCGTATCCTCTCTCATCCCTTGTCCGTCCCCCTGGAGGTGCGGCTCAGGGGTCCCGGCCGGCCGACAGCCCGCTCGAACCCCACACGGGCCCGGCAGCGCAGCCTCCCCCGCCCGCCGGGGCTGCGTCTTCCGCGGGGGCCGCGGTGACCCCCGGAGGCCACTGGCCTGCGGTGAGGGAGGGCTCCCCTGGTCGTCCCCGGTCTGGGAGGGGAAGGGGCTCTGGCCTCGGCAGTCCCCAAAATGCAGTTATACCAGTTGGAGAGCTTGGCTGGGTGCCATGGTTTGGAAAGGGAGGTTAGGAGACCGTCCTCCACAGTACCAACCCGACCTACTTGGTTTACTAGCAGGGCAGGTGATAAAGTAGTTTTGCTGTCCTTGTGTCCCTGTCGGTACCATCCTAAGTACCTCTGAAGGCACAATGGCAGTGTTTTGGGGGCTGGAGCACTCTTGGGTACTCCTCGTCAGCAGTGGTTTTAGAGATAAATTAGGCAGTCGCAAATTACTTGGATACGGTGAGCCTGATGCGATCTGAAGTGGCCCGTGGTGAGAGCGCCTCGTTGAATGCGTAATCAACTGAAATACGCATATCAAAAGGTTTTTGACTGTTGAGGACCTGAGTGTTGCCACAGTCCTTCAGAGAACCGCTGGGAACATAGACTTCCTCTTCATGGAGAAGAGGGTACTTGATTTTGATTTTGGTCAGAGGAGAAAAACGAAGGGAGGATGTGCCATTACAGCTGTTTATGTGGAATGGTTTCCCTCAAAGCATCTGTTATTGTCCTATTAATGCTTGCATGTTGGGGAGTCACTGTGACAGAGAGGTATAAGAAATATAGTTGCTAAAACATGCAGTGTTTGGTATACAGGGAGTTTTCCATGTTAATTGGTGTACAAATGGAAACTGTAAGCAAATTGTCTGCATGCAGAGTATTATTAGAGATGAGGAACCGATGCACTTGTGTAGTGTAGTAGAATGAGATGGGAGGAGAAGTGTCCTACCATGTTAAAAAAGGTACTACGGGTGCACGGCCAAAGTGCATGCATGGATTAAGTGCCATTTCTGTGTAGTCCAAGAAAACAGACTTGGAGAAATCTTTCTTGCCTACTTAATTTGTCTGTGAAGATAAAATGCTGGTAAAAGTAGAGCTAGATCAGTATGTTATTAGAAGTAGGTAAGGAATCCATTATGCTTAATGGGTTTCACTTTTCACTTGGGCATTTTGGCATTTTGTTTGGTTTTCATTTACTTATCTCTGTACCATGAAAGGTAAAAGCATTGCAAATGATTATATGAAATAAACTAGTTCACTGAGAGAGGATTTAAATAAGCTTTCATTTCTTTCTTTCTTTGTTTTTTAGTTTGTTTTATAAGAATGCCCATGTCTGATTATAGTCTCTTTTCCTAGAAACCCCAGCTGGTGGCAAGCAATGACCGTTTCTGCCGCTTTCTCGAGGAATATTGCCCCGTTGTGACAGAAACTTACTATCCCACGATTTGGTGCTGGGAAGGTCGGGTACAGACGCTCCTGCGTCCCTTTATCACATCTAGACCCCAAGTACAGTACAGGAAGTAAGTGCCTTTATTCTGGAAAGTGATTGATTTGATACCCAGCTGTTCCCTTATTCTGACTGTGTCACACCCACTGTCATTGCTCAACTTTGTGCCTGGTTTATTTTTGTTGCTTTATGCCCACCTTTATGACTTTGTCCACAGACTTGGAACCGTCTTCATCATGGATTCAATATGAAGTAGGTTTGAAAGGTCAGTGTTCCCAAATGGCCCTATTTTAGCTCAGAGAGTTTTGCAGCACTGAAATATGGGTGACAATATAGGAAGTGATGTAGTTATATATGTTCACAGGATTACACAGTGGGTGAGGTCATAAAAGATCTCTGGAGGTCACCTAGTCCAACTCCCCCGCTCAAGCAGGGTCACCCAGAGCCAGTTGCCCCAGATCATGTCCAAATGGCTTTTGGATTTCCATAAGGATGGTGACTGCACAATACACCTGGACAAATTGTGCCAGTGCTCGGTCACTCTCACATTGAAAATGTGTTTTCTTACATACAGAGGGAACCTCCTGTGTTTCAGGTTGGGCCCATTGCCTCTCTTTCTGTCAATGGGCACCACTTAAAGGAGCCCGGCTCCATCCTCTTTGCAGCCTCCCTTCAGGTATGTAAACACATTGCTAAGTTCCCCCTTGGCCTTTTCTTCTTCAGGCTGAGCAGTCCCAGCTGTGCCAGCCTTTTCTCATAGGAGATAGGCTCCAGTTTGTTTGTCATCTTTGTGGCCCTTTGCTGGATTCTCTCCAATATGTCCAGGTCTTCCTTGGACTGGGGAGCCCAGAGCTGGACTCAGGACTACAGGTGTGGCCACACCAGTGCTCCATAGAGGGGAAGGATCATCTCCCTTGATCTGCTGGCTACACTCCTCCTAAGCCTCCACAGCCTCCAGACTCTTGGCCTTCTTTCCTGCAAGAGCACATTACTGGCTCATGTTCAACATGGTGTCCACCAGGACCCTCGGGTCCTTTTCTGCCAAGCTGTTTTCCAGATGGTCAGCCTCTACTGGTACATGGGCTTGTTCCTTCCCAGGCACAGGACTTTGCACTTCTGCTCATTGATCTTCCTTGAAGTTCCTGTCAGCCCATTTCTGCAGCCTGTTGAGGTCCCTCTGGATGGCAGCACAATTACTTGGCATATCAAATGTTCCGGTGTTCAAATGCCATAGTTTTGCCAAGGTCATGCAGTCACTGTGTCTGTCCATTAAACCAACATGTCCTACCTTAACTGTAGCATGGCCACATTCAGCCTTGTTTTGAATATACAGAACTTCTGGGATTTTCAGAGTAACTTTTACCTGTGGAGTTTGTGTTGTGTTTTTTCATGCTGAAATTCTAAGACGGGAAAAAACCCCTTGTATTTATTGTTTGTCCTCAGCTGATCTCTTTCACACAGAAATGAGACTTAGTCTGGCAAATGAGGCATTTGGCACAAGACCTAAGGAGAAGGACTTTTATGCGCCGGAACCTGGATGCAACACAAGTTGTTTCAGCTCTGCTTGCATGGTAGAATAGATTTAGCATTTAGCAGCTTCCCTTAGTTTTAGTAACTAGGAAACATTTCAGTGGTATGGCCATGTCCACTTTTTCTAGTCCTTGTACACTTCTATTTCAAGGGTTTTGAGAGAAGAAACATAGTTCCATGGGGCAGTGCTTATTTTGTACCATTTGAGATTGTGTTGGCAGTACTCACTAGCATTGCATTTACTTCCCATTACGGAAAAAGGGCAAAGCTGAGCTAATGAGTCCAACGAGGGTGGTCACCCTTAAAATCTGGAGTAGTCACTACCAAGAATTTCAAAAGAAAAATCAAATGCAAGGTAGGCTTGCATTCCGGTAGTTTCTCGACCAACTCTCTCAAACCATTCAAATACATATTTGTTAGCTTTTATCGACATGTTTGCCTATCTCTTCTCCATTTGGATAACTACTTCACTAAATTGTGAAAGTAAAGTAGCACTTTAACTGTTCAAATTTCCCAGAAGTGGGAAGATGTCGTACATTTCTAAAAAAAAGAATGAAACTTTTTTGTCATTGTTTAATGCATACTTAGCTTATTGAGATATTATAATATTTGTTGCATTGTTAAGATATATTCTGTAAGAATGCATTCTAGCTCAGTTTGTAAAGATCTGGGGTGAAAGATGCAGTAGTGTGTGTCTGTGTTCTGCATGTTTAAAACATAACAATCCATTATACACTCTGCTTCTTTGGATGAAGAGGAAAAAAAATGTGATAAATGTTTATTGCATTACCCAGTGTGCTATCAAAAGATTCTCAGATGATTCAAAGGAAATCTGCAGTACACAAAAATGCCTGTATAAAACACAAGGCAGTGCCAAAAATCACATTAGTTACAAGCTTCCAGTACATCAGCAGCAATTTATGAAAGGCCGTGTCTTCATTTACTGTGAATGGGAATTACTCCGCAAATTGACTGTTCTAACTCTTGTCAGCTGTAGGTGTGACTCTTTCTGAATGCAGACATGCCTAGTCAGGTGGCACTTTGTGAGTATTAAAACATAATGAGAAATGCAGAATTCATACCTGGTAATTTGTAGACTGCAAGCACTCTCAATAGCGTGTATTTTTCAATTTAATCAGTGTTGTATTAAAATGTACCTTTCAGTGAGCTCATTAAAACAGCAGATGGAGGACAGATTTCGTTGGATTGGTTTGATAATAATGACAGCTCGTATTATCCGGATGCCAGCACAAGACCCACTGTCCTATTATTGCCTGGCCTGACAGGAACAAGCAAGGAATCCTACATTCTTCATATGATCCATCAAAGTGAAACACTGGGATACAGGTACTGTTGTATTTCATTGCTATTCATTTTGCTGCTTCTGGTAGGATCCATATCAGTATCTTTATGTATCAGATGCTTTCCTAAGGCAAACGAGATCTGAATACAGTAGTTTGTGTAAGAAAGTGTTATTAGTAATAATAATCATAATGGAATTATATAACAGGCAGTACATTTGGAAGGGCTGTTTTAATACCTACAGATGGACCCCAGAGCTTGCAGGGAAAGCCAGATAAGTCTGCATAGGGCTTTGCTGCTGCTTCTTAAGTTATTATATCAGTATTTGTGTTAACCTTTACACTTTCTAGAGAAAGCGTTTGTATTCAGCTCCAAGTCGTGTGGATGGGTTGCTGGCAGTAGGCCTTGGAGGAGGTCAGCTTCTGAATGCCAATATTGCTTGATTCAGCAGCCTCAGATTCCTGGGTGCAGAAAGGAGAGCTAGCCTTCTTTTACTGGTGGTGTTTAAGGGGGTCTGTCACCTCTTCATTGTCACTGTGTAATTTAGTTTCATTCTTAAGGCTTCTGGTCAGTTGGGTAACATAAGTGGATTATTCGATGAGTAGACTCCTTTATGTAACCATATTGCTGCTGCTGCACATTAAAATAAATTGTCATTGTTCCAGGATCTCTATTTGGAATATTATGTTTTGTCTTTGCAGATTGGCTTCCGGTACTGACTCTAATAAGTTCTTCAAATATGGATATATTAGCTTTTATCTACATGTTTGGCTATCTCCTCTCTACTTGGATAACTACTTTACTAATTTATGGAAGTAAAGCAGCACTTTAACAAAGTACTTTTTAAATCACTTTAAAATTTACCAATAAGAAATATCAGAGGAAAGCCCTGAAATCAACAACGTGTTACTATTAATTTTTAAAGTATTCCTGAAAGTAATATCTGCATTTGATCACCTAAGAGAAGAAGGTAGAACGTTAAAAAGGGGAGCTTTATGTCAGATTTCAAGAAAAATGCTATAATTTTGTTTTTAAATAGCAACATTTGAGAAAAATACCAAATAAGTATTCTTTCATGCCTTTAACCCATCTAACTATGTATATTATTTTAAAAAATTATTTCAGTGAGATGGTAGAAGAGTAATAGAAAAGTAGTATTTATTAAGAAAGTATTGATTCTTAAATCATGGTAATACTGCTAGAAGATTCAGAGACTCCCACCAACAGAGAGAGACCAGAAACTTCTGCTGTACGAGACAAAAAAAACCCACATTCCCAAGAACCTGCAAATTCGATCCAGCTGTCATTATAATTTTGACTTGGCTCATTTCTTCCAATTTAATAGAATTATGTAGCTTTGGGGGATGTCTACACACAGATCTCTGACGTTCTTTTTTCAGAGCACAGCTTTAGGCTCAGCCCTTCACTGGCAGAGCTCATGGCAGAGTGCAGGCAGGGCATGTCTGTACCATCTTCAGCTAAACCTTGGGGCTCTCACCCTGCAGTCTGACCTCAACAAATCACGGAGCTCAGACAGTCCCACTGACATCAGTGAACTCCATTTTGGTATAAAGCTTGTTCCACACTGATCAGCCTCTAGGATCTGTAGGTCTGTAAATATTTATGTGCTGAGCTTATTCATAGAAGTGGCTCACATTTCTTCATGCATTTTCATTTTTTGGTGTATTTATCTCTTTTGGTGAATTTAACAATGTGTACAATTGAATTTACTGTCTCAATTTTTAGATGCGTGGTTTTTAACAATCGGGGAATTGCTGGCGAGGAGCTTTTGGTAAGGATGACTTCTAAGATAAACATCTCTCACTTATAAGTGGTAATTATGAAATCATTTGTGCCTGTTTGTACAGTTGGATTAAATGAGAGAAACTCAGAGCATGGGTTGAAAATGCAGAGAAGAGAACTCAGCCATCTGGTAGATCGATCATGTGCCAATATTAATTTTTTTATTTTGAAACCCTAGAGGGTCAGCTGGTCAACACATGATTTTTTCTGAACATTTCAGTTTAGGAAATTATTCAATTATTAATATCTGTAACATTAAAATGAACAATCCTTACACTTTTCTGTCCAAAAATACTGCAGTATCTAAAATGTGCAAATCTCTGTTCAGTCAATGCAATTTTCTCCCATTGATTTAACATACATATCCAAATACAATCCAGTGTAATTTTTTCCCAGTTTAAAATGTATTTTTGATATGGTTAAAAAGGTGTGACATTAAAATTGATCCATACTGCATGCTAGTGAATTAATGAACTAGATTTATATGGGTGGCTGTATCCTAAAAGTTAAATGTGTTCTTGTATTTTTCTCAACAATTCTGACACAAACTCAGCTACAGAGGACATTTTTTTGGGACAGACATATCATGTTAGCTTAGCAATAACTGGCCATTCCTCAGATGAAAAAATCTTGAAGCTAAATGTTTTCTGCAGCTAGGGACAAGGCATGATGAAATATTGCTGAATAAGCTTTGTTTTTTCATATGCGTTTTGTTGACAGTTCTGCAGCTGGAATGAATGTGCATAATACTCAGTATTGTTTTGCATTTTTTTAATCCCCTGGTTTCAAACTTTAAAAAGCTCAGAATGTTTTCCCATAATCAGATAAAGCATTTCAATGCAAATATTGCCATGTTAAGAGTAGTTTTCTGCATACTTTTGGAGATGGATCTACAAAGCAGTTTTGTGACACACAAAGTCCTTATTGATGAATTTCTGAATCATTAAGAGAAAAGATCCCTTGTTTGGATACATTGTGTGTATTTTACTGTAATCGGATTTACATCTTTAAGCTTTATAAGTTCTTGTGGTGCAGCAAACTAGCTGAAATTACCACATTTTCTGCAAAGAGGTTTCAACATTTTAGTATAAAATCCCTAGTTAATGAGTCTGAAGCATAGTTAGGCACCACAGTAGAAATTAGTTATGTAAGCAGTTCTTTTTCTAGTCACTTTAAAGACAGATTCAAATTTACAATGCATAATAGTTATTTAAAGAATACTGTTCCCATTGATTATTGAAAGTTATTGTGAATTATTGCTATGGAATAATCAAATATTATATTGACCACAGCCAATGTGAGCCAAGACGGTGTTTTAAAAGATCTTCATACAAAGCGCAGATAGCTAAATGTTAAACTGTCCAGAATTAACTGAATTTAAAATGCAAGATAAATCTCTAGCTATATAAACTTTAATCAAATACACTTAGAATGCATTAGATCCTAGCTACCAAAAATAGTTATTTTTCCTTGTAAAGTTGACAATTTAATTAAAATAAAACACATTCACAATGTTTATAATTAATAAGATGTAAAACAGTGAAGAGTGATTCATGCAGATGTGAACTGGAAATGCAACATAAATGGAAATTAAAAATGTCTTCAGTTTTAATTATCTAGATTTAGCTTTTCTTTCCATTTCTTAATCTTTGGCGTCAACATTTCAATATTCTTGTTAAATGTATTTTAACTAATTAGTTTAATGTAATTAAATTTGTTAAAATCACCCACAAATTGCCAGGCAGTTTAACTGAAAGCAATTTAAGAAAAAACACCCTTGAAATCCGTCATTGCTTCAGGCAACAGATAAGTTCCATTAACTCACAGTTATGTATTTTTATATTTAGTTTTAATGTTTTACTGAATTTTGGCAGTTCAGTCAGTACCTGTAGTTAAGTCCAAGTCACTAACATGTTAGTAGCAACTCTAAAGTTAAAAACTTTATTTTGCTGTAGATGAGATCTGGACAACACCATTAGAAAAAAACCTTACATTATTGTGATTCTTACGGTGCCTAGATGGACTTGTCTCCCTCATACTGCTCCAGATAGTCCCTCAGGTTGGATTATGTGACCTATTCCAGGTGTCTCTGCAGGGGAGGCTCAAAAGCTGTGCCTATCCTTCAATAGCAGGGAAGTGGTTAACCGAATCTTACCCAAGGGGTTACTCAATCTGATGCCAGTGGAAGTCATTCCAAGCTTCGATTCAGGATTTAAAGAGACACCAGTGATGGATAAAGAAGGGCTAATATATGTTTCGTTGCTTTAGTTAATAGAATACTAAATTAGGTAAATGACACTGGGGAATTTATTTATCTGTTTATTTTGTTTTGTTGTATGTAGAATCTAAATATGGGTTAGTTTTCAAATGCTGGCTGACAGAACTTGAAATCTAATGCTTTCTTTTGCATTTGAATGTGGGTGAATATAGTAACATTGTTGTTTTAACTTCCTTTTCTGTAAATCACAGCCTTTATAATATGTTTCTATTTCCTTGGGGTATTTTAAAAATATCAGTGTCTATCTAGTTCTGATCTAGTTCTGTCTAGTTTAGCACATTGTTCTCTGTTCAGATTGAATGACCTGGAGGTTGCAGATACTGAAGATACCTGTCACCTCTTTTATTTTGTAATGATAACAAGTATAACTCCTTCCTTCACCTCCTTGTGAAACACTCTGGATTTATATTTGCCATTTAGTGAAGCTTCACAATAAATGCTAAATTTATCTTCTTATATAATGATCCACTGTTCAGTTTGCTTTGTCCTTAAAGGATAATACAAAAGCTTATGATGGCATTTTTTCCCTCTTGACTCCTTACAGACACCAAGGACTTACTGTGCAGCTAACACAGAGGATTTAGAGGCTGTTATTCATTATGTGCACAGCTTGCACCCCTCAGCTCCATTCATGGCAGCAGGTGTTTCTATGGGCGGGTAAGGTTGTGTAACACAAGTCTCAGCTTAACTGTGGTCATAAAATAAGACTGATGTAGCCTGATTGTAAATTATTACTCTGGAATACTTGCATTACTAACTGAGCTGCAAGCAAGCTGGGTTTCTCTCCAAGAGTTAATATGAAGAAGACTTTTAGAAACTTCATATCTTGGAGGCTATTTCGTCTGTGTCAGGGAAGGTAGAAATTGGCTAACATTTAAAAATTGTGGGGGGAGGTAGAGGAAGACAGGAAACTGTGACAGGCAGATGGACAGCCAAACAGGTAGGCAATACGGTCTTTGGAAAGTATGGAGGCTGCCTTTGGAACAGAGGGATATAAAATAGAATCTTGAGCTAATACACCATGTTTCATAGCAACCTCTGGCAATAACAAGATTTGTCTTCACTCTGTTTGCGTTCTGCAGTGTGTGGGTAGGTTAGGCTGGAAGAGGTGTGGATATCTGCTCTGTCTGGCTCAGAAGCAAGAAGTAGTATTGTTGCTCAAACCAGTATGGGTTGGTACAGCATGTGGTATTAAGACTTGCTGTGTCCTGGCTTCTCTCCAGAAAGCACAGCTAGAACAGACAATGATAGCACAGTTTCTTAGGAAAAAAAATCACTGTGAAGCTAGCAGAAATGTTCCAGCAGCCTCTTTAACAAAAATCGTAGCAGAGGAGAATTTTCCTTAGAAATACTGCAGATACAGTGGTAAATTCCTGAGACTTCCCTTTTCTCTGATAAATTGGGGCGGGGGGGGGCAGATATAGCCCATATATATTGATATTAATATATATTACTATATGTTGACATTAATCTATCAGTGACATGTAGAAGCTTTGAGATAAATATATATTTGTTCAAGCAATAGAGTTATTGATAATGAAATAAATAATTAACTTTGAAGCTTTTCAAATCAGGCCAGTCCTTTTCCATTCATGTTGCTGCAGCCTTTCAAAAGTGATAGACAGTTGTCTGATGATGACATTGGCTGCCTCCTTCTGGAGCTTTGGTGCACTTCACCTGGTCCCACTGTCATGTCTGTGCCCAGTTTGCATAACTGGGCCCTAATTTGGACCCTAATTTGATCTTCTGCTGCCATTGTCCCAAACTCTGCCACTAGGCAAAGGGACTGGGTAGGCCTGAGAACAGACCTCAGCAGTAAAGACAGGGAAGACTGGTAGCCTCTGCTTTTTTGCAAATCTTTAGTCACTAGGTTCCCTGTTCTGTTGAAGAGTGGTTCCAAGAGGGAAAAAGGCTGGTCAGCCTAACTTCAGTTCTTTGGGAAGATCCTCTGGGAGCTATTTCCAGGCATATGGGGAATAAGAAGGTGACTGTTTTCATCAAGGGCAAAACATACCAAGGTGATCTGATTGCCTTCTATGATGAGATGACTGACTTCACTGATGAGGGGAAAGAAGAGGATGTTGTTTGTTCTGAGGATGTTGTTTGTTCTGAGTCTTTCTTCGTACCAAAAGACTTAGAGAAGCCTTTCTTGCTGCAGAAACCTTTCTCTTGTTGTCCTGTACATCCCTTGCTTGTTCCAGCTCCAGCTGAACCTCAGTTTTCCTAACTGCATCCCTGCATTCTTGGGCAATGACTGTTTCTCCCAGGCAGACCACCCCTCGTCTACCTTAAGGATACTTCCTCCTTGAAATTGCTCAGAAGGGTTTTTTTTCTCCATGTGGTCTTCTGCCTCTCTTGCTCAACTTCCTGCATATCAGAATGTATCACACATGTGCTTTATGTTTGGTTATCCTTAAAGTCAAACAGGTCTCCCAGACCCCTTTGCTCATCAGGGCCATCTCATGTGGCATCCTGCAAACCAGATCCCTAAGCAAATGAAAGCCAACTCTCCAGAGTTGTAATTCTGCTGCTTACCTTACCCACTTACTTTTGACCTTAAAAATCCACCACTGAATAATCTCAGTGGCCAAGACTGTTCTGCATCTTCTCGTACCTGACGGGTTCTTCCTTACATATGAATAGCAGACCCATAGAATATTTTTCCTATTTAGGTCCTTGATTGTGTATCAAAATATTGTCCTCTACTCTCCAGAAATCTGGCCTGCTTGTGCCTTGCTGCAGCAGTTGATGCCAGGATGGCTACAATTCCCTGTGCCTGGCAATTATGAAGGGCTGAAGGTGTGGTAGAAGCTGGCAAATCTGTGACTGGTACAAAAGGCCAGATCAGCCCTTAGTGTCATTTCTGTCCTTGGCTTAACCTAGTTATGGTATCCAAAATACTGGCAAAGTCTGTTAGTATGGCACAGGATCTGTGTTGTGTTCCTAGCTTATATCTCACCAGCACCGCTGGGCAATTTTAGGCAAGGTGTTCCACCTTCCCCCTCCAATATGTTTTTAAAATCCTGAACCAAAACCAGAAAGCATATGCTTAATTGTACAGAAAACCAGAATAGTCTCTAATCATCTACATGAGAACTGTTTCCACACTTCAAAATTAATTGGAGCACCGCATGTTTAAAATTTAGCAGGAGCAAAGATGTCACAAGGGACATACTGCAAAAATCATCCACTTGTCTTAATCTTACAGGAGTTTTTATCATCTGTTGCTTTTCAGAATTTTATGAATAGCCAGATAATCTTTATAAGACATATTTGCCCCAGTTAAGAATTAAAATAGTAGAACAGGTGGTCTTTCATTTACATTTACATGTCTGTGATGTGAATGTCTATCTTCAGTAGGTATTATTTTGGAAGGGACTTTATTTTGTAGCATCAAGATTCCTAAGCCTTCTCTCTACTACATACACTCTGTGAATTCTGTTAGAGAAATGCTTCTTCTATTACTGCAATTTTTTTTTGGTTGGTTTATTGGACTGCTGTTCTATGATCTGGTAGGTAGTGCAGAGGGATAAAGTCTCTGTGGTAGCAGGCTGGCTCATAATGCCTTTGCTAAAGGTTGCTGTCTCCTGAAGTACAATAGACGAAGCCAAGATACAGTGTGGCAATCCAGGGAGTTATATTAACATTACTAATTAATTGTAGTGTTTTGTGTTAAAGACTTGGTATTAAAATGCTCTTTGTAAACTTTGAGGTCTCAGGCAGTAAAGTAAGACTTAGAGCTTTTCTGTCAGTATTTTTATTTTACTCTATTCCTGCTATTTTATTTTTTCTACATTTGAAGGGTAGATGCTTGTGAACTCCCCCTTTTTGCAACTCAAGTATACATTAACAGTAGAGACTATAAGCTGCAATTGGTCAGAAAGACCATTTATTTGGGTCACAAGTTTGTTTCTGTAGTTTTATTCATTATCCAAGACTTCATTCTTCACATACTTCGTGTTAAAGAACAGCTGTGTTCTTTCATGTGTGTGAGGTGAGGTAATGGCACTACCTTAATCTCAGAAGACTTCATAGTGAGGCAGGTGTACCAGGGGCAGCTTGCATTTGTCAGGCACGCTGATCAGATTTATCACATCAGGAAGACCAAGAGCTTGTAAGACGGTAAAAGTTACTAACACTTGGGAATACCTGTTCCATGAGTAAGAATCACTTGACTTTTCCCTCCCTTTAGTGATCTAAGTAAGACTAGTACATCTCTGTTTCTAAATGCACTCCTACTCACACCCTACACAGCACACCCTGTTCGTCTCTGATAGTAGAGAGAGCAAGTAAACTTCATGAGTCATATGTTGATTATGTGACTATCTTCTAGGTGTACTAGGCACAACTGTCGGACTCATATGAGAAACTACTGAAAAACAGACAAAAACATGGCTGACTGTTCTATTTACTCTAAATTGAAGCAAACAGTTTGATAGTATATATGTTTCTGTTTTTCATTTGTAGCATGCTTCTTTTAAATTACCTGGGCAAAACTGGCAGAGACACTCCTTTAATGGCAGCTGCAATTTTCTCTGCGGGTTGGAATGTTTTTGAATCTGTAGAATCTCTGGAGAAGCCACTAAACTGGCTTCTTTTCAACTATTACTTGACCACTTGTCTACAATCCTCTATCAGCAGGTGAGTTGCCTTCAGAACTATTTAGCAGGTGGAAGGATGTTAACATGAGATCCACAGCAGGTATAAAAATATTGGCAAAATTAATGCTGTAACAACTCTAGTTGTTCTTTGTGAATTATTTGGTAAGTTTTGAAATCAAAGGGGTCTTTTCAAGAAAGTTTGTCATCAATATGACTTTATCCGCTGCTCAAGGGACTCGCAACAAGCCCAATGTTCTGTATTTATGGATGAAGTAAATGGATTTTTAAAACTTTTAGACTTGCACATACTGACTTTGAGTAGATTTCTATATATAATAATTGTTTTAAGTTGGTGTTGACTGCAAAAGCACGGAAAAGCCTAGCTCATCCTTGACTTTATAAAACCAGACTGTATTTTGTATTCCCAAATATTAAGTTCTTTTATGTTTGGCATCTTTCTCTTGGCTTATACAGATTTTTACCATATTTCTGGATGTGCCAACATATAGATGAACAATTATTCTGTTCTCGGATTCCAGACAGATTTTTAATATGACAGAAAATTAAAAGCAAGCATGTTAGACAGTTACTTCTATAAATGTATCTGTAAAGCAGAGAACTTCTATGTTTGTTTACACAACAAAAAAACAAGCCCTGATTTTTCTATCCTTCTTTATAGGCATCGACAAATGTTGGAGAAATTATTTGATATGGATCTTGTGATGAAGGTATGTGAAAATGTTACATCTGCTTGAGCTGGATGCTGTTTTCCAAATGCTGACATAGTTCCCTATTTGAATTCTGTACTTCAGGCTAGAACTGTTAGAGAATTTGATAAACAGTTCACTTCAGTCATGTTTGGCTACCGTTCAATTGATGATTACTATGAAGATGCTAGCCCATGTCGCAAGCTGAAGTCAGTAGGAATTCCAGTGTTATGTCTAAACTCTGTGGATGATGTTTTCTCACCAGCTCATGGTAAGTTTAGGCTTTTTAAAATGTATTTGTCTGTATATGCAGTCATTAAGACAAACTACATAGGTTTGAGAATAAACTCAGACCTATGTGTAGAAGTGTATTTAAATGTTACTTGCTGTAGGATCAAAATTCCATGGAGGGATCAGTCTTGCAGTTAAGTTTAAGACACATATAAAGCAGATGACGATGGAGAGATTTGATTAATACAGAAGTATTAAAAGAATGCAGAAGTATATGGGGTGGCCTCATTAGGGATTAGTGGAGTCTTTACAGTCAAAAGAAAGAAATACGCACATTTAGGGTATGAGTTACCTCACTGTAAGGAAGATACCAGATGTAGTGCCCTCTCAGAAGCACCTGTTTCTGTTCACCAAGTATGAAGAGAACCCACAAAAAAAGGAACTTGGATTCAGATGTTTGGATATAGACATTCAGAATTCAAACTGGAAACAAGTAGGGTTTTTTACTGCCATTCTTTAAGGCCCTACAAAGAATGTTTGGGAGTTGCTTATGTTTGAGATGATTTGAAATCCTGATCTGTTGATCTCAGTGCCACCTCCAGTGCCTGTAAATTAAAAGTAAGAAAAAATCAAAGTTAGATTAGTTACATCTAATCATGTAGGCCAAAACCTAGGGCAGGGGAAGAGATACACACAAGGTGAGCTCTTAGAAGGAGGAACGTTGAAATTAATAAGGAGCAGCAGTATCAGCTAAGTAACAGGCTGAAAATTCTGTTCTCCATTCTCTTTCTGTTTCATGCTAAACACATGATCATTATGAACATTTTGCTTTTCCTCTGGAGATCAAAACCCTGTTGCTAACTATCCTGAAAATATATGCTTGTTCCTGTGGTCTGTGTTTTCATTATAGTTTCTGAGAAGAGAAGGAGAACAAAAGCTAATGTAGAGGAAAACCACTAAAATGAACAGCTGGTTGAGGCAACAGTCTTCAGCAGTGAGCACCTGACACCTTTAAAAATGAAGTTTATACAACTGATTTATTTTAGGGAAGTTTTCTTCTGCCACCACAAGTGAAGTGAGATTCTTGCAGAATGAGTCATGAAACCAAAGTGAACAGGCAAACAGATTAGAACAACAAGCAGAAATTAAAGAATTGGAAGAGACTTTGTGTGTACAGTTTATCTGTGTGCAGATGTACAACACATACAGAAACATGCACACACATTACTATTTATAGTTCAAAGATCAGTTAGAGACAAATGTGACATGAAAAGGGCCGCTCCAGTAGAGTGCACTAGAAAAAGACAGTCTGATTTCTTCCTCTCTGGAACAAAAAGCATCCTGTGCTTTGCATGGACAATGTAAAGAGATGACAGACACCTAATATGAGGGGAAAAAATGGTCACTCTAGATTAGCCAAACTACCTATCCCCTACACTGGCCAAAACAGAGGCTTATAAAAGAAATAAGGTCTGAGTAAACACAGCAATATTATTCTAGAATACTGTATTAACCTTTAAAAAATTTGCAGTTCAAAGACTTTCTGAAACTGAGCTAATCCCTTTGTATTTACTAGCTTCTGTGGGACTTTTTTTTTCCTTGAAATTGGACCCTGGACATGACTTTCCTCATAGAACTGTAGGGACGTCATCTGCTGTGCCATGTTTCTTTCACAGTAGCTGAGACAGGGAACAATGGCTTCACCTCTTTGTTTAGCACTAGCTTAACCACTTAGTTTGTGGTTTCTGCTCTAAAGTTAAGTAATAACTGTGGCAGGGTCTACCTAGTTAGCATAGTGACAACAGCAGTAAACCAGTCAGTGTGCCTCACTCCCTGAAAGATTCGTTAACCTTTTCCAGCCTATTATGACTGGAACTGGGACATTTTTTAGCTAGATGAAAGCTAGTGCAGATACTCCATCCTCTTTTTACCTCCAGCTCTCAAGAGCCAGCCATTGATCTGACCCTATGACATTCAATCTGAACACAAGAAAACATTTTTTTTTACTGTGAGAGTGGTCAAATGCTGGCATAGTTTGTATGGTCTCCATCTACTGAGATACTCACGATGTTACTGGACACAGCCCTGGAAGACCTGCTGTTGGTAACCCTGCCATTGCTGGACTAGATTATGTCAAGAGGTCTCTTACAGCCTCAGCAGTACTGTGATGTGTTGTTTGAGTACTCAAAAGATTGAGTCCCCTAGAGTACAGCTGTAGCAAATCTCTCCATCCTTGAAGCTGTTTTTAAAAAGTAACACAACTCTTTGTGAACAGTGGGATGGTTGGTTGTGTAAAATTAGGTATCAAAACTATTGTGACGATGCCTTAGAAGTCTTGAAGTGTATAGGGGGGCGAGGTAGAGCACCAGTACTTCTGAAACAAGAAGTGCTAAGTCTGTTGTAATGACTGTCAATTGTCTCTTGAAATTCTGACCCTAACCAGCCTTTCTCCATGAAGATAATTGGGTGGTTAGGCATTCATTTATTCCTTGTTCACAGAGTTAATGCTGTTAGCTGTAAACCCTTGTACTTGTGGAGACAGGTTTACCTCAGAAAGGGCAACCAGGACAACGTTGATTTACAGCTAACAGCACAACTCTGTTACATCTGTCTATCCTTGGCTCCTTTTTCATTTGTGCTGTGCACCCTCATTAGGAATGGTTGTGCTGGCAGGAGACACAGCACCCCAACTTGCAGCCTGGGATTTATGTCTGCTGCCATTAGTTACTGGAGTTCATTCATCTTCACATTTCTGCAAGCTGTTTTATGTTAGCAAACATAAAGGGCTGGTGTTACTCTTGGAGGTGACTTTATTCTGGCAACTGGCTTGGTTTTCTTGACTTAAAAATGTGTGGACACATGGAAGCCTGTGGCAACCAAGCAGTTTCCACTCACAACTGTATAATGGATTCAAAGCCACAAAATTCATACTCATCCAAACCCCAGCCTTTTATTGGCTTTGGGGACTGGTTATTTCATGCCTCACCTCTCCCAGTAATACCTACCAGCTTTTAAGCTACCTTCCAATTCTGTTGTAGATAGCTGTAGTTTCCAAGAGCTGGGAAACCAGCCTAGAAAACTCATCAGGGAGAGAGCTATGCCAGAATTCCTTTGTGTTTAAATAGTTTCCATAAAGCCAGGCACATCTATCTTCCAGTAACAGAGCTTGAGGGATACAAAACCAAGTCTGCTTTGTCACTACACAATGAGGACCTAAAGAGACACTTCCCTTAAAAAGTGCAGATGCTGCCTCAGTTGCTTGTTGCCACCTGATCATTTCTTCTTACGTGCTTTTTGGTATGCTTTGTATTTCCCAGAAGTTATTTTTAAATATATTGTGAAAATGTGCCATTTGATCTCAATCCAATATTAGGAAGAAGCAATCAATTTGCAGTCCTTCCTTAATGTTGCTGTTTAAAGTTCACAGAGCTTGGCAGCTGATGTATCTGTAGTTTAATTCTGGAATGCAATTCTCATATTGCATAATACTGACTAATGAAAACAAATGCTTTCTTCATTGCATGACACTTCTCTCACCATAACTAATTTAAACAAGCCACTGCTTCAGGAAATATGTAATAAAACCAAGTCAAGTCCTTGTATTTTTTAAATGTAAAAAATAAATCAGGAAAATGGGGTGTTAGCATTCATTATCACTGCCACATTTAACTTTTCATCAGAAGTGGCATATTTCTCTGAAGAGACTTTAAGCAGGGTATTAGGCATCTGACTTAAATTTCACTATACTAATGCTTAGCTAATTGCTGCTGGTGAGCATTGTGCCCGAGCTGGAAGCCTGCCCTTGGAGCTAGGTACCATGCCAGTTCCTTCCTGATCCACTGTGACAAATAAGTGCATGTCTGAAGCTCAGTTATATATATTGTATTGAACTCTCTGAAGCTTTTCTGTCCCCCTGAATCCAAACTTCGAGTAATTGCTCTTAGGTGTTATTTTGCATCCTGTTATGTAAACAGCACAGTTGAATGAAGTTGTCAGGAGAGACCAAATGGCCAAAGAATAGCCAGACAGATAACAATTAGGTTAAAAGTTTAGGGAACAGAGAGAACTCAAGCAAACAATGGAATGTCTGACAGCAGTGACTTATCTATTTTTTTCTTTTGCTTTTTAAAAAAAGAATAACTTCTTTTTGGCAAAGAATGTACAACAAATTGGTTTTGAATGAAGTAATTCTGCATACAAGTATTTACATTGTGGTTCTGTGATCACAAATCACAGGTCTGTGCTTGCTGGATCAAACAGCAGTACAGATTTGGTCAATAAAAACTGAACTAGAAGGTTACATGTGGACAAAAATGAACCGTGGTATCTTTTGGCATGCCATCCTATCTCCTAGAATACATCACATCCAGTGCTCCATTCATTTGTCCTTTACATTGTAAAATTTGTTCTGTTGCATTGTGGTTTTATTTATTGGATGGCTAACAGTCCCTAGAAACAGCCTTGAGAAAAGTACCACACCACCGCCAAGCATCATTTGCATTTTGGCACTGAGGAGCAACACAACATATTCAATTCTCTTCCAAGAACCTGCAGAGCAAGAAACTCTGCTGGGGAGGAGTTACATGGACAAATAGGGGGAAATTCAGGATGGGGAAGATGACATTTGTAAAGACCTGCATGTGGCTTGCACCTTACCAGGTGTGGAAAATAACCAGCATCCTAGTGCAGGACTGGTAAGCTTCTAGGAAAGAGCCACTGTAGCTGTTCAGAGGCAGGCAGCACATGGCACCCACTACAGTATTTCCAGCCAGTTTGGGAATGAATGACCACCAGCAAATTGATTTGGGAGCTATGATTACACTGGCAACCTCTGAATGACAGGTATGCAGAGGTCACAGGGACATTGGCCTGTAAGGGCTTCCCCAGCTAGGTTAACACAGTAGAGGAGACATTTATTATGATCTCCCTTTTAATCCCCCAGCAAAGCAGTTTCTTACAGGAAAGGACATTCTCCCTACACATTCGCACTAGTCTGCTGAAGTGAATGACTGTCATGTTTTTGCACGTTTTAGCTAGTGAAGAGGTATGTTCAGGCCAGTTAGCAGCTGATCCTGAATCCGTTAGGATTGATGGAGTTCTCATGCCTGTCTCTGATTCTTGGAGGTCAAATCTGTCTCTCCTCACATATTCTTCCCCATACTCTTGCACAGGAGCCTATTTATTAGTCCCCTCAGACAGAGGGGACTAAAAAATGACCAGGCAGACAGCTGCAGAATGGGTGTGGAAAGTGTGATTCATTGCCTGAAGCAGGCATGGGGTTTGTGTCTGATCTCCACTTCTCTCTTGGGATTCTGTTTGACATGGATCACAGGCTACTGGGGGGAAGAGGAACAGATCGCTTGGTACAGATAAGTAGCAAATTCCTATGCAGTCGGCAGAAGCTGACATGAATTGCAGCCACTCTCTGTACATGGCAATGTGTTCATCCACAGAATCCAAGAGAGGCAGATCAGAGACTGCTGAGCAGATTAACTCAGGCAAAACTCCAGACAAGCGCTTGCTGAGTCTGAAAATGATGCATGTGTTGGATTGCAAGAAATAACACATTGTTTTCTGCATCTCGTGTTCTCAGTGTGTGCTATTCCTCAGTCTAGGCTTCTACATCGACTTCTTAGTCTGGCCTCAGTACTGCTTTAAAAGGCCCAGATCCCGCATACAGTATTTTCAAATTTCCAACTGAACAAAGGAAAAGCCAAGGACTTCTTGCAGAGACTGTTAGAAGCACGGTTACTTCCTCCTAGTAAAGAATCAGAATCACTTAGTAAATGCTGGAAGCTATAAACTACTTAGATGCATGCAATTTTGAAAGGAGGGAAAGTGTGGAAGAAATGGATAGCACTGAGTAGCAAAGAACCTCCTATATTCGGCAAGAGAATCCCCATTGCCCTCTGGAGCTCAGTCTTTGCTCCCCCAGGGCATGGTCAGGTACCTCATGTTACAGGCAGGGAGCTTGTCACACACCTTCACAAAAGACACTAGCCCAGCTATGCAGGCGTTGGTCTTGCTTCCGTGCTGAGGCCCTGGAGTGGAACAGAGCATGTCGTTCAGGCACGGCTGGTAGGGACCTCTGAGGCACAGACTGCTCCCCTGGCTCCACAGGTCCAGTGCTTCTGCCCTGATCTATTTTAAGTTGCACAGCTGTTCGCCACAGTCATTGCACTCAAGTTCTCCTGTGACTTGCTCTGGCTGGGGGTCATTTTTTGGCTAAGCAAAGAGCTACTCTGTGCTCTTACTATGGTTGCTGAAAATGAAGGCAAACCGGCATCTCAAGGACACAGCTATGAGTCTGCCAGCATCCAAGTGAAAGTAAGGAGCACATCTCTCTGAAGAAGGTAGTAATATGCAGAGATAGGGACTATTCAAGGATAATGACCTTTGACATAGCAAATGTATAAAGGGGTAAAGGAACAGACTCCTAGAAATTGGAATGAGTGGAAGGTGTCTCTGAAGGAAGTGCAGTTAGAAAGGGATGTGAACAACTGAAGTCCCCCAAAACTGAACCTGATTCAAAAATACTTTAAAGTAAATGAGGAAGTAATATAACTCTTGTGAATGACTTGCTGCTTTGTGTTGTAGGGACAATGCATTTTTAGTTGAGCAGTGTATGACTTAAAATCAGCTTTATTGTCATAACGTTTTTTAGGTAACACAGTGAAACTACTACTACTCCTTTCTTTCAGGACAAAGTATTTTTCTTCTGCTGTTGCTTTTTCTGTCAATCCTGAATAATCAAAAATCTGTATGATTTTTTTTCCCATTTCATAAAGTTTCTTACTTGAAAACTGGAACTTTGAAAGGCATTCTTTACTGAAATAATGTATTGAGATTTCTGCTTGTTCAGAAGTATACCTGGCATACCTAAAACTCCAGAGGAACTTGATTAAATAACTTAATTTTTATGGATCTGTAGTGTTTGCACTCTTGATAAAAAGCTGCACTGCTGTGTCAACCAGTTCAAATGATAACAGGGTCATCCCATCGAACCAAGTACCCTTTGTAAAGTCATATGCTTCCTCTGTGTCAGTCTATGCTAACTGACCTCTATTTTCCTTCACAAAGGGAACTGCCCAGGTGGTGGAATTGATTAAGCCACACATCTATGCAGTCAAAATAAGAGGCACTGAAGCCTGCCTCCTGCCTGTTTCCAGATCAGTGCATATCTCAAGTGTCATTCACTGATGCCTTTAAGCTAATTGTAGGCTATTGCTGAAATGGCCCCCTCACTGAAGGCTCCATCTGACTGTGGCTGCCACTATTCATATGTTGGCATTAACATGGGGAACTGGGTTAGGGCGCTAATCAGATCAGGAAAACCAACCCAGCAAAAGAAAAATCCTTGTACTATCCAGTCTAATAATCTACATTCTAAAATAATTTCTAGCAGTCACTATTCAGTAGAGAACCACTAATCTCCTGGGTGGCACAGAACAGATTTCTTCGTCCTTGTAGAGTTATTTCCCCCTTCCTCTTTCTCTGTTTACCTTGTGTCTTAGATTATGAGCTCCTCAGGGCAAGAACCATCTCTCCCAGTGTGTTTGTATGGTGTGTCTAAACATGCAGGTGTAAATGTATGGCAGATCAGATAAAATGATAATCTTTTCTATTATCTGATAGGATATCTTACTGACCAAATCTTAACCCTGACATTAAAGGTTCTGTGCTTGGAGTCTCGTACAATTGCAATTGAGGTCCCAGTTCCTCAGCTTTCCTAAAGGTGAATATTGCAGTAACAGTACAGGGTTGACTGTCCTTTTACTTACACTATTTATAGCAAATCCTAAGTATGCATTAACATGGGTGCTGTTCCATCAGTGTGACTGAAAGAAAGATGAAGCTGAAATTTTTACAGCAGCCACGGGGAAAAAAAAAAAATCACACAGGTAAGGTGAGTTAATGATGAAGAGAAAAATGGCTTTTAATACAGCTGTAGTTCCAAACCCTGTAAGACATTTAAGCATCTATTAATGTTGTTCCTATTTATTCATATATAATATGAGGAATGTTTATGAGAAATTACTCAATGGCTGGCATTTCATAGAAGCTTAAGGACTTAAAACGTTTTTCCACCCCTTTTAGCTATACCAGTAGAAACTGCCAAACAAAATGCAAACGTTGCTTTGGTTCTGACTTCATGCGGAGGCCATATCGGTTTTCTGGAAGGAATATGGCCAAGGAAGTGCACTTACATGGACAGAGTCTTCAAGCAGTTTGTGCAAGCTGTGTTTGAGCATGGAAATAAAATCTTTAGCATGTAGCTTTGGACCACTATTATAGCACAGTGGCACATTCTGACAAGGGCAGTTAAGCTTAGTGCACAGATTTTAACTCCTGTAAGCCAGCAAATGGATAAAGTCCATTACTACATGCAAAAATATTTTTGCCTAAGATTTTGTAGCAAGAAACTAAATATTATGTTGTCACTTTTATATTTATTTTTAATATGCCTTACTAAGAATGACCTTAAATGAAACAGTGTTCTGCATACATCAAATTGCACTTAACCAAAACTATCAAGTAGAGAGATTATAATTCCTCAGGATTTTAATTTAAACCAGTATGTATTTAGGAGACTTTATTTAGATGGCTTTTACTATTAGAATGGCAACACACAAAATAGCTTATATATTATCCTGTCACATATAGTACCAGTTGGCCCATTCCTCAGGGCACTGACGGTGAAAATCTTAAAATATGGAAACAAAAGGAGGGATCAAATAAAAGTACTGATTCTTCAAATAAGTCAAAAATTCAGCATGTTATTCCATAGCATTAGATTGATACCTGCTTTTGCTGTTCTGCCCTGAGAGTATCCAGATTTAGGGCTGGTTATTGTTTTTTAAACTATGTCAATGCCATACTTGTCTTACATGGTTATTTTTTAAAGAGCTAATTTACAGTGTTTACATATAACCAAAAGATTCCTTTAAAACAGTACTGTAATAACTTATGTAATTAAAAGACATTTTGCATTTTAGAGTTTATGTAAAACTGGGTGTTGTCACATAAGTAACACATACTTCATATAAATGGTAAACTCGGTGATTGAACCTGCTATGTTTATATTACCTTGCAAGAACATTTCAGCTTTAAAGAATAAATATTAGAGCATCAGGAAATTATTATATAATCTGCTTTAAACAAAAAAAAAAAAAAAAACAACAAATTCAAACCTTTTATCTCTGCTATTGTTTCGTATCATTTCTGAGAAGAATGGAACAAATTGTTTAAAGAAAGTTGGGATGGAGGTCAGAGCTGTGCCTCTGGTTTTTATATTTGATAATTTGTCAGCATTTTGGCAGTAGGTTGTCAAATCACTGAAGCCACTGCAAACCAGCTTCTGCCCTAGCGGCTTACGAGTTGTGAGGGTGGCCAAGGCATCGCTGTTCTCCTGAGCCCTGACACAGAGTGACAGCCAGCGCGGGCCTTTGAGGAGAAAGGACACTTGGACAGAATATCTTTTGAAACTGTTGGGAAGCCCTAATTTAGGGCATACTGAAATTTAAAACAGGCCCTTAAGCAGCATCTGTGGAGCTCCTACCTTTTGCTGATCACTGATTTGGGCCTAGCTGAATAAGAAGTCAGGAAAGATGCCTCTGCATTTTTATTTTTATCTTTGAGCGGGGTCAGTACAAGAAGAAAATGCAGCTAAAAAAAGCAAGTCAGGTCTTTTGTCTCAAGCAGTACGTGAACACTCCCCTTGCAAGGCATGTTTCCTAGTAACAGCAAAGGAAGAACAAAAATACTTTTTGTCTTTAGAAAAAGAAATTGGGACATGATATACGAAAGCAGTTTTGTAAGGTGGACGGTTGAATTAAGAAAATTAAAAAGTTCTTTCAAGTTTTGACTTTTCAAACAGTCACTTGCCCAAATAATGAACTCTAACTTATTTTTTCTCTGATAAGAAAAATTAGAAAAGTGACTTGCAAAAGGAAAATGAAATTTTGTGCATGCTACTACAATACAGAAAATCAGCATATTAGTAGGGTGCCTTATTTATTCTTGTATTCATTTCCAGGTTTTATGGTCATGCAAAAACAATGAGCAATAAACTGTATTTAGTGTTATATTTGTAAAATTGTTTAGATGCAGTACTGTTCAAAACTCAGCATCAAGTATTAATAAAGATAAAACCACTTACATTAAATCACACCTTACTAATGTTTAAATAAAGTAATTAATGGCAGAATTTCTCTCTCTCTGCACGGTCTTACTTAATTTAGATCCAATACCTATACAAATCTCCATGGGACTTTTATCTTTAAAGCTACATTAAGCAAAAATCAGTAAAGTTGGGGTTTCCACCCCCCTCCCCCCCCCCCCAAATGTACAGTGTTTTTCCTTAGACCCCATCAGGGAAAATACATTGTTCAAACCATAGTGTGCAAGGTGGTAACAATCAAATTTTAATATGGATATCTTCAAGCTTTCCCAGTCAGATCTTCTGAAACAAAAAACACAGACACTTACCTCAGATCTTACAGGGTACACACAATCTAGAAACAAGTGCCATAAACATTTTTGCTGTGCAATAACTTTGTACCTCACACAGTTTCACAAGTAAGCCAAAGTCCACAATGTGCCCTCTATTCAAAACACTGTGAATTCACAGGGTCTTTATTTGGCTTTTCATGTGATCTGAGTATCCAGGCATCAACAGGGATATGTAATGCTGATGATGGAAGAAAGTTGTTAGTTATCAATGTACTCATTACTGGAAAGATGAAATAGAATGAAAATGAAATTCCAAGCCACAAGGGCTGCAGACACCTACCTCTTAAAGAAAACTTTCTTCCTAGTTCAGAATCCCATAGTAGCTGAAGTCAGCAGGGTCCTCTAGAGACTGTCTAGTTCAGCCCTCCTGCCCAAAACAGGAGATACCACATACATGCTCCAGAACATCCACCTCTTCTCACTTTGCCCTTGGCATCAATGCATGGTACAGTTCTTTTTATCTGTGAGACCTTCAGTCACCCAAGAGTCATTTGTGATCTCAGCTGTCTAAGCACCAGATCAAAAAGACCAAGATTTTAAGGTGTCATTTATTATGTCCACTCCTGGCAAAAAAAAAGGACTTGGAAAAACTGAAAATTTCCAATATACAATATGGTTCTTTGAATACAGAGAAACTAACCCATACTATACATTTCACACTGAACAGATGAATTAATGCTCTTTTTGGAAACCATGACATGTAACAGCACCATTTAAAATACTTAGAAAGGGCTGTGGAGGACAGTCTATAACTCCACAGGAGCTGGTGTCAAGAAAATGCCAGTGAAGCAGTGGTGACTCCAGGCAGGTCAGCATGGTCTGTCAGTGTGACACTGAGTGTCACACTTTAGATCCTAACATGCTGACTGTTGGCAGAGTGCAGTCCCTCCAAGGCCTAGACTCACCATTACAGAGATTGGAAAAGGGCTCTACATTCAAGAATTACTCCCCAGATGTGGTTCAGGAAGCTTCTCCTCTGTGCTGCAACTTGGAATTTCTAGCTGAAATCTAATAGTCAACTGTTTGAGCCCTTCAAGTCAACAGAATAGAGCAGCTTACTTTATCTCAGCAGTTCCCAAGTGTTTAAGACAACAGCCTCCTCCCCTTTTCCTGTAATGGTCTGGACCCCTGTGTACCACTCACATACACATCCACTCTCTGTCCCAGACCCAAATCTCTGTAAGCCAGCTGTACCAGCCTTCCCTCCAGATGTAGCTATCTGCAGTCCTTTTTATCCCTGTTCCCCTCCTGCCCTGAAAGAAAACCCCACAAACTTCACATTCAGCATGCAAGCAAAGTGGACAAGTCCCAGCCCAGTTTTTTTTTTTTTTTTCCTGCCTCCCTGCATAAATAAAAACACCAAAACAAAACCAACTATTCAAATTCTACCTCCTCCCATTTTGAACATGGCCCCCTGCTTTTTAAGCTAATTGCCCTGTAAAGCTCATTAACTCCAGGCAGTCAGGGCACTCTCCAATCCCTGTTGTCCCACGTGCCACCTACACAGGAATTTCAGGAATTTCTTTCACCTACAACTCCTGTAGCTACCTGGCTCATGCCAATGACTCACACCTACCAGAAAGAAGACTTTAGCCCTGCACTCTGCTTCTCCCCGGGTCACTTCAGCTGAATGCATCATCACCTTGAGGAAAAGAAACATTTGTTCCCTGAGTCATCAAGTTGCTGTAACACATGGGCACCCTTCAACCTGTGCCACTTGCTGGGGTTCTCATCCCAGCATGCCAGCTGGTCAGAAAGAGCACTGGAATGCTCAAGGCAATTAATAAGAAAGAGGGGGGTGTAAAAAAGCCCAAAAGACTCACCCTGGGGACTTGCCACTGACCTCCAGCATACATGCTGGGTCCCCCCCAGTAACTCCTCCTGCAGCCAATCTGCTGTGGGATATCTCAGCTACGGTTTGAGTTTTTGTTGTTGTTGTTTAATTTTCATTCCAACAGAAGGAAAAATCTACCAGACAGTGGTTCTTCATTGGCAAGCATCTCTTCCTCTGAAGGATTCAATTTTCCTGTCTCATTCCTGCTACTACTGGAGATGCAAAAATCAGCCTCTCCCCTCTTCCTGCGGTAGAGGGACTTTTTGAATCTGCTGAACGGAGGGAAATTGGGGCCCTGTGCTGTCTCAACTGCTCCTCCGGTTCCTTAAATGTTCTGTATATGTAGAATGTATATGGTTTAAATGAGCTGCCCATGTGGCCTTACCTCACCTGTCTGAGGCATTCTGAGGCGAGAGCGGTGCCTGCAAGGTTAATTACCAGTGAAAGGTTAAGCAGCTCCTGCCTCTTGGTTGTCTGTCACCACTTCCTTGCTCAGATGAGATGTCTGATAAGCAGCAGGGCAGGCTGGGAGTGCGTTTGCATGTCAAAGGGAGCTGTAAGATCGGCGTGCTGGCAGGACCGCTGGGATTGAGCTTGGGATCAAGCGCTCAGTCCTGTAACTACGTAGCCCGCCCTAAGGCTGCAGTTTCACAAGCAGCTGTCAATGTTAACAGCTCCCTCATGCCAAAAGGGGAAGGCTTGCGCTTCCTCCCGTCTTTTCTTATCCTCCTGATTCCAGTCATACGGTTCTCAGCCTTTCTTACTCTGGTAGAGTATGATTCACTTTTTCCACTGGGTTACTTTTTTGCTAGCTCGGGAAGTTAAATTTGCTTGCCTATGGGGGTCCCTCAGGTGTTAGATGGAGGCTGGCATGAGGTAAGGAGCTGGAGAACACTGGTGGGAGTGGAGAAAGGAAGTGGAGGAAATAATAGGAGAAGCTTCCCCTCTCTGGTGACAGTCATTTCCCAAAGCTGTAGCCCAGCGGGGCACTCTCTGCAATTAGTGGAGTGTTCCATTATCAGCTGAGTTATTCCGTGAAAAAAGGCATAACCTAGAAGCAAGTAATTTTTCACTTAGCTGCAGACAAGAGGCACTCCAGCAGTATTACTGCAGTGGTAAATATGGCTAAATGAACAAAGAATCCTTTTGGGGTTAAATCTGTCCTACATACTCCACGTATGTGAATGCAGTTTCTCCTCCGTCCCCAGGTTCCCCAGTTCTGCAACAATTCATGCCCAAGGACTCCTGTTTATATTCACCACAACTTCCGAGGAGAGTAAATTTCTGTGAGGTTTGTGTTCTTTCAACAATGACATTTGCTAGCAAGTTCACACTGAGATCATTGCTTCAAAATGCTGCCATCTTCTGTGGAAAACTGGAAAATTACTGGTCTTCTATCCTATGAACTAAGTTTTTCCAAATTTTGGAATTTAATGCTTTATAAGAATGCCTGCTACTTTACTATTTCCCTGCTATACAGCAAATTACTATTTCATGGAAGGATGTGAAAATATCTAGGTTTACTTGCTTCATGTTCCTAAGAAAGAGACATGGGAAAACATTATTTTAAATTTATAAAGATAATGGTTACATAAAGAAATGCTTTTACCATCCTCCAGGAAATTTACATGCAGCCCAGTGATTAAAATATCCTTCATCTGGAAAATATTCTGTCAGATACTGAGGGAGAGCAGGAGACCACATGTTGCTGCGTTCATTGTAAAGTCACAGCAGATTATCATGCATTAAAGAGGAGCTGCTACAGGGAGTTATAAATAACATCTCCTCCTATCCGCTTTTAAAAAAAACTACAGCTGCTGAAAATTCCCATTTGTCCAGGACAAACTGTGCTTCAATGAAGTGTGTCCAGAAAGAGGACATACCAAGGAAGGCAGTTCCTTGTTTCAGTTAACAAAGAGACAAAAAACTTTACAGGCAAAACAGAGTATCTCCGGGTAAATTTTATGTTTATACAAATAAATGTATGCTATTCAGAAACTTGACAGCAATTTCCAACAATGGATCCCACAAATGTAATAAAAATAGAAATCACTAAAATGTTTTGAAGATTATAAAACAGACCTAGAAAGTTTATTATAAAAACAAAAATAACCCCTTTTTAAATACTGCAGGTATTAACAAATGAATATTTACAAGACCAAATACTAAAATACTTTTGTGATCTCTTTTAGATCAGTGAACTGTTACCAGAAATTGTAAAGTATATCATAAATCTCTGGGAGAAACCCTTTCACATACTATCATTAAAAACCTTTTCTTCTAACACCTTTCCTGGCGATTGGCTGAGGTTCCTCACGCTGTTCTCCAGTGGTGTATACACATCACTAGGTGAATTCATGGTCAAATAAACTGAGACTGTGTCTATATTGGCAAGTAGAACATACTGATAAGAGTGGACATGCCCAGCAAAGATGCCGAATGTTGAGATGTTGATACAGACACTTATCTGCATTTCAGGTAGGACCTACTTCAGGTTACCCCTAGGAAAGTCATATGGATGGAGCACATTAGGTATGCATGAGGTACCTCTGCGTTAGTATTCCAGTTAGGATCAGCAGCTCACTTTTGAAGGGAATCCTCTGATGGCTTCCACTTACCATCCAGGGTCTTGGAGCATGCATAATGGATTCCTTTTGAAGGAACCCAAACCCACAGTTACATCCCCAGAACATCCCCAATGTATTTAAACTCCAGCTGTCACTGCATCCAGTGACAAAGCTGGTCCGGACTGCCACATCAGTGGTATGGATGTCAGATCTTCAGCTTTTTGTTCAGAACTTGCCAATGTAGACAACAGGCTCAGACACAGAAATATCCCGAGGCCAAGAAGCCATGACGTAAGGTTAGGTGAGGTATAAACACTTGACAAGTGTAGCAAGGACTGAAATATCCCAGACTCTGGCAAAAATCACAAATAGGTGGTTACGCTATAGAATGAGTTGTGAAACACTGTGCAGAGTACACAGAACAAAAGAGCTAGCTGGCACATTCAGAGTTACTGCCAAACTTAGGAAAGTAAAACAAGTTGGACAAGTGGACTCAAGCAGGCAGCTCTCTGGGTGAACTCAGTGCTCTGGAGAGAGGAGTGGACACTGCACAGGACCAAGACACACCCAAGAACCCTCTTTAATCTCCCTGACACAGACAAGCAAGCGTCTGTCCTGCTTTACACCCAAGTGACATACACTGGCACCATGACACACCTGTACCAAGGGGGCTGGCAGCTGTCTGCGCACCTGCACCGCCGAGCAGCAGCTGAGTAACCTACTTCAGAGGTGTCTGCAAACATAATTGTGAGAAGGGGTCTGCAAACTCTGAGGAAATGCTGCTGCAAGCACATCTGCTGTAATACCACCAGGAACTTGGTGGGACTCAGAATCACAGAAACACAGAATCAGTCAGGTTGGAAAGGACCACAGAGGGTCATCTGGTCCAACCTTCCTGCCCAGGCAAGGTTATTCTAGAGTACATGGCAAAGAATTGTGCCCAGATGGTTCTTGAGTATCTCCAGTGAGGGAGACTCCACAGCCTTTCTGGGCAATCCGTTCCAGAGCAGGGTCACCCACACAGTAAAGAAGTTCTTCCTCACGTTCAGGTGGAACTTCCTGTGCATCAGTTTCTGCACATTGCTTCTTGTCGCACTGCTTAGCACCACCAAGGAGAGCCTGGCTCCATCCTCTAGGCACCGCCCTTTAGATGTTTATATACATTGCCAAGGTCCCCTCTCAAGTCGACTCTTCACTTTTCATTTCACTACGGCTGCCAGCTGTGAGGTGTCAGCTGCTGACTGACACAGCGCGGGCGCCAGCGCGGTCACTTTGTCCCCACTGGCCCCATGGCACGTGGCGCCGCTTTCCCTCCTTGTTTTTGGCAAAGGACGAGGCTCGGACAACCCACCCGGGCACCCAGCAGTGCGAGTGGGCCGAGCCACCGGGACATCGCCGCCAGAAGGGAGCTTAAAGATTGTCTGGTTCCAATCCCCTTGCCGTGGGTAGGGACACCTCCTACTACAGCAGGTTGCCCAGAGCTTCATCCAGCCTGGCCTTGAACACTTCCAGGGACGAGGCATCCACAACTTCTCTGGGCTACAGGTTCCAGTGCCTCATCCTCTCACGTAAAGAATTTCTTCCTAATACCTAACCTAAACCTACCCTCTCTCAGTTTGAAGCCATTCCCCGTTGTTCTGTCAATATATGCTCTTGTAAGCATCCTCCATTCCTTAGATGCATGTTTTAATTAGTACCGTCTCTGGATTCCTTACTGAACGAATTCCCATACGGCAGCGACGCCCTCACACAGGCGACTGCGCATGCGCGCACCACGCCGCTTCCCGCCCTCCCCGTTCCGACTCCCGCCGGAAGATGCCCCGTCCCCGCCGGGGGAGGCTGGGCCGGCGGCGGGGCGGGCGGGACGGGGCGGTGCCGCGGCGGTGCCCGGCTGTGGGCGGGTTCGAGGCTCGGGCTCGCCGCCTCCGCCAGCGCCGGCACGTCGCTGACACCCTCGCGAGGTAAGCGGCCGCCGGCAAATCGGGGGACGGGGGGGCCCGAGGAAGTTGCTCTCCCCCGCACTCCCCCCCCCCACCCCACCCGTGTCCTGGCGGGCCCCGTCACCCCCGTGCGCCCCGTCCGGGGCCGAGAGCCCGGCGGCGGCTCCTCCCCGGGCCTGCCCGCCGCTGTCGCGGGGGAAGCGGGCCGGCCGTGCCTTGTCGTGAGCGGGAACCGGAGCGGGCGCCCGGCGGCGTCCGGCCTCATTCTGGCACCCCCGCCCTGCCCCGGCGGCCCGGGCCGCGGGAGCTCCTGGCCGGGAGCGGGGGCTCCCCGCCAGGCCCTGCTCCAGGAGGGCTGTCACTGCGGGGCGCTGGGGCGGCTGACACCGGGCCACGCTTGGAGCCCAGCCCTTCCCTCTCCTTCTTTTCCCTTCCCCCTGAGTTGTGCCGTAGGGGCTGCCAGGCGCTGCCGTGGCCCTTAGCCGGGACGCCTCAGGTTCGAGACGCCGTGCCCTGTCCAGCAGGTGGGCAACCAGCCTTAGCCCCTGCTTTAAGGACCGGAGGCTGTAAGACTCGCGTTTCTCTGTTTTGTTCGTTTGTCGGTTTGGGTTTTTTTTGGTTTGATGTTTTTGTTTGCTCTGTTCTGTTGTTCCGTTTTTTTTCCCCTGTAATTCTTGCACCAAACCTTTGCTTGAGTTCTAGTTTGTTCTGCACTTGTGTGTCTTCCCTGCTTTCCATAATCCGGCTTTTACTAGAGGGTGACTTCTCCAGGGCAGAGACTGCCAGTTCTGGAACGTCTGGAAAAGACTTCGCTCTGTTGTGCAAAGTGTTAGTAGGAAAGAAATTACAGTTCAAGAGCTCTGTGGGAGGAGAGTGTATTTTGTAGTTTCCTGAGGAGTGCCAGTGAGGGAAGTTTTGTACTTTCTGTTTTGTACTTGAAAGTCTTCTGTGAGTGTGCCATGTCATGTCTGGAAAAAACCGAAAAAGGTCCAGGTGTGTACAGTGTGTGTCATGGTATTCTCAGATTCTGAGGGTCAGTATTGTGCTCTAAGAGACCAAAGACCTATTCAGCAGCTGGGCTGTTATTTTCAGGATGAGTGGCCATACCGCAGCTCTGACAGATTTTCTTTGACTGGTGGAAACCCATAGGCGTGTGAGATGTTATGGAGCTCATGAGCTATTAGAATGTAGGCACAGAAATTCTGTTACCTGTTCCTTAGGGAGAGACGTGAAAATAGCATCACGAAAAGCGCTGTTAGTGATTTCTTCCCTGGGTAGAATTTAAAAAATATACCTCAAATATGGGTTTTTGTCATGTATCTTCTTTAAAGGAGGAGGTCAGAAGACAGCACTGGTGTCTGGAATCTGAGTTTCAATCAGCTTTTTAATAAAATTACCTGTTTTGCATGGTTAGAAATGCTTTCGTAAGTGGATAAATGAAAATGAGGTGAAGGACAATATAAAGTCTAAAGAAAAGAAAAAGTGCAGTTGTTTACTTTTTCCTTTTGAATAATGACTAATTATTAAAAGGAGCTTAACATAAGTGTCTTTCAAATTATTAGAGAAAGACACTCATTTGTCAATACTGGAAGTTGTACTTTAGTTGTAATGAACTGACAGTGTCTGGTCTGTGTTGCACAACTGGTGACTTGTTCCTGTTTGACCTTAAAAATCTGTCAGATTTAACATCAGATCAGTTAAGGTTTGAAAAGCAATGTAGTTTCATAGAAATCTGTATATAAGCTGTAAGTCTGTCAGTAACAAAAATTAGTAGGTAATTCTTGATTGAAAATGGTGATGTGGAAGTTCTGACCACTGAGTCTTCCAGTAAATTTTTTTTTTTTTTACAAATTTTATAGAGTTATTACTGAAACTTTATTGAGCAATTATTATCTATGCCATAATACAGTAACAGTGTCTTTGAATAAGGGAACTGAAAAGTTTCAGAAGTCAAAAATGTATATGAAAGGGATGATCAGCCAAATTGGTGAAGATTTTTTACCAAGAATCTCTGTTAGTTTTCAGACTCTTGTGCAGAGTAACTTCTGCATCGTTAACATCATTTCAGTTCTCTTGAAGACATTAACTGCCCAAGGGAAATATCTCTCATAATGCTACTTTCTAGGCTTTCCATCTCTTGATTTGTAGCTTAAGTCATGTTAGAAGGAACAGTTGTAGGTGGTTGGTAATGTCTGTGAAGTTCTGTTGTAGCAGCCACAAAACTTGGTAACTGAGTCTAATGTGTTTATTCCCTGTCACTGTGAAGCACAAGACTGACAGCAGTCCCACTTTCTTATTGGCTGGGAAAGAGAGCAGCACACTATTTTCTGGAAAAAGGTGAAAGGCTGAGAAACTTGTTTTTGAATTGTACTGTTATCTGCCACCTTTCGAAAGGTAAAAGGGTGTAGTGTTTAAGACAGCAAAGTGCCAAAAATTGTTGGATATGGAAATAGGAAATAAAATTTGCCAGTTGTTTTTTGGTTGGTTGTTGGCTTGGATTTTTTTTTTTTTTTTTTTAGTTCCTTATCAATGAAACTTTAAAGCTAAGCATTGTTTGAGGGGATGGAAGAGGGTGGGAATTCAGAGTCTGAGAAGGAAGTTAATGAAGTGTTTACTGCATGAACATTTTCTGTTCTTCATAGGTGGCATGAAACGTCCTGTTTGTAAGCATATGCATAAGGAATGCTCTTGGCACACCTTGATAAGTTACTTTGGCCTAAACATCGATTGCCTTTTGTAAAAACCTGTAAGTAAAATAAGTGTAATTTGGTTTGAGATTGCTTTGATGATTTGCTTTCTGATCACAGCATGATCTGGCTATAAAAGGAAAAGTGAATATATAAAAGTGAAAAGTTATGATATTTGACAAAGAATCTAAAAGCTGAGTCACGTGGTTTTTTACAGAAATGGCAGCTCAGAAAAGGAAGTCTACATTAGTAGAGCCTTCTGCTAAACGTCCAAAGCTGGACAAGAACAGCAAACCATCTTTGTCAAAGAAGGAAAAAGAGGTGTCGGATACAAAACATGGCTCAAATAAATCAAAGCCCAATCAGTGTGCAGTGCAGGAGAAAACTGTACCCAAAACCTCTGTCAAACCAAACAGGTCAGTGACAAAAAAAGTACGTAATTGTTTCGTGTTATCTTGATAGACTACACTAGTGCAGAAACAATCTAAGCAGGGGGAATCTGAGTTAAAGATGCAGCTAAATAGTTAAATAGTGCTAGAAGGTAGATCAGATTTAAATCATTATGTATGCTGTCTGCTACATGATTTTTCTCTGGAAGCATGTAAGTGTCTTGAAATCCAGAAAGACCGCCTTCAAAAACGTTTCTGAAGTAAAAATAAATTTAATATTATCTAAGCTCATACTTCATTTGAAAGTCACAAGTATCAGTGATTAAAAACTGCTAGACATATTAAAACGCGTTCATCTGGGGTTCATTGTTCAGTTTTGCAATGCATAAATAACATTAAATACAACACTTAAGAGTAACCAGGTGGAAGTGAGCTCCTTTTTGGAACAATTCTAGGGCAAATTCTTCTAAAACTATTGAGTGTATAAGATCTAGTGTTTTTTAAAAAGAAAAGAAAAAAAGAGGCAGAGGAGGAATGAAAAGAATCTTATGACAAATTCTACTTTCTGGATGCTGAAAAAAATATTATTTGAATCTTTCAGTGATAACACCAATGAACCTGAAGTAGTAACACGCATGACTACAAGATCATCAGCATTGAACTCAAATAATAAAACAATACCTGGCAAAACAGTCCAGCAGCAGCAGCCTAAATCTGCAGAAAAAAAGGAGGTATGCCAGAAAAAATCTGTGCAAGAAATTCCTAAGTCAAAATGCTTAATTGCACCAAACGAGCCAGTAACAAGGAGATCACAGAGACTGCAGCAGTTAACACATGTACATGTTCCAGCAAGATCCCTGCGCAGCAGAGAAGTTAAAGAAGAAAAAGTTTTGGAAGTTAAGCACGGTAGCCAGGCAAAAAGACAGGCTCACAGTGTTGCAGCAAAACCACTGAAATCTGCTGGAGGGAAAACGGAACAGAAAAACATAAAGCCAAACAATACAAACGAGGATAAAGAAATACACGGAGAAGTGACCAGCTCTCTGAAAGAGAAAAAGTGTAAAGCAGGCAATAAAAAAGATAATGCCAGTAGCTTTCAACACAATCTTCAAGGGTCCTCATCATGTCCTGATGAGAGTCTTGAGGAGGTCAAGAAAGACCAAACAGGCCCTGTATCTCCTAATTCTAGCAACACGAAGAAAGTAGAAATTGATTCTCTTAAGCCAAATTCTACAGCATCTAAGGAAAAGCAACAAACACATCAGACCGTAAAAGCCAGTACAAAACCAAAAAATACTCCACAGCCATCTGTAAGTGAGACGAATGTGGCTGATCAACCAGAGAATGATGCAAAATCTAAAAGGGTGAGCATCCTTGAACTTTGTGAAGAAATTGCAGGTGAGATTGAGTCAGATACAGTAGAAGTGAAAAAAGATTCCCCTAATGCAGAGGATAGCAAAACAGAGGAAAAGCATGATGACACGCAGTTACAGCAAAGTGAAATGCTTACTCAGAAAGAACCCAGTCAAAGTACTCAGTGCAAACGGTTTTTCCCTAGCAAAAAAGCAATGCCTGTCAAATGTACTCTGAATGGTAGAAATAACTCCTCGAACAAAAACTCTAAATGGACCAAAATTAAATTGCTGAAAGCTAGTAACGCGAAGCAAAGTAACTCAAATTCTCCGAATGCCCCCAAGCTTCCTTTTCTGAAAGATTTCCCTGAAGTTTCAGAGGCAAGTCAAATGGCTGCAGAAGCAGAGCTTTCAAAGGCACAAGGCAAGCTGTCAACAAGACTGTTTGAGAATGAAAGTACAACTTGTGTGCAGGAGAAATCAAATACTTCATCTGAAAGAGCTGAAGCTAAAGAAGTGACATTAGAAACAAAACAGCCCACAAGGAAAGATGCAGAAAATGGTTTGTTGCCTAACTTGACAAAACGTTTATGTGAGCCAAGACCAGATGAGGTAAGTTATTTTAATTATGTTGTTCAGTGGGAGGTTGTTCTAAATCTATTTTGTTTTCTGAGAATCCCATGCTCAGAACTGTTTTAACACTGATTTTCTTTTACAGTAATCTGAAATTTTCAAATGTATTAAAGATTTACTGCTGTGTTGTCATAGATGGGTGATAGTAAACTGAAAAATTAATCGATTTTACCCTCCTAGATTCTGTTGTTAACTAAATGTTGATCAGTAAAATTTTGTGCTGGAGCCAAAGGTTGTACAGATTCATGTGGACACTTCTTTGTGCCTTCAGTTTCTATAGCTGCTTTGTTCTGCAAAGGTGTATTAGGAGAGCACTTGTTTCTCTCTCATTTCCCTATCTGAATGAGTTTCTATTAAAATTTAGGATTTTAAGGAAACTCTGTTATATAGGAAATATTTTACAAGCTTATATATAAAATGAAAAAGATTTTTTTCAAAATCAATACCACAAAGTTCAACATGGACTAGCTAATCAATTGCACTTTGTCTGCTTAAATTAACACAGGAATCAGAAAACCAGTGCTGTATTCAGCATGTTAATACTTAGTTAAATGAGTGGTTTTGTTAATAGGTTAAAGACATTGGATAGCTTGCATGTTTTTTTATTTAATGTTTTCTGTTTTGCCTAGAACTTTCGATTACATTTGGAATCAAGTCCAGAAAGTTCTCCAGTAAAGTGTGTTACAGCTCCTAGGCCACCAAAACAATTGAAAAAAGAACCCAGAGAAAGTGAACCTCAAGGTAACTGTCTAGTATGAATTTCTCCACTTGGTTTGATCAGTTCTGTGGGAAGCATAAGTCTCCCTTTAAGAGGAGTGCTTCACAGAGTAAGGTGTAGCTGGCACACAGCTGAACTTCTGGGGGTGGAGCTGTTGACCGGCGGTTTTGTATGGCTTTGTGTCACACCCAGGGCCACTTGAGTAGCTGAAATGTACTGAACCAAAATGTATTTTTTTCTCTGGGCTGTGCAGTGAGAAAGAGGGGAAACCCAACCAGATTCTTTCCTTTTCCATGTAATAAAGCAGTAGAACTTCCATATTTCAGTTGGCTTCTTCTCTTGGCTTGGTTTTTGTTACTTCTCTGCTCTATTTCCTTTGAATAAGTATCTGCATTTCTTCTAAGTTTTTCTACTTGATCTTAACCAAATTATTACTTCAGTAATCATTCTCCTGTTTTTATTACATAGTCTTCATTTATCAGCACGTGAATGCAGTTTGTGAAAGCTTATGATGAGTGTGATGTGAATGTTTTGACTGAAGTACATTTGACTAAGAAATACTATCAGTGGGTCACTAACTTTTCATTAATTTTTTTTCTGTTCTTAGTGGTGAGGGGTTTGTTCTGGGGTTTTGGTGTATTTTCTTAGTCTGAACCTTAGTTTGAATGCACTGTTCTATTATTTAGCTTAACTAAATAGTTGGGGTTTCTTTCCTGCCATTGTAGGATACTTTTGAAGGGTAAACACTCTTAATTTCTCTTGGAGAATTAAAAAAAAATTTTTTTTCTTTCTTTTGTTATTCTTGATTGTTTTTCTTTAAAGTGTTTTTCTTAAGTGTTGTAGAACATGCTTCAGGGGGGGCATACTATACATTTATTATTCTGATAAAATATATACAGCTATTTATATATGTGTGTCAGTATAAACATATTTAAAATCCTATATAGTTTACTGCTGGCCTTGTTTAGCTGCTGCAAAGTGTTCTGCAGAATTGCTGTCAAAATGCTGGAGAAAAATGCCTTTTTTTTAATAAGTATACCAGGAGAAAAATGCGAATACTGCCTCAAACTTGAAATTTTTTTTAGGCCATGAACAGATTGCAAAGTTGTCTTGAATATGCTTTTTGAAATTCACTGTTTGTGTAACTCAAATTTCCTTTGCAACTAAAAACTTTATAATGAAGTTACGATCTTTGATTAATTGTAGATTTGGCTCCCACGCAGTTGATGCAAACATCACTTACAAGTCAAGCTTCTGAATCTGAGAACAGGTATAGTATTTCATACATTAGGAAATTGCAGTAACCTTGCATAGAGTTATGAGAGAATTTATTACAAAACTGTTGTCTCCCAGCCTCAGTTTTCAGTTTCAAATAAGTGACTTGTCCTTTGTTTATACAGACTTTCATTTTACCCCATTGTTAAGGGATGTTTTTGCTTTGCTAAGGAAATCATCAAGATATTTTTAGCTGTGCATTTATTTCAAAAAATATTATTTAACAGAGTTGGAAAAACATTTTTACTGGTCTCTTCCTCAGATGGGAACCAGAGAGTAACGGAAGGATTTGCCACATGATTTTCACTTGCTGAATTATTTCACTTAGGTTTGGAGTTTTTTACTCCTTTAACTATGGGAGTCTTGTACATGTGAAATCTTTTTAGGTGGGGAAGAGGGGATTTAATTTGGAATTTCATGATTGCTGTGAAATGAAGGTGTCAGCAGCCATATTAAAAAGAAAAAGTTCTTGGTACTAAGTTTGTCTTACAGTTCAGGTTTGCATTTTAGCCTTGATCACGTTGACTTACAGTTTTTTGAGCAGTCCTGGCATAGACTCTGGTTTTAGTCAATTACAAGCTAAAGACAAAAATTTCTTTGTATCTGATACCTTGAGCAGTAGCAGTGGTCAGTGTGGTGTTACTGCTTTCTATATTCATAATGGGGACAAAAAGAAATGTTTCAGGTTAATTTTCAGTACATCTCTCTGAGGCCCCATTAACAATTCTGACTAACCAACTCCTTTGTACATGTTGAAAAACTAAACTACTATGGAACTTCACAGAAGATGGATAAGGAAGATAGATGCAAACTACTTAAATGAGTGGTTTAAAATGTATTGATAAGTATTACAATAACTTTGATTTTTCATGTTTTTATTCTCAACGGTCAAACATGTTTATGGTATCTAACTTAAATTTATTACCTTTACTGCCTGAACAGGCTCCTATTGCTTTACTATTATCTGAATATATATTTTAATTTTGAGACCTTTCTTACCCTGCTTTCTCTATGATGTCCAAGATTTAAGCCATCATTCTTTCTGTGGTACTCCCGCCATAATATAGAGTAATCTGTTATCTGTGTGCACATCAACAGTGACGTAGCTCTCTTTAGGGCTTTGTAGGAAAAGGCAAACCTTTAAGTAGCTACTTAATGCAAATTTTAGGGCACATGAAAGGAATAAATAATTAACCCTAATTTAACACAAAAAATACTGTTTTAAAAATGTCTGGCAAGAGTGTTATTTTTTAAAAAGCTCTCTGGATTAACCTGCTACCTGTGCTACAGCAGGTACCACAATTAAGCGTTTGGTCCTGTGTCCTTACTTGGCTCAGAAACAGAAAATATGTAAATATCTAGTATGTATTGAAGTATGTGTATTTTTGTGTGTGTTTTGCTTTGGCAATCTCCACGAGTTTTATCCAAACCTGGAATAAATGTCATTTTTTTCCCCTGAATATGGTAGCAAGTTCATAGAATGACTTTGGTGACGTATTTTCCAGTGTTTTCTCTCAGCTGTGACAAGGGGAAATTTAAACTCAGTGAGATTGCAGTGATACCCATGCATTTATTCCTTGGGTCCTCTTCTTCCTCCCTTCACTGTCAGTTGTTAGAAGAGAGTAAGTTTTAATTGTAAGGATTTGACATCTGGTTTAGATTTGTGAGAATGTATTTACATGGTCTGCTTTAGCAGCCTGATGTATGATACCTAAACCTTACACTGGAAATATATAGCGTTAGACACCATTGGTCATGCTCTGGAAGTTCCTCTTTTAAATGCTGGTGCTAATGGTTGTGACTAATTGACCCACTTGATAATAATTTTTTCCTCATAAACCAAAAAATTCTTGTAGTTAGGCTAGTCACAAACTGTGTTTTTTGATTAATCCTTTTATTTCCTTAGTTTTCCATTTGAATTGCAGATAAAAATATACAGGACTGTGTTTTATGTAAGTAATTTGGATTAGCATCTTGGTAAAGTTTGTACTAATCACAGTGGTTCTGAATATCTAGCATGATGTGTATAAGCAGTTCCATTTTTAACATGAAATGTATTTGTATTTCAAGGGTTCCATTGTCAAATCCTTCATTAGCATCAAAATGCAGTAACTTGCCATCATCTGAGGAACATATTCAGAAGCTAAAAGAAGCAGGAAAAGATGGTGATAAGCAGCTGATCACAGTAAGTAATACCCTTTTAGTAAGGCTTATAGCTTCTCGAAGAAATTACTTCTGAATTTGCAGTGCTGTGTTTTAACAAATTTGTCTAAAAATCATTACTTACTCATACTACTTACCACCACTGTAAATGACTTGTAAAAGTAGAACCTGTACTAAATTGCCATTCAGTGTTGATGGGAGATTGGTGGCAGCAAGCCTTAATGTTTAATGTTTCTTGTTAAAATAAATTTCTGCAATTTCTAAATAGAATGGCTGTTCTTGGAAAATAGGGAGAGTGAATGTGCCTTTACTTCCGTGTAAATTATCAGTTTCTTAAAATTTCAGATTTACAGGAGGAGATGCATCTGGTAGATTGCGTGCAAAATTAATACCAACAGATTTGTTCCTGTGTCCTTAAAGTGTCCATTGTTCTGAGACCAACTTAAAGATTTCCCAGTGCATGCACTTATTTTTACCATAGTATTTAAGCAACAGTACCAGTTAGGTTATTTATTCTTACCCTTTTGACTGTGAGCTACAAAATACAGCTAACAATAAAATGCAAAATGAGAAGGGAGTGACACAGTTGTTCTGTCGTCTTGTAAAATCACACAACTTGATTGTGAGAGAGTTGGAGTTTTTAGTTGTTTTGGTTTGTGTTTTTAATAACCCCCATGTCAGCTAATCCTTGAGAAATGAAAGGCTAGAGAGGGAGAGGAATCCAGGCCATTAGGAAGGACGCAAGTTTCTTATGAAATTATACCTCTCATATATATAATTGGAGATGTTACTAAATCGTTATTTTTTCATGTAATACATGGATTATACACATGGAAGTATTTACTGAAATAGAACCAAGTGAATTCTGAACACTGTCTTATATCCATATTGAAATATTTTAAAACTAGAGCTTCCTAGAACTAAATTTATAAATATATCCTTCATTTGCCTGAAGTTACACAAATCTAGGCACATACAAATCTAGGCATGTGAATGCCCAGCCGCAGGATAACTGAACTGTGTCTAACGTTTAAGAAGTATTTCAGTTACTGCCTCTTTGAAATTCATTTTACCAACAAAATTAAAATAAATTATTAAATATTTTAACTACATTAAAAGGACTATAAGAATATCCCTTTTCATTTCTGTAAAAGTAACTTAATTTTTACTCACACAGTAATAGAACTTGGCTGAAAAGTTGCTAGGATCTTTGACAAGAAGAAATACAGAACTTCCTGCTTTGCTACTGAAGAGGGGTTGTGTAGCCCTCTGCAGTGTTTATTATACAAAGAGAATTTTTGCAAGTTACTGACTACTATGCTGGTAGTATCCTTGTATTCAGCTAGAATTAGGAGAGTAATCTTTTCTTTAGGTATACAACAATAAAAGTTATTTACCAAACAAAATTTTAAAGAAAGGGTCATTGATGAAGAGCAATGGGGAAAATGAGGAAGAATGGGAGAGACTTAGTTTGTGGTTTTCTGTGTGTATTTCTGGAAAATGCAAGTGAGCATTGTATTTAATTTCTGAATGTGCAAGTAACAGCTTCACAGTATCTTGCGTATTTCAGCACTTCATACAAATCTAATTCACTTTGATTTCATTGAGTTCAGAGTAGGCTTTTTATTGTGTGGAAAGGGCATTTTAATCCTTTTTATTGGTATTTCAGTTTACCAAGAAAACATTAGATAAGGTATTGGTCTGTTGTTCTTTTACCTTGGGGAAAACTGCTCTTTTGTCAAAACAGAGAGAGGAACCCAAATACTAGGTAAGCCACTTTGTAAAATACTGACCTTGACCTTGATTACAGTGGAGATGAGACGCAGTTACATTTAGAATAGTTTGTGCCAGCTTCTGGAGGTGAAAAGTGGCTAAATTCATTTCTAAAGTACTAGACTTTCCTCTTACAAATACTCAAAAGATTGGGGAATAAATGCATGTAATAAAATAAGGTACATTTTGTAATTAATAGTTTTACTTGCAAAACCATGGTGAGTTTTTAAAATGTGGCTTCAGAATGGCTGGGCTTATTTTTCTGTTAGTAGTTGTAATTATTTTCAAAGGTGTTTATGTTGTGAGAACAGAGAAATTATGAATTTGGTTTAAAAACTGCTGAGATTGAAATTTCTCCTATGTGGAGAGCAGTCTCACTACACAAGGTCAAATCACTTAAATTAGCATTTGTAGTGTCTACAAAATTATAGTTAATAGCTAGAAATCATTTTTATTTTAAGTGTCTGGCATGTTAAGAGAAGCAGTTGCATTATTCTTTACCTTGAGCAAAGTTGGGAAGTCATGCTTTTATTCTTAGCAAGAGACATTTAATTGGCACTTTGTTAGCAAAAAAAAAAAAAAATTAAATGCCTGAAAGATGCAATTTTGGGCTCTCCAGTGTGAAATCTGATTCTCTTGCAGATCTGTCAAGCCAGTCCATCTTAATGTATGTACAGAATCCTTTATTCTTTTTGTAACCAAAGCTGAAAAACTAATTATTTATTTGACTAGTCACATAATGTAGTATCTTTATTTTGCTGCTTTTTTACTACTGAATTTTCCTAGTCTTTTGTATGTACGTTTGACACCTGTCTTTTTAATTTTCTTTGCGGTATCTGAGGCTCAGAATCTGGAATGTTACAGTATTGTCTGTGTATTCTAATCTTTTTGGTCCCTGAGCTATATTTAGAGAGGTGTTATGGTAAAACTGGGCTTTGTTTTTCACAATATGCTTTGGTTTTTTCATATTTAATCCTTAAAGATGTATCTTAGCCTCCTTCTTCTCCCATATGATTGCTATAATGAATAGCTTAGTTTTCTTTTTTTCTTAAGTAATATAATCTTTACAAGCTTTAAGGCTGTTTGGCTGTAAGAGAAGTGAAATAACACAAATTCTGTTCGTAGAAGAAATTTTTAGTAGCTGCACTTGCACCAGTCTTTCTTGGTACACATCATCTATTTATCTGGGCAACTTTCAAACATAAAATTATCTTCATTTTGTAGAAGTACATCTAAGTCAAACGATGGGTTGTTTCTGTTCAGATTTGCTTGCTGTCGCACATCTTAAAAAGCAAGTCTCTTCAGAGCATGGAACTTCAGCTGAGAACAGCAAAGAGTCTAATATTCCAACAAACTTCACAAAGCAAACAGTGCCAGAAAACAATGGTGTTTGAAGTGACATGCAAAGACTTAGGTTCAGACTGAGGAGAGTATGATCTCTTTTTTTGCGGGAAAGAAATTAAGGTCGAGGCTTAAAATCCACTGCATTCCAAATCCGTGACTTAGTGTTTGATGGAATAGTCTGTTCTGAATATTTGTGAACTGCACCCCTTACACTTCATTTAAATGAAGTTCAGTTGGTAGGTCAGCAGGTTGCATGAAGCTCCATGGGAAGCTTTATAGACTAATGCACTGGAATTGTGCTTTACTTTGCAATTACATGAATGTGATTTGCAAATACGGGAACTTGAATATGAAATCATCTGTTCTTTTAACTTCTGAAATAGAAATATAAATGCACAAAGCACATGTTTTCAGTTTTGATCAAAGGAGAGATGCTGTACAACCAAGACAAGGAAAGTCAGTTGTTTTCATCTTGTAAAAATTCTGCTTGCCTGTCCGACCTAGGACAGAATTTTGACCATAAAAATAAGAATTCATAAAAGCATTAATGCTACAAAGGAACGTCCTAAATAATTACCTATGAAGCACAGGGATACTTACTCCATTTTGAGGAGGTCTGTTGCTTTGAATCTGGCTAGTATTTTGAAAATAAGTCATCAGTTTTAGAAAAAAATATGTAAAATGAATGAACAGTGAAAACAAATCACCAAAGTGATAGAAGGATAGTATAGAGTTATGGAGACCTATTTTGCCTTTCTAGAGCTCTGAGTTAATGCCTGGATGCTAGCAAATGTGATTAAATGTAGTTGATCTTTATAAGTATCAGCAAGTGCATGGATCAGGATTGCGTGATGGAAGGTGCTTTTGATTCTTAGGTTTGAGTTGGTGCTACATGTGGATGTGATGTGCATGCTGATCCAGTTTACACATTTGGATATTATACTTGAATTTTTCTTTACATATATTTTGATTAAAATTGAACACAGTTTCCTGCTTGACTGAAATAGGTTATCTATTAAATAAATATTTTTATTTAAGGTGAAAACGCAGCCCTTAGCGGAAATAATAAGTGTAAGAGTGATTTCTTATGAGCCTGAAGAAACTTGCATCGCAATCATTTAAAGTTGCTATTTTCTTCCTTAAACTGATATAGTCTGGTTAGGCAATTTCTCTGAAGATTTAGAGAATGGCTTTTGGGCAATCTCTCATTGTTCTCTTTAGTTCAGTACTGCCTCTCTCCTGTCCTGTAAGCCCAGTGAAAACGAGACAGTGACTGCTGTGTAAGCATAAGGGAGGGAGTTTGGTACTTGAGAGCAGTTACTTTTCTTCCTACACAAATGGTGCCCTTTGGGATAGCTCTGTTATTACAGGGATGGTATTCTTCCTTATTATCACTTCTTCCCGGTTCTTCTTCACTGCAGCAACCCAGCTTAGTCTTGCAAATTCAGGTGGCTTGTAAGTGGTGTCCTTTGTCCTGAAGGGAGGTGGGAATGTTTTGTAACGTTAGCTGGGAGCTGCTACAGGAATTCAGGCCCCAAGGCCGCTAACATTGTGTTGTGGGTTAACCCTGGCAGGCAGCTGAGCACCATGCAGCTCCTCCCTCATTGCCCCCAAGTGGGATGGGGGAGAGCAGTTTCACAGGTAAAGCAAAAGCAGTGCATGCAAGCAAAGCAAATTAAGGAATTCATTCACTACTGTTCATCAGCTTGTAGGTGTTCAGCCTTCTCTGAGAAAGCAGGACTTCATCATGTGTGACAGTTGGGAAGATAAATGCCATTAACTTCAAACACCCTCCCCTTCCTCCCTCTTTCCCCAGCTCTTATTGCTCAGCACGATGCCATACGGCGTGGGATAGCCCTGTGGTCAGGTGGGATCAGTTGGTCCTGGCTCTGTCCCCTCCCAGCTTCTTGGCACCCCCATCCTCCTTGCTGGCACAGCAGTGTGAGAAACAGAAAAGACCTTGAATGCTGTGTAAGCACTGTGCAGCAATAGCTAAAACATCCCTGTGTTATCAGCCCTGCTTTGGTCACAGATCTAATACACAGCACCGCAACACCTGCTGTGAAGGAAATTAACCTTATCTGAGCCAAAACCTGTGCTCATCAGAACACTTTCTGTGATATTCCTGATTAATATTTTTATATAGGTTAAGAACCTGTCCATCGTAAATGTTGTGCAGATTTATTTTCTTACTTTGTATTGTTTTTCATTTTGCTTTAGCCAATGACTAGTGAAGATACAATTTCGTGATGGGTGATGACCCTCCATTTTCATTTTTCAAGTATATTAAGTAAAACTAGAAACATCACAGCTTTGAAAGTTTCAAGTTGGTTTTGTTAGAATAGCTCTTTAGGAAGATGGGCACTGGCGACGGGCTGGTTTTTTCTTGGTTGGTTTGGGTTTTTTGTTCAAAATGAAGACTGGATTTTATTCTGAGTTGGGACATGTCTTCTGATCCTCCTGGTCAGCAAGGGGATCTATCCATCAGCTTCAGTCTTGAATGCATTTTTCACTGAAATAGCATTCTTTGACCTTTAAATTTTCTTTGGAGAGCCCCAAAATCTTTGTGTTGTTTCTTCCTGCACTTCTTGTATTTCCTTTCCAGCCTGCCTGTTTCTCTGGCTGGGCTTTATTCTTTGTTCTGTGAAAAGACTAGAGAAGAGGAAAAACAATCTTCCTCTAACTAATACTAGCTAATCAAGACGAAGGTGACCTAATCTGTGCCTGAAGAGAGAGAAAAGAAAGGAAGAAAAAAAAAGGCCCCTTTTCATCTCCTACAGAGGCACCAAATGCCTTTTTTGCTTGCAGGGTTCCTTATTGCACATATGGAGGATCAGCAGACATGCACCTTCTCAAAGAAGATATTGGTAAGACTTTTCTTTCTGTCTAACACAGAATTAAGAAAGCCTTCTGCATTTAAGGCAGTGTTGTCTCAATGTTCAGTTACAGTTAGCCTTGAAACAGTGGATATCCTGTACTTGAGGATTGCCTGAGGTGCTGGAATGCTTAATTGCCATCTACATGTGCAGAATTTGCTTAGGAAATAAAAGTGTATTTTCTCTTTATTGTTACTGTTTAGAAAACTGAGTTGTAATGGAGTAACACGTTTTTTTCTGCCTGAAACCCCACATTTTCTTGAATATTCATCTGAAAAACATTTCTGTAAATTCTGAGTGCCAAACCTCTTGCATCTTTTTCTACTTGTGACAAGTCAGCACTTTATTTTTCAGTATCTGATGTTTGCTGAGAAGATTCCACCCCTACACTTTCAAATCCTAGTTATATTTACTCATAATACAGAAGGTGCTCCTAGGTTGTTGGGGTTTGGGGTTTTTCAGTTTTGTTTTGTTCGGGGTTTGTTTTGCTTGGCTTGGGATTTTTTTGTTGTTGTTGTTGTTCTAGTTTTTTGGCAGCATTTTTTGTAGTTTTTTCGTTTTGTTTTTTTGGTTGGTTGTTGTTGAGCTCTTCCCATTAGGAAGGTCTGGCAAGCTTTAATGCAGTATTATGATTTGGGACTTTTTTCCTCTGGATGCATGCCCTTTCCACTTTTGCTTATGCAATGGCATCAGTTTAAAAAGAGTCAGATCCTCTAGATGTTTTATTGAAGTACAAAAATGCATTCTTCATAATTCCTTACTTTATTTTGCATGTCCTTTTCTGTTCTTGTAGTCTGTGTTGGATTTTAAAGCTCCTGCTTTTAATTTTTGGCTGAAGTATTATGTCCTGTGCTGTGGCTTTGAAATAATACTTCAGTTATGCAAAAATCTTCTTCCTTGTCTTCAGGAGACTGTAAAATATTTCCTAAAGGCTGTACTCCACATTTATCAGGGCTGTGCAGTTCAAAAGATTGCTTTAGGTACTACAGTGTGCTTTTTTTGATAATTCATGAAACAGGGTTTTCATATTAACCTATGTTGTTAGCCCATTGATACAACTGAATATGTGTAAAATAGTAGTATCCGTGAAATCCTTAGAAAACAAAATCCAAAGGGAAAATCTCCCCCCAAAACTCGAAGCCACTGATACCAGCAACATCTGAGAAAGTCTGACTGTAAAATACAATATGGCAGTACTATTCCAGGGAAGTAATCTATTCCTGGAAACTTGCAAAACAGCATATGTATTTACAAGGCAAGATGGGGTGAGCTAGGAAGCCAGAGAACTTTGAGAATATCCTTGCCTTGAGTTTTCTGATGACTTCCTACATAACTAGGTTTTTTTTGGCTTGAGATTTTTGTTAGTAAACTTACAGGTTAGTTTAATACCTTGAGCTTCTTCATTATTTGAACAGAAACCACTTTACAAGACTTACTGCAGTACAAATACTTAAGACTTGCTTTATGTAGCTGATTTTCTAATTTAAATGGTGGGGTTTCTTGGCATATATTCCAAGCATCAAAGTACATTTCACTTACCCTCCTCTAGATATAGGGGCTATGTTCTCCGTGTTCAAGATAGGATTTTTAGGTTTGGTTCAGTTGGTTCATCTCTAGATAGTCAGCTGTACTGCCTTTTATCATTCAGGTATTAACCCTTGAAATGCAGTATCTTTTGGTGGCTAGAATAGGTACTTTGTTTTGCTGCTTTAGAGGAGGTCTGCAGGTGAAATAAAATGTGTTAGGTTTGATTTTTGCGCTTTTAAAAAGCTTGTCTTATTCTGACTTTACAAATCTAACCTCAGGGTTCATCTTTCCCTTTTCCTTCAGAAACATAATGTACTCCTGTTTCTCCTTCTGTATACAGTAGGAATCTATATGTTGATGTATGGTTAAAGCAATGACTTCCTAGATTCAGCTTCTTTGTTTTGGCTGAGTTCCATAGATGTGCTCCTAAGGAGATGTTCAACTCTGAGTTTGTCTGGCCTGTTGTGCCTTTAGTTTCTTCTTGGAAAGAAACTGATACCTATGCTTTAGATGGCACTAATGTCTCTTTGAAATAAGTTGCTGTTGTGTGGAGAATTGAACTGTTGTTTAGCTCTTAGACATGCCTTTGAAGGTGGAAGGAATAGAAAATGTTTTGTAAATACTTCTTCTGTGTTGCAAAATGCTAACTTCTGTAAAATTCAGTTCATGTGATCTGTTTCCTTGCAAATTGCGCACACAGATCAATTTAATGTTAAGAAACACCCTCAAATCTTTTTTTCCTCATGTAGTGTACTGGTCTAGAGTAGAATAGAATAACCTCTTGTTTCTCTATTGCTTGTGATGTATGTTTAAATAAATTAAAAGTGACATTTATTGCTGCTTACATAAGCTCAATTTCCAGATGTAGTTGAAGAGAAAAAAAAGTAGTTTGAGCATTAAGCGGTAACTTAAACATGCCTTTTTGGCTAGGGATTTCATTCTAACTGGTATTCTTTTGCTCTTTGCAAAAGGCAACCCCAGCACCTGGTACTTCACTCTTTTTTAGGCACTGACTCTGAAATCTGAGGATGTTTCCAAATTAATAACACTTCTAATGAATAAACATAAAGCAATAGGTAGAGTAGTGCCCTGAGTTTGGTAATGGTTGCATACAGAGTAGGAGGATAACCTAGAAGGTCATGAGTACTAGGATTTTCCATTTGCAGTGTAGCTGCTATACGGTGTCTCAAAAATTGCCTTGAAAGATTTGGTATTGATCAGCTGTTGCAGGCATTTTGCTGATCTTAATGATTATTTCCATAGCTTTTGTTTTTTTATAATACCCTTCCAGATTTTCAGGAAAATGGCTCACCTGTGGCCTACCTCAAAGCAGCTCACAACCAAAAGACAAGCAGCAGCAGAAGTGTGGGGAAAACCAAATAGTGTGGGGCTGGATATGGGAATTTTCTTTGTGGAAGATGTTTATATTTCTGCAGATGGGAAAATGAAGGAAGAATTCTCTGTTCTTCGTATGTCATAAAATAAAAGTAATTTGTTCAGAAGTTATGGGGGTGGAGGTAGTTTTTTTAGGTGGAGTTTGTCTTGTGATTGATGCCTGTGCCTTTTAAGGGTATATGGGTTTTTGAAAGATGAAATTCTAAATTCTGTGCTTGTTGTTTCTCCTGTTTCACCCCGTTTTAGCCTTTGTGTTGAATTTCCAGAAGATATGCTATTAGGAGGGATATCCAATTCAATGGAAGTTCTGTTCAACTGTATTTACCGCGCAAGGAATTGATAAATACCTGTTTTGTGGGTTATTTGTTGGTTTGGTTTTGTTGTTTTCCTTTTTTTATAGGATGGAGGACAGAAGAGATTTGGTGCTATTTCCTGTAATATTTGTGGAATGCTTTACACTGTGTCAAATCCAGAGGATGAAACCCAACATCTGTTATTCCACAACCAGTTCATAAGTGCGGTTAAATATGTGGTAAGAAAACCTTCTCTTTTGAAAGACATAAACAATATCTTTTGTTCGCTGTGTACTAGTTACAATTCATATTACATTAAGTTGTGTTTTAATAAATTATTATCACAGTAGGCCACAAATCATCCACTTTGGGAAATAAATGTTTTTAAAAGCCGTGGTAGAGAGGTTATATGTTATGTATAAAATTAGTTAGTACAATAATGGCGTTTCACTGCCATATTACTATTTGTGCTACAATTACCTGATCTTTGGGAGGTGTGAGGATAGCGATAGGAAAACAAAGGAATGTCACTCTTCTGAAAGTACTAAATACAGATTTCTGTACCACTGGTGTTTGCAGCGATTAACTTAATAGTCAGATGAAGGGCTGACTGTCCTCTTTCTGTAAGTGTGTGATCTTAGATGACTTATAAATTACTTTTCCATTAATTATGTGTAATTTGAGGAGAGACTGCCTAGGAACTCAACTGATACAACTTCCTAGTGTATTGAAGCTATACTGAATTTATAATGAGATTGTGATCTCCAAAATACAAAGTATTATTTCCAAGCTTCATTAGATATGCTGTCTCTGATTATATCTCTCATAATAAATCTCAGATTTGAAAAATGCTGTATAATTTCAAGTACATTGTAAAATCAGCTACTTCACACTAGCTGATATTACAAGACATAGGAAATGGCTGTTGACATGTCTGAAATCCAGAATAGAATCCACAAAGTTTATTTTCTTTATCATACATGTTACCTTCAGTACTCTACACTCGAGTAGATAAGACCTCCAGGATAACTGAACTGAGGCCACCTATTTATTTCATGTAGGTACCAAATGGCTGTTGGGCTACTCTTAAATCTCAAGCACAGCTTTATCACACTGTTTGCAAATATAAAGCTGTAACTTCATAACTAAAGTGCTTGAAACTCCCTGGTGAATAGTTCTGGTATTTATTCTGTCCTTGGTTAGTTTTCACCAAATAATCCAGATGTCTGGAAAGATCTCTTCTGATACACATTGGCTGCATCATAGGGTGGGACTGGGCAGAAAGTGTGATGGAACTCAGTGCATTATAATGGCAGCATAAAATACATTTCCCCATTTTATCCTGTTTTTCCTCCCTCTCCCCACCCAAGTACTTTCAGATCTTGAATGTTACCAAAGATGTAAACATAACTTACAGAAGATGGTGTTTAGTTCTTTTGGACAGAAGCTGGCACATGAGTTCAATAGCTACTTAAAGCTGCTATGTTCATGTAGGTAAGAAGCTGTACTGAAGTTCTGAAAGTTTTGGAAGTTGAAAGAGCTGGAATTTCACACTTGTGTGTATGTCTAGGGTAACAACATAATTAACATAAAAGTGAATGAGCACACTGCCTTAAACCAGTCATAAATAACTTCATACAGAGTTAGGCATGCTTTTAACTGGAGAAAAACTTTCCCTGTTATTTTCTCACTTGCTAGCCATCTTCTTAAAACTTCCAACAATATGTACTCAAGCAAATTATTTGTATTGTCAGTTCAGTGAGTAAACAGTTTTCTCTCTGTAATCTTCTGAGGCTTTAGTTGTGTGTTATGACATTGTAGACAACTGTAGAACCATGGAGCCATTAATGCCTTAGGTTTTAACTTTCATATTTTTCAAATCCTGTGCTGCCTAGTGTGTAACTCTGAAGCTTCTTGTAGCCTGTTAATTTCTGCTCTCTCACACTAGGTAGGCATAACAAAGCCTCTCCAGGCCTGCCCTCCAAGGACACTCAGACCGTCCTAGGCCCAAAATATGTAAACCAACATCTTAAGAGGGGGGTGAGCTTGGGGAAACCACATCATTAACTGAAGCTTTAATTGGAGAATTAACCCTGATATACAAATGAACCAAACTTACAAAAGTGTGAAGAACTCGTGAGCTCTCATCCATCTTGGGGTCCATCTTGGCAGTAGCTTCTGGCTCCCAGGGTGTACCTTTGAAGGCCTTTCAAATAAATACCCACCTTTATTTCCTTATTTTTGTCCAGTCTCTGTTTTTAGGTGGCCTCTCAAGGCATCACCATGATTTAGATGGTTATTCTGTAATGGAAACTGCAGAGTAAGAGGCAAAAGAAGAACTCTTTAACAGGTCTTCAAATTCCCCTCTGATTTTTTTTTCCCCTCATAACAATATTTTTCCCTCAAACAATCTTAACACTGTTTTCTGCATGGGTGAATAACTTTTGCCATGCTAAATAGATAAGTTTATACCACTAGTCATTTGATCTGGAGTCAGTGGTTCTTGGTTGATAGTATTGTGACAGAAACGTTCTCACCTCCTCTTAGAAAATAATTTCAATTTAAGATAAGCCTTCTTGTCAGTGAATTAGTACACCAAGTGACTACTTGTTAATTCTTAGTCATCCAGAAATACCAGAATGATTGCTAATTATCCTGGTTTTGCTAGGAGGTTTTTTGTGGGGATTGTTGAGAGGATGGCTCATAGGTTTCTGGATATTTGTATGTCGGTACTGTGTTGAAATTTTAACTACCTTCCTTCCTTGCCCTGACAGTGTTAGCTGGACAGTAGCATCAGGGGATTAAAAAAAGTGTACTAGGGTGTGTCCCAGTAACTCCTTGGTTAGGCTTTCTGGTCCAGGAAGATGTGGTCTCGGTGACCTTGATGTGTTACTTGATTAGCTCTCCTAACACTTGTTTATATGTAGTTGATATGTTTGGCATTACTTGGGATTTAGAGGCCATTCTAAGATACCTTATAAGCATTTGTTATTCACATTCTTCATGTCGTATGATGAGGTCCCAGTCTGACTTGAGAAAAACTTTTTTTAGTTTTTTCTCCCTTTTAAACATCTCTTGTTATGGGCTTAGTCGTTCTATGAATGATTCATTTCACGGACTCAAAAAAAGTAGGTCTGTATACATTATCATGCTAGAGCTTCTTGCTGTGAGCTGTGAAAATGGACATTATTGTTAGTGTCTTGCCCACCTGCACGCAGCTGCTCTGTGGGTTTTTTAAAAAGTTTTGAGTAGCCAGAAGGTAGTTTGCATGTAAATAATAAATTATTTTTTATCCTCAACAAAATAAAATTTTGATTGGTGGGTTTTTTTAAAGGCCTATCTTACTTCTTGTAGTAAAAAATTCTGTTTAGGTCTCTAGAGATATCATGATGCCCCCAAAAGAAGGACAGGCTAACAAGGAGATGGTATTGGATACTTGCTTTGTCATGGATATCTGATAGAGATGATAAGGAAATTATAGTCCTTTTGTGCAGAGAGGAAGTTTGGCAAATGTAATGGCATTTTCTAGATTTTAGGAACAGAAGATTGGCAAGGATTGATACAGGTTTTCTTAAGGGTGACATTTGCTATTAATAGAAGTGTGCAGATTAAATTAGCAAGAAGGTAAAATGGACAAGGTATAGCACTGGAGCAGGAATGAGAGATGCCTCCAACTGCAGACAAATGTAGCAATTTGTCTCACTGTTCTTCTGGTTTCAGACACCTGAAAGTCTCCAGACAGATGATGCCGTTCTAGCACGTATGTGCACTGAGTGGTGATGTACACATCAGGTGGTAGCTCCAGCAGAATGGGCAACTCTGTGGGATGGATAAATGATCCAGTTTTATAAAATCCTCTAGCTGTGATACCACACAGTATCAGTTCTGCATCCTCTCTATGATATGACGCAAGATCAACTTAGTATTTCTGCAAAATCTTTGTGTAAGAGCAAGGCATTTTTAATGGTGCTTTGAAGTTGCAAAGCCAAAAAACTTAAGTTAGTAAATGCCTGTGTGATTGCAGTTAATGTGTTTGTATTTCAGGCTCATCTTCTTGATTAAGAACATCTTGATCTTAAGAAAATGGAGGAAACTGTTATTAGGGCTGTGTGATCTGATAAGTTTACAGCTGTTCTGCTGTAACAGCACCCAAGTTCATCTCTGAACTTCTTAGAATTTTCACATTTTAAAAAAAAAAGCAATATTTGACTTCTTGACATCTAAAATTAATAGGATATTGGGATTGAAGATGGTGCTGAACTTCATGTCATCTTGGAAGGATTTCATGCTTGTCTTGATTAGCATTAATTCCAAAAGTAATGCATCTGTATGATATAAAAATAATGTTACAAATGAAGTTCTTAACCATTAGCAGTCTTCTGTGAGAAGTTTTAATAGAGGATGATATTTGGTAGTTACATCCAAGGATCTTTAAGCATTCTGCAGTCAAAAAGGCATTCTCTATATTCCATTCATAGGAAAGAGAGGCAGAATATCTGTACTTGTCAGGAAGAAGAATGCAGTAGACCCATTTCTCTGCTGCAGATTGTCAAGGACAATAGTTTACAGGATTTCACACTAGACTTCATTACTAGAGAAAAAATTAATGAATTTTTTTTTAGTGAAGACCAAGAATTATACAGTATTAACCATGTTTTCCTCAATACCTCAGTATTTTTGAGGAAAAAGAACTTTTTAAGAAAGAAACAGCACTGGTTTTTTTTTCATGTATTTGTAATCACTTGAGAAATACTGAGTACAGAAAAGCCAGAACTGACGTACACAGAAAGGCGCCAGCATTGCTATCCTGTTTCCTACTCGTATGTAAGAATTTCTAAAAAATTAGGAAATTCGTGGGAAGCAGGCTGTCACTTCTGCTGACTTACGCTTTTAAAGACAAATCTACATCAGAGATTATTTTAAACTATTAAGCAGAAGATAATGAAAAACAGCACTGAACAGTTAGTTACTGTGCTGTTAATGTTGGAGCCATCTTTACTACCTCATTCTTTATATACATACATCATATGCAGTGAAAGCAATGCACTGCACTCTGTAGTGGTAGCTACTGTCTGTACTATTTCATGAGGTGGTAGCAATTGCTTGTCTGTATTGCCGTTTTTGTAATAGTGTCTTTCTTTTGTAATCCTACTGCAACTGCACCTTAAAAAACAAGCAGAAGCAACCTTTATTCTTGTTTGAATTGGGAGGAAGTTAGAGGTAGATTAAAAAGGAGCTAACTGTGCCTTGCAGAGTTGCCTTATTTTCTGAAGCAATTACAAATACTTGTAGGATAAATAGTCCCAACATGGAGGGGAGGAGGGTGTTGTAACAGCTCTTACCACACCCGTTACAGCACCAGCCTGCCCAGCTGTGGTGAAGGGTCTCTGCGTGCCTTGCTGCTGCTGGCTGGAGGTAATCTGTTGTTGGGCACGGACTTGCAGTATCAGGGAGGAGTGCTGAAATCATGTGCTTTTACTCCAGGCCTTGGGGAACATGTATCCCTGTGGGAAGAGTAGCTTTCCTTTTAACTTCTTTGGTCATCACAGGCCACATATGTCAATGCTTGGGCATCTGATTTAAGAGTAAGTAAGTCTTAATGTCCTACACTAATGTCAATTAAAAGGAAAGGAAAAGCAGTTTGTCTGACATTGCAGTAGAATGCTATATATTGCAGACATAGGACTTCTGTTTCTTGTGCTGAGGTGTTCTTGTCATCTGTCTGCTGAAAGAGGCCCACTTCAGTCGTCAGTGATGGAAATACCTTGCAGACTCTAGTATTTTAGTAGTGTTAAAGTAGTGGGTGGTTGGTTAAAATGTGTTAATAGGTGTGTTTAGGGAAATTATTTTCAGACCACATGCAAAATACTGTCACTAAAGCATATTTTGTGTACTGTAAATATCTTATAGGATTAGTCCCAACTGCAGCTGTAGCACTTCCCTTTAATGTTACAATATGACAGAGCTGTGACCAATCTTGTGCATTGCTTCCATTTGCCTGGTGTGAAGGAAGCAAAACTCAACAATAAGGATGCTAAAGGTGCAAATAAATACATGAAATCATAGTTTTTCTTTTTAAAATTATTAGAGCTGCATATGACTTTAAAGGCTCAATATGGCTTTAAAATGGCTTCACTAAAAGTCTGGATGAGCATAGGGTTAGCAGAAACTTTTTGGAACGTTGCATCTAAAAGATGCATTTCTGAATAAATTCCAAAATACTTCAATTGAGAAACTACCCCGCCTGTGAATATCATCAGTCTCCATATTATACAAATTACTTCAGAAGATGAACAGGTGGACAGTAATGAAAAGAATCAGTCTTACGCATATGAGAATCAATTATTGCATTTTTACATAATTATTTTTAGACTTGTGCTAATATACTGTTGCTTAAAAGCATAAATACTGTGATGTTGAGAAGTGTTCCGTTCAATATTGGATTTCATTTTGTGGAAATACCTGGCTATAACATTAACAGGGTATCTTAACCTAAAAATTAGTGTTGAATTTTCTGACCTAGGCTTCAGTAGTCTGGATGCTGTAATGGCAAGATTATCAAACATATTGCATTTATATCCTGAGTGATGGTTTAAAATAGGCTATAAAAAGCTCTTGCAGAGCAAACAGGTAGCCAAAAGGCAGAAGAAGACAAATATTTGAGGGGTAAGGTTTGAGGCTGGAGAGTAGTAATCCTTGCTTGACTTTTCGATGTCTTTCCAGACAGTCTCAAAAAGCATGTCACAATCCCACAGATGGCACTTTTCTGCTCCCCTGAATATTATGACACTGCTGTTTACTGCCCTTTGTGTTCAGACCATAATACATATAAATTCTAGCAGGTTCTTCTTTTGTGCATTACTACTGAGAAGAAAAGCAGACAGGATTAAAATGGTGTCTGTGTTGCAACCACTGCCATGCTGGGTGCTAAACTAACACTTAAATAGTTTCAGGGCTAGCAGCAAGTAGATAAATTTCTAAAATTATTCTCTTCATGTCCTCCTTGGGGTAAGAGAATAAAATCAATAAGAATAAAATGAGGAGCAGATCAGGTATTACAACACTGAAGTTTAACATTTTTTGTGGTAGTATATATGGCATTCATCCAGTGCCAAATTCCATTGCTTGGTCTTTAGTCAAACGTTATTTTATGGGAAGGTACAGATTTCAATGAGACTCACTCCATCAGTATTGTTTCTTCAAAGACTTTTTTATTTAAAGTTGCTTTGAAGTAAGACTTTTAGATCAGCCTTTTTAGTGGCTGAAGTTACTTCTGCATTCAGTATTTTTAGGTCCCATCAAAGCAACTTGAGTTCTAATATCTACCAGTCCCATCTTGCTAGATTTAAGTGGCTTTTTTGTTTTGTTTTTTTCCATGCAGGTACTGCTCATTATTCACCACGAGTGTGGATCTGAAGAAGAGTTAATTACCTCTATTTTTTTGAGTATGTTTATACTTCAGATACACACAACGTAGTCTCCTTCCCTATTAGATTCTTAGAAGGTAGTTATAAATTTTTTTCTAGTATCCTTCTTGTGGCTTTAACAGTTATGATCAGTAACAGAATAAACTATTCCTTACATTTTGGGCAACTGCATGCCAATCAGTTCACTTAGAACCTCCTGGAGGTCTTTCGCATGCCAGACTTTTAAAACTGAGTGTGTATTTGTGGAGGTAACTATGTTAAAAAGAATTCTTCTAATAAAACTTAGGGCTTTCTCATTCACTGGACTTGGAAAAATAAAGTATTTACGTAGGTTTGAAAATCAGTTATGTGAGCTGAATTTGCTACTTCTGTTCTTAAATTGAGTTGCACTGCAGTTCTGGGGGAAAAAAATCTAGCTGGGAAATTGTAAGACACTTTCACATTGTTTTTAGGTATAGTTAGGTTACTGTATAAATTATTGCATAAGTAACATCATATTTTATCCGTTGTGCTTATCTTAAAATGCTAGCTGAAGTTTCCTTCTCTAGCAAAGCAACTGCTAAATTGTGTGAAATCTGCATAAATTCAGTGTCTAGAACAATAATTTGCCACTTCTGCTTGTAAAGTACATCTTGTATATGGTTTAGATAAGTGTTTGTTTTATTTAGGGTTGGAAAAAGGAGAGAATCTTGGCTGAATATCCCGATGGAAAGATAATAATGGTTCTTCCTGATGACCCAAAGTATGCACTTAAAAAGGTATGGTGAGAAGGACCGGACTTGTATGTCTTGCTTTGTTTGATGTTTTCATGTAAATAATGAGAATGTTTGTAGTAAAGTTGGTGTAATTTACATGTGAACAGTTGAAATTGGACTCAAAACTGCAGTGGTTCTGTTCCCTTTTTGACAGACAGGTCAGATACCTCATGCTTAAGCACTGCTGCTCTCTTCATAGAGAGGCTGGGCCTGGGCAGGGGTGGGAAGAGCATCAGCCAACAGACTTTTTTAAAGTTTGGTGTTTTTTATAAATATACTTGCAAAATGTCTGACAAATATTTTATGTTATAAAAACTTCCCATTATATTTAAATTAACTGAAGTTTACTAACTATTACTCAGCACAAATATGGCACCATTCTCTAGGTGACTTTCTGATAAAAACAGAATTAGGTGGGAAGTGGCCTCAAAGTCATCTAGTCCATTGCCATGTCCAAAACAGGTTACGATGCATCTGACAACTTTCAAAAAATTGTACCACTGGGGATTTGTCTGATCTCTTCAGACTGTATTACAAGTGCTTTGTTATCCATAACGTTAGGAAATTTTCCCTAAATGTCTAACAGACTCTCCATATTGCAATTTAAACTCATTAGTAGTAATTGTACTGCCATAGCTATAGAAAATGTCCTTCTTTTCCTCCTTGCAGCAGATTTTTTGTGCCTGAACAAAATGATTTTTTTTTACCTTAAGGAGATTGACCGGATGTGCTGTTTTTTAGTTTATAGTCCTAAATAATGTTTTTTAGAGCTCCATTCATTGTCATGCTCTCTTCTAGATTGTCTCCATTTGTGCCATGACTCATGTCTTGAAGCTCTAAAACTGGGCCCAGCACACTAATGGAGACTTAGAGCAGTTGGGTACTTCAGTGTCCTGCTGGCTGATCTGTGTTTATACATCTTAAAGTGTCATTTCATTGTAGCCTGGCACTGACTCTGTTTAGCTGGGGATTTGCTGTCACTAATAGGGATTCTTTACAGTACCACTGTCGCAGGGTCACAGAATGGTTGAGGTTGGAAAGGACCTCTGGAGGCTGAATTGAAGCCCGACAGCTCTTGCTGGTGGTGTGGCTGTAGCAGGTTTCTTTAGTCAACGTTACTGAATTGAAAAGAAACTACAAATTTTCACATGTAATGCCGATAAGTTTATTTGTTTAGTTTTATTTTTCTGGTGGGATTACCTTAATTTTAGTACATTTGTTGCACATTCATTTTTTAATGTAATGGCTGAAGAAAAAGAAGAAAGACTGTAGCAAATTAAGTCATTCAGGATAAAGTTCTGTAGTTCTGTGTAGCTGAAGTTGATAGAATCTACAGCTGTCATAACCATGGATGACTGATTTCAAGAATAATTTTACTTAGTGTTTCAAATCAGATAATTGGATGTGTCATTAAATGATTAGTACCTGAAGGTTAAGTGAGAAAATAGTAACTCATAACATACCTGTTAAAAAATTATTTTTAAAGCATTTTTTAACACCGTTTTCTTTACTGTGAGGGTGCCTGCACATTGGAACAGATTGTCCAGAGAGGGTGTGGAGTCTCCCTCACTGGAGATACTCAAGCACTGTCTGGATGCAGTCCTGTGCCAAGTGCTCGGGGATGGCCCTGCTTGTGGATGGAGGTTGGACAAGATGTGGTACCTTCCAACCTGACCCATTCTGTGATTCTGTGATACTCATAGCATCAGTAATTCTATTTTTGCATTACTACTGTGACTACAACATGCATTCAAGAAGCTTATGCCATTTAATGAACCACATAGGTGAAGGCACCTTATTTGTCTTACAGGCGATGAGGCCTGATTGAGGCTGTTCCAATGTCCAGGTGCAGGTTCAGGAATCCCTCAGTAAAATACCAGCTCATGCATAAGCTTACATTTATGTTCATGCTGGAGTTTATCTGTTTCTTCTAGACTTGCTAATACTTAAATTTTATTTTTAGTTTCAGTTACTCTTTGCAAACCCAGTGGAAGAATAGAAAGCTGAAGGAAAGAGACAACAATTACTCTGCTTTAGAACAAATGCATACACTTTTACCTGCCTTGGCACTGTGCCTGCTGTCATCTGCTCAAAACCCTTAATGGATTAGTTCTTTCAAGACTTTAAAAATAACAAAAAATCTTCAACTGTTTTAACTTTCCTTGTAGGTCTAATTTACTTCTAAAATGTCAGAGCTCACACTTTGATTACCTGCATTCTCTCTATTAGCCTTTGACTAATGAAGTTTGGACTTAATGGAAGCTGACTAAGGGGTCTTTACTCTTCCTATTTCCAGATGAGCATTATTTAAGGAACATTTATGTGGATGATGTGTTGCAGGTTTAACTTTAGGTGTAGCTTTCAGTGTTCTAGATAGCCTAATACAGTTTTGCAAATCTGTGATTTTAATGTAAATTTATAAAAATCTGCATTTACACGTATTTCTTATAAAGCATTTAAACTTATTTTGACAGGTTGAAGAAATCAGAGAAATGGTAGACAATGACTTGGGATTTCAACAAGCTCCTCTCATGTGCTACTCTAGAACTAAAACTCTTCTTTTTATTTCTAATGACAAAAAAGTTATTGGCTGCTTAATTGCAGAACATATCCAGTGGGTAAGTGATTGAATTGGAAAAAGATAATCTGTGTTAGTACTTAATAACCTTTTTTCACAGCAAATTAGTATTCTTTGTAGGCCTTTTCCACAGAGGAAGAGACTGGGTGGTTGGACCATTCTGAAATGTAATTACTCAGTTTTGTGTGGTTGATGCTGAGGTGAGACACATGGATGGTGTCATACTTGGCTCAGACAGATCTGATCATCTAAAAACTTGCCAGAGCTGAGGGCTGGATTTTTTTCTTTCTCTGCTGTTATGCAGCTCTGGCTGTGCTCTTGCTTGTCAACAAGCAGGTTCAACTTCCTACCCAGCAGAGAGCCAACATGGTTGAAAGAGTGGATGCTCTGTATGATTGAGTTGAATCACCACAGGGTGAAACAGCTCCACAGGAAATAGAATCAGAGGACAGAACTGCACTGGATTGTGGGACAAGAAGTCATGCTTCCTGTTGCAGTACTAATCACTGATGTCACATTACCTGTCTGTTCCATTCCAAACTGTCGTGTTTTCTACTGTCCCTTGGGAGTATCAGACAACAAGCAAAACAATCCTAGCCAAAGTCAGAGAAATCTATGCAAACACTTTAATACAGATGGTAATAAGGATTGGATTATTTGTTGCTGTTACTTTAAGTGAGATAAACTCTAGAGGGGTTTTTGTTTGTTTATTCTTTTATCATGTGCTTCATTTTTGAAACTGTTACGAGAACTTAAATGAGACAAAAGTATAAAGTCTTTTTGGTAAGGCATTTTAGCAGCCAAGTGTGTGTAACTGAAATAAATTAAACATTAATTATTTTCTTCAGTCATTAGTGATGCTTTTATAAAGGAACCCACGTTTTTTACATCATCTGCAGGGCTACAGAGTTATAGAGGAGAAGGTTCCAGAAGTCAGTTCAGAAAATGAGAAGGTCATATTTGAGAGACAGAAAGCATGGTGCTGTTCAACTTCTCCAGAACCTGCTATCTGTGGGATCAGTCGGATCTGGGTGTTCAGCATGATGCGCCGGAAGAAGATCGCTTCTCGGATGATAGAGTGTCTTAGGTAAGACAGAAATGTTCCTCAGCTACACATGGTTTAGATGGAATTCAGTCCAAGATGCTGATTGCTTTGTGTGTCTCAGGCTTGTATTTCCAGGCTGCTGGTGATACTGGGGATATGGATTTGAGCACAGTTGACAGTTCTGGTGTTAGGTGGAGTTCAGTAACTAACGTCAGCACTATACAATAGTTTGTCTTCCACAGAAATCTCAGAATGCAATTTTAGTGAGTCACTCTGACAGACTGCCAGGGGGACATTCCTCCACAGTAATTATGAGTAAAGGACACAGGACTGTCTTTGGTCAAAATGTGAGATTACTCATGGACTTGGGACCAAACCATTGTCTGATTGTCCCTTCCTTAGAGGTAGAAAGAGGGAGGGAACAAAGACCCAGTGCACCAAACTATTGGATATAGTCTGGTGGCTTCCAGCTGTTGGTTTGGGTTTTTTGTATATAGTCAGGTTCACTGAACCTTATGGATATTTTCAATTTCCATGAAGCTTTAGTAGCTAGCAGTGAGTGTATTCCAGCTGAATGCTAAGTTCATGCTACATCCATAAAAAGGATTCAAACATCTGTGTTGTTGTCTAGACAAATGTTAAAAATATTGAATCTCCAAGCCTTAGGTTTCTTTCCAAGAAGTTTAAATGACAGTTCTGAGTAATGGCAAGAACTGCTCAAATCTTAGGCCTGCTGGGCTGTCAGGTTTGTACTCACCCCATCTTGTTGGAGTTTCCAGAACAGGCACTGCTGCTTCTGCCAGTCCTCACCCTCTTGGGTATTTGGAGAGCTTAGCAAAGCTGTTCTGCCCTGCACAATGCATCTTGCCTGGCTGGTGGAGCAAAGCATGATCACATCATGTTTTGGCTGACCTATTGACAGTAAAGGTGTATTCAGATAAGCATATTAACTTGATGGTTTGCTTATGGTTTTGGCAGATTAATATTGTATTCTGTAGCTTCCTAGAAACTTATTTCTAAAGGAGAGATTTCTCCCCCAAAACAATGTTGAAGTTCCTTCCTCAGCTGCAGCCCTAAAAGGTCTTTAGAATGAATTTTGATGGTTTGTTGCAGCTAGTAAGGCCTCAGTTTTCCTTTTAACTGTGCACTGCACCTCCTCTTTTGTTGTGCTCTGGTGCTTGTTTGGCCTTCCAGTAGCTCATGCTGTGTTCACTAAAAAGTTTTGTGTTACTCTGGTGCTCCATTGGTTTGTAGAAAGGTCTGATGTCCTCTAGAGCTGATGTAGATTAGGGAGCCCAGGAAGTTGCAGGAGGCAAAGGAAAGGAGTGAGACTTGCTTTGGGATGGCAGTAAGCAGTCAGATCTGCCCAGCTGCCAGTGAAACTTCAACCTAAACATAGCAAAAGGTACTTGGGATGGGATGAGTTTGGTAACCAGCTAAATCCTGAGTTCACAATGTTAAAGGCATTGTAACAGACTGAGATCCATTTTGAGAATGTCTGCCCTGTTTCACTCAGGCTTTCACAGTACCTTGGAGCCACAGAAACCCAGTCAGATAGTCTTAAGAACCTTGCAAAATCATCTTCCTGAACACGTGAAAGAGAAGAGAATAAAGCTGGTAGTAATGAAAAAGGATTTTGTTCCTGTTATCTTTTCCTTAGTATTTAATGGCGATGTCCAAATGAGTGAAGCTCATGCTTGCTCTTCAAGTACATTTATGATTATTTTACAGAAACTAAAAGATTGAAGTTCAAAGGGAGTTTCTTCTGTTTTTAAGGATAAACATTACCTCCTTCTTCCCCCAGTCAAGGTCGTAAAGCCTGAATTCAGTTTTCTAAATTTGCTCACATAGCGAGGCAGAGACGTAGAATGGTGTTCCTTGATTCCCACTCTTCCTTCAAATAAGGCTAAAGCACACAGGAAGTAGTCTTCATGAACAAATTAAGCAAATTGATTCTTTCTTTTTGTACAGTTTATTACTGAGTGTGTATTTGGGAATTATTGCCTTGAGGTTGGTCCTTTGAGGCCCCTTCATAAGCACCCCAACTTGTTCTGTAGCTTGTTTTCATTCCTATTGATTGTAGTCACAGCCCTCATGGTCTTTTTTCTATTAAAACATATTTGGAATAAATTCAAACGTTTTATTTTAAACCATGAATTTGAGGTCTTGATGCAATTGTTCTGTACAAACATTCCTTGTAAAACACCAGACTGCCCTTATAAAGCCCCTCCCAGAGCAAGTGACCCTCCTTGCTCTTTGGATTCACGCTATTTAGAGCCATCTCCTCCTAACAGAACTTCATTTTGAATGTCTGTGCCACTTAATTAATGGTTTGTGGCCTAATAGCATAAATGTTTTTCATTATTCCCTGAGGGTAATTATCTTTTTTTCTTCTTTCTTCTTCCTTTTCCCCTCTTTTAAACAGGAGCAACTTCATATATGGCTCATACTTAAGCAAGGAAGAAATTGCTTTCTCTGACCCCACTCCTGATGGAAAACTCTTTGCAACACAGTACTGTGGCACTGGCCAGTTCCTGGTATACAACTTCCTCAATGGACAGCACCAGACTTAACTGCTCTGCAGGAATTCCATTTTTATTGGACACTTCTGCCAAACTGTATGGAGTGGGTGCAGACCTTCCGCAGAAGCCAGGGCCATTTTTATTACAGTGAACTCAGGACTGGTAACAACCAAACGGTTGTACTATTTTATTAAAATTGTAAACAATGCAGTAATAGGCTAACTTGGTTTTTTTAAAAGAAAGATATTTTATTAACTTTTACAAAAGTTTGATTGTATTTTATCTAGTTAGTCATGTTTACATGCAGCAGAAAATTGTTCATAGTGGACTGTAAACTAATGCAAAGACTCTAGTCTGGCTGACGAGTACATGCTGAAGTTCTTACTGAGGTGATATACCAGTGCTTCCCAGTACTGGAATGCTGGGCTCCTGGCCCAGCTCCCACTGCCAGCACTTGTCTGACAAGAGTTCCAGGCTCTGCCCAGTGGCATCGAGGCAGGAGGTGTTACAGTGCAGACATTGTGGGCAACAACCCTCAGAGGCTGTTCGGTGCCTTCTGGTGTGCCCCTGCACCCTGCTCCGTGTCAGGGCGCCTGCTCCCTGGAACCTTGTGTGCCCTGTCCCTTTCTCCCTCAGATTAGTTGTGGAGTAAAAGATGGAACAAAAAGCCCAAGGCCTGGTGTACTCATCATTCTTCAAGTATTGTACTGAGTATATACCTTTGTTAGTGGACTTCACTTTGATACTTGTCACTCCTTCATAAATCTCTCCTCTTTTAAAGGGTTTGTATGTTGAAAAACTGCTGTGGCCTTTCTTGATCTGTACATAATGTAGATAGATTAAAAATAAAATACTTGATAGCTTTTTTAAAGTTACTCTGTGTAATACTAAGTGTGAATGAATCTTTAGTCTATTTCATACTTTCCTTGGTGGGAGAAACCTAACACCCTGAGGATCAGTGCCCCAGGAGCTCTGGCTCAAGACCATCCTCATACAAGGTTCAGGGTAAGGTGAGAGGGGATACCCTTCAGTCTCAAGTAAAAGTTTAAAAGCCTAATGGAAGATGGGAAAGATTTAGTTCAGTTAAACTTAGAGTTTGTTTTGATTTGGGAACCTATGTGAAGTCAGGATGCACTGGTTTATGGTGTGATGTCCTTAGCCTTGGTCTAGAGCTAAAGCAAAGAACTCACACCACAATGCTCCAGAGTACTTAAAGCTGGAGTAGCAGAACAGCCGTGAATTCTGGGCTCCAGACGCTGTTTGTTTCCAGGCTGCCATGTGTGATTTTCCAGGGGATGGTGAGCAGACCGTAAAGGGCTTTGTCAGAAAAGTGGTGCAGGTGCACAGGAACTCTGGAAGTGATCTTCTGTGGTGGGTTCAGAAAGCAAGAGCAGGACCAGTTAAGAGAGAGGCAGTCTGAAATGGTAACTTAATATATTCAAATTTAATGAAAGCACATTATAAACATACCATAGCCACAACTTCAGACAGTTTCAGTTCATAAACAATAACATGAGGTAGACTGACTAGTGAAGCTAAATTCACCAAGTTTTTGGTTAAGAAAACTTTACACTAGGAAAGCAATGTTTTTAACCCTCTTCCAAAAGTCACAAAAAGCAATTACATAAGTTAAGCAAAAAGCATCTGCATATGATTCTTTATATCTTAGTTTACATTCAGTTTTAACCTGTGAATAGACAAGAACATCTACAGGTAAAATATAATGCTGGCCAATTTTCATACATTCATAAGAATGGCCTAAATGGCAAGGCTTAAAACCAAAATGGAATAGCAGTCCTGGAGCTGTCAAACAAGGATCTCCTTGCCAGGAATTCACAGGCAGCCGGTTAAAGTGTTCCTAAAGTGTTCCACGGGACAGGCCTGCGCTGTTAGGGCTGGTGTAGTGCACTCTGGCCAGAGCGTTACCAAAACTCCCTGCTTCCATCTGGGAGAGCACTAAGGAAATGGGTTTACTATGAGCTGGTAAAGGCAGGCAAATACACTGATTTTCTAAATGCACTCTCAGCCTTCAGGACAATTTTGCTCTGCTCCACCAGCGGGCTAACTCCTCCTAGTAGTCTCAGCACCTGGAATTTCAAGAACTTAGTGCAAACATCAAATACACAACAAACAGGAAACCATTTTTGAACATGTAATACCTGATACTTCTCTATGCCATGCTAAGACTCAGGGCTGGCCTTAAGCCCTCTGGCAAAACCAGAGCTACTGGAATACATTCAAGCGTGTAGCAAATGCTTCAAGAATCATCTTTCATATCCCTACTTCTTCCCAGTGTTCAAATAGGTAAGGCAGGTTGTATCTGAAGGAAAATAAAAAATAAATTTACAGAAATGGGTTGTTCATGTGAAATTAGTTAAATTTACAGCATCAGAAATAGTGCTACATCAACACAGACATATGCAAACCCTTTTCCTTTGGTCTCTGTCAAATATATTATGGTTATTCATCTGTAAACATCTCTTCACAAGATAAAAAAAGTTGCTTAATTAACACTATGCGTTAAAAAAAAATGCAGCTTTGGCAGGTCCTTCTGCAATGACTGCAGGTCAGGTATAAAGATGTGTTGATTTCATTGCTTTTTGGGGAGTAAATTAATATTCCTGAATAGCATTTAAGAACTCTCCATTTTTCTTACTGATAAAGGGGGTCACAATGTGCAGAAAGATGATTGTTGGGGGGTGTGTGTGTGTAAACTGCAGCGAGGTAACACCTGCTGTGAGGGGAACAGAGCACTGCTACATTTAACCGTGACAGCCATGCTACTGCACCGAGTTCATTCCAGAACACCTTCACAAGGATCATTATTGCAGCTGGAAACAGAACAGTGTGCGACTGTTGCAGAGCCAGGAGTTACACAGATGACGAGGTCAGGTGATGTGGTCACGATCTTTGCTTCTGGAGATTCCCTCCTGAGGAGTCCCAGCTCCCTGGGGTTTCTCCACTACTCCCCCCTGGAGCTTCTGTAGAATACTTTGTTTCTCTCAGATCCAGCTCAGGCACTGTTACTCTCCTGCACATTTCTTGGTTTGTTGTTTCTCTCAGATCCAGCTCAGGCACTGTTACTCTCCTGCACATTTCTTGGTTTGTTGCTTCGTGTAAGGGTACAACTCAGACCTGATCTCAGCTCTGTAGCCAGCTGGAGTTGAGTGTAAAGGAAATGGAGAGTGAGGTGCAGACAGTCCACCACAAAGGCACTGGACAGCCAGGAGGATGGACCACAAGTTTCCAAAGCTGAGGAGAGTGAGAAACTGATTTGCTGGGAAGTTACTCTGGCCTCTAACTGAAGAGAGAGCAGCTCCGAGAAGCCTTTTGCTTCGGCCCGTGGAGCTGAGGAGGGGGTGCCTACTGGGGCAAAATACCATTGCTAAGGGTGCACAGTGCCTGCCATGCGTTTGCCCATTTGTTCAGGTTTAAGTAGTAAACTTTGAACACCTGTGGAAATTTTGCCAAAGACAGTTTCAATACGTACACAATTACAAATTTTAAACTAACACTGCACAGAGAACAAGACTATTCCTTGTAATACAAATATCTACTTTATATTGTAGTTTCAAACCCCTGAGTATTCCTGTACCACAGCACAGAGCTGAAGAGACGCGGTGGGCTCTCCTCCCCCTATCTTCGATAAATTCCACATGCTGGGGTGCATTTCATGTAACACATTCAAGCTTGCAGCTGCAAGAGGAGAGCAGCTTCTTCCCCTAACTCAGCTGAATATAAAAAGGATTCTTCTTTGACCAAACAATATCCTTGGTTGGCTCTGTGGTTAATGGTGGTGGTTGTGACTGATATGAAAATAATGAATCTAGGATCCTGTAAATCATAACCGATGTGGTAATTTTATCCCAAGGAATAAAGCTACTTCAGAATTGTGGGGAATCCTTTAGAGCAGTCTAGATAAATATTGGTTGCACTTTGCTCCACAGTGATTGTACTTTTTTTTTAAGAAAAAAGTTATTTTGTTTTTTTGTTAGCTGTGTCTCAGCGAAGCTTATATGTGGCGTCCTGTGAGGAAATAGAGTGGTTCATCATCACTACTGTTTGCAGTTTGAAACTCATCCCGAAGTCGGAACTGCCACTCATCCTCCAACTCCAGCCGGACTATTGTCTGCCGTAGCGAGCTTCTGTCTTGACATATGACACACAGGGTGGCACCTTCAATTGAAAAGCACGTTAGGTTCTTGGGGTACAATAACAACAATTTCCTTCACTGATTTTCCTAAGGTATTTCAAAGAAATCTCTGCTACTAGAGAGGAAAAAGTAGTATTAGAAGGGTCTACCACCAACTGTCCAGTCCAGGCTCAGATCAGTCCTGTGAGCCCCAGGACAGAAATTAATGTGTCCATTTGCAGGAAGGCACAGACATGGAGAAGCAAGCGTGGCATGGGGTCTGCTCTGGATCACAGGATGTCACTGCCTGACAGGCAGTGTTAGTATCATCAACTGCAGCAGAGAGAACATTAATTGGATCTTTAAATTACTACTGATAATTATGCCCAAATAATAAAGCCTACTTTTTTGTTTGTTTGTTTCATGGGATGTCTGGGTTTGCAGAAGGTCAGTGATGAAATTCTACTAAGCCAAACCAGTCCCACAACTGACTTAAGAAAATCCACTGACTTCTTAAGTATGAGCACTGCCTTTGTTAAAGCACTCCAAGAGTCCCTAATTTCTTCTGTGGCTTAACAAACTTTAAAACTTTGTTGCACCTGGTGTTACAAATGGTCATTTAATGAGCAGGAGAACTGGATACCTTCAGGACTTTCTCTTTTCTGTTCCCCAGCCCATGCACCCAACACACAGAAAGTTTTAGTTCAGATCCCTCCTCTGCTTGACTGAAGCAGGGAAAGGCCCTTCCTACCAGACATCCACTGCCTGTTTTTGGGAAGAAGCCACTCCTTGCCCAAGAGTTACAAAAGTGCCCTCTCAGGCTGCATCAGCTCTGGGGACCTGGTGGTGGGCAGCACCAACCCCAGCGTGACTTTGTGCCCCCCTCCTCTGTCCCTGCCCTGCAGGGCCCAAGAGGGCACAGGAGCAAACTTCAAAATGTGGTTCTTGGGACTGGCTAAGGGTCACCCCCATGGTTCCCCTTCACATGCACCATTCTCAGTCAGCACGAGAGGGAAACGGCTCAACTGTGCCACCACAACTGCACTGGAACTTGGCAACACACTTCAGCATTACTGAATACGTCTGGCAATTTGCTAATTGTCAGCATTAAGACAAAAAGAAAGATTTTGATGAGATTTATCAAGTTCTGGTGGGGGTAGACCCAATCATCCTCTAGCTAAGGGCTGTCCTCATTTACAGAACTGAAAATTTATTGCCATTATAGACTGATTGCCAGAATTTCCTGTCCTCATCAGTAACACCTATGCTCAAAACTCTCAAGTGGCTGACTGCACAATTCACTGCCTGATTTCCACAGTCCTTGTTGATATCACTTTAAAATAATGAATGTAATTTATCAACGCTTACCTAAGGTTCAATTATCTATCAACAGGAACAGAAGTTTGATACACCCCTCAAAAACCACTCCATCTATTTCTTTTGAAAACAGTGCCAAAACAAACTGTGAAAATGATGGAGCTATTTAGTGAAGTGGGTTATTCCTCTGCCTTTCCCTTTTCCTCCATGCTATTATTAGTTGGCAGGAAGCACCCAGGATGCCCAGCAGAGCAGTGAGATTACCTTTGAGAAACCTGAACCGCTTGAGGAGGTCTGCACCGACAAAGGAGTCGCAGAGATAGAGCAGAAGTCCACTGAAGAAAACCCCTTCACAGTTGACATTGACTGAGTGTGGGCGAGAGCTAATGTAGCATATGGCCACCTGAAACACAAGGGGGAAAGACAGGAGGCACTTCTGTCTTAGCAATGTCTAAGGATGACTTACATGGAATGGAATATAACTTAGTGATAACAGGCGAGTCAGCTGGTGCTTGTAAAAATGTGATCCAACAAGACTGCAGTACTGAGCAATCTTCCCCAAGGAAGTAACACATGGAAGAAACCTCTAGATTCAGATCTGGTCACCAAGTCTGCATCACGTTATTTCAGAGCTCTCTGTAATTCAGTCTGACTTTCTCTTTCTCTACGAATTACCTGCTTATAATGACTGTATAGTTTATATAGGTTATTCTGAGGAGGACACATTTGTCAAACAAAGTAAGCAATTCCATGAGTACGGGAACTGCTGACGCTCGTGGTTCCAAGCACTCTCGTGTCTGAGTGTTGTAATGGCTGTTAGATATCAAAGGGTGTCTCCTCTATCTTACCTCTGACCTCCATAAAATTTGTCTGAACAACACCCTTCTTAGACATTGACCCTGCTCCAGACCCAGTTCAAACTGACCACTGGGCTCAAAAATTCTGATCTCCCCACCTACAGACATCTAAAACATATTTGCAAAAAGCTAATTTCCCTGAAACCTGGGTTCATAAAAAGAGAAGTGTCAAAAGATGAACACCAAGTTCTTTCAAGAATGGCATTGCTTTCGGGTTCTTGCTTTGTACGAAATATTTCAGACAGACAGGCCCAGTTCCTTTGCAAATCATAGAATTGTTTAGGTTACACTCATTGAGATTCCACTGTTACCATGGATCCATGAGATCCAAGATCATTGAGTCTAACCATTAACCCAGCACTGTCAAGTTCACCATTAAACCATGTTGCGAAGTGTCTCATCTACACATCTTTTAAATACCTCCACCACTTTCCTGGATAGCCTGTTCCAGTGCTTGACAAACCTTTCCATGGAGAAATATTTCCCACTATCTAATCTAAACTTCCCCTTGTCCCATCATTTGTTGCCTGGGAGAAGAGGCCAACCCCCAGCTGGCTGCACCCTCCTTTCAGGGAGTTGTAGAGAGTGATAAGGCCTCCCCTGAGCCTCCTTTTCTCCAGGCTAAACAACCCCAGCTCCCTCAGCTGCTCCTCATCAGATTTGTGCTCCAGACCCTTCACCCTCCACTGCCCTTCTCTGGACATGCTCCAGCACCTCAATGTCCTTCCTGAACTGAGGGACCCAAACCTGAATACCAGATTTGAGGCGTGGCTTCACCAGTGCCAAGTAGAAGGGAATGATCCCCTCCCTCATCCTGCTGGCCTCACTATTTCTTATCCAAGCCAGGATGCCATTTGCCTTCTTGGCCACCTGGGCACAGCTGGATCATGTTCAGCTGCTGTCGACCAGCACCCCCAGGTCCTCTTCCTTTGTGCAGCTTCCCAGCCGCTCTGCCCCCAGCCTGTAGCACTGCCTGGAGTTGTTGTGACCCAAATGCAGGACCTGGCACAGTCCAGCAGTCACATTAATCCATCACAGACCTCTGGCCTCTACCCACACCAACCAGCTGGAGGCTTCACCACCAGCTCCTCCAGTGAATTGGTCCTTTGCTTCCAGCAGCAGAATCCGTTTGAGACCAAAGTCTTCAAACGTTACCCTTGATGCTGAAGGGGTTTCCAACACAAGAAAGATACTGAAGTCAAGTTTTGCATTTCCTTATCCCCATCATCCCTGCAAATCTTTTGTACCTCGAGCCCGATGTTCAGGTAGCAGTCAATGGCCAGTACCGGGTTCTTGAAGTTATGAATGGCCTTGGGGAAGAGTTTGTAGGTCGCGTGTTGAAGGAATTTCTCCAGGAGGAACTGAGATGGGGCTGCCAACAACGTGTGCTCGCTGTCAGGGGCACAGACGTACTGAAGAGGCATTATTGGTGCCACGCTGTCCGAAACCTGCAGTGAAAGCAAGAGGAACCCCTTTTAACCAACCTGCTCTGTGTATTTGCTCTGCAGGAGTTCCTCTAACTGGGGAAGGGATTGCCATGACAGAGCAGGAAGAGAGAGAAGAGGATCAAAAGGATCAAAACTCCCATTCAATTGTCACATAGCACCACAGCACAGAAATAAATGAATTGCTTGTTCTCTGCTTGCTAAGTACTTCGGTGGGTATCTGCTTGCCTAAAGAGGGGACATAAAACAGGGAGTTCAAACTGTCACAGTGGCCTTCATCCTGCCTTACTCCTGGGCATTACATGAAATTACATACTCCTTGTGTGGAGTCATCCATAAACAGTGTTTTCTATGGAGTTTTCTCATAGGCCAGTCCATCACTACAGATTCCACTGCAACCACAAGAAAAGGAAAATCAGAAAATGATCTCCAAACCCAGGGTTTAGTCAGTTAAATCCTGAAGTATGGGAGGTGGTTTTTTAAAAAAGGGATGGTGTGGGATGTGTTCAAAACCACCAGGAACACAAACTGTAAGGTTCCTAGATTAAAGACAATCCTTTGAAATACACCTCCATTTAAAGCTGGCATAGGTATAACATACTCTGTATAAAATATTTGTTATATTTTTATAAATACTTGGATTTCCTGGGTGGATTTCAGAATGTCGCAGTTTTCAGAGCCTTTCCTCAGGCCTCTTCTTGTCAGGAAGTGCAAGGATTGAAAGTCATCACAAACCAGCAAACACCAGAAACTTGTGGCTGTGCTAACATTTTTAAAACTGAATCTGGTACAACTTGCCTGGTTTTGATCAGAGTCTGCAAATTATTCCTCCATCAGAGATGGACCAAACTCTTCCCAATCCCGGTCCATCTTCTAACAGATTACGAGGATTTTTGTTAGTAATTTATAAACAGCAAAATGTTTCTCTTTTTCTATTTTTGATGTGGCAGCTCTACCATCTTATGAATGGATTAAGCCATGAATGTAAGATGTCAAATGAACACAAAAGAAATCTAAAAGACTAGAGAATTCACTATTTCTAGGGAAAACAGGTCCTGATTTTACCCCTTAACTACAACAGAGCATACTTCCAGACGTACCATGATTTTTGGCTTAACAACAAAGTCCTTTTGTCCTCCAACCTGAATATGTTTCTTCATGACACTGAAGTTGTTGAAGCGGCAGATGAGGAGGCCACTGCTGTTGGTCCGCAGATTAAAATCCACATCTTCACAGAAATACCTGGACATTAAACACAAGATCACTGCACCAGCTGTGTGCCTGCTGTGCACAAGCATTCACACACCCACTGCTGAAATGCACCGGTATGGGCTCAGCAGAGATTTTTGGAAATCATCTCATATGGTGCCAGTACAAATTCTCTGCAGAGTTCTGAAGACTCATTCCTTTGATGTGCTCCTGATCTAGGAAAGCAGCTGCTGGTCATCCTAAAACCAAACTAGTCTTCACTTTTCAGTGTGCCTATATGCTTCTTCCCCACACCAAATCTGGCTTGCCCTCTCATCCTCATCACGTACTGGCATCAGTCATTTCCTCCCCACCCTTTACTTGTTTTTTATTATTATTATTTTATGGATTTTTGTTTGGTTTTTTAAGTATGTCTTTTGGACCTGACAGAAACTCTCCAATGACCAACCTCCACTTCTGAACAAGCCAGTTCCATTTGACATATTTCTTCATAAACTGGAGTCAGGGGAAAAATGTGGCTTTAACAAATATCTAGCTATGGGAGAAAAAGCTGCTAAGAAGTAACCTTAGTCCTGCACTATTCACGATGTAGTTGCTCATTTCTATGGGCTGACTCCCACCTCATGATTCAACCTGACACAGAATGTGAAATCAAGAGCTCTGAAAGTCACACCAGCTTGCACTGGTGGCGGTGGCTACAATTCCTCACTGAAACACACGGGATCCCTGAAAACAGCAGCAGGAGTCCAAGGTGAGAAGCCTGAGAGCCATCTGTGGCCAGCAGACACAGGGTTTATTTGGAACTCACTTGGCTGGGAAGAGGAAGAATTGGGTATTTCTTCAATCTGTGATGAGAACTAGCAATAAAAACCCACAATAAATGTGGGTGCTTTATTGCAAATGCTTTAGGATGAAGTTAGGTGAGGAGGGGGGGAAAAAAGGAAGGAAATTGTGGAAAGTAATTTTTTCCTCTGTTCTTGCAAACTCAAGTGGCAACAGGGACAGTAACTGTCTCTGAAGGAAATACAAGGAATCCCTTCTCCTAGGCATTCTGGAAGCTCCACAGTCTTCCTGTGACTGATGCCATTTTGCCTCCTTTCTTCTACTTTTGGTCTCCCAATTATTTTTTTTGCCCAAAGTTTCTTCTTTCCTCATTTTTTCAGTCCTCTAAAGCCCTCCCTTGCCCTTTGTCTGTCTACCCCAGGTTTTCTTGGCTTATGGCAGGTTTATTTTGATGCCTTACTCATTCAGATGAAACGTATATCACACTGTGTTTTATTTTTGTGATTGTGCACTCATTACCTTAGGCAGGATCTTTCTGTTTTTCTCAACAGCATTCAGAAACATTGTGACAAAGTTCTTATCAAGTCAAGATGCTATTTTTCCACAGATATATATGTACTGCCTACCTGTTCAGATCATATTGCACATTCTGGGTCAGGTCTATGTTGAGCAGTATAAAGTCACGCACGTGGCACCTGGAGAACGGAGCCTTTGGTTTCCTGGTATTCAGCTTGCTGTTCCATTTCTGAACACCCAGTATTGCGTAATGAACAATTTTGGGGGTGGCTTCAATGTGTTGGAGGACGCTTTTCAAAGACACATTCTTGCTGAAACCCCCAGGCTCCAGGGACTGGCTGCAAAACATGATCATACACAACATACAAATACATTTTATTATTTTTATATAACATACACTACATATATATACATACGTGTGTATAAAAAGAACCAAGAAATTCCATTGACAACTGAGAATATTTACTCCAGATGCTGTAAAAATACATACATAAGTGCAGACTTTTTAAGCAGCAGGGAATGTAGCCATCAAGAAAATGCAGCCATTAAGAAAAGGAGCCTTTCAGCAGAATAAGTTCTTACACAGCAATTTAGGAAGGGAAAAGAAGTCACCTTACAGATCATTTTTGGAATGCTATTTTCTCTGTACTGGATATTGTAAGCACTGAGAAGGTCAAGAGCTTGATGCCTTCTAAGTTCCCCAAAGAAACATAAATTGAATCAAAACAAAGTAACATTGAAAAATCACTCAAACAGTCACTAGGAGCAGGAGTGGCTTTAGGCGAAGAACAAACACAAGCAGAGGTCTGTTGGCAGTACTGACACACATATAAAGGGACGGTCAGGTGGAAGTGTTCAGCAGCAGGTGGCTGAATGTTGGTGGTCAACAAGACAAACATACAGCCTTCCTACTGCCAGATGTTACAGATGAGCCTGGGTCACAGATGTGCTGCTGTCAGGGCTGGATCAGTGCAAGGACCCAGCGTGGGTGGGTACCAACCTGGACTGCTCGTGGAGGCTGTGCATGTTCCACAGGACGCAGGAGTCGTCCATGACCACGATGAAGGGCCACACACACTGGCGCTTCACTCCCAGCTCCTCCAAGCGGTTCCGTTCCAGTTCCAGGTTGTGGTAGGAAAGTTCCTTAATAAGAAACCTGGCAGCACCTGAGGAAATACCATAAAGAAGATGTGCAGACATCTTTATTAGACTTTATCACTCTTCCCAGAGAAAGGTTACATGAACATCTGCAGTCATTACCCTTTATGAACTTAGTGCTCATAACACCTTAGTTTAAAAAGAAATCTGTATGTCCCTTTTTCAGTGTGATTAAATCTAAAAGGCAGATTCCAAGAAGACTGGATGCTTTAAGACACTGCAGAACACAATTTTGTGGGCATTAATGAAGTAATTGGAACCAAGAGGGGGCTGAGATTCTAAAACTGAAGCTACTTAAAACTTCTTGCAGAATAAACTCGGCGTCCATGAAAACAAAGTCCAAAGCTCAAGCCCCCAGTGTCCATCTGCAGTTAATATTTACCTTCTGCTAACTAAAATGTTGCAATTTGAATATGTGTAAAACATCTAGAATGAACATTCACACAGCAGGGCAGAGTAAAATGAGTGAATATGGCCTATAAAACATCAGATTTTAAACTGAGAAGGCAGTGATCCATGCAAACATATATTCCATGCCCCTGACAGCAGTCTTCCACATTTATGCACAGACATTGCTGCTATTTTCACAGCAGGAATGTGAGGAGCTACTGCAATGTTTCCTGCAACAGCACGATTCACATTGTCCAACACAGATTTTTATACCTTCACAGCAATGCACTGATGGTGTCTCTTACCAACTCCAGCATTGTTGAACATGCCTGGCAGGACAAGCATGATATGGTTGGGCCAGTATTTTCGGTAGAGTGGCATTTCATACTCCTTGACTACCAGGAGGTGCAGGTGGCTGATGCCTTCCATGGCATGGTAGAGGTTCAAGAGTCCATGTTCATGGCGTCCACTTGATGGGGTGAAGATAGGACTCTTGACTGCATTCAAATTCTGCTGGAACACAAAACATTTTAGCAACATTAGGTAAGAAGCAGGTTATTCCCAATAGGGACTTTTATTTGCTTATTTTTTATACCACATTTTAAGATCACTGATTATTGCAACACATATGAACTGGACACTAGGAACAGAAAAAAGGATGTTTGCCTTCAAAAAACCCATACTGGGGACAGTCAGGCGAGAATTACACAAAGGATTTTAAAACAAAAAGAAAACAGAAAAAACCTCCCCCAATAATTTGGAAATGTATGTCAAGCTGACTGCATGCAGCAGATGGGTAAGAGCAGCACACGCACCTTGTCAGAAACAAGTGGGAGTCGCATGCTTTCAAGATGTTTTCCCTGCTTGCTGAAGACAAAATGGTTCTCTTTGGACTTGGGGATTATGAAATGCAGCTGAACCTCTTCTCCCAGCATCGAGGATGAAAATGTGAATGCATGCAGAGTGGAGTCAGACACCTGAATACAAACAAACAGCAAAAAGAGATTTCCAAGCAGGTAATACATAAGGAGTATGTAAGGAGGAGCTCTTACAGTCACAGTACTGGAAGCCATCGGAGAAGAACAACAAAACATTCTCTTTCAGTAACCATTTTCCTCACAGTAAGGTAAATTATTTAGGCCTTGCTATTAAAAGAATCAGATTTCTGTACCAGTAATGGTCTTTGGCCAAACTGGACTCTTCTGAAGTCCATTTCAGCTAGGAATTTTTTATCAATATTTACAAAGAGAAGTCAAATATATACACACACACAAAAGGAAAAAAACTGTCCAAATAGATTTCCTCAGAAGATTCAAAGAGCAGTGCAGCCCATGGGGTGCCTCCACAGCAGCATGCACTGCCATTCAGACAACTCAGCAGGAGCACTACTGTATTCGTATGGTATTTTTCCTGTGGCAGTACTCTCCTAAACAGTTGTGTGACCAAAGCAGACCACACCATTAACAAGGCTATGAAGAATTTGGGTGAACTTAAGTTTGCACAGGACTTCACTGAACCATGTAACTGTATACAAATGCCTACACAGCTGATAGATTTCATCCTACAAAAGCATCTTGTTGGGGCCCTCCCCCTGCCATGTGGTCCTGGGAGAAGGGCCCTGGGGGGGAGACACAGGGTTTCCGTAGCCCCTGGTCAGGCTCATTCCCCATTGGTTGTTTTGTGTTCCCCTGCATGGGCAAGGACCCTCGAGTCCCATGATTGAGCAGTTCCTCGGCAGAGCCCCAGCCATGCAGCTGGAGAAATAAACATCTCTGAAACATCTACCAAGAATCAGTCCATATCTATTTCTTTTCTACGGGCCTCGTTGTCTGATACACGTGTTGCAGAATCCCCACTGTGACAAATGGTGGGTGATGTGGGCAGAATGATCCCCGATCCCTAAGGACAGTGACTGATTTGTGATTAAACTCTGTATTTCTCTTCTTGTTTTTGTTTTGCTATTCCATATCTAAATTATGGAGGAACCGTGGGAAGACTCTTGGCTCTCTGAGCCGCATATGGACATTTATCTTAAACTTGAAAAGATTCTTGAACAACGATTTGTAAATTTTAGCTTAATTCAAGCTCAAAAGGAACTGAAACATTTCCTTTCATGGTTGTTTAAGAACTTTTTCTACGTTTCTTGGGATTTAATTCTTACCAAAGACTTTTGGAAGACCGTTTGGACACAGTTAATTTCTGAGCCAAAATATATACCTATGGAAGAATATTTTCGTGAATATTATTTAATTACCGAGACTGTTGAGCAATGTCAGCTGTGTCTTGGCGAAGGGAAGCCTGGCTCAGGGACCGTGCGGCCCAGGCCCCGTGGACCGAGCACTCTGGGAGCAGCAGCGAGGCAGCTCCCACATGCGGGTGGAATGACGCGAGCTGCAGTGTCGGCAGCAGAGCGAGGCACGGCGAGAGCGGTGCGACCCGGCGGTGCCCGCCCGGCCCCGCGCAGCGCGTGGTGGAGCGAGCCCCGTGAGAGGAGCGGCGTGCAGGCAGCAGCTGGCGGCGGGGCGGAGCTGCACCCAGCCGAAACACGCACTGGAGCAGGGCGTGGGGGGGTCATCGCTCGGGGGCCTGGCCGAGACGTGGGCACAGCCCCAGACAGCGGCAGCACAGCTGAGGGCAGAGGCGGCGGCGCGCGGGGAGCTGAGCAGGGGAGAGCGCCTGGCCCGGCCCGCGCGGCCCCGAATGTGACCCCGGGAAGAGCGCGCAGGCACGAGCAGCCCCGACGGCCCCAGCAGCACTGGCAGTTCCAACACGGGAGCGAGCGAAAGCGAAAGAGAAAGCAAAAATGCAGCAAGACAGAAAACAGCAGCCACTCAGAAAAAGATCATCGTAGCTAAGGTTTTAGGAATAGTAAAATGGTATAATGTTAAACAAAATTATGGTTTTGTAACAAGATGTGACAACCAAGAAGACATATTCCTTCATAGAACTGCTATTAAAAAGAATAACCCTAAAAATTACCTGCAAAGTGTAGGAGATGGGGAAGTTGTACAATTTGATATAGTGCAAGGAAAGAAGGGTTTACAAGCAGCAAATGTTACTGGGCCTGGGGGTATTCCAGTCAAAGGCAGCCGTTATGCACAAAATTATAAACAATATCCATCCCAGCAGCTTCCCTACCCACAACCTACTTTCCCCTTTTACCTTATACCCAATATGAACCCTTTCCTAAGTTTACCCCATCCCCAGTTTATTCCCAATCCATTTTTCACCCCATGGCTTCCCTATACAATTCCCTTTCCCTACAACTCCTCTCCGATGCCAAGGGGGGGATGAAAAGGGGGAGGGAAGAAATTAACTATTTTTGTTTAGCGTTCCAACAGGTACAAATGGAAGAAACCCTCTCCTGCCTCAGTTTCCCCACAAAGCATGCTCGGAGAGTCCTGTCTCCCTTCTGTCAGCCTTAAGATGTTCCAGAGAATCTGTTTGGACATTTAAAGACTCAGGAGGGTGGCTTGTTTTGTTTTGAAACTGTCCTTGTTATCTCATGTTTATCCAGTTGTTTTCAATGTTAACTTTTAAATCTCTTTTTGTTAAAATTAAATGGGTGAAGTGTTGGGACTCCTCCCCCCTGCCATGTGGTCCTGGGAGAGGGGCCCTGGGGCGGGGGACACAAGGTTTCCCTAGCCCCTGGTCAGCCTCATTCCCCATTGGTTGCTTTGTGTTTCCCTGTGCGGGCAAAGGACCCTCGGGTCCCGTGATTGAGCAGGTCCCCAGCAGAGCCCCAGCCACGCGGCTGGAGAAATAAACATCTCTGAAACATCTACCAAGAATCAGTCCATATCTATTTCTTTTCCACGGCCCTCGTTGTCTGATACGCGTGTTGCAGTATTCCCCACTGTAACAGCATCTGTCTTACTACAAAGTCAAATCACTTACAAATGAGCTTCCTATAATTTTTGCTAAAAATTGAAATAATTAGCCTACGATGGAAAATGCAAGGGACTTTATTTAGGTTCTGCTAAAGCATTTAAGACTCTCTCTCCCTTCATAATGTTTGCTATCCAATGACTCTCCTCTGAAAGTGTAATTTCCCTGAGCTTAATTATCTTAATTCTATATACACAGCTCACACTGGCACATACAAGTAGATGTTATATTTATTACTACTAGTTATATTTGACCACAAGCACAAATATGAGTGGAGGGAACAACAGATGTCCTTGGGGAGGATTTGCTTCTGTCAATGGACTTAACGAAGCATGAGGTTTAGATCAGACCTGCTGGTGATGCTTTGAGGGAACTGGCATTGTGCACTGCCAGGTCGGGGTGTCTACACTGCCATATCTTAATAGCAAGCTGTTAGAAAACATTAGCGAGCAAGGAAGGAATGATTTGAGATAAGAAACTTCCAGGTAAACTGCTGGTAGCGGTTAAGAAATAATGTGTGAGCTATTAACCAGGAATAATCTTACTTGCCAGTCTCCTGTGAGCATAACTGTTTGCTTTAGAAACTAAAAGTTTTTTAACTAAACAGATTAAAATGTTCATTTCTGTCCAGTGACTCATAAGCTACTGCTGAGAAGGATGCACAGTTACGAACAAAGGGGGGAAGAAGTAGGCCTTGCCATCTCCCATCACAGGTGTGGATGGCTGGAATTTAGGTAAGACAAGCATTTCTCTTAATTTTTAAAGTCTTTTCCCATGAGACACTGCAAACCCTCTGGGCAGGCTGAATAATGCTTTGGCTTCAGACAACTAATCACAATATTCACTCTTTGCCAGAGGCAGCTGCAGAAGAAAACTGCTCATTCAGAATGTGGCAGACACAGTTGATGCTCCTGGGACTGTAGCTCAATATCTCCCCTGAGAATGGAAGAATTAAACAATTCCATCTCGGGGAAGGTGAAAGCATGAATCCTGAGATGAGGGCAGTATGCCTGGAGGGACCACAATAAAATACCAAGGATACTGTTTACCCTTGGACCTTGACACCAACCTGTGCAGCAGGATTAATGTCCATGTACTGATGGCACTGCTCACAGTGATGGAAGGTATTGTAAGCTGCATATTTAGTCAGCATCATGGACACGGTCTCCCTTTTCTTAGGTTCCTCTGATTTTGTTTCTTTGCTTGTTTCTGTGCACAAAGAAAAGAAGTAACAGAAATTTTAGGAGTGTTAAAAAACAGAGATTGTGATCCTGGTAAAAACTGTACAGAACACACAAATTGTTTTGTTCCATATAATTTTGGAGACTAAAGGTTCTTGCGAACTCATGTTCAAACAAACCAATAAAAACTGATTCTTTGTAGGAAAGTATTCCTAAAAATTTCTACATATTACTTACCTTGTTTCACTCTTGAGAGTTGTTCTGTGTATACAGGACTTATATTTCTGTACTTAGGATCATGTACACTCAGGTCAAAAGATATTTTGCTGAAGATCTCAATGTCTGGCCAGTGGTCGTTGCTAGACTGAGTAATTTCACTGTGTTCAGTATGATCTGCAACAACACACTTCAGGTAAGCAGAATCAGATACACACCAAATTATGTTTACGTGATGGTTGCTGCTTTCCAGTTGCACTTGAACTCACACAGGCACACACACACAAAGCAACATCTTTGAGTGTCAAAAATGTTACCAGTGAAATTACAATCCACACGGAGCCATTTCAAAGACTTGGCAACTCCTTAGAAACTGCGCGCAGGTGAAGGGACCTCCTAGGTATCTTTCTGCTCTGTTCCTCATCATGCTGCTGAGGTATAACTCACTCTGGTTTAAGCATAAATGCTCGGATGAATGGTCCTACTTGTGCAGAAGGCACAGGTGTAGTTTTGAGCCTCTCTGTGATGGAATGAAGAGCATTGGGTAAATGAGAAGCAAAAGTATCCAAAGGCAGAAGGATGAAAGCATGGAAAAAGAGGCTGTATGTATTTATGAACTAGTAGCTGGTGGTACATGATAAAGTCAGTAAAAGACACACTCCTATTACAGAATGGGATGTGGCCAGCAAGGATCAAATGAAACTCTATTGCTTTGATCCAACAGAGATAAGTCTCAAGTAGAAAATCAAGTTTAAGCAATGGGAATGGTAGAAAACACTAGCCAAAGAAAACAACTTCGAAATGCAGCTTGAACATGAGTCAATTCAGATCAAAATGAGATGGAAGAACACAAGAAAGTAGGTGTGTAACTGACGTTACTGATTTTAGAAAAGTGAATTCAGGTGAAATGAAGGTTGGGTCTACGGACAAGCACATGCTCACCCTACCCTGATGCAAGAAGAGAGACAGTAATCTACAGAGCTCTGAGTCCATTACTTTGAGCATGGTAATATTCAAAATTTGGAGAGGGTGAAGGAAATAATTAATTAAATGAAAAATGGGATAAAATGCAATATAAGTTGACTAAAGAAATCCTGTGTTACTTTATATGGCTATGAAACACCTATTTCTCTGAACAAAGGACATGCGCTGAATCTTACCCTTCTGGACTCTAGTATGGTTCTATAGGACAAATTATTAATACAGCTGAAGAAAATGGAGAGAGGGAATGGTCTGTAAATCGAAAGAGTTGACTAAACAGAAGATGGCAGCATGTAACATGGTAAGCATTAAGGCAGGTGAGATTACCAATGAAGTTAAAAGGTTGGTAGAGGGACACACTGTTTAATATCCTCACTTATGTCACCAGCTTAAACCAAAAATTGGCTTAAGTTTGCTTAGAGTCACTGTCAACTGCTAAGAGTCACTGTCAACATGGAGAAGGAATCTAAGATAGCTGGAAAGAATTCAACGCCCTCGAACACTGTAGCAACAAAAACTTGGTGATATTTAACAGAAAAAAATGTGAGTCATATGTACAATCAAGGACTAATAACAGCATTTCTGCAGCAGGTTGGGAGCACCTTGGTTGGAAATGACTGAGTTTCTGAGGAACCTTGGAGTACAAGCTAAGCATCAAAGCCAGTGAAAAGGGAGAATGGAAAAGGCAGTTACAGGTTCATCAGTCATGGGGCTTTCAGTGGGGGTGGGGGAATACATGAGCTGTTGTAGGCTGGGTTGGTTAAACATTCAGTTCTGCTCACCCATGCACCAGAAGGATAAACTGAAAATAGATGTGCAGGGCAAAGTACCAAACTGACAAGGAGAATGAAGAGCCTGTAATTTGTGAGGATCCTGTAAGAAGACACAGTCTACCTAGATGAATGCTGAAGAGGAGGTAAGATAGCCGCCTGATCAGTCCAAAGAAGAGAAAAAGTATTTTAATTTAAATTAGTATGTTTTTTGGTCCCAAAGAGAATGTGTATAAAATGGACAGAAACATATTTGGGTTGGAGAATAAAGTATTATTTTAAATAATGAGAACACTAGTGCTCTGGAGAAGCATTCCAACAGAAGTAGTGGGAGCAAAAAAGCCACAACCAAAAACCCCATCCAAACCCAAACTGCTCTTGTGCTGAAGTTCCATGCATTCCTGGCAGGGGTGTGACACATTGCTGTGATCTCAACAGGCCAGTCGGCATGATGCAGAACATCTCTTACATTGTGATATTTCATCCTAAGTTTCTGAGGTACTTTAGTTCAAATAATGAGGGAATAACTGCCCCCAAAGCTCCAAATCAAATGAAAATATTTCTCTTTTTCCTTTCTTTTTTTTTTTTTAATTTCATAGCACTGTATGAACAGAAATATAAATCAGTCTTTTCAAAGGTTTGACAAAAACTACATTCTCAGTATGTCAGTCTAATGGTCATGAGAGCTATGCACCACAGAAATTTCCCTACAAAACCACAGAGTTATGTAAAGAACACCATGAAGACGACTAATTTTTAAAAGGTTTTGCTCTTCTCAAGGCAAAGTCCTGCCACAGCAGTTAATGGATCTTGTGAGATCTGACAAAGCAGCACAAATCAAAAGAGGATCCCGTTCCCCTTTATCCTCAGCATAAAACCTGCAAACTGCAGACAGGAGACAGCCTAACTGAAAGTTGTTATATAACTTATAAATAAACGTAAATAATAGTTACGTTTCAGCCAGGAACAAAATGTTCTTAAATGTTCCGTCTGCTTAAAAGCAGCCAGCACTTAAAAACCCACAAGAAGAGAATACATGGGCAGATGTTTGCCATTTACAGCTTTGTGCACACTTTCATTTGAGTGCTATACAAAAGCATCAATCCAAAATACATTTAGTAGTTCTCAGATAAGCCCATTATAAAGTTTACTTTTTTATTAATCTATATTGAAATATATGCAGACACCTAGAGTAAGTCTAGCTACACACCAATGGAGAGGACACGTAGTAGGTGTAATTCATAGTTTTTTAGTGAGCCTAAAAACTTCCTTGCTGAATAATATATAACATAGGTTCTTTATGATACATTTTAAGAATGCTGACTAAATACTTACTGGTATTAATCTCTTCTTCATCATACACATCTACTTCCAGCAACCGGATCAGCATGCGGAAGAGAATCCTTAGGAACTGCAAGTAGGAACCAGTCTTTCCGACCTGAGCCAGAGATGGAAAGAAGTCTAAATGCCAACCCAAACTATTACTATGGAAGGATGAACTTGAGATAAATGCCTCTGGGCTTACCCCAAAGCTCTGTGTTCAGCTCTGCCTGAAAACACTGCAAGATGTAATATTGCCCACTATGCTGAAAACACTTTGACTAAATTGGTCTCTGAGCACAACCTGGCCACAGCCTGTGTCACTTTTGTATGCAGGGAGATCAGCAGTGGTAACTGCTTCTCTCCTGATGTGCTCATGGCAATGTTATGCCCAGTGCCATCCACATGTGTTTCATTTAGGCTAAAACATGACATAAAGCATCACCCATCCTCTCCTTACCACCTTCAGCGTGGACTTGGTCTTAAAATTTGACTTCAGATTTTTAACCTGAAAACACATCACTGCAAACTTGGCCCTCTCAGGTTGCTGCAAGAGGAAGGAGCTGTGCTCTTACTTGTGGTGGTCCTGTCAAAAGCAGCCTCCTGGGGTGAAACGTCCTGGTGCCAGATGCCTCAGCCTGATTGCTGAAGTCTGCGTGGTGCTGTCGGGCTGTTGTCCACTGCCTGTAGTACAGAGACTGCTCTTCACTGCTCATGTCCTTGTGAAGCAGAGGCCTCAGAGAGCTCAGCCAAGACACATCAGCATGAGGCAGGAGGGAAGAGGAGGAAGGCAAGTTCCCATTTTTCTGTGAGCTCAGGAGGCAGTATGCAGCTTTGGACAGGATGACGATGCGTGGCAGTGCCACACGGAGGGCCTTGCTGTCCTTGGCTGACTGGGCAGGCCACTGAAAGGTCTGAGAGACTGAAGACAGTGAGGAGAGTTTGGGAGTGGTGCTGCTCGCCATCTGGTTACCCAGCGAGTCACACTCCTGTTTCAGGGTCTCTCTGGCTGTAAAACTGGAGTAAGTTCCCTCATCTACTGAGCTGTGTGCCACAGTCTGGAAGTTAAGGGATGGTGCCTGCTTCTGAGACTTGTCTGCGGCACTTGAGGAGCTCACACCATTGTCAGCCAGGGAACCTGGGAAAACAAAAAGCAGGCAATGAAAAGTTACTGACTGACGCAAGAAAACCATGAATTCATTTGATCTATGCTACAATCCTAACACACAAATATTTCTGTTCAGTGAGTGCTGCTGTGGCTTAGGTCAGTGTTTCACCACGTAAAAAGAAATCATTTACATCTGTCTGTCCCTTTGACTGGAGAGGCAAACACCCTGCTGCAACAGGGTGCAAGCTCCAAGTGTTCAACCCTAATCTCTGTGTTCTAGCCATCATTTCCCATTTAGGATTTGGAATTTGATGGCACGTTTTCTGAAAGTCAAATTTAACAAACCACTGTATACACAGATCAATTGCATCTTCCTTTCTATGAACAACAGAGCATTTATTTCACTGCAACTTGGACATGAACTGCTCTGTGTCCTCTCTTCCATACCAGTCAGGTTTAGTTAGTGTATGGGAAGACCTGGTGCATACCAAAGACCCAGTTCAGCTGTCTTAATGCCTCAAACTCATAGGGAAACAAAGGGAAGGACCCAGAAGTGTCTGCAGAATGCAAAGGGAAGGCTTGGTGGGAGGTGAGGCTTCACTGATGCCTGAAGAGGTAGGGCAAGACCCAATCATTCTGTTGGTCTTGGCAAGGAGGCAAATATCCATCCTCATCCATAGGTATTCCCGGAGTTACAGAGCATTTTTCTATTTTATATTTTATACTAGCCTTTTCTGCTTTGATTTTTAAGATCTTTTCAGGATCCCTGAATAAAGCTAGCAACAAATGTGGAATGTAAGTTTAAAAATTAAAATCACAAGGGACGCTTAGCTATGGCATACCATCCCTCCCACTGAAACACCATCTCCTTTTAGCACTAGACAGGAAAATTGCTCACTGTGTGAAGAATCTGAAACTAACATTTCATTGTCTAGCCTGCAGCTGGATACAGCTAAGCAGCCCACATTTGAGAAAACATCTCACTGTTTGCATCCAAACTCCAATGACACAGGAATAAAGACTTGTTTTTCAGACCAACAGCAGAATAACCGACCTGAGGTTCCAGTGACAGCGCTGCTGTTGCTCTGGGGCCGATCCAAGTCTATAAGCAGCTCGTCAGAGTCATTCTCACTACCATTTGCCTTCTCCTGCTCCTTCTCACTGAGGTCAAGAGCTACAATAGGCCCTCGAATTGCCTCCTTGGAGACGTAGCAGCATGCCAGGCCTACTTCTTGCTCTAAAGCAGTACGAGTTAAGTAGCTGGAGTCAATTAGTCGAAGGTCACAGTATTTCAATGACCTGGAAAAGCCAACACAAAAAGAAGAGAAGTTTTTGTTTTCTCTGACTTTGAAGAATACTCCCTATCTTTATTGCTTACTAAATATTCACGAACAATTTTGTTAGCCCGTACATATAGAATTATTTTAAAATACTCAACACAAAGTTATGCTCCTTGGTGCTTCACACAGACATTTGCTGACCCATCCAGTACAGTAGCATGACTTTTCACAAATTGCACTTCCCAAAACTTTAAATGGTCCCTAACTAAAATCTTCAAAAATACACTCCTTTTGTGAAAAGACAGCCAGATGGTATCAAACCCCACCTATGTAAACATGTTAGAGAGCAGTCATATTGAAAGAGTAAGAACAGCACCTGGGGAAGGTCTCTCCCAGAGGGTCTTTGCCAGTTAGAATAACAATGCAAGGTAGACCTTCCAGATCCTGATAGGTGCGAGGAATCCAGTCATCCTGCTCATTGCCCCTCCAAGCCTGTGAACAGAGAATATTCCAGTCACACCTCAATGACATCTTCTATATCTTCACCTGTTTTCTTTTTTCATCAGTTCCTGCTTTTGCTTTATATATAGGGCTCGCTTACTCAATGGCCAACAGGAAGGAGACCTTGGGTACAGGCATGCATTTGTGTTCTGGTAGCCAAGCAGTAAATGCAAAGACAAAGCATATGTTATTCAGTGTTGGAAACATTCACCTGGTGTGGCATTAGTATGGTCTGTCAGAGAAAAAAGCAGTCGATGAGTTCAGTTTGGCACAGATGAAAAGATATTAATGTAAAGCTAAAGTAAGACTTTCAAGTGGAGTACGAAAATGGACCAATGAACCTTGTTTAATTATTTTATACAACGAAAGATTACGTGAAAGAAACACATTTCACCTTTCCCTGGAGGTAATCCCACCTGAAAGAACTCCTTACCTACAGTCTATCAAGGCCCAAGACCACAAACTGCACCATTTTCCCTTAGCACTGGAAAGGCTGGTAGCATCAGTCCCATGTTCTAACACGCTTCAGTTCCCCTGGTTCAGCAGAGCTTACTGAAAAAACCTTTTTCTCCAATTACCTAGCAGTATCTAATGGCTTGGTAAAGCAGCCTTAGCAGCAGAGAGAATTTCTGGCTCAACAAGGTTAGTCCAGCTGTGTGTTCCCCTGCCTCTCCAACGACAGAAGTTTCTGTGACAGTGCGTGACTAGAAGGTGAAATATGGGAAGACAATTTTTCCTTTGATTTCCCTTGATTTTCTTTTCGCTAGCATAAGGACCTAAAAAGAATGAGAGCCTGAGGCTTTGAGCTGTAAACTTGCATCCAGAAGATGTATTTCTTGACCGTCTTACTCAGGAACAGCAGAGAGGTGCAGCCCTCAGGGCTCCTCACTTCTGAATGTCTCCCAAACAGTTTGATTCTTGGTAATTTAAAGGCTATGCCACGACAGCATCCCTGGTCAGTAAAATAGTTATTTAAATTGTCTTCCAACTCTTGTTTCATTCTGTACCTCTGGCTCCCTGATGGAGAAGAATGACCTGTCTGGCTGGTCTGGCTGACCAGCAGACTTGTCTGAGAGAGGGGAACAGTCCAGCCACCAGCACTGCAGAGACAGCTGCCCACCCTCCCTGCCCTGCTGTGGCACCACACACCCTGCTAATGCCATCTGAGAGAGAGGCTAGGTTAAGTCAAACTATTCAGCTGGGTTCACTAACGCCTATAAAGTTTCCCTCCCTGCCTCTGAAAACGGTCATGGATGAGTTCTCATCCTTCCTGCAACCAAGAGTATTTATTGGTGGGATCACGTTTTGAGCCTCAGCCTCACCAGAAAGCACTCAGTAGCCTCATATTGCTCTCTCCCCACACACACATCAAAAAAAGGGTTGGGGTGCTCTTAGTGCAAGCAGCCAACAATCAGCTCTCCACTGGCTCTAGTCCAGCTTCAGTACTCCACCTAATGTCAGACCAAATGCCAAGCAGCACGGAGACTAAATCAAAATTGTCTGCAATAAGCTAGGCTCAGGGGTAGCATGGCTGATGAATTTTATAATGGGAATCAGTTCCCCAAATACATGCTCATACCATGTCAGAAATCTTGTGTTATCCCAGGCACCAGACTAACAGGCATGGTAGCACAGCACAAGCCCCATGGGTGGCCTTTATCATTCTGAAATACTACTGGGACACCCCACCTAAAAAGACACTACAGGCTTATATTTGGGCAACTGAATTCATCTCCTCACTCCCTTCACATGCATGGTTCAGATTTGAGGGCTTTTCTTCTAGTAACCTGCAAGAAAAGAAACAAATCCAGAATCCTACAGCTTTGTTTAGTCCAAACCAGCACCTTATGTTTTGGAGAGAGGAATAGGAAGAATTATTTAGAAGGTTTTTCACTCTCTACCTGATAAAATTTCTCTATTCCAGACCTGCAACAGCTCCACAGTCAATCCTGATCTGCCCTAAAGGTCTCACACGCTGCTTCAGCACTGTGTAAGGGCTGCAACCCATTATGCAAAGCACTGTTAAGAAGTCCTCACAGGACTCAACCTAGAATGATTTAGGCTTGGAATTAATGCCTATCCAAAAAAAGCCACCAGCACAGAGCTGCTATCTCACATGTTGTTTTCTCATTCATGACTACTTTCTTCTCTCTCCTTCTGCAGATAAAGTTTGAGAAGTAAGAGTCGTAGCTTCTTTAAAGGACATTTTATCTGCTTTTGGCCATAGACAGGCTCTTTCAGAAAGGCTCACAAAATTCATTCCTCTTCTCTGTGGTTTTGAATACACTGAATAACTCATAATAGAAGCAGAGAATTAATCTCTCTGTGAGACTTAGAGCAAGGATCAGGACAGATCAGTAATAACCAGTATTACTTTCAGGCTGCTGCCTAAGGCAGGCAACCCATCACCCCTTTGTTTAATGTAGTGAGGTCAATTCAGCAACTGGGTTTGGCTACTTGAACCATGCTCTTGTAAATCCATGCAAAGGTTTAGGCTGGGGCATATATGCTAGGCATATATGCATGCAGCCTCTTCAGGCTTTCAGCATGCAGGGGGTTGAGGAAAGAAATCTGTGACAAACAGCATACTTTACCAGTTATCAGAAGGGCAGAAGATGGATGGACAGAGCAGACAACAGATACACTAGACAGACAGACAAGTTGGTGGAAATAATTAGTTTGCCTACAGAGATCTGAGCTCTGCTTTTAGAGATGAACCCTCTCTGATGCATGCTTTTATTCAACTTTAGGAAGTGAGATAACAGCTGGTGTTTGACTTCATGGACCAGTAACAATTCAGGTTTGTTCCAAGTCTATCATTTATACTCAACGTACAGAAATGCATTCACAGCGACAGATACAGAACACATGCCCTTTCCCTAGAGCATAATTAACCTCAAAACAAGTGGGAATAAACACAAAACAACGACAGCAGCCAATGGCTACAGTGAGCACACCAACAAACATTCAGTTTCTGCTAACCTTCAGCCGTGTCACGAAGTGTTTCGCAACAGTGAGCTCTGAGGCAGGATTCCCAAGGAGGATCTCAAAACGATACTGCAGCCCCAACTTGTCCCTTACTTCCTGTAACCTCTCTTTGGCCAGCATGGCCAGCTGCACTGATGGCACCCGAATGACGAGCATGTGGCCACAGCCATTCTTATCCTTTCCTGGAGAAGTGATAAGGTCATCCATTATGCTGAGAGTTTCAGGTGTGCTGTGATCCCTCAGAGAGGCCATGGTGGTGAGGGCCATCAGAGCTTGGGAATACTGCTGAATGAGAAGGTAGCAGCGGATCACCATGCTGTGCAACCGGGGGTACCTTGGGGGAGACACAGTTCTGCATTAGCACATGCAAAATCACAGTAATGTCCAAAAATCAGCCAAAACACAGCACTGCATGGTAAAGAAGTGCTTATTTTCCCCAGTAGTGCTCAAAGAATGAAGCCTTCCATTTTCATAGACAAAAGTTTTGAACAAAAATCCTCTGCACTTGGCCCAAGTCAAGTAACAGGAAAGATAAACTTCTGTTACCCTCATCTGGTCCAAAATTTCAGCTAAAGATCTTTGATGATGGAGATAAGGAACACCTCAGATCCGATTTATTCCAAGAGCACATGCTAATAATTGCTTTGCTTTACACAAGCTCTTTCTTTTACAAACTTGAGGACCATTGAGGCTTCAAGTGGTTTCTGGGAGAAGTACTTCATAATTTCACACCTCTCAACTTCTCAGCCAAAAGCTGGACTTACCAATAGGAATTGCTGGCTCTGAGCCAAATCTGAACTTCCATTTTGCCTTTTAATTTACATAGCCAACATCTTTTCTTTCATTACAGCTATATGCAGTGACAACAAATATGAAGTAAAATGCTAAGAAAAAAAAAATTAAAACCAACTCAAGCAAAAAACCCCACTCAATTTCTAGACTTTTCCTGTGAGTTCACTTGCCACCATAGTACAGAAAAACACTACACTATTACACCTTCAGTGCTGGTCCTGTGCCATGTAAGTCCAAATAATTAAAATAACTAGAAGTTCCACATCTCTCTTGTCTCTTTCTTGAGTAATCTAATAGACAATATGACATCCATTTAAAGACAGTTTTGGGGTTGTGTTTAACCAGTAGATACAGTAGTTTGTTCTGGATACCATAAGCCACTCATTAAATCAGTAAGTTTTTAAAACACTTTTTTACTCTTCCTGCCATAAAAGTGCCAGCTGCACTTCCACTACTAAAACAAATGGAGCCTTTCTTATAATACACAAATGTCTGCAATGTTTTGAGATTTTAAGTTTGAATGGCTCACCCACCCAGAGAGAATAGCCCAGTTTCTTGAAAACAGAGGCTAAATTGATAAACTGTGACACAAAAACATATCCTGGCTCCAAGGCAGAGATTCACCTGGCTCTAAGGTAGAGAGGTTCACCTGCCATCAATTTCTAGTCTTATCCTAATCTCATATGATTATTTACACATACATAAATCCTCCTTCATCCTTTTTCCCACCCACATTTTAACAGAAAGTGAGTGATAATGACCACTATCTCTTCCATTGGATTTGACCAGAAAGAACAGGAGAAGCCTAGGAAAATAATTATTTTTAATTATTAATTATGACCTAATTATTACTGTGTATTTGTAGATAATAACAAATATTAAGTATTAATTATGTACTTAATTATCAGTGTTGCTAATTTAACACATTTGATATTGAATTTCACTTAATAAATACAGATACATTTACAACTATTACAACTGACCTAATTAAAACAGAAAACACAGTACTGAACACAGAACAATCCTGTTCCAGTAAATACGAAAACATGAGAACTATTATTTGAAGTGCTATAAGGGATCTGTCCTGCTGATACACAGAGGAGATTAACTCCCCATTGCTGAAAATGACAGTATTCCCTTCATTCCTGTAATGGGCACATTTAATTGTATCTTGGATATGTGCCATGACAGTGGCTTCTTCAGGCAGCTGCAGGGTACTAACAGGCTCTGAGCTGCAGGAACCAAAACCATGGCCAACTACCGAAATAACAAAAATGACCTTTTTGAAACAATGTCTCTCACCACCACCAAGAGAGACACCAGAACTGGTGAGGTACCTAACCTCTGGTACCTTCTGAGTTTAGTGAGGGCTGAGCCAAAAGAAGAGAGCAGCACAGCTGAGCCCAGATTGCTGCTGGATGGGCCTGATCTCTTCTAAAAACAAATGAAGGATATCCACTGCCTTCTTCAACTGCACTAAATTTGTTACAAAAATAAAACTGCACATACTTCATGTATTTCAAGATCAACATCAAAGGTCATCATGTCTTCATCGCCCGTAATGGGGCTCATAAAGATGTATCCTTAAGACCCCAACTGGGCAGAATCCGAAGCTTCCATGTTATTATTTACCTTTCTAAAAGTGTGTTGACCATTTTTTCAAAGGTTTCATCACATCTCAAAAGGGGACTTGTGACACCCCACTGGAGGGATTTGCTGTATTCATTCAAACCAAAGTATAACTTGTCTTCACTTGCTGTGTCACCCTGTTTCACACACAAACAGCAAAAATGTAAGGAAAACTGGAACGAATTTCTATTTTTTGTGTCATTTTAAAAAATAAGTGGAAAGCACTTTCCAAACAAAAGAATCCTTTCTTTTTATCCATTCTCCCAAAGTGACGCTATTTATTTATTTTAATGAATACAATAAAATATATATTGTTTTTTACTTAACTTATTATTTGCCTACAGCTAGGAAAGATAGGTGTAGGTCCTTGAAAATTTTTCAGTATACCTCTACCTGTGACTGCAGGGGGCTTCTAGAATCCTGCTAATTATTTTCTGACTCCCTGTCTCTGGCTTTATATCTACTGACATCTGTCATCTCATTTCTATTTCAGGTTCTATTCTGAAAAGAGAAGGACTATTAATTTCCAAAGTTGTTCTTGATCGTCAGAGTCTACATACTTTTCTAACGGAAACCAGAAGTTAAGAATTTTTTGGTTAGAATATAAATCTGCATACAGCTATCAGAAAGGCAGAATATTTGTGTTTCAAATTTCGTAAGCCTTTGATGGGAGCACAGTGTGTTCTCCAGTTCATTTACATCAGCAGTAATCTCTAGGAATGTAATTAATCATCTACAGTCTCCCCTTTTTTTGTGGGTTATTCTTTTAATCAGAAGACTGAAAGTTGTTAATTTTTTTACTTTTGGGAAATAAAAAATTGTCTAGACCATTATACAGAAGGTCACCACGTGGTTTATATTAACAATCAACCAAAAAGCAAACTCCCTCATTTTACATTAACTGTTTTCTACAGCTCCCACATTAAGACACTTTGCAGAAACTAAATCAAATCTGATATAAATATACCAAACAAGTAATAGGAGAAAATGCTATTTTTAAGCAGGTTTATCCAAAATGTTTTCAGAATCAGCTGGCTGAAACGATGAAAAAAGTTAATAGTGGAGGATATCCAAAAGGATTTTTCCTCTGCACCCACTACACCAAAACTTGTTCACCTAGCACGACTTTAATTATGACTGGGAAAGTAATGAACAGACTTGACAGGCTATGTGACATATAACTTACAGTCAAAATTCAGACTGCTTGAAAAGGGAAAGCCAGCTCTGGAGCTTTATGGCATGTCTACATAGCTTTGTCTGACCAGAGCACAGAAAGTAGTTTCTCATTGTACATGACTGGACAAAGAAAAATGTGTAATTCCTGGTCCTAAATACCAATGCTACCTCTACCATCAGTATCCCAGGGCTGTCCATCTGGAATCTGAGAGAATAAACTCCAGCAGAGGAAGAGCTCCCTCCTAACACAGACACTTTATAGATTCTGTTAGGTGTGAATTCCACATTAAAATTCACAGTTAAAATTAACAGTTAAACACTTACCACAGTGTCAGATTGTATCCAATGTACCTCATTGCTAGAGCTGATCCTGGACTGCTGCGTTTGCAGGGCATAAGGAAAAGAGCTGACCTGAAGAACAAGGAGGTTGAATGCTTCAAGCACCTCCCTGCAATTAATAACTCTATCAGCCAGACCATGATTAGGCTCACCATGTGACAGGGAACTTGAAATGGCACTGCAGAAATAAGAATGCAAAGAATTGCCTTACTGACATCCTGAAATTCAATGGATTATTCTCTTCCTGCACAAAAATCTCTAAATGACCATGACACAGAGAATCATAGCTCAAAAAAATCTCTTTGGAAACGTAAAAGACTTCAAAAAACATTTGACTGTTCTCTGTGGGTAAACTCAGGAGAACAAAGCAAAACAACAAACACCTAAATAAAGGATTAAAATCTGTTGACAGTAAGAAGGTGGATCAGTGTGACAATTAAAAAAAGAATCAGATGGAGGAAACCAAAAATAAGCCAAAGCTGATGAAATCCCTCTCATTAGGAAGCACTGTTCCATGAACTGTGGGCATAGGACACAGTAGCAATTTTACAAAATCCAATGGCTTTTCCCAACTGAAACAACAAATCTGTAAAAGGCTGGGGAAAAGACCTGAAAGTCTGCTGATGTTCTGATTTCCAGCTCCTGGCATTGCCTTCACTTCCATATATTCAGCAATTCCAAATTCAAAGTATAGCAAAGACAATAACAAAAATGTGATGGGGAAGACCAGGTAGAAATAATGTTGCTTTTGTCTATTTTCAGCTGTCCTTCAAGGAAAGTATTTTATTACAGAACCATAGAATGGTTTGGGTTGGAAGGGATCTTAAACACCATCTACTTCCAACCCCTCTGCCATGGACAGACACTTTTCATTATTTCTGATGTTGAAATGAATCCCACAACCTTACACACCATGCTTAGACCACATTAAGATTATTCTCCTTAGTTTATTCATGGAACAAGAGCAGAATAATCAGTTTTACTTATTTCTTTCTTCTTTCAAGGTGAAGTTTTTGATTCAGTGTGAAGAGATGTTTTTGCACATATGTACGTGTTGCGTTTAGACCTAAAGCTGACCAAATTCAATATAGCTGTTTTTTCAAACTCTTTTCTTACAGTAGCTATGGCATCTTTCACATGATGCAGACTTAAATGTCTGTAAGCTTTCTCATATCACAAACAACGTAATTATCAGGGATAAAAATATGAACTAAAGCACAATCAGCTTGTGAACATTGGAGACATTTGGGTTTGAGTACAGAAAAAGGAGACAAATAGGAAAAAAAGACAAGAAGAACAAAGAAAGTTGCAAAATTCAGCATTTTCCCCTCAATTTCAGCACCATAGCATGTAACCCTCAAAACAGTCCTGTTACGCATCTAAAAACCTTCACCTTCAGCTGAATCAGAATTAGTTAACAAATATCATGGGCAACTAAAAGATATTATTTCTGATTGTAAGGCACAAAATGCCTTAAAAATGCCTAGAGAAAGCAATAGGTGTCTAAGATGGTAAGCCTTTTGAAAAACCTAATGGAAAGATGCTGGGAGAGGATGGTTTTCCTTCAGCAGATTGAAGCAGCTACCTTGTTAAATCCACGTGGGCATTGTCATGAACCAGCACGAAGAGCGTGTAGGGGTTCTGCTTCACTCGCCTCATGAAAACTTCAAATTTAGTTTGGATCTCATTGTCCAACCGAACCACATACTTCTCAGCTCTCTGATATGCTGTTCCATTGTCTTCTAGGCCCAAGTCCACAAGCACACCTGTCAAAAAGAAGAATACAACAAAAATCTTTTCCTTTGAGTGCATCCAAAAATGGACGGTCATTGGGAAGTTGCGGCTTGTCCGCCAATGTCAGGACTTAGCCAAACCACTGACAGGCCCCAGTACAAAGATGATTATCCAAATGCAATTTCTCTCACAATGGAGGCAAAAATGTGCTTCTTGGTTTCTTGATTTCCTGCAAAAAGTGCCTGAAGACCTTTCAAAAACTTCTTACATTATCAAAAAGTGGGGGGAAAAAAAAATCAGGCTTCCACAAAGATTTCCAAAGCAGCACTCAATTGGCTGTGTTCCATGATCCCAGGCCAAACTTGCCCACATTAAGCTAATATGTTGTTTGAGTCAGAAAAAGTTATCCTGACCTTTCTTTTGCAAAAACCATTAATTTATATAAAATTGATTCTCACTAGTATCATATCATATTTTTCATGCTCTGCTTCAACATTTGTGTCAATACAACTAGTCTTTGTAAAGATGTATTGCTGTCATATTCATAAAGTAAGCATGGTGCAATCTATATGACTTTGAACGTCATTTGCATTAAAGAAGTGGGAATAAACTACTCTGAAGTGTGGGTCAATTATGTATTTTCCAGGGTCTTAATGATTTTGTAAAACTATTTTTAAAAAAAGTAAAATAAAACAAAAACCATGAGGACAAAAGATATGTTGGAGCAACTTACATTTCCCCTTATACCAGTAATGATGTAATCACACCACATACTCTGGTTTATCAGTCTGTTTCCCCTCCCCTCCCTTTTACCTGACTGTCGAATCCGTTGAAGGGTCTGCTGCACAAGGACTTCTGAACGGGGCACTATTACGATGAAGTCCACCTTACTGAAGTGGCCCAGATCCAGGCTCTGATTGCCACTGTCTGCTATAGCACAAACCTGGGACAAGAGCTTTCTGGCAACTGTGAGCTGTGGCTGGTAAATGTGGAAGGTATCAACATCCAAATCTAGAGTGTGTTTGTTTGAAAAAGAAAACAAAACACAACAAGAGACATGTTTACTTTCCCACCCCCCCAGTAAACATTACCCTCCAAACCGCCTACCCTCTATTACCAGGAAAAAAAATCACTCACCAGAACAAATCTCAACACTCTGGAGAGTTGGGTCCAGATCACAAATGCCAACTTTCTTTCTTTGATCAAAATGTGGTAATATATCAGATGACCTCAAGTACAGCACTGTCCATTTTTTAAAATGCCCTAAGTGTTTTAAGGATTTTTAACAGTGCAACCCAAGGAAACCTCAATGCCAGCACAGTGAAATGCGTTCTGTTAAATGAACCAACACATACATAATATGCATGCACGTATATATATAAAGATGTGCATGTGTACATAGATAAAAAGAGCAGAGAGAGAGAGGTACAGAGCTCTAATGTTCTCCTGAAACAGATTTATTGAGACTTTATAAACCTCTGTGTAACACTAAATGCAGAGAACTGATAGACTGACCAGAGCATTCATATTTCCTCAAAATAAAAAGCAGGTTCCATTTCAGTATTTCCATTAAGTAAATTCTATGTCCAACAACCCATGCTTCATTAACCACTGAGTATTTTCAACTTGCAGATTATCAGATTAAATCCTATAATGGTATTACAGTTTTTGTTTATGGCATTTTTTCTACTGTGTTGGTTTTATACAGGGACATGTTTGTGTGTGTGTGCACACACACGTGCTTATCTCCTGTCCAAATGTGCCTCAGTGTCCATTTCAGTAGATCTGCTATGGAAGAAAGGTCTCTCTCTCACTGCCTAGGAGACTTACTTCTTTATTTTTTTTATTCAGGCAGTTTCTCAATAGCTTCAACCACTGTACAGCCATATGTTAAAGACAAAATGATCTCAGAATAATTGTTTGAGAAAATATGAAGGTTTAAAAAAAAGCACACAGTAAGAAGACAAAAACCCCCAGAATCTAAAGATTATTCTCCCTTCAAATTAACCCCCTGAGGAAGCTCAAGACTTGGACTTGTACTCCTGAGGGTGCCAGAACAAAGTGCCTGGCAGCCCTTCTAGTTGGATCTCCCGATCCATGTGGAGACAATGAACCATTTTGCCTTCATTCAGATATAACACCAAACTGATGAATTTAAGTTAACTAAAATGAACTAAGAGCATACCTTTCATTCACAGAAAAAAGCTTTACCAGAGGTTGAATTTGCTTTGTTACTAGACCTGAAAGAATCTCAGTGTTCACAACAGCTCAATGTATCTTTTGTTGTTATTGTGATATGAAAGGGAAAGTATGTTTAGAACTCTGAATAGCTAAATAATTCTGGAAATTAGCAATTTTAGACAGGAAATCCTAGCTTATCTTTTGCACCTAAGCATCTTATCACATTATGCTGAATAAGACACATCTCAGATCAACAAATTACGGATTACACTTGCCAGGCACTTTCAGTCCAAGATCTTAAAACACATTCCCTAAAAGTTTAAGCCTCAGAGCACAAGTCTCTAATGCATATTACCAGACAGGAGGACACCTGAGGAAATCAGGAGAACACAATTCCCCTCTGCCTTAAACTCAAGGTTACATTCCTTTCCTCGGTGCAAAAAAGATGAGATGAATCCACGCTGCCAGTGTTACAAAGAAACATCTTCTCTGCTTGGCCTGATGCCTAACAGAAAATCACATGATTTAGCTTAGAAAATAGAAAAACATCAGGGGAAAAAAGTTGCTGAGGGTTATTACAGAGATTTTCTGTCTCAGAAACTGCTGTATTGCTACACTTAGCTGGCAGTATTAGTATTTTAAGGTTGGCACACTGACTGCAAATGTGTCCTCAGATTCTTCTGCGGTGTATGCATTTTGACATTTAAATTTGACATTTAACACTTATTCCGTATCTTGCATGTAAAAAAATTACCTGGTTCTTGTGTAGAAACCATGGCAATTGCCTCCTGAGATGACACACACTCACTAACATCTCCATTAAAAGGAATAATGACACTTTCCCCTCGCTGCTGTAGCATCTTCTCCAGCAGCTTGTCCAAATCATCACCTAGATAGGAATTAGCAACACCAAATTACCTGGAAACCATTTCAGACAAATGACATCAAATATTACATACACCCATGTTCTCACATAGCTGATGTCAAATCTGCACTGGGGCAAGGGGCTGGAGATACAGGGAAGAGAGAGAGGGAGAATACTTTTATCTACTGATTTACCAATTGGATTAATAAAAAATAAAAAGGAACCACAGTTGTATAATTTCAGCTCTGTGGCTTTACAGCTACTGGTGACATCTGATGATTACAAAGAAACACACCATAAAACAACCTCTAAAACCTTGCTGGAGGTGCAAACTAGAAAACATTTGTGTACTTATGAGTGCCCTGCCATTACATTTAACAGTGTTAAAAATGTTTTGCTGGAGGGTTATGAACTGCCACCGCACAGGTGAAGGAGACAAGCTCTCTTCCAGACACAAGGAATGGAGAGAAGAACAGAGTGCCTCTCAATGAAGAGAGCAGAGATGTATCCATGTGCATTTTAAGTGCTGAACAGGAGATACACCAACCCTGAAGACATGACTGTCTTTGCTAGAACTTCTGTTTCTTAGAATCACTTACCTAAAGATGTGTTCTTGAAATGCGATGCCAGGAAACTAACTTTCCCTGTGATGAGCTCATAACTGATCTCTTTTAAAAATTCACTGGTGGTGAGCATGCTCTCTGCAAGTGCCCGAGATTGATACTGACCTGGAGAAGGGAGGGGAAAAGAGTGAGAGCAAACCTTAGTACAGTTTACTGTCAACACAACCTTCACATCTTAGAAGTGTGTGGCACTCTAATCTTCAATCATGGATCTCCACTGCCTTTACCCAGTAGACAGGGAGAGCAGTCTCTCAAGTCTACTTCACTAGTGACTGGAGAATTAGTTGATATAACTAATTTTAGCAGGTTCTTTGCTATTGCATATCATTTTGCATACTTGCACGACAAATGATATTCAAAGCAAGTATTTGTACCTTAGATGAAACGGAGGATTCTGGGTAAATATGAAAAAGTAATTATCCCTAGTGTGTGGGAAAAGAGGTGAAAAAAGTAAAAAAATGGCATTACTGATTTATCTGCCTACAAAGGAAAGATGATTAGTCAAAGTTCATTTCCATCCAGACACACTCATTCACACAAAAACATCACAGCCAGTCACCAGTGCAGAATAAAAAGGATAAAAAGGAGGAAAAGCATGTTCTGATTTAAGCAGGTTGCAGAAGACTCTGCCACATAAAATATCGCAGTTGTTACATGAAACAAAGACAATCTAACTATTTTGCCACTGGGTCACTTCAAGATATTTTCTAAGGTAGTCATACAAACAGCAAAGTCTCAGGCCTCTCAAGAAGTAGTAATGACTAGCATAAAGATATTTTTCTAGATCCTCATGGACCTCAGTACTCCAAGTCTTGCTGAAGATACAGTAAACTGTGACACTGCAGTGCAACAATACAAAGGAGAATAAAAAGAACAAAAGGGATTTAAAAACTGGATCAATAACTCAAGAAAATTAATCTGGCTTTGCCATTTGAAGCAGTCTGCAAATATACTTACCTAGAACCACCACACAGAATTCATTTCCCCTAATCTTTGATGCACAAATGGCAACTACATAATCTGGAAGCTTTTGCTGATGTTTCATTTCATTGAGAGACCTCAAGGTCTCTGAGATGCCCTCTGCCAGGGAATTCTGGGTGACAACCACATGCACGAGGTCCCGGGACACACTAGCGATTAACCTGGCAAGCCAAGGGAGTTGACCTGGTGACACAGAGATACATTGTGCACTCATTTGCAAGGATCTCTCTCTCAGAGTGAACTCCTGCATAGCTTTCAACATGATCTGCTCAAATTCTTCCCTCAGGGGTATCTGGTCAGGACCTACAATGAAAACAAACAAACAGAAGAACAGTGTTTCATATAAAAATGTTATTGAACCAGGAACAATTACATGTCTGTCTTGATCTGACAAGCTCCTTCACCACATTTTTTAATATTTTAAAAAAACACTTGCTGCTCAGTGGATATCTACCCACATTGCTTATTCTTGCTTTTTCATTTTAGAAATCTTTCTCTTCCACCATCATGCTTTTTTTTCCCTCTAAACAATGAGGTATTCCATCTCACTCCTAGCTTTCCTACCTTCAGCAACTGGTGGGACAAACGAGGGAGTGGGAAAATATGTGCCTTTTGCCTGGAAGAGAAGGATTAAGCATGCAGCCATATGTTTTTGCAGCAGAAAACCAAAATGCTTATCCTTCTAGCCTAATCACAGCCATGCAGCTTGACAAAGCCTATTAAGTGCCCTTTGCTTTGCTTTTTCTCATCATGCATACTAATCAACCAAGCATGGATGCAAATAAACATTTCTAACCTCTTCCTTAGTTAATTAAATTAATTTAGCAAATCTGCAAGCATCTAACATAAATAAGAATATGCAACTTTAGATCTACATTTCCCCAGACTCCATAAACTGTACTGTCAACTTGAACTGGAAAACAGAAATATAAACCATCCTGTCTTAGCATCAGTCCTCCAACTGAACTTCAATTAACATTCTGTTCAGTTAGCTTTGTCTCATTGTCAAACATATTCAGGAACAGTTAACAAACATTCATGAACACAAAGTAACCATAGCTTATATTGCCAAGATCTCGTATCAGTGCCAAAGGAGGCAGCTTCACACTTCAGCAGCTTGCTTTTCTATGACAAAACAGGGGGGTTTAAATATCAGAGATATGTGAAATACTGGGTTTGGTTCTATGTTTTCTTTCCAGGCCAGGAAACAGAAAGGTTGTGTGAGAAACAGGGCATGGGTAAACAACCCACAGCACAGAATCTGTAAAAACTGCCACTTGTTGTCATTTTTGCCTTTTTGAGAAGTAACATATGGAAGGTGCCACCAGCCAATTACCTTAGAATGGTAAGACAACTATAGATTTGTAAGTGCAAGGCTGTTTTCATTTTTGATGCAAACTGAAAAATTCTGATGAGTCAAATTTAACACAGCATGGGCATAATTCTCTCTTCTTAGAGTTCTCTTTTGGAAATGCATTTTCTTTTCCCTTCTAAGAAAGCATCACGCATTCTAGGTCCTTGAAGATCTCAGAATTAAAAAAAACCCCTAGACATTTATCAGTAGAGAAGAATGTTCCTCTGCAGAAATAAAGTTTACCTAACATATATCAACCTGTGAAAATGATGCTACCCACTAAGAGAAATAAAAGCAAACTTTTCCTGACTGAGGGAGGCTACTTAGGAGACAAGCTCTTAACACAAGGGTCATCATGAATCCAAGAAGATTAAAATAATTGTACAAATAGAAGGGCAGATTCTCAGTATGAGAATACACAGAATTTCAGTCAGATTACTTGTAAGAAAGTATGGCAGTCTTCCTTCACAACTATCCAGAAAAATAATGGAACTAATATCAGATGAGATGTAAGACAAAGGGATAGATATTGATTTTAATTGTGAACCATTTCCTAAAAGAATATGTCTATGTTAAAAGGGAATATATGGAAGCTTCTCTACAGAAATGAGCATGCAAATGATCATCTCGACTTCAAAAACAAAACTGCAAAATAAGCAATATCATAAAATATTAATATATGAGTTACATCTAGTTGGTGTCCAGTCAAAAGTGGTGTTCCCCAGGGCTCAGTGTTTGGGCCAGTCTGTTTAATATCTATACTGATGATATGGACAAGGGGATTGAGTGAGATTGGCTCAGTTGGTTAGAGCATGGTGCTAATAATGCCAAGGTAGTAGGTTCAAACTCCATATGGGCCATTCCCATAAGAGTTGGACTCGATGATCCTTATGGGTTCCTTTCAATTCAGAATACTCTGTGATTCTGTATGAGAGCCCCCTTAGGCAGTTTGAAGGTGACAGAAGGCAGGAAGGCTCTGCAGAGGGATCTGGACAGGCTGGATCAATGGGCAGAGGACAATGGTATGAGGTTCAACAAAACCAAGTGCCATGTCCTGCCCTTGGGTCACAACAACCCCATGCAGTGCTCCAGGCTTGGGAAGAGTGGCTGGAAGGCTGCCTGGTGGAAAAGCACCTGGGGGTGTGGTTGATGGCTGGCTGAACATGATCCAGTATGTGCCCAGGTGGCCAAGAAGGCCAATGCCTGGCTTGCACCAGAAATAGTGTGGCCAGCAGAACCAGGGCAAGATCATCCCCCTGTACTCAGCAACTGGTGAGGCCACACCTCGAGTGCTGTGTCCAGTTCCAGGCCCCTCACTACAAGAAGGACACTGAGGTGCTGGAGCATGTCCAGGGAAGGGCAATGGAGCTGGGAAAGGGTCTGGAAGTCTTATCGGAAATGGGAGCTGGGGTTGTTTAGCCTGGAGAAAAGGAGGCTTGGGAGGACCTCATTGCTCTCTACAATTGCCTGAAAGGAGGGTGTAGCCAGGTGGGAATTGGTCTCTTCTCTCAGGTAACAAGTGACAGGACAGATGTAAATGGCCTCAAGTTGTGCCAGGGGAGGTTCAGATTGGATATTAGGATAAATTTCTTCACCAAAAGGGTGGTTAGGCATTGGAATAGGCTGCCCAGGGAAGTGGTGTATTCAGCATACCTGAAGGCATTCAAAAGACACCAGGATGGGGCAGTTGGGGATATAGTTTAGTAGTGAACCTCGCAGTGCTGGGTTAATGATTGGACTCACTGATCTTAAAGGTTTTTTCAACCTAAATGATTCTATGCTGCTGTGATTTTATTCTATTATTCTGAACAGTTTAAGTCAACATATTCAAATGTCATCCACTTCTGGATGACACTCATTTCTGGGTAGACAAACTTCGGGGTGCATCCCACAGAGAATACTTCTCCAACCATCTAAGACAGGAGAATTGCTGGAATAAGCTCTTGCTTTGAGCTTTTGACCATCCCTTCCACTCAAGACAAAGCCTTGCTCTTGCCTTGAGTCTGGATGTGCATTTGGATATTAAAACTACAAAACACCTCTGGGTGTCACAGCATACAACATATATGGTCAAAATGATTCAAATATACCACAGCAAGAGAGAAGGGAGATGATTTCAGAATTCTAAACAGGTGGTATAACAAAGGGTCCAGAAATCTCCTTCAACCAGAACACAGACCACCTCAGCACTGCACAGGCTGAGATTGTGTTTGTAGAAATGGCAGTGCAATTGTAAAAAGCTGACAATTGCAGATGGTGGAATGTAACCCATACTGCAAATATGGGCATTCTGATGTATAAAAACAAAGCTTGAGAATACCTCACCATGAATGTTGCCAAAGATAACAAATGTGAAATCTGAGTAAGTCCAGGAGGCAGACTAAAAAAAGCCCACTAAAATCAAACACATTCCTGTATCTTTTTTTACTTATTCCTTTATCACAGTCAGTGGAATTTATTTATAGCAACGCTACGGTTCGCAATCCCAGGTTTAACTATGTATAGTCTTCATAGAAGATTTAAAGCATCAGAAATGCATTTGGTTTTTTTGCTTTGATTTGTAATATCATCATGAGTTGCTCAGCTGACTTCTGAAAACACAACAGCATCATCCTACAATTAATGTCATAATTTTACAAGAAAACTGATAGGAATTCTCAGCTATATCCTTTTTTTTTTTTTCAAAAAAGGAGCGTTTCCATAGATAATATTCTTATCATCTGTGATCACAGTCATCTGGAAATATATTTTGTACAAGTAGTGAGATCTGAAAAAAATTAGGCAAGACTCTGTCTTTCATGCTTTTATCTTTGCCTTTATCTTACTCTTTTGCAATATACTCTGGAGAAAAGAAAAACGTTTCAGTCCTACTTTCTCAAGAAAAAAATTAGGCTTACATGAATAAATTGTTAATTTATATGTGCATTTGTCTCTTCTTGTCAAACACTTTTGAAGCTGGCTGCCCTCCCATCATCTTTAATCTGCTTTGATTTAACAAAATGGGACAAAGGCTACAGTTCAGTGCAGCTGTCACAATTCCAACAGTTTTAAGTTTACAACAATATTCAAACCAGCAACATGTTTTGATCCTCTCCTCTACAGAATGTTTTTACTTTTCTCCTCATTAGGCTCTTTCATCTTACAGTGCTGACACCTGTCTCCACATAAGGTCAAATAGGAAACTATTCAGCATTGCACAGCTAAGAACAAAAGCCAAACTAAACACCTGCTAATAAGGGAACTGCTTTACGCTGAAGGCACAGTGCTTGATAAACACAGTTCAGCTACAGAAGCTTTGCATGAAGCCTCCTCTAGTTTGCAGCAAGTATGGACCTGCTGCATCCATCTAAAGTTAGACTTGCTCATAGAGTGTGATTCACTGACTCACAAGCTTCAGTAAATAGTTTCTTTTTAATTAATTGGAAATGCTGTTATCAGCTGGCTACAAATTTGCGAACTTCCTCTATCAATCCAGAACCGTGTGAAGCACATGGTTTTAACATGCAGACTCTACAAACTTCCCAATAAATGTCAAACAACAAATTTAAGCCCACGGAAAGAAGGTAACAGAAAAACATCCTGTAAAAAATTAAGAAACCCTCTGTCAGCTCAAACAAGGCATCCAATGGACTACTGAGGCAGAGAATGATAAATAAAGCTAACAGGTCACTTAGAGAGTAAATGGTTTGCTGCAGTTCTGTAAGAGACAGGAAGGAAAGTGCAAGCACTCAGGGGTGAAACCTGCAAGGAGCACATTTGCTCCCCAAATTGTAAGGTTATCAGCAGTTGTGCTGCTTTTGGAACACCTGCATATTTCATACCATTATGTATTACAGATGCACTGTGCTCTTCCCAAAAGTAACTTCACATTCCTGTATGGTAAGTAGCATGTTTTCAAATACAAAAGTTAGGGTGAGACTGCCATGGAAGTTTCCCAACACTATCCCTCCATTATTAACTTCTAAAACCTTGCTGTTACGACTGCTCTTTTTACTCTAAGGTAGGGAAAATTACTGGACCTGCAATAAGAGGAAAAAAAAATGTGGCTTGCTTGTTTGCCCTCAAACTTGCAAAAAGTCCATTTAAAAACATTTACAAGAATGAGATATTCACTGAATCACTTGCCTTAGTCTGAATAACAAATGTGGTTTTCATGTAAACAGTGCTGTCACCAAAACAATGACAACCATCACACATCTGCCAGCGTTTGCCACAAAACTGAATAAAACAGACCGAGTGTCCTTAGAAAGGGCTGTGATAACTGATGGTTTGATACCCTAAGCAAATGAGTTATCTGCATTGCAAATCCATTTCACAAAGGTGACCTGGTCAATCCCCATATGGAGAGCAGAAGCAGTATCAGCCTTCAAATTCACTTCTTCCGTTTCAGGAACGAAGTGGCGAAGTCACACACACTAGATGGAGCCACTTGCCTCTTCCAGCCACAAAAGTAGCCAGAAAACTGGCCCTAAAAGGGACATAAAGAAGGTATGGAGAAAAAAGGACAGTCACAAATAAAACCAAGTGCTTATGACAAATTGCTTACCTAGTTGGACAAGATATTGAATAGTTAGAAGTATCATGTTCTCCACACTTAGCAGCTGACTGCTGGACAAACCCAAGAGATCCAAGTCCTTGTTTTCCAGCTGAGGAATCTTGTAGCAGTTCACCAGCAAGGGACTTACAACAATATCACCAACATTTCCATAGAAATAAGGTAAAGTGCCGTAGCCTATGATAAAAGAAACAAAACCCCCCAATAAATTCACAAAATTTGCCATTACATGGAATCTTGTACAATGATACATTTCCAAACTTCTTCTTAAAGCTGTCTGGCAAAATACATTGCATCAATGACTGGTTTTGGCATCACAATTGCTTAAAAAATAAATGATAGGCCAGGGATCCTCTGCTGTGCTTTATAACAAGTGATCACATACATTTGCAAGAACTATCACTAACTGCATGCCAGCAGCATAATAATTATTGTTATCCAAATACAGATGAGAATATTATCTATTTGGACCTTAGCCTGACCCTTAAATACAGATCCTCTATAATATAGTGTACAAAGAAGAAAAATCAATGAAAGTAAAAGTACATTAATCTTAACATTATAAAAGCAGCATTAAGTCACGTTAACATTGATTCAGCTGCTGTGGTATTGCTGTGATTGATTTCACTTTTTTGCCACCTTTCCATTCAGTTTTCATAAACAAGTAAAATAAACATCAACAACTAAATATGCTATTCTGTAAGGTAAAGCACATGAGCACAGGCTAACTCCTCTTTTCCTTCAGAATGTTTTTCGTTTCAAAAAAAACCATTTCCACAGAGATTTTGCCAAATCCATCCTTCTGGGTACATCTGGTTCTGTACTATTAATAGGACGCTGTTTCTCAGGGCCACTAACATTTAGCCTGACTGAGGACTTAATGGCAGCTCTCCAAGAGCCTAAGGGCTGCATTCAATTTGCACTTAAGCTGATGGCTGTAGGCACCCTCATCTTTAATAAGGAAGTGTTTCTCTGAAAACCATTAGAGCACCATGCTAGAGCTTTATAATCGGCTTCCAGAAAACACCAAGCAAAACAAACCAGAAGCGTAACCCTATCCTTGACAGATTTACTGGTGTAGATGGCCCTGCTAATTCTCCAGGAATTGTGTGCATTAAAATTATCTGTGCAAGTGAGGACTTGGAGAACTTCTCCATTTCTCCAGGAATGGTAAATTATTTCATGGACTGTACTGATAGGCATGTTCTGTTGACACTGAAGCTACTTTATATGACCATCTACACTACATTGGACCTAAAGGAAGTTTAGAGTCAAAAAAAATCACTCATTGAAATTTCGGCAGCATTAGCTGACCCATCTTTTTTTACACAGTATGCCCAAATAGCTCAGGTTGAAAAGAATATTCACATTGAAAGTCATACTCTTTAAGTAAAAGCATTGTCTTTCTAAGGGTTAACAATGTACTTTATACAGCTAAAGGATTTTAAAAGCCTGAAGCCTGATCTGTTATCTCAATTGCTTACAAGAACTATGGACTATAAATGACAAAAAGTTAGCATGATTTACTTCTGTTTAGTCAGTACAAATCAATTTTCTGGTTCTCATGTAGAATTCTGGGGCTTCAAGATCTGAACTATAAATCCTGCAGGAAACATTTGCTTAGTTTATAGTTTATACCGGAAAGCTATTTTCATTACTTGGAAATATTTCTCTTCTTGGGTTTTACAAAAATCTTATTTGTATAAAACTTAGATTTGGCCAGTGGTTCTGCATAAATCTGACCTAGTGGTGACCTCTTTGCAAATCAGGTTCTCCAAAAATTGCCTGACTCTTAGTTTTAAATATTGAGCAACTAAGGGAAACTATCTGTGACAAACCAACTTTGTATTGTACTGAACCAGTACAATACTGTTGCCAGAACCAACAAAAATAAATAAAACCCCCTTTCTCCTGGGGAGCATGGAGTAGTATAAAATGCAGCATTTGATTCCCCAGTGTAAGACTTACCTATCAGAATCACTGGTCTGACTCCCGAGTTATTCAGCAGGTTTTCAGGAACTATTACAGTCTCCCCTGCTGGGATGGGTTGAGGCTGTAAAATTCCAGTTAACATGGATTGAGGAACTGGGACTGACAAAAGAGGCTCTATAAAATAAAGAGAAACTTCCATTACTAAAAAGGCTCATACTGTGATTTGGCCTTATGAACAAATAAGAAAAAAATTACTGCAAATCACTAACTGTAATAAAATTCAAAAGGTCTCTGCATTTCCTGCTATAGTTTTAAGTAATTTAAATGAAGAGCCTGTATCCTCCTGTAGCCCCACCCCTAAAATAAAACTTTTTCTGACCACTGTATTGTTGGTGAGAATGAGAGAGCAAAACACAGGTTTGAATATGCATCTTTAAACAAAGCCAAGTACTAAGCCAAAAGGCCACCCCTCAATACTGCCTCTCAATACAAGAGAACAAACTGCTTCAACCTACAGTATATGTAGATAAGAAAAATAAAAGCAGGCCAAAATCTCAAAGCTGCCCTTAGATAGTTACTACAATGATAAAAAGCAGGCTTTACTCATGAAAGAGCATGAGCAGCTTTCATAAGTAAAGGAAACCAAGTGTAAGAATTTTGTAATCTGTAATCAGGTTTCAGAGTAAGGCCTGCTTCACAAGTTTCTTAGGCTTCATTTGGTGGTTTTCAACCACTTTTTCAAACCATGCCATCAAAAGAAAAACATCAAAGGCAGGATGAATGAATGCATATGTTTTACCAGGAAAAACTGTTTATCCAACAGAAAAAAGTACTACCAAAGACTCATAGAAAATGGAGTACACAACAGAGGTAGCAGATTAGTGGAGACAAACTCAACAAAAAGGGGAGATTGCCTTATATCATGTCTCTTCAGCAGATTTCTGAAGATAGAAACTGACAAAAGCTGCAATTTGTGTTGTTCAGGTAAGCAGGCCTGCACTACCACCTAACCCTTCCTCCTGTGATGAATATCTCTGAAAATAATTTCAAAACATCTCCATACCAAGCCCTCAAAAGCAGAGTTAAAAATACATTGTGCATGTTGACATGGCTTTTTTCATCCCTTGGATGCTTATTCACTCACTCCATAGAGAGAAGAGTAAGTTACTGCTTTACAAAATATACTTAATCTCACAACTGAAAAGTACTCATATAGTGAACAGTTTTATTAACAGTTATAATACAGAGGTATCCACATGGATATTGGTGAGTACTCATAAGGAATTCTATGTCATGATATTAAGCTCCTACAGCTTTTCCATGCACAGCTAATGTTTGGTCTCACTGTCTGATTTTAACTGAAGATGACATGGTGGTTATCAGTGTCCTTTGTTAGGCCAAAATTATATAAAGCTGTTTTTCCCATGAAGAAACAGAGTGTACAGTTTCTGTATCAACCCATACCAGACTGAGACACAAAAGTCAAGGTGAAGGCTAATGAAAATCCTTTAAGTATATTCATATATCCATACACCTGCACAATTTTGGAACAACTGAGTTACAGTTGGGAGACTGTGGATTTCTTTTAGCTTTATATTTTTAGTAATATTACTTGCAACTTCCTTTCCTCTCTCTCCCACAGTAGTTTTACTTTCCATGTCACATCTTAGATTACAACAACAAGGACCAGGTAATCATGTGTGCTTCTCTGGGGCACCTGAAAAACTCTCCATGGTGTTCTTAAAGACTTCGACAAGATCAGTTATGTTTGCTGTGTACCACGTAAGAGGTGCAGCACAGGGCTGCTGGGCTTTCTGAGTTCACACTTAAACAAAAAACTTCTTGGTAACATTCAAGCTTTACCTGTTCTTGTCGAAGGCCGGATTGCAGGAACAGGTACTGCTAAACCAGGAGGCGGGACTGGGGACCCAGGAGACCATCCTCGGTGACGTTTCTTCGGTGGTCCAGAACTGGACATAGATGCTGGAAGGAAAGGAAAATGTAATTCTAAACCCTGTCCTCCCAGATGACCAAATTCCAGCCCACAGTCCATTTCCCACTGGTGTTGAGTGGTCATCACAGAGCACCAGAGCCTCATACCTAGATTTACATGAAACCAGACTATGATGTGAAAAATATTGTTACCTGTGTTAAGCATTATCATTAGTGGTCATGCCGAAAAGCAAATGGATCTGTAAAGACTGAATGGTAGGAACAGCTACGATCAGAAGAAGAACAAAATCACAAATTTCAAGCTCAACATCCCACGCAGCTTAGAATAAAAGAACAGAGAAGTTTTCTTTACCTTGGTCTCCAGCTGCACAGCCAGGACTTGGAGATGTCGAGTGAGGCACTGGCCGAGAGACTGTAGAACTCAATGCGTTATTTCTTCCTCCATTAGCGTTTCCATTAGCAACATCCGTGGCACGCAGTGAAAGAGGAGCTGAGTATAATAAAATACAGAGTGTGTAGCTTTAGACAATCTTGAAAATAACAAACAAAATAATACAGCCAAACACAGACATAAAAGAACAGGGCAAGATGCATCACTGAAAAAAACCATACTCCAGAGAAAGCATGAAATGTACTCAGCAGAGAAACATTTGGGCACAGATTGAAAAATCTGAGCCTTGAAAAAGGGTGTCCAGATTTCAAGGTGGGGAGAGATAGGTGGAAGAAAAAAAAAACAAAAAAAGCCCCACCAACGTACAATATAAAATTACACAAACACAAAACTATTGGGAATTTGTGACACATTTTTTTACACAGTGAAATCTTTTTTGAAACAGACATCGTGAATTCAGTTTGTAAACATTTCTAAGCCGCTTGTGTGTATCTACATAATTTTCCCCCAGTCATCCATATGCCGTGCACAGTAATTCACTACAGGGCTCTCATCTAAAGCCTTAGCAAAGGACACTGGGCAGGGGACGACAGGGCAGTTTGCTGCAAAGTGTACATGGCCTGAACATTACTGAGGCAAACCATGCTTAATTTTGCTACCTCTGCCTAGGGTGATCCTCCAGTCCCAGCAAGCCTGACACTCTAGCACGACCTGCTGTATCCAAGCCACAAAACTAAAGTACAACAACAGATGATCACAAGAAGTTACCACCACTTGTCTGAACTCATTCTCATTCTTTTTCAGAACCCAGTTTTTGCAGAATGAAAAAAAAATGGCATAAACTGCACAGAGCCAGTGGAAACTACAGCTCCTTGCTGATATCGGCCAGCTCCACAAGGATGTAGCTCCCAGGAACATATTCCAGGAGCAACACCAGGACATGATGCAGCAGCTTGCTGATGGCAGCTGCAACAGGAAGTGTTAGAGATGCGGGTATTTGGCTTAAAACAGTGCTACTCTCCAGCTGCAGACATCCAAATAAATTCTGACACAAAACTCTCTGGTTGCCAATTACGAAACATGAGTAACCTCACTTGCCCATTGTTAGCTCCCCATTTGTACTCTGAGTCAACAATTTCATATGGACATATATGGTGGACATGGGTCAGTTACAGAAGTGGTTGAAAAGCTGGGAAGAAATAAAATCACACAAGTATGGAGGGGGAAAGGGTATTTTACACACATAACTGTTAATGATTTATTAGATACAGCATAATATTATGTACCATAACAGTATATATTGTATTAAATAGCAGATGTAATACATCATGTATAAAGTGTAATACTCATGTGCATATACAAACCAAATAAATGGATATATTTTCTTATTCAAGCATACTGTCCTGCAATAAGTGTGATGCTATTTTTTTATTATTGCTTAAAGACTAAAGTAAAAAACAATCACATTATCACAACAGAGTGTCAGTGAGAGACTTAGATGTCGCAGTTGAGGGTTATAATTTATTAAACACACAATACAGAAATAAGCAATTAAAACACCAGAGATATTAAAACTCCTTTAAATTAGACTAAATTCCATTAAATTTATGTTGAGGAACTATAACTGTCAGAAATGCAGAACTACACACAGCTCTCAATTACTGAGGCAGGAATCAGTGTGATATCAAGAGGTGACATTTATGCTCTCTTACATATCTTAGGAAGTGCAGAGAGAGATATCACATACACTCCTACCAGTATGTTAAGTCTGAAAGCCAAGGTGAGACTGAAGCTTGGGGACAGTAACAACTGTAAAAATTTCTGTGCCAAAGACTGCAAGAATATGAGAGTTCTGGAGAATGCTAGTGAATGTTTCCCTTTCCCTTTTCCACCAAAAAAATTACACTCTCTTTTCTTGGCTCTTAAGCTGATGATTCCCTGATGATTCCCTGATGATTCCCTGATGATGGCTCTCAGGTGCTTTGGAAAGCAAAGCCATACCTGCAGCAAATGCCTTTCCTACGAGCTGTACTGACAGAGCCAGAGGTTTCACCACGTTCTTGGTCCGGGATGGGTCTTGTGTTCCACTTAAGTTAACAGCAGCAGCAGATGATTTTGCTGGACTGAATATTGAAGAATCTGAGAATACAAGTTGTTTAATTAATGATTAAAAATTATATATATATGTAATTTTTATTATATACACATTTATCTAAACTCACCTATGCACAAATTGCTAACAATTTTTTTACACTCCTAAGAAATTACCATGTATCTTTCAGGAGGTATAACAAACGTTTTACTGGGCTTTTCTATTTCTTACAATCTACTGAATCCATGAATGATCTCTTCCACAATATTTTGCACTCACACACACATTAAAAAAAACATTTTAACCGTAGAAAGGGCTATCTCACTGCTCCTCAAAATAGCTTCATAGGATAGGCAAGTAAACACAATTATCTCATGGTTCACATGAGGAAGCTAAGACAAAGAGCTTATGTAACTTGCAGAGAGCAAGCATAGGGAATAAGCACTGGAATAAGTTGCCTAAAGAGGTTGTGGAATCTCCATCACCTGAGATTTTCAACAACAAGCCACTGAATCTCTGTCAGACACAGCTGAGCTTGACTAAGGGCAGAAAGAAAACGAACCCAAAAACATAGCCTCCTTACAGCACTACTGTCTATAAAACTATAAAAAGCATATACCCATTTATAAATCAGGGTAAAAAATTAAGGATGTTTGAGCCCAAACTCTTTGCATGAATTAACAAACTTCTTAGAGCACTTTACCAAGGCTAAAAATTATAAATCTTATTTTATAGAAGGATAAACTGAAGAACAAACAAATTTTAATATTTGCCCAGTATAAAACTGATTCCAAACCTCTAAGCATGTTAAGTCCCTTTAACATCAGGCATTTCATAGCTATAATTTACTTCAAGAAAAATTTGGCATTTGGATGCTGATACACTGGCAAATCCAAATTCTTATAACCAGAGTGAAAGAACATTAACTCAGCATCTGTCCAGAAAGTAGTTTGCAAGAAGTAGGCAAAGTAGGGTAAGTTCACCTACAGATGCCCTAGTAAAACAGCCAGCTAAAGAAAACAGAAGACAAAGACCACCTTGATCTGCCAAACATATTCACCCTCAGGCCACACACCATTTGGTGAAGGAGGGTGGGAGGAAGCTCTGCTTTGCCAGACAGAGTAACTGACATGAGGAACAAACACAGAAGCCTCTGCTGCTGCTGCCTCATCAGAAAACCTTGTCCATGTTCACAAGAAATAGGCTGAATGGCTAACAAAATACACCACCAGGTCAGGGCCTTTGGAGGGAGATGCTGGTCTGTCATTATATATGGTGTAGCAAATATGTAGTGTTAAAGGTTTCATCAAAGTAAACTGTCCAGAAGCTTTGGGTATTTTTTTTCCTCCCCATCTCTAGTTCTAATACATTTTCTTGAAATTTTATCTGTGAATGTGGATGTGGCTGGTATATGTTTAAACACCACACTAAGCAGGACTTGTTGTTATTAACATACCAGTTATTAAAATTCTTTATTTTTCTCTTGTAAAGCCTTGTTTCTAGCTGCTTAACACCTGAATTGAACTTTCCCCTCTCGAGTGTCTGCCTAAAACCGAATTTTTGATACTGTATGCCCACAATTACCTACATGTATCTTACAGAACTCAGAGACTGAACTGCTCACCAGAAATAGTTACACTACTTTTAAAGGGAAAAAAGGGTATGAGTTGATGATGTACTGAAAACAATTTCAGAAAACAACCTGCTAATAAGTAGTCCTGTTTTAAAACAACCGAGAAGCAAACACCAGTAGAAAGAGCTATGCAAAATCTAGAAGAGAAAAAGTCAGAAAAGCTCTCCATCATAGGTGACACATGTCAGAATTTATGCCACTGAATAAAAGGTGCTTTCCCCCCTTCTCCCAGTCACAGGGGATTCATGTGTATGTATGTGGCATTATCTTCACTAGAAGATAACAGCAGAAGGAGATGAAAAGGTTTTGACAAGCCTGACCTAGGAGTACAAACAGTGACACACAGAAACACCAAGCAGACTGAAAATGGCAGGGAGTGATAAGGAGAAAGCCATATATGAAAGGTGTATCTATTAACTTGGCAGATACAATAGAAGACAAAGCTGTGTAAATATTAGAATTCTTGTTGTTCCAAATAAATAGGTTCTCATGCATCTGCACAGTTCTCATGCCTGAATCTGGAAGCCAAGGGATCATGCAATGAAATGTAGATGTGTTTAAACCACTCTGTCATTAATTCTACCCAAAGCCTAAAGCATTTAGCTTCTTCGACAGGGACAGGGACAACCACCTGAGGGAAGTGCCTCTGAACATACTAATCAGTGACTACAATTTCATATGAATGTCTGTGTTCAGCTTTTGTTTGTTACTCCTTTTAACAAACTTTCTAAGTGGAAAAAGTATTTTAACCATCTTGCTTTATATCTGCATTTCATATTCCTCTAAAGAAATAAATGCTTTCAGACATTCATAGCAATAACAACAATTAACAGGCCATTTTCTCCTGTTTTTAATTTTTCAAGAAATAGCAGAACAGACACAAAAACATACAACAGCATAGATTCAGTTGCAATAAAGCAATGAGGAAAAAAGCTCAAACAAAAGCACTTTGTCTACTTGCAGTAAATAAATAAATACATGAAATTAAGATGCTCTTCTTTGTCAGTCAATGTCTATCTGATTTTTATAGTTTCTCCTTATTTAAGTGTAACATTAATAGCTTTCTAAAATAGTTGTGAGACACCTGTTAGCTCACAAAACACAAACCCACTGTATGCATATGGGGAAATTGCTATATTAAGTACACCTTTGTGTGCAATAAAATTTAAATAAATAAGGAAATAAGCAAGTAAATAAAATCAAATCTGGTCCCTCTCCCTAAAAGGAGATTATTTTCCTTTTTAAGACAAATAGCCTAGTTTATATACTAAGTAAACACTTCCCTATAAATGTGTAATTGAAGTTTTTTGAGATTCACAAAAAAAATTAACAAAACAAAGACAGGGAGGCACAGAATCAAATAAATTAATAAAAAAATCATTTAATACTTTAAAATCAATTGTTGTTTTGAGACTAATCTGACCTTCAGCCTCACCTGGGTCTTAACCTTTGCCAAAGCAAATTTTGAAAGGCATCCTCTCCAGTGTAATCTATACATGGCTCAAGGTAAATACCCAGTTGTTTACAGCATCCCTGACCCACCAGTGTCTGAGGTAACTTACCACCCCCAATGGTTATCTTTACAGCACTTTCAGCTCCTACCTGTCTGAGTGAACCCTGATTTGTATCCATTAGCTGATCCACCCTCTGGGGTCGTGGACGGTGACACCGAAGGATTTGGTTTAGCAGAGAGGCTAGCAGCAGATGATTGCCTGCTTCTACATTCTGCAAACGAAGCAGCTACAGTACATATTAACAGGGCCTGCCTTCCAGCAGCAAAGTTCAGCAACGCAGTGGTGAAAGGTGACAAAATGTTGAGAGCATACACAGAGCACGTACAACAAACAGCGGCAAATGGCAGCATTCAACGAAAATAGGGATTCACAGTTTAGTCAACTTTGTCTTCTAATTAAGAAAACCTCCCTTGGGGCCACTCAGAGGGCCAGGCAAATACAGACCAGATGCTGCAAAATGGCAAGAGCCCTCAGATCGCAGCTTCCAAGAGACTTGAAGGTATTGGACATGTCCCACAAAACACTCAGTGACTTCTGTGGCACAACCTGTACACAAACTGTCATATGCTGCCCTTTAAAAGGAGAAATTGTGCTGAAACCCAGATTCTTAATATGCCTCCACAAACCTTCAGGGAGATCTCAGCACTATGAGTGTCTGTCTAGATGAAAATTGAGTTGAGGGAGGAGAAAAGCACACATTAATCCATTTTTAAAACTGACATCTAATCAGGATTTTTTTTAAGAGAAGAGGGTGTTTAAATGCACTCTTCTGCTAGTTAGACCTATAATGTAAGTGAAGGGTGAAAGATTACCACATGCCTTGCAGCAATACAGGGATAGAACCTATCAAAGTAATGCCCATGAGGTTGACTCTTGGTTGATTTTTCTAAACTTCCATGGGTGCTCAGAACACTTGCAATTAGCATATAACCAAAAGTGAAACTGGTATCTGCTTCTTCCACATGTGCATTACTCCTGACTGCATTTACCAGGACACACACCAACCCCAACTGCACGAGCGTCAGGGAAGGGTTCCAGAAAAAAGATGCCAAAAGTAAAATAAGGTTTCTTTTGTCTGTATTTGGAATTTCACTACCAAATAAAATATTTGTGTCATTTTTGTGAAAAATGCTGTTGAAAAGCCACATCCACTTTAAAGCAGTAGTTAATTGTCCTTGTAACGGAGAAAAGCAGCTGAAGCCAGGATCCCTTTGAACCACTAACTGATACAAACTATAATCACTCATACTGCTCGGAGATAACCATCTCTTTCTGGTGTCATGCTGCTATTCACATGAGGATGTGACTCTTCAGATGTCTGTCAGTCCTCCTGCAGAGCTTCCCCTCTTCTCACATCAACCTTTCTGGAACAACAGGGGCCAGATGGAACTCTGTCTTCAGTGAGTGAGACCGCAGATGAAAAAATCAGGCAGTCTGCATATAAGCCAACTAGGTAGACAGTGAGTAGGTAAACCATGCTTTCCTTGAGTCTTTGCACGGTTCTAGCTCCAAAAACCTGCATCCTCCAATAAGAGACCCCATGGCTACTTTGCCTTGGGGGTCACAAATGTACCCTCTTGTAGCACATAATATCGCACAGGCTGCTCTGGTAGAAGGTAAGACCAAGTGTAAAACACTGCAAATGGCAGGACAACCCAAGTTTTTTCTTTCCCTGAGATCACTGACCTGAGCTTTTTTAATCTTACAGCATGCTAGCTATCCTCAGGCATTAGACAGATTGAATTGCACCTGCTAAGATGAGTATCAATGGAAAAGCAATGTTGCAGCCCTGGCTGTGAGTCACTTTGCTTCAGGCACATACAAGAATCATCAGAGTGAGTAACCCTTTTTTCTACCAAGATGACTGCACAGTCTAAGATGGGCAGATCTAGAGCTCCCACCAAAAGCATGGGGAGATGGAAGAGTGTTTACAACTGCATGGTTATTATTAAGACTTAAAATTCTTTGGCAAAATCCAGACTTGAGTGAAATCAGTGAGAATTTTTCCTTCAAGCAGTTGCTTTTGAATGCATACATTTTCAACAGCAACTTTCAATTTTTCATTCAACATCACCCCTAGTAGCATAAAACATCCCTAATTGAATGGGCACCTTTATTACCTTTCCAGCAAATAAGGGGTCCCTTTGACAGTACACCTTGGGAGCTTCTTACTAGGTAGTACTTTAAGTGCTTCTGCTTCTTTGGCTGAGTGGTTAATTTCAGGTTGATATGATTGGAAAACTCTGTGAAGTACCGAAATCCTCTTTCTCCACAGCCTATACAATTCCCAGAAAATCCTGGAAGAATGAAGCAGAAGATAAACAAACAGATTAAATGTCTTGTACTATCTGCTAGGAATAAGGCCATCTAAACCTACCTGCACACTCAAGTTCCAAGCAACTGGAGGCCTCCAGACAGCCAGCCTCTGCAGGCACAGCACATGCGTGTCAGTCTTAGCTCTTCTGAAACTCCTCCATCTCTCTGGGGCATACAGACTTATGCCAAAATCCTACCACCAATTTTCCCCTCTACACAGCGCAGAGAATAACTACTTGGGAGGGGGAGAACTATGTTGCCACGCTAGGAAATTTCCATGAGGGAAAAAAAAAAGCTATTTTTTCTACATTAAAAAAACATGAGTTCCAAACTGCAGACATCTCTCTCAAAACAGTGGCTAATCCATCAGAGCGACTCCATATGACTGAAATTAACTTTAAAATCAAATAAATTTTCCCTGAGACTTCTTAAACAAAACACTTTCCAAGTAAGCTGAACCTTACATTTTATTAAAGTGTTGAAAGCAATCGTTTGATGTCAAGATTTGCATGGCAAAGTTAGGAGTGCTTCAAAATAGTTAAAAAACCCTACAGCCTCTCATGAAAGTTACAAATTTAGGAACAAAGGCAGAAGACTGCTTCTCTGCAACATTTCCAACAAGCTTTCAAAGAAAGGCGTGAAACTTTGAGTTGAAGTCTGGAGAACAGGGTCCAGACTAAGAATTATAAGCAGCCTTGATTACCAGTGCCATTCACAGCTATGTTAATGGGAATCTGGCATAATGATGGCACCAGTCGAACATTTCATAGAACAAAGCACAAGACATGTTCTGAAATGGGTCTGTCTTAAAATCTTTGTTGTTTAAATCAATCCTCTATTATCTAATGCTGAACAATTAAGCTCCCCTCGTTCACTTGCCATTCCACTCATCTCTGAATTGCTTTCAACCTTTAATGAAAAAATATTCTCTCTGGAATATCAATAATGATTTATAAAAGTGCTAGCAGATTAATACCTAGTGGAAATGCTTTCCTTTTGTTTGTTTGGGTTTTTTTCCATTTACTAATCAGTTCAAGATCTGTAAGAGAATCGATTTTTCATTCTTGCTGCTATCATTATTTTCCACAATGACAAACACCTTGGAGAATGCTGGTTCCGACATTCACCTGTCAGCCAAATCAATAGGTTTATGACAAAGATATTCAGTGTTTTTAACAAAATGCCTTATCCATAAAACCCTTATTAATTAGGCCACTGTCTTTAGCCTTTCTGTGCCTCATTGTCAGCTTGGACGAGCATGCCAAGAAGCAAATTTCTTCATCCTGTTTGCTCTGCTTCTCCTGGGACTGAATCATTCTTTCCTTTCTCCCTTGCAGCCCACAGGACCTACCAACGTATCTCCACAGTTTTCAGAAATAGTCACCAGGGTCTCACAAAGCTACTGAGTCAGTTCTTTGCTCATAGGTGCCAGGTACAGAAGCCTTGAGGCACTTCAATACATCAGCAATGCCAGAGATGTGAGTCACTGGGCTCATTATCAAATGAGACCAGAGATGATAGATGGATACAAAGCTGGGAATGTGGGGGAGGCTTACCAACAAAGACAAGTAGTACCACACTTAATCAGGTTTAAACACCATCTGCCTGTCTATCAGATAGCTCTTATTGATCACCTCCTGACACTTCCCCTGCTTAGCAGGGGAGAAGCTCCTCTGAATCCTGAAGTGTCCACCAGAGTACCCCGTTATCCCACATCCCCAGCTGTACCCAGCGAGGGTACATCACACCACAGCCCCTATCTAACTCAGGTCAGTGGCATTTCTGCCTCAGGCCCAAAGGTTTACAGTGTGTAGTAGCATATCAAATGGATTCAATGGAGAGATAACATTAAAGCACAAAACAAGGCTGTTTCCAATTGTTGCACAAAATATTGCTGGTCTGGACCAGAATTCAAGCAGTGCAATTAAATCAGGGTATTTATCCTTTGTTGTAATTTCTTTCCTGTTGAAAGGTCTTTCTGAATATATCCTAGGCAGAACAATGACAGGAGGGAGAAATGAAAGAGTAAATTCAAAACAGGCTAAAGGAGCCAAAGTACATTAAATTACTTTTACTAGCTTGTTAAAATGTGTACCAGTTGTGACCCAGGCAGGAAATCTAGGTGCACATCGGCCTGTCTTCAATTACCAAGAGATATTGCTGTATTAAAATTTTAAACTTCATAAATGTAACAGATTAGGACATAATGGCGGGGGGAGGGAAGTGTCCCTATGTATTGGGTTTTGGGAAGCAAATTCCTCCCAGAACTTCTGCTGAGAGCAATGACCTTGGTGAAGCCAAGGCCAGAATTCATCCCTTAATCCACCAAAAAATAGATAGTTCATTTTCAATACTTGCACGAGCATATTTCTTCTTAAATGAAAATGCTCTAAGCTCGAGCAGAGATAAAGAGTATATGGATAGTTCACATTTAGAATGCCAGGGCTGCAATTGACTTCTGCCCACACAGAAATCCACAAGATTCAATTGTGGTTAATTGTGGAATCAGGGACTTGTTTTAAAATGGGCTTTTAAGGCAGGTCCATCTACAGATTTGATTTGATTATATCAGTCCTCTCCTCAACATATTTCTAATAGAAGGTTATTAGCTGAAATGACATTAGATAATTTTCAACTGGCTTTTTTCCCTCTGAATTATTATAAAGGAAAAAAGATCTCTTACCTAAAAGTGCATTTTTTCCATGATCATCTGGCAAAAACCGCTTGTCAACAGCGCAGACTAGAATGTGCTCAGGAAGGTTGGGAGATTTGGCTCCTACTAACAGGAAGCCTGCTGGGATATCAATTTGCTCCATGCACAGAGATACTAACCGTAAATCCTTGCCTGCTTGACAAAAACCTACAAAACAAAGCAAAGCAAATGATAACTCTTCAAAAGAATTCATTTAATTTTCCTCGTTTTATCAGTTACGAAAGCAAATGGGGCTTCACAACTTGATGCTGTAACTGAAGTTTTAATATATCCTTTTTAAGGAAAATGGAGGAAGTTGAGATAGCATCTCATCAGAACCACTAGCTGAGGGTTTCAGAGACAATAGATAACATTATTTTAAATATGCTGAACATATACAGGCACAGAAGAAATTTAAGTGTCCAAACACTAGACATCAAATGGCTCCAAAACTCAATTTTTTCAAAAAGAACCAAAATAAGAGGGTAAGCTTGGGATTTAATAACAGAAAACAGGTCTTAAAACATGCCAAAGCTTATTTTTTCTTTCCCAAACTTAAGTTTACAGTTTTTTCAACAGAAACAATTTTGTCTTTGTTGCTCGTAAAACGCTAGCATTGATACATAAACACTATTAAATAATAAAAAATAATGATAAAAAATGATGACTGAAGTTTAGTACTGGCTACTAAAAATTATTTTATTGCATTAAAATAATTAAATATCTAAATTTTAAATTCTCTACACATTTTAGGAATTCCAGCAAATAAATAATTCACTAGCTTTGGATATGCGAATCATGTTTTCTTGAAGTCTCCAGTTGAGTCTCTTGAAGTCTCAGTGGACTGCATAACTTTCAAGTTTTCAATTAAGTTTTTTCCCCACTCAAATACACATATGCACACAAAATAAGGACATAACATTTGTTCATGGGCTTCTAATCAATGTAGGGCTAAAGCAGCAAAAGTGGGCAAAAATGGGGACCTGAGAGAGTTTCTGCTGTTCTATGTCCTGCAATGAGCAAGTAGCAGGCTGGGTCACACAGAAAGCATAGCAAGGCAACCCAGAGCAGTGTCCAGGCTAAATAAACAATAAACAAAGAAAATCATAATCACAAGAAACAAGATCACAGTTAAAAAAAAGAGCCTGTGGAACTAATTTTGAAATTACTTTAACAGCCATTAAGACTTCAGCTATCAATACCTATTACTTACACTTAATTTAAAATATTATTCATGTAGTCCTTAATTGTCACAGAAATTTTAAGGAAGAAGAAAAAATCCTGGAGAAACACACTGTCTAAGCATCTGGGAACACAATGTGACCACAGCTTGACCAATAGCCACCCCAGCCATTATAGATACGTATGCCTGTGCTCTTAGCTCCTGTGCCAAAACCTATAGCAACTTCAGCAAAAACTATGGAAGTTAATGTGTTCTGGCTTTATCTCAGAACTGTACCAGGCACAGAGCCTGTGCAAAGTGGAATGCACAGAATCAGCTTGCATGAATTTCCTGACAAGCAGCAGCTTGCTGAAAACAGGGTCCAATACAGGTGCAGTCTTATGCCTACACCCACAATTTGTTGAACCAGTTCTTGGCTGAATGGTTTCTTTAGTTCTTCAATCAGCTCAGTCCTAGCAGCAGCTCATAGAAAGCTAGCTTGGATTCACCCCTCACACACAGCTTTTTCCAGGCAATGAATTAAAATGAAGTACCTAAAGCTTTCATGTATGAATCAGTGGATTATATCAATAACTTACCAACAAAAACTTACATATATTTTAGGGGGAAAGTATTAAACCTGCATATTTAAAGCACGATTAGTTATTTCCTGATTAGATGCCATTTGATTTTAATGTTAAATTCTTCTTAAAGCATGTTCGTTAAAAACATATTGATCCTAGTCAAATAGAAAACTAGGTACCAGGCTAAGTATTATCTAGACTTTTTGATGTAATTTAGAAAGAAACTGTCACAGATAAACACAGATACATTCAAAATAAAATTTGCTTATTCAAATGTTTATGCCACTTGGGTATTATACCCTGAGTTTTCAAAACTGACCTGAAATACTTAGGCATTCAGTGAAATCTGAGTAGCTGACATGCTCAGAAAATATCACTTCACATCTAGATTTAAAATAGAAAAATTACCCACTGCTGACAATGTGGGCAAACAGGAAATCTGTAGATAAGGATTTTGAAACAGCAAGTGCAGTAAGATTTCAACACTTGTGCTTTTACACAATTAGCTTCTAGCCCAGTCTCTACCTAAAAATGTCCAGGAAATGCCCAGAAGCACAAATGGTGACCAACAGGAGGCTTTTGAAGGAATTGTTAGCAGTAGCAATACTAGCACAAGCAAGCTGGTCAATGCTGTTGCATGTCAGTACAGACTTGCTTTCCAAAGGAGCACAAAACACTGAGAATGGTGAATATTACACAAGAAGCTTCGAGCCCCTTGGAGCACTTGAGGGTTTTGATGTCCCAGTAAAGTGAAGCAGTGCTCCACAACATCCCAGGCGAAAGCAAAGACTCAGCTTTACCCAGGCTAGGAGCAAAACAACTTCAGCTACACTTGGAGTAGCTGTGTGTCACCATTCTGCATCAGTCCCCAGGGGAGAAGCTACAGGAGAACCCTAAGAAACAACATCTTTACGAGTTTACAAGCATAACTCAGTGACAGCCTGCTATCATGGGAACAGCAGCCTCTTACCTGAGAGGCTGTGCATCTAAATATACTTAATATTTCCCACCATTTAGGATATGTAGGACTGGACTGCAGAAATGCTGCATCCTGCCTAATCCCCAAACAGTACCTAAGATTTACCTCCAGTATCATCTCTTACTTATACAGTGCTCTCAGACCCCTTGCACGCTCCCCCTTCTCCCTCCTTGCACAATCTCCTTTGGCATCCTCCTCTGCTTTGGCTGGCGACATCTCTGGATCAGAGAGGTATGCAAGTGTAGACTGGCTGACCAGCACATGCCTCTGTAATGTTCAGCCTGTGAGAGAACTGTAATTACTCCGCTGCCCCAGGGGACTTAAGTTTGGGGACACTGATGTCATCCAACCAGCTCCTGAACTTCACAAATCTTGCTGAAATTCACTACCTTCATCATCTCTACCCCTCTGCCAGCAATGGCAGAAAGCAGCTACCAGCTCAGAGCTCACAGGCAACTGCATAAACCTCATTTTCTAAGGTGGTGAGACAAGAAACAGGGCTGATACCAAACGGTTTCCTCTGGCTCCCCTTCTGCAGAGGGAAAGGGATCCGGATGGGTGGGCAGTGAGAGAGGCAGCACAGACAGACAGACCCTCAGAGCCTCCATGAGCTTTTCTCTTGCTTACTCAAGAGCTGCCACAGGAGAAGCAGGGAGAGCTGCAGACGTTGGCCAGGTACAGCTGGAACTTACTTACTTCCATCAGGAGATATGGAGAGTATGCAAATCTGCTTCTGTGCAGTAAAAGGTTTGAATTTTCCTTCAAAGACATGCAGATGGTATACCTCAAGACCCTTTCATTATCCTTCTTTCTCTTGGCTTTTAGGGCTGAAAAGTACTCTTTTAAGTTTCTGCTGCTTTTTGAAACTGAATGAGGAAATTCCACCCAAAACACATTGATCTGGAAGCAAGTAACTGACTGCAGGGAGATGAAGGGGAATTAACCCTCTCTCTGTTACATTGTCTTTTTCTAGCTAGCAAGCACCACAGAGACCCCAACTTTATTTTCTTTTCTGTTTTGCATTATTTTGCATTGGTAGTTAATTATCTGGTAGAATAATAATTTCCACACTAGGAAAGACAAGACATAATGTCTCAGTACTAGCTGAACTTGTGCTGTCAATGTCCAAGACTTAAAACATTTAAAATCCATTTACATTTCATAGCTATTCACTTCTAATTGTGCTGGCACCTACATTTCTATGTCAAACGGCAGTAACACATTTCTTCTAAAGAAGAAAGAATGGCACCTTAATTTACTTGTGTACCTTTTATGAAAATCTAAGTACCAAGAGGAGAAAACGTGAGTCACTAAACCAAACCAACTTCTCTTTGTGAAATCCCTTACCAACATGCAATTAGAAAAAGCAAAAGCCCAAAGTTAAACTGCTGAACTACTAAAAAAAAACCAGAACCAGCATCTTCTCACCAGATCTCAGCTTTGTTTCAAAGAAGGAATAGGCACTTATATTTCAATTAAGGATTTGCAAATAGCAGGAGCACTTACCAAAAATCAAAATATTAACAACTTTTACAGACATTATCTGCATTTCTTTGAGAGAAAATTCACTAGTTTTTGCTTCTGAGAAGCACATTTGCATTCTCCAAAACCACTTCATTGAAAGTAACCCAGTCCCATCTTCCTGAAAACGTATCCCCACATCTCTCAACAACTAGAAGTGCCAGAATCTTCTTTAAAAAGAAATTTTTATCTATCCTCCCTTTCCCCAACATAACAAGACACAGTTTCCATGGGGGGTGCCAGGCCCTTGTTGGAGTGTAATAAACGGGGTATTTGCATAAGGAATTAGCTTCCAAGAATTACATATGAATTAGGGGTCACTGTCACTTGCTATTGTAACCTCACAGTAACTGATCAGGTGTTAAGTACCTGCTTACCTAATTGCTTCTGAAACTACCTTGGCCTTTCTTTAAGCATCAGGTAAATTGAGGATTTGCTAACAAAAGAAAGGTGATATTATTGTGTTTCCCACAGGTCGCATAAAATGTTATTCCACAAATTGGAAACGGCCTCTTTTAAAGCTACAGCAAGCAAGCGGTTCAGAACAGCTTCTTGCTAATGCAAGAATTTTGTTGCCTATTTGAGGCGCCTGTATGAAGACAAAGAATTGAATTCAGGAAAAGCACACAGCACAAATACCTTAAAGGGAAAAAGATTTCATCCCATCTGATCCAAAAGGAGGGAAACAGGTTTTACAGCAAGAGGAGCTATAAACCGCAGGTTCTAGTACCAACGTTTTGCTCTTGGATAAGCAATTGAATACGTGCTTAATTTAAAGTATCCAAACACAGTGAGTTCAAATAGTCTATCAGTATTCTTTAACATCTTCATAATGTTATTTACCTTTGCAATTAAATAACTAAGATAAGGGATGTAAACAATGGTAGTGATCCTGTCTTACATCTCTGGAAGGCATATTCATGAGATGAAAGATGAGCTATCAGATTAATATCTTGCTGAGATATGGTCTGCAGTGCGAATGTTTGGGAACCAGGGCATTTTAAACAATTATGTAAAACTGTCCTAACAGATCACCAAAAGTATTTGGAAAAAAGTCTGTTTTCCTTTCCTTTTCCAGATACAAAAACATTGCTCTCTTAAATCAGCTCCTTGAGAACACTGAAGAGCAAGGCAGATTTTGTAAACTCAGAATGGTAAACTTAAAAATGAGTAATGAACAACCCTAAAATTCTTCAGATATAACACACAAAACTTTCTTCTAGAGTCCTTTGATCATAAAAGACTTATAGATAAAAATCAAAACACAGACCTGCCCCGGAAGGTCTAATTTTTCCAGGACATACTAAAAAGCTTAATATTACACATACATATAATATGTGAAGTGAAAAAGTTACTGCTCCTGCTTCCCACAGGAGATTTTGCAGACTTTATTGATACTTGTCCTCAACTGAGAACACTTTCCTAGAAATACATTGTTTTATACTTTCTCCTTCTCTCCTCCTTCAAATTTACTAGCCTTCAAAGAATAGAAAACACCCTTCTGTGTGAATATCAAATTTTCCCAGCAACATTCCCCAGCTTCTTACAGCAGCCAGCCAGCCCTTCTGTTCTTTGTGCTACAGGGCAGCAGTGTTACAGAGGGTAAATGTGCTCGGATAAGCTGCATTTGGAAGTGGAAAAGGCAAAGATGACAACACATGCCACTAAACGCCCCCCGAAAATATCAAAGAATTACCAGCTATTGGTACTTACTTCTATCACTTCATATAACCAGACACTTCAGTAAGGTTCGAAACCATTTTATAAATTACAGCTTTTGATGAACTGTGCACAAGGATTCAGGGGGATATTGAATAAAATGTCAAGAAGGGCATTTGGACCTGGTGGGAACAGTTTCTTATTTACAGGTGTCTGAAGTTGGCAGGGAGATGTTTTTACAAGAAGCACATCCAATAAATACAAGTAGATCTTCCTTTTTTGAGGCAGTTAAACCTTCAGAATAGAACAATTTTGGGATAAGATGAACCAATCACACCAATTTTTCTTTGGACAAGTAGGTACACGCATAATGACATGGCCCTTTCTTTAACACATTTAAACCCAAAAAAATATAGTATTGTCAACAATTTTGCTCATCTTGAGCAACAACAAATCAGGACAGCTCAGGGTAAGGAAGCAATGGCCAGCAGGCACATGGGGAAGACAAAACAGACAAGCTTCCACTACCAACCCTCTTATCACCTCAGCAGCAGAAAGTACACTAAGTGTCCTCTCCATTTTCTTTCTCCAAACTCTTCCTTCTGCCCATGCAACTAAATCCAGCTTTGCCAATGTTTCCAAGAACAGCCTAGGGATAGACTGAGAACCAGCCATAGTGATGCCAACTCAGGTAACCTCTTTGAGGACGACAAATCAATGATAACCACAGACAAAAAGAGGCTTTCAGAAACGAATTAAGTGCCACAGCCAGTCCTTGACACTGCTTTCCAGTGATACACGAAACTTTATGTCCTCAAACAAGTCCTTCTAATACGTATTTTGTCAGATTTAAGGCTTTGACTACAAACTGTATTTTCAGATCTTCTAGCTCAAGAATTTCTAACTGTAGAGAGTGCACATTATCATTAGAATCAGTTGTGACGGTCCTACAGCAAAAAAAAGGATACCAACCATCAGTAGTGCAAGACCCTTCTGGGGCAGGTTTTTGCGAGTATGGGATTGGTGGACTACTCGAATCTGACAGGTCTTCATCCTCCTCTTCATCTTCCATTTCATTAACAGTTTGGTTGGTAGAAAAGTCCAGGTTTCCATTTTGTGAATAGCGATGTACTAACTCTTTATCCAACTCTTCTACCTTTGGCTTCACATCTGAGGAATAAAAATAGAAAAAATAATAGGAGATAGTAAAAATTAAAATAACTTAGAAAATTAAACTTTTCAACAGTATCTCCTTTTAAAACAACAACACATATCTCCTTTTAAAATAACCAGCATGTCATTCTTTCCCCTTAACAATGCCCAACATTCAGATTTTGTCATACAATGAACTGCTGAGCAGTTTTTGTGCTTTTCTTAATGAAACACACCCCACCCTTTTCACACACAGAAAAACAAGTGAAATGTGCCATACTTTCATGGTTACCTTCCGGCAAGAAAGGAGGCTGGTCAGGATCCAGGTACAGCTGTGAGAAGATTGGCCGTGGGACAACGCTGCTGCATCTCAGAGAAGCTTCTATGGAGTTATGGAGAGCTTCTTCGAAACGGGCAGATTTTAGTTGCCCTGCATATGAATTCCCCATGATCTAGAAACAGAAAGGAAACAGCTGATAAGGGGATGGGAGAGTGCATGCACAGAGAATTTACAAATGAAGACAGAGGTCTTAGTATCATCCATGAGAGTGATATAAAGTTAGCAAAAAAATATGCTACGGAAACAACACCTCTAACTAACATTTAGTAACAGTGTGGCCATGGAAGGTTTTAAAATGACATGTTGATGTCTCTCTCTCAGTCTGGCAGACTGTATCCTTCTGTTCCACTAAGCTTTTAGCACATTTCCAGCACACTGCTCTGTGTCTTCTGCATACATGACCTCTCAACAGCCTCAAGAACCTGCCTGGTATAAAAAATTAATGGAGGGTAGATAAAATCATTATTATTTGGGTTTTTTAGGATATTCAGAGTATAATACAGAAAGTATGTGACAAACCCCCAAATTTTAAAAAATCAAGTTGGGCTTCATCAGTTTTTGTCAAAGAGTGTGTTTACATGATTTTTTACTTGTCAGTATGCCATTACTTGGAGAGAAACTGTACACAAAGACATCCAGTAACTTGATTTTTTGCTCTTGCTCATATTAACTGAAATTACATGGAAGGTCAGTTTCTCTGTCTTTTCAGAAATTTCACCTCCTGTCTTCAGTGTAACAGTATGATTTACATGTAATCCGTCCATTAAAGAATCTAAACATACTCTTACAACAAAAGATATAAGTAATAAAAGAGAAATAAATAACTTCTAAACCATATGCAGCAAATGCAGTGAAATGTCTTTATTTGAAATTATGCTTTACACTTGTATGGTGATAACAATAATTTAAATCTCTGCTTTAACAATTAATATCTCTGTTTATATCAATGATAAGTTTAGGAACTTAATTAAATATTCAAGCACAAACAGACCTGTAGATCCTTTCTTCCCCTTGGATGGCATTACACAGCCCATAGACTGTTATATTTGTGCACTCAGCACTAGGATATGGGCTCTCAAACACAAACATTTAGTAACAGGGTGGCCATGGAAGGTTTTAAAATGATATAAGGGAGACTCACTGAAATATGAAATTTTCCACTTCGCTAGATCATTATACCAAATGACATTTGTTCCAAAGAAACACCAATCTAACATTTTCCAATATTCAGAATACAAGACTGCACTTTTGGAGAAATTGATTTCCACAGAGAAAAGTTTTCCCCAGTTAAATCAATAGATAGAAAAGTATAAAAGCTTATAACATTATCTTTGTACTTCCCCTCACTAGATGTCACCTAGCCCTACAAACAGGAAGACACTTTGGCCAAGAAGATACGCTGGCATTTTCAAAACCTACAGTTCCACTCCTGCTTTATCACTGGGTTGCTCAAGGTCCTCAGGGCCACCTGTTAAAGGGCAATAATCACAACAGCCGCTTCCAGCAATGTTTGAGGTCTGCTGGTGTAGACAAATATCTAAGAGCTAATTATTACTACACTACTGGATACATGGCGTGAAACAAATCAAATTACTCACCTCTAACCTGGGAGAGAGGGTCAGTTCCCTGTTCAGAGACTTCATGCAGCTGTGGGAAAATAATTCCCCATCTCTGACTATCAGACTGGCTTTTAATAAATTTTGTGGCAACTACACTTCCCTACCCCAACCAGAGACAATACCAGATAAAAAACCATTAACATGACAAATTCTGCTATTTCAGCAGTAAAATACTTCAGATAAGTAGATTCTCTTTTCCTTTCCTTAAGTTTTCATTAAATGTGGAAATGGTAGGGAGTACAAACACACAATTACAAAGTGTGTTAGGGAAAAAGTTACACTGAAGCAGTATTAAGGTGGCAGCACACTAAAGACTGTCAGGTGCCTTTGAAAAAAAAAGAACTGATGAAAATCAGCTAAGTGACAGAAATACTGATTTTACTGAAATCCATAAATATACTTCCATAAATATAAGCAAAATCATGACAGACTATTATTGAATTTCATATAATAAAATTTAATTTCTCTGCTATTTATGTCAGTTATGATGTGCTTAAGGTAAGATTTCAGGAATGTATTCAAATGAAAAGACTTTAGTTAAAATACCATAACGAAAATGACGCAATCTTCATGAATCAGAAAATTTGTAATTCCCACAGCACAACGTCTGCCTGAACTCTGTTCATTCTCCATGTTTTCTACAGCCTACATGTTGTATATAATCTATGACAACTCTTTTAATTTTGATGGGAAGCTATTAATAAAACACAGTATGCACACAGCAAAAGTGCTGGCAAACCAAGGCTATTTGATTTGCATCCCTGGCATCTATACAAGGAGACTTGCCTGTAGATGGGGATTGTCACGGATTTACCTGAGAAAGCTGGTTAATGTTACCAGAGGATGTTTCTAGTTTGCCAAGAGAAAACAAGATTGTTGGAAATGCCAAGTAAAGCAAAGCTCAGGAAGCACAGCTTGTGTGAGCTCTGGTCCCTGCAGCGTGGAAGCAGAGCAAGAGGAAGGCTCGTCAGGGATGTGCTTGTGCAACATCGGGCAGGCAGAGGTATCAGAGGGCGGAGTGGCTGCGGGTCCTGCTGGGCTGCAGCAGAGGAAGCTGGGAGCCCTGGAGAACAGCATGGGGCAGCTGATTTCCTAACACTGCCTGAGGCCATTAGGGCAGCTGGGCCTCATCTGGAGTTCAACAGAGCAGGGGAGGGGAGAGCAGGGGCCTTTCCTTCTGCAGGGAGAGGAGGTGGCAAGACCCTCCTGCAGTGAGCTACTGCCCAGATCAGGTTATGCCATCTTGATCCATCCTTCTCAAAAGCCAGGAGCACCAATTCAAGGTAGTAACTGCTCAGTGTTTCTGCATTTGATTCTACCCCTAGGTGCCTGGTGCAATTAGGAAGTGGTTAATTTTCCTCTTCTCAGGGTAAAAGGGAGGCAGCCCCCAGCAAGCACACCTCAGCAGCAGCAGAGGAGACAGCAAAATGTGCTTTAAATGGGCTCAGATGTGCTGAGAGGGCTTGAGGAGGTAGCAGAGCCTGGAGGAAAAATAAATTGATGGAATTTAAAGGGAGGCAAAAAAAAAAAAAAGAAAAAAAAAAGAGGAAAACCAATTTCTCTTATTAAGACATGTATCTGCCATATCTGCACTTAAATGTGACCAAAGCCAATGATTTAACATGACTAAATTAATGTTCATTGTTAAAAAAGTTACCCAAAAAATATGTCTATCCAATATTCCTATATGAGGTCATTTGGTAAAAATAAAACAAACAAACAAACCCCTCTTACTATAGTGAAATTAAGACAAGGTTTTCTTAAAATTCTGCCCATCTGATGCATCAGTGAGCTCGGAAGGATGTGGGAAAGACATTCCATTCTTGAGTTCATTTGAGCTGATCTGACACAGTGACTGAGAGAAAACAGAGCTGGACTTGACTCAGGAGCTCCTCCCCGATCTCACAAACCTGGTTTTATGCTGCCAACACTGGCACATCGGGGTTCACCCTCGTGTCCATTGTCCCATATCCAGCAACACTGTACGGAACTCTGCTGGAGCTCACCTGTATGCACCTAGGGGTTTCTAATGGGCAGGAGGTTTGATGTGAGGGTAAATAATTATTTCCATATCCACATGCACACTAATTGTAGCTAGCTCAGCACAGAGCTGCTCAGATTCCCAGCAATGAGCAATCTGCACATCTCTAATTCATTATTCCAGCCCTCAGCTTTCCTTTTACCTGCACCACCCGATGGATACCAGTGTAATTCTTAAGTTGCCTACTTCTCTTGGCAACCTTTTGAGGTCTGTTTTGGATTGAACCCGACAGAAAGTTATTATGTGCAAAGGGTATATGTATTTAGCTGCTATACCTTTTCCTTCCCCACCATCCTACCAAGGAAGGAGGTTCAATTTGGCAACAGTCATTCTAAGGCTTCCCCTCTACCTCAATAACTTTCCTGCTGTACACAGACAAATTTTATTTAATTTCCTTAAAACTTACTGTGGGGCTTAGAAGACATTATCAGAATTGAATCATTTCAAAATTAAATCTGAAAGAAACCATGAAATAATAGGGGAATTTCCTAAAATTTAGATTACTTGCATCTCCAGGTGCTATCACTCTCAGCATTCTCTGAAAAGATTCAGGTACTAAGGCACCACCACACATCTCCATTGCTGCTGTGCTTCCTCAAAGCAAGTTTCCTAAACCCACTTCAAGTCTTCTTTGCAGTGGCCCATCACTGAACTAGAAGATTAACCACGAGGTTTGCTGGAGTGAGAACTGCCTTACAACAGAGCTGGAAGGAGGCTCTCACATTTCAATCTGTCTTCTTACAAAGACACATGAACAAGGCAATTGTGAAATTCCTCTAACCTGACCACAGGTAAAGGAGGATTATTGCCATAGCTTTTAATAAAACAATTAATGGGCATTCATTTTGGAAAGCAAAACTACAATTACCATGAGCTTCTATCAAAGCAGACAGAAATGGAAATAACAAATGCAAAATTTAGAGAGGATTGATTTTAACACTGCATCACTTAACTGTGTGGTGAAGGACTCAGGGAAATTCTAATCACTCTTTCAAACCCAGAAGCTAAACTTACAAGAAAACCTTGTCAATTCAAGCAAATAATGTTCCATGTGGTCACCCAGGTTTCAAAAGATCTGTGCAGAAACGTGACATGAGATGTTTGAAAAGAACCAGAGCCTAGGTCCAACAGTGTGTAAGTACAGTAAAAACTACCCACTTTTAGTTAGGAAAAAAGGTGACTATGCTCCTTTACATTGAAAAAAAAAAAAAAAAAAAGTCACTTCTGAAAAGTGGATCGTTACTCAATAACTCTTGGGAGCCAGAACTGCACATTGAGTTGAAGGCTCTGCTAGTAAAAATATAATCAGATCATTCAGTACACCAGATACCACATATTTGGCCTCCAGGTGGGTCATGACCCCAGAGACTTTAAAGGAGAGGAACCGAACTGGAGGATGAGGGAGGGGGTGAGTGTTGTTGTTATGGCTTAAAGCAATTTCACAATTACCTGATAGTGACTGATGAATCTGATGCAAACACCCTCTATTAAGTCAGCTCTATCAAGTCCTTACTTTGTGTTTAACCTAATAATGTAATTGTGTTCTCCAAAACACATAATCTGGTTTCTGATCTGGCCTAACCCCACAGAAAACTGTCTCTTCAAAGGAAAAGAAAGCAAGTTCCTCCACAAAGGCATTGCCAGGCCCAGCACAGCTTCTGTATCTCAAAGGGTTATCTCAGGCAAAGAGAGACCAGGCATCTATTTATGCTGCAGAATAACTGAACCGGTTGTTTCAGGTACAGCTCCTGGTTTTGATTGTTTACATCATTCTTAGTCATGTTCTGTGAGTATTATTTTTTCCCATTAGAGCACCACTAGGATCTATGAACATGCATACAGCAGAAAGAATGTCAATTAATAATGGCAGTAACAAAAATAAACACTAATTGAAAGTGCAGTCTTCAAAGTCAAAAGTCTATACACAGTATCAACCATAGCATTCAGTGGGGAAGACTTATGAGTGACTCAAAACAAGACTGTAAGGTGGAGTAGAAGCCTTACTTCATAAACACTGTAAGATCCCTTTTTTCCCCCTCACAGTCTTTTCAACATCTTGAGACTCTCACCCTGTTTTGTCTTCACTAGGGATATTCAAACTCAACTGCAAAAGAGCTTACAATCTTGTGTAGCAAGTGACAAGTCATTCACAACACCTTTCAAGAAAAATGAATTAGTTTGGATTTACCTTATTTACAGTGAAGTTTCCTCTCATCTTTTTCATTTTATTTTGAAGAAAATATTGTTTGCATCCAATACCATTTAGAGTCTCGTCTTTCAGTCTAATGTTGCCACTACATTGTAATGTGTAAGAGTAATGGGAAAGATCAAGAACACTTTTTTTTTCCTGACAAGGTTCTTTCTCTTATTGCTCAATTATTGGTATCTGTACTTGGAGTATTGCATAAGATTATCTGGGATTTGGACAATTCCTTGGACACAGACAGAAAAATGCATACACTACAGAGCCACATGCAGGATGGTGGAACAGGGCAGCTGTTTCCCCACAACACCAAACAGAAAGCAAATCACAAGTGGTCTTAATATGGAGGCTGCTATGCCCTTACTTCTCCATCCCTTCCACCCCAAGACTATTCCTACAGTCCTCAGGAACAGCTCATAAAAACAATGAATATACTAAAGGTAAAAGTAACACCTGGATGCAGGATGCTGTTACTAAGTTGAACTTACATGCATGAAGCTACCAACTTCAAGTCACCCCCAAATGCTGCAAAAATTAAGCCTGAATTGCATTTTCAGAAATTTGGTGACCTGGGAGTTTTCAGCTTCACAGAATAAACCAGCAGTGATGTAACACTGAGGCTGGCAAAGGAAAACCACCAAGAAATAGCAAGTGAAACACCATCTCCTTTACCTGAAGTTTGAAATGCCTCTTCAGCCCTTTTTAACGGTGTTATCCACTGAGCTGTACACACAAAGAGCAGTTTATGACCACAATCAAACACAGAATACACTGAGAGGCACAATGGTGCAGAAGTCCCTGCAAGCTGAGCTCAAGTCAAGTTTTACAAAATGGCAGCTCAGCACTTTTCAGTTACAAGTTCAGCACTTGTGTTTATTGCCTAACACTACACATTTTCCTTCATCTTTCAAATGTTCTGACAATACTTTCCCAGAATCTTTAGATGCAATCTTTTTCTAAGCCTGAAGTTCTAAACCACTATTTTACAGTTAAGTTTTTGTAGTTGGAATCAAGCTACGTAAACCCAACAACAGTCAGTTCTTCTTATTATCCAATGATAGTGGAAGTCATTTTGCAAGATTTCTGCACATGAAGCTTTGTGACAACAACTGTACAGGCCTTGCACTGGCTTTACTTTTCTCCAGGTTACGGCTCTCACACAGGAAAAAAAATGCTGCATTCTGGAGAGGTTAAACTCTTAAAACACAGTGAGAGAAAAACTGGTGCAGACAGCGCACCAACACATTCCTCTAGTGAGGACTGAGGTGATTTAAGATTAAGCATGTTCCAAGCTTCATTTGATGCCATTTCCTCAGAAAACAGATGCAATAAGCAGATGAAGGAAAACACATAAAAGCTTTCATGAGTTAGTTATGTTGATTTAGCCTACTCTAACTGCAAAGCTTTTGGAGTCTTTTCAAATGAAGTTATGAAATGAGCAGATAAGTTACTGTGAAGGTTTTGTAGGGTTTTCTAAATAAATTTGTAGAAGATGGAGCAAATCCTTTTATGCTGTGGGAATCTTTCACAGTATACATGGGAAAAGGAACATTACTATGCACTCTTAACAGAAGGGATACACTTCTCTTTCAATAGAAAAACCTTCAGGTAGGGAAAAAAACGGTTATCAACCCACAAACATTGCTTTTGGTTTTGAAATTTTGGTGTTGTTAAAAGACTTCATTATTTTAAAGGGAGTATATACTCACACAGTCATTCAGGGATGGCACAAATAAATCACTAAGGAGCGCTTTTGAAAACCTCAGCCTGCTTCCTTAGAACATGCATGCTCATACATAGCTCTCCCCACTTATGCTTTCTGTCCTAAATCAATAGGAGTATTAACCACGTTATTAATGCCAGTGCAGTACAACCAAATCAGTAATGATGCTTAATCCTAGCTGTAAGATCAAGGTATATTTTTGCTGCAAAATTTTGATTTTGCATTTAGTTGCAGACATAATTACAATTTACTCTTCTAAGCACCTGAAATGTTCGCACGGGCAGGCAGTTATGTGTTTGAATCACCTCTGTGCCCAGCAAGATCATGGAGCAGATCCTCCTGGAATCTATGCTAAGGCACATGGAAAATAAGGAGGTTACTGGTGACAGCCAACACGGCTTCACTAAGGATAAATCATGCCTGAAAATTTGGTAATCTTCTACAATGGGATTAGAGTGGTGGGAAGGGATCCCGTGTGGAGAGACCTCACAGGCTTGAGAGGTGGTCCCATGAAAACTGCATGAAAGTCCCAACCTGGGTTGGGACAACCCCAGGCATAAATACAGGCTGGATGGAGAATGGATTGAGAGCAGCCCTGAGGAGAAGGACTTGGGGATATTGGTTGCCAAGAAGAATAATGTGACCCAGCAATGTGCACTTGCAGCTCAGAAGGCCAACTGCATCCTGAGCTCCATCCAAAGCAGCGTGGTCAGCAGGCCAAGGGAGGGGATTCTGGCCCTCTACTCTGCTCTGGTGAGACCCCACCTGGAGTGCTGCATCCAGCTCTGGGGTCTCCATCACACTAAGAATGATGTAAACCTGCTGGAGCAGGTCCAGAGGAGAGCCATGAGTTTGATTAGAGGGCTGGAGCACCTCTTCTGTGAGAAAAGGCTGTGAGAGTTGAGGCTGTTCAGCCTGGAGAAGAGAGAGCTCCAGGCAGACCTCCAGTGCCTAGAAAAAAGCTGGAGAGGGACTTTGGACAAGAGCATGGAGTGATAGAACAAGAGAAAATGGCTTTAAACTGAAAGAAGATAGATTTACATCAGGTGTTAGGAAGAAATTCTTCACTGTGAGGGTGGTGAGGCACAGGGGTTGGAACTAGATGGTCTTGAAGGTCCCTTCCATCTCAACCCATTCTATGATTCTATGAATTCATTCAGCTACCACTCTTAATAACACAGCAGATAAAATTAATTTAGTATATGAGCAATTAACAAAATAAGCACAAATTTGTTCCCCAAATAATGAATTCAAAATCAGTAACTGTTCCCAAAGCCAATATATTTTAATTGAAACTTTGTTATTTTTATATACTTTTCATATACATAAGTGTTCAGCCACTCACTGACAACACATATTCTGTTAATACACAGATCTTATTGTAAATTAGCTAACAACTATATTTAGTAATTACCAATTAAAATGAACTATTCAGAAGCATCAGAGACATAAAATCTATTTATGTCGTTTACAATAATCTATGAAGTAAACTATCTTCTCAGATGCACCAGTTAATTTAAAGCTTTGTTTCTCACGAAGATTTAACGTTCATTTCAATAGAACATTGTCTAATATTCCACCATTTAAAAAAATTAATTTCCATAACTGGGAAGCTCAGTGAATGGTCTTTCTAAATAAACACAAGTCAGTGTTTGTCAGCAATATTAATGCTGGTAATTATCACTTACTGCTGACTTTTATGAATTATGTTTTTGTTTGGGGCTTTTTTCCCAGTTGCTTCTATCCTGAGAAATTGAAAGGGAAAGTCACCAATGTTTCAAAAGAGCCATATAACGCCATAAAAAGAAGCAATCACAATGGCATCTCAGCTGGCATTGCATGTGAAAATGAAAGGGATGGTGATCCATCAAGCATTTTAGGACTGGGCACTTGGAAGCTGAGCACTTCACCTACTATCCCAGGCATACTTTGAATGTCTTCTCAATTAAGTTTGTGACCAATGCTTCAATACAACTGGACTAACAAAGACCATCATATAAGGCTAAAGAGATTGAAGTAATTTCCAACCACTGAGTTTGCTCAACTTGTGTTTCATTTTTTTCCTGCAAATTTTCTCTACACCAGTTCTCCTGATCTGCTTTCAGAACTCAGTACTGTAAGAACATGTTCACCTGCCTGGTATTGCCTTCAATAGGACTATGGAGTAGGACTCTGCATCATGGCTTAGCAAACCCTGTATGTAAATTATTGTAAATCCTTAGGCCACTAGGCTGCAAAATTTTAAGTTTATTTATTTATTGTAGGCAGAAGGTACTATTTGTATAGGAACTTATGCTCGACATTTTTAAAGACTGCTCACCAAGATGACATTACTTGATAAGAAAACAGAAAAAAATTTCACTATTAAGATACAGAAAATAGAAGCTAAAATGTAATCCATTCTGACACATCTCAACCTCAGATTGTACAGCATGAGCATTAAAAAGAAAATCCTTGATAAAGATCATTTCAGATACATATAACTACAATAAAAGTATTTTTCTCCATGTTTCTTTCTTTTTTTTAAAGTTTTCTCATGGGAAAGTGATGCTAAATAAGGGAGGCAAAGATATTTTTATTGCCAAGCAACATAAACGAATTGCTATTCATTTTGCAGAGACATTAGTGGTTCTGAAAGTTCTCAGTTCTCGAAACACATACGAACTGGCACTAATAAAAATAAAACTTTCTGAATAATAGGCATAATGGCAGTACAGATTACATTGGCTCTTAAAACTTTCCAAACAAAGATGACCCAATTCTTCACAAATATCCACTTAATACTTTCTTTTTCCACAGTATTCATCTTATCTGATGCATGTTCTGGTTTTTGACAGCTGCAACACGCTAAAAATAAAGCACTGGAGTAACATTTTGTTGACTTCAACCTTTCCATTGTTGCAAGCAAACTTTTTCCCCCCTAAAGTTGGCTGAGCTGGAGATGTACCATGGCACTTCTTCAAATATGCAACTTGAAAGTAATTTCAGGGTTACCAACTAAAAAAAAAAAAGTCTCTGCAGCCAGAACGTGTCTATGACTCTACAGAGGATAACACCCTGCATCCAAGCAACTCACACATGGCATTTCCCCCTTCACCCGTAAAGTGCATAATTCTGCCAAAAGCACCATCAAGTTTTGTTCCTCTCCATTGCCAGAAAGATTATTAAATGAAACCCTAACACAGATTTCTACATTAAAAAAAAAATCAAGTCAAGAAGAAATAAACTCAGCCTTAAGTAATTAAACTAGCCTTCATTAATGCACTTGGAGAGAAGGTTAGGTAAGTTGTTGGTTCCTCCCATCCTCTGAAAAGGACTGTTTTTCTCTCTAGATCCCCATCTGGAAACAGGCAAGCCTGAACAAGAGTCCTCCTTGGTTTTACAAGCTTAGTCATCCCTAAAAAGGAATCAGCAAAGGTGAAAATGAGCCCCTCTCCTTTCACAGAGGGTTGTGTCAAAACGTTTGTCAAGTTCCCTCAGAGCTCATACCTGCACAGCTCTTCCAAAAGTACCATTTTCAAATAAGTCAAAATGATCATGTGTCTGCTCTTTTGAACTCAAAACATGTTTTAGAAAGGAGCAAACAAGATTTTTCTTACCTGAAGCCCCCATGTTGTCACTAGATAGAGAGGCATATCTAGCACTTCTGCAGTCACTTTTAGCCCATGATGCAGAGACAAGAAAAAACCAACACAGCAAACCCAGCTGCTTTCATGGCCATTTCTATGCAAAAAACAATGCACTGAATGGACAAGAAAACCCTCTATTGGGTCAAAACCATAAAAATCAGCTTAAGTCCACAAGTAATGTCAATTTAATATCATTCAGACACTTTTTGCAACTTCCCTGCTGCTGGGAAACTGTCCAAATTTCTCATAGATAATTTTAGTGGAAACGAACTTCCAAGTGCAGAGTGCTTTGTAGAGTTCTTCCTTTTCCTTTTCTGCAACATGTTTGTCATGTGTCAAAGCTGACTCTGCTTTCTCCCCTCCCCAGAATACCACAAATTCTTCTGTAAAATAAACAAAGATCTGTTCAGAATCTCTGAAATTACCAGAGGCCACCTTGATCAAAGCTGCACATCTCTGTTGGTCCATCTGTAATATCTCTGATTTTAGATAGGATGAAAGTTGCAAGAAATGGGCAATCAACAGAACACCACTTGAACACCATATCCAAGGATATAGCTAAAAAAGAAGAGTCTTCACATCCAAGCTACCTTTTCTAGAAACTTAGGAATCTCAAAAGTTATTTGTGGGATAAATGTCCACAAATGACATTTTTATAATGCCATTTAGATCTAAAGAAAAAATCCATCTTTTTCTTTACTCAAAACAGAAATCCAAAAAATCAAATCGCATACTATTAGCACTTAATAGGAGAAGGAAACAATTTTCCATTTCTAATGCTTGTATTTTTCTGTGATGCAACTCATCAGCCACTATGATAAACTGAGGGGGGGATGGAGGGAGGGCTATATCTTGCAGGAAGAAAAAAATGATAATAAAATATTTGACTTGTTGGAGACATTAGTTGTACTTCTCTACTTTTCTCCCCAAAATCTTAATGATGTTTAAAGGCTGGAATTAATTTACCTGCAACATAAACATGCTAGCACAGGCAATCTTGATTCCTAAAGCTCCTATTATGGTTTAACAAGTCAACAACAAAGAAAATTCACAGGTTCTATGCATTCTTGATGGTATGCATATAAAACATCCTGACACTCAAGAAACTAGTGCTCAAAATATTTTTCTGTGACTGGTGCCACAGTAGAATCTAAATACTATGCATAAAATTCTCACTGTGGGCTAAAATCCACTTCAAAAAAATATCAAAAACCCAAATACCTGATAAATAATCAGTTTATAGATACAGAACAAATTTCTCCAGTGGATGAGGAAAAAAAATATAATAACACATCTAAACCTATTTTACATACTCTGAGTAGTTAAATTCTGAAGTTACAAAATTAAGCATTACAGCTCAAATATGTACTCCTCTAAGCAGTTTAATTATACACATACAGCACTTAATTCCATATAGATAGATATGTAAAACATGATAGTTATTGTCTTTAGGGATAAAGCTGAAAATAGACATCTCATTGAATTCCTACAGCAAAAGCCAGGCCAATCTCATTGATAAATAAATCACTTAATCCTTTCTTCATTTGCCATTACCCTATTGCAAAAGCATGAAGCTGAAGCCTAGAAAGTCAAAGCTAAGGCCTGACCTTCCATCTCTATCCTATCTGGCTGCTCCCTTGTGTACCCCTCAAACACATGCCATCATTTCCTGATGAGTTTAGAAGGGGTTATCAGGAGAATTTCAGAACATGTGTCAGTTTTGTGGCAACCTGAATGCTATACAAACATCTTCTGTGTTTAATAGGCAATTTGTATTTAGTAGGTTTATCCATTCCCAACTTTTATTTGTTTAAAGGTGCCTTAACCTTGACATAAATCAATGCTAAGCACCTGTAAGGAGGACTTCTGAAGAGTTTAAAAATTAAACTCTACAAAGAGCAATATTTTGCAAGCAGGTTTCTTTTAAAAATAAGCCAAACCAACTTGTCAACTTCTTTGCTCACGTTTTCCTCCCCTTGAAAATTATGCAGTTTATTCTTTTCCACTCTTCTTATGGAGTTCTTCTGAAGATCACCAGGCTAGTCAGTACAAAAACGCCACCACTGCTGGCTCCCAAGTGCGTTTTTCTTCCTAATACAACCATGAGTGTTTGCGTAAGACAGTAGGGCCAACGAGTCAGAGGCCCCGGGTCATGCCTTGCAGCAACTCCCCCTTCTAAAGGAAAACAAAAAGCACTGAACCTTTTCTGCCACATGCCCAGTCCTTCCCCCATCACCTCTGTGGTGAAGACAGCCATTATTACATTTCCTTTTGGGTTATTTACAAGGTCTTGGCTCTGACATTGATTTCTTATCTGTTTCTATGACAAATGTTAAGTGTTAATAAGCTGTCCTTTTAAAGAAAGATAATGCTAAACAAATTACAGGAATTAATTACCCCAAACCTATTCTTTATTTTTTTCTCATGAGCATTGAAACAAGAACCGTAAAAATTACTCAAGACCAGAAAAAAAACCCACACTTTTTTTCAGCCAATTAGTAAGTGTTAGCAGATTAAAGGAAATTACACTTTAAGACAGGCAGTACCCTGCAAATCTAAAGCAAATTTGTCAGGGAATATAGAATAACCAGGCAGGCACAGCTCCCTAATGTACAGTTTTTTTAAATTATGAGTGAAGATTTATTTTTTACTTTTTCAGCTATTTTGTTCATGGTTTAAATTTTAGGATAAAAGGTGAAAGTTTCTGAAATCTTTTCAGTTACACAACAATTAAAATGATAAACATTTGGGATCCCGAAGTACACTTCTACTCTAACTGTCCTTTCAGACCTGCATTGACTGCACTATAATAGCTGCCAACATTTGGTAAGGATTAGCCTTTCATTTAGACAAAAGCAAGCATTCCTTAGCTAAATCAGCACTTTTTGCCATCAGACTCATAAAACCTTTTCACAACACAGATTTTCAAGAGAATCCTTTAGGGTTTTAGGATGCTGCTCCTTTTACTAAGTAACAAAATACACCCCAGGGTGTCTCATTGACCGCACTCAGCTGTCCTTTGACCTCTGCAATTGTTTAGCCTAACTTCAGGGCCACAGAATCTGCCTTCCCCCCCCATCAAAAAGGCTAATGTTGCTTCCTCCTAGCACCTGGCGAAGCAAAATCCTAGAGGTTCCTCCCTCTTCCAGATTTATGCCATGTTCCAGATGTTGCCAAAATGTTCCTGCAGGCAGGTTTTGGGAGCCCACAAGCGCCACTCAGAACCTGGGCTGTGGCCATGACCCCCTTGCTCCGCTCAGGGCTGCCCTTGCCCCAGGGATACAACAGGTCATAAAGCAGGAACAGATCTTCAGCCTTCTGGGTACGCTGGCTATTTAAATGCAACAAGAAACTATGTGAGCCCAATATTGTGTACTGAGGCAAGCCTCCCCCCTCTCAGAAGTCAGGAAAAAAAAAGACGTGTGAGAATCTCAGTTGGAAGCACAAATCTATCCCAATCATTACAAAGATCTGCATTCTTCTTCCCATTTGTTTTAAACCCTTTGAGAGGACAAATAAACAAACAAACATTCACCCTCCAAGTGCATAAAACATGTATTTAGCTAGTTGCTTAGGTATTTGCAAAGCCTCTAAGTAAAACAGCAGAAGAAAATTGTTACAGCTTCAAAAGAAGTGTCATTAAATAATGAAGTTGACCTCACTGTGGGTATATAAGAAAAAAATGGCAGGACAAATCAGCCCTCCGTTGAAGGCTTTTTGATTATATGAACTGGATTTCACGATTTTTTTTTAAGAACTTGGACATTTTACACACCTGAAGCAAAAATAAAATCATTATTTACAGTCCACACTGCTCCTAAAATGCAGTCAATGGAAATGAAAGCAGAGATGCTGATCACAAACATACAATCTATTGTCTACTAGGAAAGGCAAGTACGGTACCTTCTCAGATTCCTTTTAACCTATTTGAAATGCAGTCATGATTAAAGGATGCAGCTAAGAGTTTGTGAAGCCTTGCTGCAAAGTTGTTTAAAACTCCTTTACACCTGAAAAATAAAAAGGGAGAAAAAAATTAGAATTACTCATGCCAGAATATAGTTTAAAACAAGTCAAAAAACCCTTCCTGTGGAAACCTGGTCTAGGGTGAAAACTGAACTGGGGTGAAAAAAGGAGAGCCAATGACTTTAAAAAGTACATTTTTCTTTAGAGGAATACTTGGTTGAAAGTGCTTGGTTGCTTCTCTATATTCTACCAGAAGTACAAACTTAGAATTTGCACTTTTTTGGCACTGAAGTCACTATATGAAAGATTAAGCATTTATCACATTAACATGATAAAATTAACTGTTGCAGAAACATTTAAAAATATTATAAAATAGAAGCAATTATTTTACTACTGGTTTAAAAAGATAGACTAAATGGATGAGCAGTTATCTACCCTGGAGACCAATGTTCAAAATGAAATCAGAATTAGCTGGTTGCTCTCCTATCCGGGTTTCCATAAAAGTATTGAACTGACAACATTACTAATAGAGATTGCATTTTATAAGAGAAAATACACCTGAAATACCCCAAGGAATGGCAAAAATGATGTAGCAAGCAAAATAATAACTCCTAAAATACCTAGGGCTGTATAGAACAGTAATAAACATCAGGAAAAGCTTTAAATTAAGTTATCATTGAGTGGACTTTGACAAGACTTTCTTAGGCAGACAAACTGGTTTGGTTTCTCAATAGCAACAGACCATATTTTGCAAAAGATTTAAAGGAATTTTCTCTGTTGCTCACAAATGGGATTTTAAGGCTTAAAGCTGGGACTACAGGCACAGGCCCGCTGTGAAAACCGGAACGCAGCCGTACACCCAGAATTCAAACTCCAGCTTTTAAAATTAAAGGCCTTAAAGCTTCCTCACCATTTTAAAAATCAGCCTGTTTAAGAGAGCAGCTGTAGCCCTCACCTCTGGCTCAGGGAAGGCTTTGGGCAGGATTGTTGTGTTCTGAAGAAAGGCACTAAACAACTCTATTGCCAGGGACCACCGATGCTGCCCGGCACGGCACATCCCCGCCACGCTGGCAGCGGGCCCGGCACAGATGGACCACAGGGACAACGCACGACTCCCGACCAAACTGTAGGGCTCTGCACAGTCTTCAGTGATTGCAGAACGTCAGTAATCCAATTCCAACAGCTCCTGGCTCTGAAATTGCTATTTTTCAGACACGTGCTGAACATTTCACCTGCTAGTAATGACATTTTTGTATTTTCTTCTAATTACACTCAAAGCTAAGACCTTTGGCCCTAGGCCACAGACCTCTATTCAGGCTGCACACATTCTCTTAAAGGCCCTGAGCCTTTGTTGTCACTCTCGGTCTTTCATCTATTATTTACATCCATTGAGAAGAGAGATACTCCACCATTTGTGAAGCTTTAAAGCTTCTAATCATCTTAATTTCTTCGCCTTTCAACCAGTGCTTCCCCTTATGGACCAATGCCAACAGTGTGACAAAATAATTTTTCAAGCCAAGATCCTCCTGGACCCTTCCCAAACCTTGACACACACTGGGCTGTAAGTGCCTTTTGTCCTTTGCCGGCTGCTTTTGCAAACACAGACCTTTGCTCAGCTTGGGGGTGGGGGGTATGGATCTGCTTGTCAGTGCATTCGAGGGAGTTTTCTTGGGGTTTATGTGTTTTTGCACCACTTTCTCTGTGTTAAAAAGTCTAACTCAATTAGTCCAGCTAAATCAGAGATGCTTTAGAGAACCTTACCTCTTTTAAAAATACTAAGTACCTTCTGAAATACCACCAACTATGCATTTTTAGTTTACACTTTTTTTCCAAAAGCTAAACTGCTGCTATGCTGCTTTGGCTTTTATACTGGTACGTGTCCACTCAGAACCGACAGATTATCATGCAATACTTAAGACACACAAAATATCATTAATATTTCCTGGTTACTGGCAGCATGAATTTGCCCTAACCTTATAACACAACGTGACAAAAAAATTTCTTTTCATCTTATGTTTAGGTCATCTCTTTTTTATCCTCTCTTATTTGCAAATGAAGTAGGAAACAAATAAATAGCATTTTTGCCAAGATGCAGAAGATCTCTTCAGAATTCATCAGCCACCAATCTTCATTTCCAAGACCTGTGAGATCTGCTAACATGATCCACATCTTGGCTCTTTCTTCCACTATGGCTTACTTTTGATTTCCAACAGTGCTTCCTTGTTGTCTGTCCCCTCTGAAGACCACCAACCCCCATGTCTTTTCTTATTTTTACCATTTGCTTCAACTAGCAGTTCACTTGAGACTCATCCATCTTACAATGCCTAAAGTGACAGATGCTCTCGGGAATGACCATACTGTTGAGTGAACAAAAGATAACATCACCTCTAGGAACTCAGGGAGAAATACAACTTCAACCCTAAGACATGGTTATCCTGGCAGACACAGCACCATAAACCTCTCTCAAGTGAAAAAAACCCCAACCAACAACTGTGGGGAAAAGGAATCTAACACAATTAAAAGCCAAAAAGAGTATTCTTTCTATCCTAAGCCGTAGTTAGTGGTGTTGATGGCCTTTTTTTTTTTCTTTTTTTCCCCCCTAATAACCCAGTGAAGAATTTTGTAAAATTTACCTGTGATAAAATCGAGGGAATAGAGAATGGAGAAATTTCACACAAAAACTGTTTCAGGACCCCTACAGACTTGAATGGAGGAAGAAGGCACTTTTGAACAGCTTCAGCAGAAGGTCACACAAGTCCTTTGCCAAAACACAGACATTACCTTGTTAAAATCTACACGTCCTACAGACCAGCTGTTGCTCAGTTAAATTCCACAGGAATTCAGAATCATTGTGCAAGGCTGTGCCCTTGACAAATGCATACTGTAACCAGAGTAAGATCACTTTAATGTCACAGCTGCTTGATAAATCTGCAAGCTGCAAGTAGCAGCCCCCCAGTGTTTTGACATTTGAGCATCCACCACTTAAAAAAAAATTAAATTAGAATGATAGATTTTCCAGCCAACACCCACATATTCAGCAACAGAATGATGTCTATTCCTAAACAAAAATCTGCCCTCTGTGCCTGTAAGACTGAACTAAAAACTGCTGATTTGAAATATACCCAAAATGGAATGGGACTTGCTGAAGAGTCCTGGGCGGCGCTAGAAAATATTACTTTAAAATGGAAAGGTCAGATTAGCTTCTCCCGGTCACATATTTGCAAAAGTGACACCACAAATGCTGAGAATCCCTTCTCTGCAGTGAGATGCAAAGAATTTCCCTGTTTCTCAGTAAAGCTTTAAACAGCATCTCATGTTCAGTTTCCAAACACCACATGAAATAACCATCATTACAGTACACAAGACTGAGAACGTGAGTTTTTACAGACGTAAAGTTAGAGCTGTAAAATAAAAGACCAGGATTGGGGGCTGGAAAACCAAACATCTCCTGTCCAGTGTAAAGTCAGGGAAAAATCACAACATGGACTTCTTAGGACTTATTCATTGATTGTATTTAGCCACATTTATTAATTTGTGATGAGTAATGATTTTAGGTCCCTATTCTCATGTGAAATGTTTCTACTGTGCTCTCACAGCAGACCACATCAAACCACCAGACTGTAAATACAGAAGTAATGTATAAATACACCATTTTAAAATACAGGCCATTTTCCCATAGTATGCCACTTTGCAGTACCATTTTGGACATCCAACACATAGAAATTAAACTAACAACCAGTCTGGTCCTTCCTAAAGAGGATCCCAACTCTGGGCCTCAGCCCACCTTTAGAGTTCCTCTCCCATTCTGAGCCACCGAGTGATCTGACACTGAAATCTTAGATAAAATCCCATTCAGTTGGGAAGAACACTAACAGGGAACTCTACAGAAGACCATTACTGATCCATGATTGAAAAAGTTTTATGCAACACTCTGCTTTCCACCTCAAATCTCAGCAAATGGCAGGGTTCAAGGCACACTGCAACTACCAAGAAAAAAAGCAATGATAAAATTGACTCTAGGAGATGTTCAGGCATATTCTGCCATGGTATCTGAATCCACTAACTCCACTGTACCATGAGTGTCACCATGTCCAGAACAACTTTCTGAAGCTCCTTCCAACCCAAGTAAATCAAAAAAGCAAATTATAAAGTCTCCACTTAACATCCTCACAGGAAAAAGTCTTGAAAATATATAATGCTTTCACCCAAAATACTTGAAGATCTTGGCATTAGATATGGATGAAAGAGTCGTAAACTGCATCCTGCCTTATAAAATCTGTACTCTGCACTCAAATGGGCATCTTATCAAACAGCCAGCCCTTACACATTTTATCTCCAAATATTTATCACAGTAGAGAGAAGTGTTTATAGTTAATATGCAATCCATCCTCTGCATGCTGCTGCTTTTAAACAAGACAAAATGTGAAGTCAAAACTACTAGAAAGAGTCCTGAACAAAAACTCTGATATTACGATCATTTTGCTGGAAGAGACAAAGTGTAAAATACATTACTGGAGTCAAACTCCCTATGGAATAGGGCGGGCCAAGGGTACTGATCCAAGCAGCAATGAATAGTATCAGAACTGTCAGTATTAAAGTGTTTGATAACTCCAGACTGCATTGAAAATCTCTCATTTAATGAGAGTCACATTTTCCAATTGAAGCTGAACATTTTTAATACATGTATGTAAAGTCAGTCCTCATTCAACGCAATTTTAACACAGAATGATTGAAATATTGATATTAAACTTACAGGTAACTTCTGTCATTACCATTAAGTTATTGACACTGAAACATGACCTTGAAATGACAGCTTCATTAATGCAAGTTTTACCAGAGAAGGTTTCAAAAAGCCCTGATTAAATTAACTACTTTTAAACACAATAGGATCAATATGTATGCAGAGAATGTACACCCCCATGGCAAGTTCTGCTTGCTTGATTGATCAAAAACAAAAAAATCCTGTGGCTTTCCAGATCGCAGCTGGTGCCAGAAATCCACATAGAAAAAAAAAATCCATCTAAATGAAACTCTGAAAAGCATTACCCTTCACCAGTCTATTTGCACTTCAAAAACTCCTTAAGTCCTTCAGCTAAACCCCAGGGTTGAACCATCTCAAAAATGAGAGGGGGATGGCCATGATTTATCTTCCTTCTGTGCTCTGGACAGAGCTGTAAAATCTGCCTGCTGGTGTGTCTGTGTGCTACAGGCTTCTTTTCATGAACCTTGGATATTTACTGGTTTTAGAAATAACTGCCCAATTCCTTACTGCCCTTTATCTCCTTCAATCTGACACAAGTACCATTTATAAAGCAAAATTTTGATTTTTGGGTACTGGCATGTAAGCTCATGAAGCTGAATCAGCAAAATGGCCAAGCATCTGAGATCAGAATTTTAAAGGAAAATATAGCAGATCTTATTCATACCTGTGAGGACTGGCTGTTGCCTTAGTGAATTTGTGCTCAGGGATCACTTGTTTAACAATCTAATTTAAGCCTATCCCTTATATTTACCAGTATCAAACACATTTTTAGCAATAAGATCAAATAATTTTCCGTTTGTAGATAATCAATGTGTTCGGTCACCCAGGATGCATTTTCCAGGCCTCTGTACTTCAAGTTACATTACCAATAGAAGGAAAATGGAGATTTCATGGGTCACAAACTTCTGGGTCACGAGGACCTTCAGTGCTGCTGTCAGCCTGGTAAAACTCAATCGATACACTCTTGCTTTCTTATGTCCACTCTTAAAACCCCTGCACCTGAATTACTACAGGGTTTTTTTTCTGAAGCAAAAATACCAGTTCAACAACTTTACTGACATTCTTTGAACAGAATTTAATGCTCTGATATTCAGTTAGTATGTTAAAAACATAAACACACACATATAATTCAAACATAAATCCTACAGCACCAACACCACAGAAGAGCACAAAGCAAGGGCACTGAAACATGTTTGTGTACTTCAACTTTCTAAAGCTTTCTTCTACTCTTAAGACCCAACCCTATAAACGTCATATCAGTGGCACAACTCTTATCAGTCTAAATTCTTCAGACTTGGGTAAACAGATAGACTTGCTCTCATGGTAAACAACAATAAGAATAGATTCAATATTATCTATTTTTGCATGGAAAGGGCCCATTTATTTCCAAAGTCTTATTCAGATTTTGCTTTTATCACAGATTTTGTATCTTCCATTCTAGAACAACAGAAATGGATGACCTTTTTTTTATGAAAACATAAAAATGTGCACATCCTGCCACTATAGGTTGAGTCGTAATTAGACTAGAGTGAAGCTTTAAAAACATTGACATTGTGCTTGTTTTTGTTCAAGCCAAATACTGGCCCTAACAAAACTGCAGCACTAATCTGGAAAAAAAAAAAAAAACAAAAAACAACCAACCCTAATCACTCTATTAATCCCCACTCAAATCCACAAGGATACTTAAGTAAGAGGTTGTGGATATAAGAAGGAATGGCATCTTACTCAGCATCTGACATGCAACTCAGCTTAACTCCTCAGAGTCTGAAACTCTCCTCTGCTCCAGAAAAAGAGTCAAAGATGTTTTGAGAATATATCCTCTTTCGTGTACACAATTTTCATATTAAAAAACCCTCTCCAGTATAACTTTGGTTTTTTGCAAAAACTGTAATAGAATATTATTTGATTATGTCCTTCACTGGCTCAAATTTGTAAGATTGCGCTGAGGGTGTTTATAAACTTGCATCTTCTCCTGGTGTGCTTGCAAAAATTTATGATTCCAGCTGCAGCCTCATTAGCAAAATACTCCAACTTCCCCACATGGGCCAACATTTGCTATTTTAATAGAGTTTTCATGAAGATAGAAGTTTGTCTCTTTTTACCACATCCCCTATTACCAAGAACAAGCTTTGTATATTATTTATTGTAATAAAGAAGTTTTGAGTATTTGTGTAGCCATCTATTTTTTCCATACTTATTTACAGTTCCTGAGAAAACCCCAAACAGACACACTAGGATTTGGTACTTCTATTTCAAGCAAAGTGAATGTCACCACACTACAGCCAGGTAAACCAACTGTAGAAACTGAAGTCCAAGCAGACAGAAGAAAAATACCATAAAACAGAAAAAAAAATCTGGGAAAACAGAACACCAATAAGAAATACCCTGTGGATTCATTAGCAACCAGGGTGGCAGGCTTTCCTCTAATTCCCTTTAAAAGCCCATGACTACCTGCAGAGCCTGGGAGTGCAAATCACATTAGTGGAGCCACCAGATGACCAAAGAAAGCACTGGAGGCCTGGTGAAACCAGTAAACAAAAGGCAGCATTCCAGCTGAATGCCGCTGCTAGAGTCAGCATTGTAAGATGCTTGGATCTGATAACCCAAAAACCAGATTAGCTGCAGGCAACAAAAGAGTAAAATGAGAAACAAAGGGGTCATTTTGACACATGAAGAAATCATTTCCATTAAACCATCTTGAGTTTACTGTGTAGTTATAAAAACTGCTCCTACTTGAAGTGACATTTGAAGCAATGAAGCTGTGACAGTGCAGTGTCTTGGAAAAGCTCCTGAAATAACACATCCCTGAACGCCATATAATTTAAAGAGGCAAACTGGCCTCTTTGTCTTTGAATTTTTATGACATTTTAAAGGTCTAATAATGATTTTTAAATCTGTTGTACAGATTTCACTTAGAAGACCTAACACGAATGGCTAGCCTGGACAAAAAGAAGATACATTAGTTTTATCTCTATTTAAAAGTCTCCTGCAGAGAATGCACATACCACAATATTCTTGTGTAATTACATTAGAAGGTTGCCTTCTCTCCCCAGTCCCCATCTCCTCACATGAGTGTCTCACTTACTGTCAACACAGGAAAGGGAAGAATCACATTATATTCCTTATCAGACACTCAAAACAGGATTTTTATCCTGAAAAAGCCTAGGCACACTATAATCACGAGGACCAAACTGCAAAACTCAAACACAAAAGTCTGTAAGGGAATGTAGACACCAGAGGGAGAGAAGTTAAAGCTTTCCAGGCTAAAATTGGAAAGTTTGCCACAACTTTGTCTTATACAATTAAGAATTCTACATACTCAAAGCCAAAATAAGTATTTTTCCTTCTTCACAAGACAGTTCATTGTCCTGCTATGAAATATTCATGAGCTAGAAGAAATTTCTGAGGAACACTGTGGTATACAGAGAACATTTCAGCTTGCTAGCTTTGCTCTCTGCATCTCTCATTTCCAGCACACAACACAGAAACCTGAGACGTGGTGAGGGAACAAGGCTTCCTGGAACACATTTCTTCCCTGGTTTTTGCACACATACAGCAACTAAACCTGTTAGCATCAGTAAGGATGGGATCTTGCATGTGAAGCATATCTATCCACAGCCAACTGATTCCTCTCAGTGACAAGTGCAGAGAAAACAGACACAGAAAAACATCTCAGGAGAGTCTGGTGGGGACAATAACCTGCAGCTGTGTCCAGATACAAATATATGGTATGCACTGACCTGGAAATCCTGCTATCAAGGCTCACTGAAAGGCTTGTCAGAAAAAGCTTTGCAAACACCTTCTGCTATTTGGTGACTTTGTCAAAATACAAAGTCATTAAACACATCTGAAAGGGGAAAGATGTAATGCAGGCCTCTATGTATAGAATATGGCCATCTCTGAGGACATCTGTACCAACATACATCACAGCCCAGAAGTCCAATGGTATGGAGTAGATACTGTGCACATGCGGTTTTTCCCTGTTTCCAAACCATTCTGCTCTGGAGTACTACCATGGCATCCATGCTGCTTCTAGTATTTTTGCCACATATAGGACCCAAGAGAAAAAGGTGGATGGGCAGAAGATAGACAGAGTAGAAGCTCCTCTTCTCTTACTGCCCTTTTAAAAGTATCTTCTTATCCAAAACAACACTTAGGCATAAATACACCTTTATAAATTCACAGAAGGAAAATGTGAAGGGTGTGATGATCAGAGTCAAGAAAAAAGGAGATTTCACAAAGAAATATGATTTGTGGCCAAAATGTGCACACATATGTGCTGTGTAAATCTAGGTGGAGGGGAAACACAAGTTGTACATCTGGCTCACCTTGAACCCTTATACTGAGGAGATTCAGCCTATCATCATTCAAAGGAACTTGTGTTTGTATTTATAGCAATCAGCCAGTCTGAATACAAAGACGGATGCAGCTAGTAATCACATAAAATGATCCACTTCAATGCAGTTGGCCTTTATACTGCAAAGAGAAAACAACATGCCTGGTAGTCATGAACAGTTAGATTACGATTAGTTATTTTACACAGTATCTTTCTAATAAAAATGTCAGAGCACTCTAAACAAAGAAGCTGATCAGTTCAGAATATTAAAGAATACTTTAATATGAGTAGATCCCATGTTTCAATCACAAATGGCTTGTCCAAGCAAGGTTATTTATTTCAAGTTGTGTTGCCCAAGTTCCCCCATCACTAAGATATTCCAGAAAAACAGAAACTCCATCAAGGCTTACTGTTTAGCTGCTGTTTCTGGTGCAGAAAGACACAGTATGGCCAGACCTTCCTAAAAATGCTAATGTTAAAAGCTTTCCTCTCTTTGAGGAATTCTAGTTATTTCTACATAGGGCAAGCACTTGACTCACAAGTCTTCCCTCAGCTGGGAATGCCATGGACCCAGTTCTGGGCAGTTGACTGAACATGTGGGAGGTAGAGGAAACTGGTTTCTTGCTCCTAAAGTCACTCAGCAGAGCTGGCACAAGGTCTCTAGAAAGACCCCCACATACACAAAAAAATGGATGGGCTCCTCATAGACCTGATAGGAAAACCAGAAACAGATCAGGGCATCTTCACTACTCATGCTGACCTACATCCTCTGTGACTGCAGGTTGAGTCCACATCTTTTCTCACATCAAAACTGCTTTTGTTGAGAAGCTCTCTGTATGAAGACTTGCACAATGCCCAGAGAGTTTCCTCGAGCAAAATTTTGGACCACAAATATCGGACATTAGAATAGTTATCCCAATAGAGTAAAAACCATTCATAAAGAAATTGTATCTAATCTAGACACTGCTATATTTACAAAAGTGGGTATTGAAGCATTCTACCTCAAGGTGGGAAGAGAAACCAAGCTGCTCTTTGAACAATTAGAAAAGAAATGTAGCACAGAGAAAGAGACACACGAAAAACGCAGGACTGGGAAAGAATACTGCTCTGCATTCACAAGGATAAGACAGTTGCTAGTGCTTTTACTTAGTTCTTCTGCATCTCCAGTGCTCTGGCACAAAGAGAAAGGAAGAAAAAATGGCCAAGGGAAAAAAAAGGCCTTTCAGAAACAAGAATTTCATAAGAAAAGTAACCTTGTCCTTTCTCACAGACTGAAGCAGAGAGATCTCATGAAGACTCACGAATAAAGAAAAGATCATTCTACTTTTGAAGTACAGGAGGGGGCAACAGATAGAAACAGTGGTAAGGAACTCTCTCTGCTTGTGATTACAAACCTGAGAGAGTCTGATAAAGGTGGGCTAAGAAGGATAATGGCATTTTCTTCTCAAGAAATCATAACCAACTTACACTGAGCTTTCTGAATGGAGCTGACTTTCCTATAAACTGATACAGGGCTCTATTTTTGTCAGGGTTTCTTTAGAAACTACCTCAAACTGAAAAGCCAGTACAGAAAGATCCTGAAAAAGGCATTCATATTCCCACCAGTTGATTATAACACAATAATCACAAGCATATACCAAAACATATATTAAAATAATCTAATCCTCTCTACAGCTCTTGTTGGCTCTGAAATGGAAGTCCCCCATCTGTCCTCTTCTTCTTTCAAGGGAGAAGTCTCCATTTCTGCTAAATGTATTGGTTTTCAAGGCCATACCCACACCCCAATCTATAAAGAAAACAAAATGCTTTGATGGAGTGAAAAAGAATCTTTCCACAGAATTCAATGGGAAGACAATTTTTTGCTCCTCACTTAAATGTACTGTTATTGTACAGGCATTTTCAGAGGGCAGGTAGTGTAAAAGCTATATAGACAAAAAAAACCTGGCTTCAATGCCTGCCACCCTTGAAATTCCTAACATGATAACAAGCAGTACTTCCCCCCACATCCTACATGCTTCTGGTGCCTTCCAGAAAGCCCTTTTATCTGATCCTGCTGCAGATCTGAATGCCGAGGACTGAAAGTACTGCACAAATGGCAGAGGGCTGGGGAAAATGAGTGATTGAGTATAGAAAGAAACAGGAAATCAATTCTCAGAAATGCTATCTTTGCTTCAGTGCTTCTGTTTGGCCTCCTCCTTCCACACTTGCTCTCTGTCCCTCACCAGCTTCCTATTTTACTCTTTTCCTAGCTACCCACTACTGAAGGAAGGAAAATTTACCAAGATCGTCTTCCCTCTGATGATGCATTATGTGTCTGTCTTAAGAGTACTGTCTGGTTTACCCTGGCCTACACTTGGCTGTCCTCTAAAAACACAGCAATTCTTTCTTTCAGCCTTTTTTGCTTCCCCAAGTATCGATTCTCATCCCATCTAATGACAGGGTTTGAGAGAAGAACATTTTTCTCACGGAAACTCTGAGAAAGCAACGAATCTGAGAAAGATGGAAATTACAGTGTATGAAGAGTAAACAGACATATTTTTTTAAAAAGCAGGGTCCAGCTGAATAACAATTCCAGATAAGATTTAAATAAACATACGTGGGAGGTAGCAGGAAAGGCAGTTGGTTCCTCATGCTCAGATGCACACAGGTAATGACCTCTGTCTCTTGCTCTCCCAAAGCTAACAATGCTGGTTATTGCACTCCTCCAGTGAGCTCTGGAAAGGATCCAGTGCACTACTGATTACATTTCATCCACAGTTAGTTTAACCTTTGAAACATGACAGTCAGTGGCAGTGAGCAGGCCAGCACATAAGGTCAGCTCAACCTTGTTGGTCCCAGCATTCTCCCAGTGTTTGCTTAGAAAACAACCTGGTGATCCGGGATTCCTACCCTGTAAATACAAAAGAGCCAACAGGGACTGTGCCAGAATGCTGATTTTATTGCAAGGTGTCATTCATGGCCATTAATCTGTCAAGACAGAAAAATACAGGTTCTTCTCTTTCAGTAAAACCAAAATAGTATTAGACAGAAATAGTCTCATTTAAGAAGGCAGAGATTTGACTGATCTACTGTCAGGTACCAGGCAAATGTTGCACATTACTCCTCCAAGAATAGAAAGAAAAAATACCAAAGAGAAAATAAGTACACTCTGAAATAATGGTGAGACAACTAGGTCAGCAAGTGTAACAGAACACTTTCTGCTCAAAGGAAAGCTAAAAAACCAATTCCTGTTCAATTGCCCATTTTTCTCAAGTTACTTCCTTTCCAGAACAGCCTCTTTTGAAGCTCACTTTTTATATGCTGTGCACCCAATTTTAAAATGAAAAACAAGCATCTTCCATTACCCTGAATTTCCACAGAAAAGTACAGGACTTGGCAAGATCAGATACCTTATCTCTTTCTAAATATTATTTCTACATTTTAACAAAGCCCTTAGTCTCGGGAAAACATATGCAAAGGGAGAACAACAAAGATATGGCTTCAAAAAGCTTCTAGTTAGTTATTTAGAACTTATCACACTTTCCTTATGGATAGATCAAAAACATTTTTAAGGTATTAAAATGGGGGGAAAAAATCCATTTTCCTCAGGAACTACTGCCCTCTAACATAATAGCAGCGATGAGGACTTTTTTTGACATGCTTAACTATCCCTTGGAGCATGTGCACTTGGATTTTTCATTATTTGTGTGTTTCTGTGGACGGCTCAGGGAGCACAGGATTTTCAAGGGCCAGGAAGAGGTGAAAAAAAGGTCACTTCAGCAGAATTCATTTTCTCTTAAATTCTCAGAGAAATGCAGCTAAAAAGTGACAACAACAAACCCATCACCTCTTCCTCTCGCTATTAGCATTTCCTTAAGGTTCTCTCGGCTATAATATAGCAATATCTTTGGTTATACCCTATCACCTTTTCATCCTCCTCTAACAGGAGTTTCAACACAAATGCTGCCAACGGACCTGTTAAGAGCAGAAGGTGGACTAGACCTCCAGACGCCCCTTCCAAGCAGCACTTCAGCACTGCCACGAGCAACCCGCTCGCCCACGAGCTGCATCTATCGCTGCTCCAGAGGGAAGGCCTCCCCTCGCTTCCATCCACACCGCTGCAAATCCCCACCATTTCCACAAACTGCAAACGTTGCCCCTGGATTTTCCTGGAGACAAATCCAGGGTCCTTCAAAGTAGGCAGGAAGCTATGTGGGCTTGCATAAAGAAACAGCTGTGCATCAAAGTTTACTGTGCTGAAGTAATGTTAATTCTTGTATTTAGAGCTGGAAAGAAGATGCTGTGGATACAATATTGCTGCTAGCAAGAATTTTCTTGCTTCTTTCTAACCCCGTGGGATACTTTTCTCTCTCACGAAGAGATTAGCAGAAGTTCTGTAAACTATGAACACCTGCGACCTTGTAGAACTATGTTTATGGTACAGTAGGAAAATATTTTGACAATGGATGCTTAGGATTTCTAGCCAATCCACCCAGGGGGTGGCTGATCCTTTGTCCAACTAGACTATGAAGAAAAAAGTCTATAAAAGAGTTTGTAAAATAATTAAAAAATCAATCTTGCTGCACAATTCCTGCCTGTTGGATCTTCTCTCCTCTCCTCCCTATGGCTGCGGGATACAGTAATAGGATGCTGCTTTAAAAGCTCACAGACAAAACAGAGCCTTTGGAAAATCCTGGGTCTTGCTCTCTGAACTCACTCACTCCCAACTCTTCACACCTCCCCACCCCCAGGAGTCTCTAAAATGGCCTGCACCGAAGTGTGTAGGTAAAGCACAATACACTTTTCTGATCATTTGTGTTACCTTGGAGCTGGCAGTATATACACAGGGAAAGATGCTGCCCTGACCTACAGATTGGCTGCTTTCCCAAGCATCCACAGGAGACAACAGGCCACACAAAGGAATACAGTCACTCCCAGCACACAGACAAGTGGGTGCTGGAATACACTGGATAACAGGAAAATCCAACTCCAGAGAGTGGGACCACAGAGCAGAGAGGTTGAGGCAGCTCTCCTGACAGCAGCAAGGTCAGGTGAAAAAAAAGCCCTTCCCAGAACAGGGCTGGTGCCAGTGCAGCAACTGGCCACCTCTGGCTTGAAGAAAGCTTATCCACCCTGGCACAGGAGCTGGCTGGGCAGGCTCCATGCAGCCACACTTCCATTCCTGCAGCCAAAATGCCACAGCATATGCAAAAGCACCATGCAAGTGAGATAGCGCCAGGGAGCAGGGACCCAGCAAGGCTCACCAGTGCTGAGCTGGCCCTAGATCAAGGTCAGCTGCCCCATTAGGCACTGGGGTGGGCATCTCAATAACAAGGGGGCACAAGTGGCAGATAATGGAGAGGAAAAACCCTCACGGTTTGGGGGTTTTTTTGAGGGCCTTGAAAGAAAAGATAAAGAGCTTAGGTCTGACATTATAGAGACAACAACAAAAAAAAAAAGCTGCAGAGAAGTGCAAAAAGAAAGGTGACAATCAAGGTGGCAGACTCAGAAAACAATTGCCACACAGACCAGGCATAAGGAGACATTTGCCCAGTCCAATGAATGTGGTCCTGATGTGGTGCAGATGGAAGGTGAAAGCTTGGACAGTGGTATTTCCCTCTCCAAATGAAATGGTAATACTGCTAGGTCAGAGACCTTACACACAGGACACAGCCATGGTCTGGGTGGCCCATGCACAGCGGCAGAGAAACGACACATGACAGAGGACCAGGAGCTAAACATCCTGGAGGAGATGCCAGGGAGAGAGGCCAAGATATCAGCTCCAGCCCAGGGAGACCAATGATTCACTTTATGGCCTGAAAGCACTTCCCGCCAAAGTTCACACAGGAAGATAATGTCCCCCTCGAATGAATTTATGCAGACAACAGTTCATTTGTCAGAGGACAAAAAGAGCCACTTTCATTTTAAAACAAGAACACTCGAGGTCCTCAGCAGACAAGAACAAACAGAAAGCCAGGATCTGTATGTGAGCAGTTTGTGCTCATGCCTGTTGTCTGATTTTAGTGGGAGTTTACACTATACAGGCCTGCTGGTCCAAAAAGGCACATGATTATATCCCATTAAATCCCATACCTAGTCTGTACTTCTCAAAAGATGCAAATTAAAAACCTCTGGATTGCGCAGGCAGATGTTCCCGCAACATAACTTCTGAATTAAAAACAAACACTCCAAAATGTATGGCTAAAATAATGTGAACCTGGATGCTTCAAGAAAAAAGCACTTGTGAGGCAATTAACACTTTTTCTCTTGATGTAGATTAAACCCCCAGTTTACTGATGCTAAACCTCAGAAAGACTAAAAAAAAAACCAAAAACCACTGTTTCAGAAAGCATTCCTTGCCCAGTCAATAAACCAGTTTCCTGTGCCTTTCTCACATGAACTTGTAATCCTTGATAAGGTTTACACATGTAAAAATTAAGTTTTAAGTTGAACATCACCATTACCTCTACACAAAAACACTGTATCATGTCAGGCATCTGATACAGTAGACAAAGCACAGTGGCAGAAGGACGTAAAAGAAAACATTTCATTTCATTACTGAAATCAGTTACTGGAACTTGTTCATTGATTTTTCTTCATTAAAAAATAACTGATTGTAGAAAAAGTGTTGCTTGGCAGGATCAAAGCCTATCCTACAGGAAACACACATATAAAGAATTTGGAAATGAGGGTTAATTTGGCATGCAGTTTAACAGCATTAGCTTTTATCAGCAGCATTTCAAGGTCAGGCACAGTCATGTTTAAAAGGTTTGATTTTGTTACAGTTTCAACTACGGCATACTAGAGTTCAAAGCATCTTAAACCAAAACTAATAAAGTGATGTGGCTCTTCAACTCTCCCGTTTATTAGCTCAAGACTTGATCCTTTCAAGAAAAAAACCCCAAAATTATATCAAATTAGCAGATTACAAAAATTGCTCTTCTTCATCTGAGCATGGGATTAAGTGAGACAGATTAGGCCAGATGAAAGGAGTCCCTTTACTGACATAGTTTGTTCAAATTTAAAAAGCTTTTGAAGATATTTACTTAATATATCAATTGACTTAGTAAAAACCACCTCATATTTCAAGTAGTGAATTTCTTCAAGCCTACAATTTAGATTTTTTCTAAAAAAACCCCCCACTTTTTCTTTTTTATCTAAACCTAATTTGCTCAGAATAAAAGTTAGCACATTTTATTTATTCCCAAAAAGATTAATTCAAAATGTAAGATCATTCTTTTTTTATTACACTTCAATTTATTCAAAAACATACAAAAGCATGATGGATAAAAGAAAACATGAAGCAGACTTGGTCAGCTCCAATACAAGATACTCCAAACACTTACTGGAGATTTTCCCTTTAATTGATTTATAAACTCCAAAAGCTAGTGAGTGGTTGCATGTTTTCATGTTCACGTTATGCTGTGGAAAGGTTTTCCGCATCTTTTCCTTGAAAGTGTTTTCTATATAAAGAACCCTAACTGCCCATAATGCTGACAGACTTTAACAGCAGTTGGCACCAAATGCTTCACGAGATCAAGTCCATACTGCACTCGAAACAAACACTTTGATTAATCAATTACTGGCAGAACTTCACAGTACTGCCAATGTGTGCCTAAGAGCTTTACAAACGCTTATGGGACAGTGATGTTAGGGGGCTGAAATCTCTTAAGCCTCTTTCTTTGCAATTCTCTGCCACAGTTCAGAAGAATGCCACCCCATTACACCAAAACCGGCACGGAAAACAGCCACTCTCGCCTCTTGCATGAGCATAATTAATCTTCTGACACCTAGACAAAGCAGCTTGTTGATAGTCAAAGAAAGGATTTTTCTGATTTCCTCCCAAGACAGGAGATGGTCTTTATCCATCATCCCTTCTTCCTGATCTCTTCTTCCAGAGTCCTCACATCAGCAGAACTGTCTACCAGAGCAGACAGCAGGAGGGAAAGGTCTGACTGATTGATAGGGCACCAGTGCTCGACAGAGCTATTTAAATGTAGGAACCTATTGTTAGAATCTTACTTTACAGCAGTTAAACAAATATAATGGCAACCAATTCAAGCATTGTGCCACTAGAGTCAGCTCAAACTAATAAGTAAAGTTAGCTAATTACACTGATCTGATTTAAAATCCAGACAAATTGTAGAGACAGTCAGCATTACTTTGCACCAAAAGTGCAGAAATTGTAAAGAAAAAAGTTTTGCAGAGGTTATGCTTTCTGAATTGAATTATGGTTTCTTCTCACTCTCCCTTGTGAGCAGGATCATACACTTTCCTTCTCTCCCAATCATGGACCTGCTAGGTATTCCTAATTAATCAAAATAATTTTTATTATAATGCAGTTGAAATTTCCTTCTCTTCCCTTATCTACCCCAAGTGCTAATAGATCTTCCTTTAAAGATTGTGAGGAATTCCAGTTTTTGAGGGGAAAACATTATACAATGCCTCCTAAAAGGGGGGTACCATATACTACAAAATACCCCAAACCCCACACTAGTAACATATCTTTGAGGATATTGATTTGGTGTAAACAAAGTACAGGTGTCCTGACGTAAAGAAGATTCTGCACCCTTCTCACAAACAGATACTTAATATACAAATCACTGGTTGTTTCATGTAGAAATACATATTTTTCTTACATACACACACTACATATATATTTATATCTATTTTGTAGTTTCTCTCCACTCATCTCCCTCACCTTCCCAAATAGATGAGCAAAATATTTGGGCATAATTATATGTTTACTTAATTATTTTCTATATTTACGTAAGGGGTGGACATTGTGTTGATCATGCCTTTTAAAAACTCAAATTCTTTATAATTGCTGGTTCTTGGTGATCTATTTCAAATATAAATCAGACCACAATCTATGTCTCACCAATGTAACAACCAAGGCAGAGGTGTACAAGAGCCAGTGTTTTCTTACTGAAGCTGCCAAGAAAAAGATCTTCATTTGGGTCAGAGGAACTTGGTAACTCCTGGGTTTAGCTATGCCACTCTGACCTTGACTGTTTCATTCAGGACTTACACTTCCATAAAAATAACTGCCTGTGCTATCTGGCCCAGACCAGTTCTCCAAGCAGTCTTTTTTCATTCATTTACACCAGAACAACTACCACTATTTAACTCTGTGAGTAAAATTAGCCATTCAAAAAGTGAACATGGCGTTCTTGCCATAAACTGCATGAACTTTCAAGGGATACCAACCAGGCTGGAGCAGATAAATATTGTTTATGTCAGAGCAAGTGTAAAAAATTACATGTTCTTCTTCTCAAGAATACTGTAAACCACAAGCCAGAGGAAGAACTCCCTGTCTCTTCACTGGCATTTTATGAATAACATTGCAGATGTTGAGGCAACAATAGGAACAGCCACCTGCAGTCTCCTACTTTTCCTTATATAGTTTCCCCATCTGGATTCAGGAATCAACAGACCTCTTGGTCCTTGTGCCAACAGGATAGATGAAGCAGAGATGGGGAATGCTGGCATGGGTGAAGAGGCTATCCAAATACAAAGAGGTTAAATGCAGGGAGGATTCCAGCTGGGAGGCAAAAGGGACATAGGTGGAAGAAGCAAGGTGGTCTCTGCTGCATGTTGCTAAAGAAGGAGGACTTTCTACACTGGAAGGGACTAGATTGAAATTGATAAAACACAGATCAGCAAAGCTAAGCAATCTGAGTCCAGAGGAAAGGTAAATATGAACAAAGGGCTGTGGAACACAAGGCTACGGAAAACAAAAGGAATATTGGAACTTCAGGGTGCAGAATTTGAGGTTATTCTGTAATCCAAATATCAAACACTACTAACGCAGATTGTCATATAAGGGATGTGAAAATACAAGTAAGACTATCTCCCTTCATCCCCACTCTCCCAGTATGAGCTACCAAAAAAGCTGCCTTCCTTCATACCTGAGCCATCTTGCTTGCCTCAGAAATAATAATGGTTTTTTCTGGATTGCAGTCCCACGTATTTTCTTAAAACTAGGAATGCTGAGTCAACTAGAGTGGTAGAAAATGTAGATCAATAAATGCTAAGTTGCAGCTTTACAAATGCCCAGGCCAGGCAAAGGTGAATTCCCCAGAGTAGAGAGATCACAGCTTTCTGTCCATGAAAGCTCTCTACTCCTCAGCTGAACACTTCCTCTCTCTGTTGTCAAGTCAGTGGCAAAAATTTATCAAGTGTTTACTGCCACGGTATAGAGTATTACTGGATCACAGGAACTGGACAAGGGCATTAAAGATCACCAGAGAACTGCAAAGGGTTATTTTCAATGGGACTCCAACCATGCAAGAATTGTTAGTGTTGCTCATCTAACAGGTCTGTATTCCCTTTCCTATTTGCAAAATGCAAAAGCAAGCTGAAGGTCTGTCAATCAGAGGTGCAGTTTAACAACAAATGCAACAATTTCAGTATCTGACTGATGAATTTTGCATTACATGCCTGAAAGCAAAGAGTAGCTCTCCCCCAGTGGTGGACCGTGAGAGCACTGGGACCTGCAGTGGCTCCTGCAAAGATAAGACATGCCTCTGCGTCTGTTTCTTCTGTTAACAAAGCACGGAGCTGATGTACAGCCCTGACTAGGCTATATCTTCCCAGCACATGCAGAGCAAAGATATCTGGAGGGAGGAGGTAGCTTAAGAAGCAGAAAAAGCCCACCCACAGCTGCAGGCAGCTTTGTGGGCATCATGTTCTGAGCAGTGGACTGGATAGCTCACATGGAGCTCCCTGCTATCCTGGGGTCAGTGTATATCCAAGTCCAACCTTCCTCTAAACAATCACGTTTGGGTACCTTTGCACTGCACTGAAAAAACATGAAGAAATACCATGTTTGTGGGTTTTCTGTATGATGGTAGAATGGATCAGGACATTTACATACAGTAAATTCCTTACAATAATTTGCTAATTTAAAAGAAGGCAGTGCATTTGTTACTGGTGCTATCCCCCTATATATATTAAGTAGAAGATTGTTACCATATGCACATTTCTTTAAAGCAAATTCATGGAGCCGAGTTGCGGATGCTTTTGTCTTGGAAGTAACAGTCACAACAGTGAGAACAAAACATTTTCCTCCCCATGCTAAATACCTCTTGGGCACTTGGGTCCCAGTGAGCAGAGTTTGAATGCGAGGTTCTCTTCACTAGAAACACAGAATTGCTTTGGAAATATGAGACTAGAGGGCACTTGGGCAATGATTTCATTCCAGGGAAGAAAAAGCTAGGATAGAGACTTTGCTTGCTTCTTTACTAACAACCTCCACTAGTACTTTCTGGCTTGCTTAAGGTTCTAAGTCATAATTTACAGCACCATGACAAGTTTTAACCACATCAAATGCTTCTTCCCATCCTGATGTCTGAATTGCAGATAGAGGGAGGTGCAGTCCTATTAACACCAGGAGCTATAGGTGGTATGTCAGTCTCTCGAGGAGCATTAAAGGGAAAGCTGACTCCAACAGTGAAGCTCCACCCTGAAGCTGAATGACTCCTCAGAGTATTGAAAAAGAATATTCTGACTGATGTCTTCTCCTTGCTGACCCTCTGAGGGGGGTTTCACCAGTCAGCTGCTTGTAGGATACTATCGTTTCCCTTCACAGAGCAAAGGACATGACTTTCCATCCCTATACTGATGGACAAGATGCTGCTATCAGCTTTATCCAAGCAGACAATTTTATTGACCTTATGATTTAAGTTCTGATGCATAAAAATAAAAGTCATGTCGCTCAACACTAAACATGCAAATACTTGTTAGTTTGCATTTTTGTAAACAAAACGTATTTCTGTACTAGAGGCGAGTGATGGTGATGAAGTTTCATGACAGGTTGTGTGACTTTCTTCTTTGCCAACTCATTTATAGGCCAGGAGTTTTGACTTTACCCACCCCCCCAGAAAAGTAGGGAAACTACAAGTTACTAAACAACAAACAAGTAACACTTGTTTCAGATAGAGCAGAAAACAACACAGAAAGAAAACACAAGGCATAGAATAAACAGATGTAAAAGCCCAGTACATATAACAGGTTTAGTCTATATTTAACAGCACTAAGTAGTGAGGAACACACTGGAAAGTAGCACTAACACAGCTCCACTTTTTGCTTACAGCCACAGCTGCACCTTCTGGCAATGCAGAACCTGGCACCTGCAGAAGGAAGTCCAGTGGAGTGCTCTTCTGCGGTATACAGATAGCAAAGATTAAACGAAATCTGCCCTTTTGGAACTCAAAGCAATAAGCAATTCTCATTTACAACAGAATCCTCTGTTCAAACATTCAGCTTCAATGAACAAAACCCAATGCTTTTTAGACTACAGTAAAATAAGACTTTCAAACATGACCAGTAGTAAAGTATAATTGTTTTCAGAGATAACACAACTTTGTTAAGTCACCCATTTAATTTCTTTTCCCAGAAAAAACCTCAAAAAACAACCCCCCACTAGAATTACCAATGAAAACATGATTCCTCTCAATTACAAGAGTCTCTCCCACTATTCTCTAAAAGACAAACAGCAATACAAATGTTTTCAAAGTTCTCGATAAATGACTGATTTATGATGGTTAGTATAAATTATTCGAATAAAGAAAATCCAAATCATATCCAAAGCTTTCATAAAACTACTCCTATCCATACATGGTTTTAATAATTCAGGTCAATATTTTTCAGTGAGGTCGGCATTTCCATGAAGCTCTGCCAAAGGTTACTGCAAAGGCAATGAAAGTATTGGGTAACATTGCTAAAATACTTCATGAACGTACATCATCTCTTTTGTAATCAGCTCTTAAATTTACATATTAACAGTTTGAGGCAGATAATAAGAAGGTAAAAAATACAAGTTAAATAAGTTTGAGCATTCTTTAAGCAATTGTAACTTTATTAAAATTCTGCCAACGCTTTATTGCAATTGCCCTTGTTTTGAAATCCCCTGACTGACAGATCTTCCAGCAACACTCACCAGCACTATTCAAAACCAGCATTGTTCCAACCTTACAAGCGTGCCCACTGCAGCTCTGTGACTACCAAGATTTAGATGCTCATTTAGCTGCAGCAAAATGTCAGGATCTCCAGACCCGAGATTTTTCAATGCAGGCCATGCCAACAGCAAGAGCAAACGGCAGGACTGCAAATACAGATGTTAATAATTTTCAGAGACACAGCTGGTTTAGAAGAGCAAAGACTAGGAACGGTTCATTCCAAAATACTATTCAGCTCAGATTTGGGCCAGTCACTTAGAGACTTGCCATCGACAGCTGTTTGATGTACAATAAGGACATAAATTCTAAAGCAAGATTTAGAAAAAAGAGGTTCTATGTATTTTTAGATTATTACTTTAAGTCACTGAAATTCAACATGTGCAATTTAGAGAGGTGTCTGAATGATTTGTGCTTGTTCAGTGCATGTTGTTCTCATTATTCAGAACACTTATCTTCAAAAAGTACATTTTGTTCTCTGCCATTCAAGCATGTACACCAAAACCTAAGTTACAAAGAAAAGCAGATATGTTGAAATGAATTATGCTTGTTTTTGATTGAAATAAAGTACAGTAGAGAAAACCAACTATATTTTTTCCTTCCCTTTTTCCACCCATATCCTTACACATACCCAAGGTAAGAATACAGTTTATTCCTTGCCTTCTAATAAGCGACATAATATTTTTGTGTTTCGAAAATACTGTTTCAATTATCTTTTAAGTTCCAATATTACACAGATCTAAAGCTGCACCTATTCTTCATACCATCACCCAATACTCAGTGTCCAACCAATTAACATCTGCTTCCAAAGGGAGCACAGATTAATCACTCACTGTGGTGGTTCCACTTGAACACTGTGGGAATTGAGGCAACCCTTTATAGGACAACTTTTAGCCCAGAACACGAATTAACATATAATCTAGTGTTCTGCAAGGCTGGTAACTAGTTTTTTGTTGTTATTTACATGAGACACCTCATACAAATATCAGAGTTCTTCTTTTGAAAGTAAGTGCAGTGTGACATGAGAAAGCAGGTGAAGTTAAGTACAGAATACTTGGTAATACTGATTTTGGAAAGGACAGCTGAAAGGAATGGTTTTATAGAAAAGTGCTTTTGCTTTTTCATTTAGAAAGAAATTGTGCATTATACAAAGCCTATTTTGGAGCAAATATAATCAGACAGGTATGACAGCCTTCACTTGTTTTCTTTTGATATCCAGTGTGTTTACACCACAGACATCTGAAGACCATTCTATAATGCTTAGCAATGGAAGTGGACAAAACAAAACATTTTTTGGCAATCATCTACATGCAGCCTGGTAGCTTGTTTAGAGATTTATTCAACACAGTTTTCAGAAAAAGAGAAAAAAAAATGGAAACTGCACAGACTTCAAAGCCTGCAGATTTTATTCTTCATTTCCATTGTTTGCATCATGGTTTGAAACTAAAAATTTGTAAAGCACATTACAATAAGAAAGAAAAGAGCAAAGCTGTAATCACAGATCCCAAGAAGCAGATAAAAAATGTAAGAGGATGGTCTACAGATGTGCTCTTACATAATGAAAGTTAAAATTATTACAAGTTCTCTGGAACAGGTGCATTTTACATCAATGGTTTCATATAGTGCTTTAATGAAAAATCAGCTTATATCCATTTAATAGCAAACCTAATTGCAGTAGCAGCTATCAAAGTGACTTGTGAAACTCCACACTTTTTTCTAACCAACATAGCCTCATTTTTGCTAGCAAATTAGCTAATATTGTATTCTCTGAAAATGAAGAATGCAAACAAGTTTTAACACTACCATTTAAAAAGATGTAAATTTTAGTTATGCAGAGCTATAACCATTTTTTCAAGTCAAGGACATTTAAGCCAGTCTTACAAACAGCAAAACTGCAATATGTTTCTAAATTGAAGCAAGTTATCCTACTTGGCACAGGGATGTATTCATTTTCTACTCTTGGCAATTTAAAAACAAACATATTTTGTAGGATTGTATCTGTCCATGATCTACCTTGCTTACATGTGGTTTTGCCCAGTGATTCATGCAGCAACACACAGAAAAAGATTGTATGAACACTGCAGAAACTAAAGGGATGGTTTTTATTTTGATTCAATCCAGCCCAGCCAGAGAGAAACTGAACAGGTTCAGAGGGTCTCTTCTAATACTTCCTGTAGCAAAATAAAACACACCACACCAATACAAATATTTCAGTCACCTGCTAAATAATACATAGAATCTATTTACATAGAGATTTTCCTGGGAATTAACCGAAAATATCCCAAAAAGCTTGACAGCAAAGAGACTACTGACATATAAATATCACATGTGCTTGTTTCAAGAACATGGCAACAAATCAGCAGAGTGTGAGCAAAACCTCTTCATGGAGTAAGCCTCTCACTCTCCCTACCAAAGAACAGGCAAGAAAGCTAATACAGCATAACAAAAAGTGGGTTTAGAGACCTAATCTTAAGAGCAATGTAAAGAACTGACTTCACATCTTTTGCTCCTCTACTACAGCAAATGCTATATTGCCATGAATTCACACCATAGTGAAAAGACGACATCTTCAAAATCAACTTCATGTTTAAATGCTGTTCTTCCTGCTCTGTCTTTTCTGGTGATAAATACTAGGAAATCAATGAGGAAACATCATTTGAAGTGAGCCATTCATCATGTACCGAAAAGGGTAAGTACCCCATAAATTGCAGTGATCCGTTTCCTATTAGAATCACACAACAGAAGGCAACAGCGTTTCCATTAGCAATTTTTATGACCTCTCTAGGTAGAGGATAAGGCTAGGAAATGGCTTATTTTTGTCAGCTATAAAGCAGTTGCTGGGTGGGGAAGGAAGAAAATTTTCAAGAGAATCAGAGTTATTAGTAAATCAAAGGGGAGGGGGGCAGGGAGAGATACAACAAATAATGGCCCCACCAACTGCACATCTTTGTGCTTAGGAAATTTGTGGATTGGCAGTTCTCCTAAGTAATACTAAATATTTTAGTAAAATTTACTGTCATTGGAACCTTATTACAGTGCATGCAGGCTCAAAAAAAATTGCTATCATTGCCTGTGACTGCTGCCTAATAAACAGCACTTCTCTACAACCTAGAAAATGGATTCACTATTTCGAATGTTCCTCTAAAGCCAGTGTTATAAAAAGCATGAAATAACAATTCAGGCTTTAAAATAAAAAAACAAATTTTATTAAATTAAGCAGTGCATTTTTCTCTGTCCCTGTTTCCCTTACCCACTCCATGCTCTCTGCACCAAAAGCAGGCAGGACAAACACACTAGGCAGAAAAAAGATATAAAAATTGTAGGTTTTTATGGGCCCCTTTACAATTGACAATATGACTGCCTTCCCAAAATACCAGTCCTGAAAGAAGAATGAAGTTTTACAAATGAATAGGCTTTTCCTAGAGCTCAGGGAGTAGAGCTGGGAGGAGGAAAAAAGAAAAGAAGAAATAGCTTTATTTTCAAATATCCTTTCAATTAATTTAACTGTATTTAACATAGAAATGCTTCTCAATTCCATTTGATTTACCAGCTAGAGATTACATTTTTAAGGCAATCTCACCCTAAACCCACAAAATTTTAAAGTCCATACACCAAAACATCATCTAGTCTTGTGAAACAAATTGTAGGAAAGGACCTTGTGTGTGCCTCAAAAGTAAAAAAACCCAAACAAACGTCCAATGACAACTATTACATTTAAGGGATGGAAAACCAAATTAAATCAAATAAAATTATTATGCATCTCCTGTGACCCAAGGTTTAGTGTGAAAACCACTGGGAAAATCCTCTGGCATGTGTTCTACACTAAGACAGACTGAAGGAACATCAAGTCACTTCTGTTTCCACTTTGTCCCCTTCCACACACAGAGCACTGAATTAACATTGAGTATCCCAACAGAATGCATCACACCTCAAGAACTGTAAATGGGTATTTATTTATGCAAGTTTTTGAGCTTAATTCTACCTGAGTTTCCACCTTACAGAAGACAGTGCAAGCCACTTGATTTGTTTGAGCCAAAATCCAGTGGAAATCCACATTCAAAATCCCACACTCACTCCATCATGGCTAAAGTGGAGCCACAGGTGCAGGACTCCAGTCCACTGAGTGTGCTAGTGGTGGTAAAAATATGACAGCCTAGGTAGCTAGGTATGAATTTTCCCCTCAGGAATAACTGGTATTACCTCACATGCCACCCACACATGAGCCCATCCCACACTAATTGTTAAGCTACTTTATGTTGCCAGCAGCCAGGAATAAATGAATGTTATTAGAGTCATGAAAATGAGGGGCTAGTTAGCCTTCATAAGTGAGATTGGTTTCACCAACATGAAACCTCACTAATTACTTTTTCTTCTTTTAACCTTCAGACCAGCTTTCACACACACCCCTCCTTCTTTTCCTCAAAGAAAAGTTAATAATTCTAATTTTCTGAAACAGTCAAGTGTATAATTGTAATAATTTATGGCTTTAGCTGCTTCCTAGAGAACTGATTTTACTCTTCTAACAGTGCTCTCAGAACCTTCTTCATTAACCTTTGTAAAATCAGAGCTCAGATTTCACCATAACAGCATTCTTCTTCCCTCTGTGCCAGTGTACCTCCCATACCAGGGACAACACAAGGACACCACCACACACTACAAACACATTTGTGGCAGTATCCTTACAGAGTGAAGCCTAGGCATGTGCAGTAAGGTAGGAAAAACCACTATTATCTTCACTTATACAACTGTGCTTTGATTCAGCCCTTCTTACATATGACTGAAAGGAGTCCCCCATTGTGCTGCCCCACCTGGCAGCTGCCCCAAATTCAGCCATACCATCAGAAAATGGTAAGTACGTCTTTACAGAAGGTTTTCTGTGAGCTTGCCAATTTTCCTAAAACTATGTATTATGCTGCATTTTCTACATTTAATTCCTGACCCTATTTTCTGATACTCTGGGACTCATTCCCAACAATTCTGCTTCACCAGCCTCCTTTTTCAGCACTCCTGTGCTCTGGTGCAGAGTTTGAGTCCGGCCTCTGCCCAGACTACAGGCTCTGATGCTTACCCTGGCACACCGGCACTTCCCATGTTCCACATCACAGCCTGGCATCCACACCCCTGCCTTGCCCTCAAAATTCATGTGTTTGTACTTCTTTGGTCTCTGACCTTGGGTTTTCCCGACCCTGACTGTGACCTTCTGTCTATCCCAGCTCCAGCCTGACACAACCACTAAGCCAAACCCACCAATGTTCTGGCTACAGAAGTGTGTGATCACACTGCTGTGAGTATCTGTGGGGATAATTAAGGAAGGAGGTGGGCAGCTATCAGCTGATGGTCTGTTTTCATGAAGACAAGCACAAGTCAACCAGCACTGCCAGTATTCCTACAGATTAGGGAGAACACTGTGGTTCTCACTTCTCCCATGTCTGCTTGGGAAATGGGAGCGGCAAAGGTCTTTGGAGTTCCTCTCCTTGAGTCAGGTGCTTCATGTGGAACACTAGTAATAAGGCAAGACCCTGTCAGCCAAAAGATTTATGGTATTTACTGACAGTATGTATTTGGGTGATGTGGAAAGGTTATGGTGGTGGAAGGGTACAAGGGTGACTGCTGTGAGAAGCTGCTAGAAGGTTCCTGTGTCCAACGCACAACATTCACCCTTAAAAACCTCCTCAGTTTCAGTGTGCCTGATCTTCAGAGGGGTTGTAAGGATCAGGGGGTACAACTAAAGGTTGTGCAGCCGCAGGCTCTAACAGAACCATAGGGGAGGCAGAATTTTAGCAGTGCAGCCCTGGCAAGTTTCTGAGCATGAATAAACTAGAAGTTTTGGCTCTTAACTCAAATAGCTTTGGCTAATTTCTGAAGGGACAGCAAAGATGCAAACTCAAGATTAAATTGACTCCTGCCAAGTACAAAGTAATTAGACAGCAAGGATTTTTAAAAAAGAAAAGCAAGCGAGAACAATGTTTTCACAGTATTTTCCTTTCTGCAAACAAGCCAATTGCTCCACCTCTGTGCCTGATGCCAAAAACTGTCAACAACTGAAATAAGGGGACAGAGTAGTCTGCAACAGCTGTTCAACAAGCCCAGGTTTCACACAAATGACTGAAGTCTGGTAAAGCACTGGGATGCTAAATTGTGTCACAGAAACCACTTGCAAATCTCAGCAGATTACAAGTTTCACTTACAGTTACTTAAAACAATAAAATAAAATAATTTGTCTGAAAGTATTTGCTGTTTTCTCTCATTTGTTTCTAAAAGTGAGTCTTCCTTCACTGCCAGTTTTAACCTCGGCAAATCTTTTAACCTTCATTTTGCCACCACTATCCCCCAGCTCTCAAGAGGATGCAAACAAGAACTTTGAAGGTTACACTCAACTATTGCATTGATACATCTGGCTTTAGACCAACTCCTTTGACTTCAGACAAAATTCATATGCATTTGCTATAACCAAACACAAAGTCATTGATTGCATAATTTCCAGCCTCTCTTGAGACAAGGATTCTCATCATAAGAACAAAGTCCTCTTTTTAGTAATTATTCAACAGTTTTGTAAACTGATAAAACTAAGTTCTAGTATCAGATCTACCATACACCTACCATGCCTGCATCAGAAGGCCACAAATTCAGGCAAGGTTCAAACTAATCAGCTGTATATTGATGAAACTTTCCTGTGTAAAGGGGAAAAAAAAAAAAAAAGAAAAGAAGACAACCTCTACATTTAGTTTTGAGAACCAGGAAAATAAAGTCACAAGAGCAAAACTTTCACAGGAAAAAGATTAGGTCATCTAATACCCCTTGTCTTCTCAGGCTATTAAGAAAGACACTTCCTAGTGCTATATCCACTCCAATTGTGACTCAACTTCCTGATGTGTGACCTACCCTCTCTCAAAATACTAGTCTAGTATTTTGCTACTCCAGAAATCACCCCGTGCAGTAATTGGAAAGTATGGTTTCCAAAGAAACAAATAATAGCCTTCATATCTCCAAATTTTTCATCACTGTAAGGGGTGACTAAACACGCTGCAGTGCAGACTTCCAGCATCCCACAGATGTAAGGTCACTGTATTACAGAGGAATTCATTCAGAATCTATTTTAAGCCCATGGATGCTCAGTTTTGAATACTTGAGCTGGGAAAGAGAAGATACAACCCACGGTCATTTGTCCTACAGCTGCAATTCCCTCCAAACACATTATGTCTGTTAAAAAACCCCAAAATATACGTTCACTTATTTTCAGCCAAAGGTAAGTAAAGAGATTTATTTGAACATCCTGGGCTTATCTCCAAGATGTCAATATTCCATTTTGTTTTAAAAATTTATTTCTCAAAAGTATACTACAGTCACCATTGGCACTTACAGTCTGGAAGTACAAAACCACCAATTTTTTTCTCCATTAAAGTTTAAACTAGAGGTTAGAAGGAAAAGAAAGTTACCTGAAAAGCATAAAGTCTGTTTTAAGAAAATGATTTTCTTTTCTCTTTTAAAGATGTTAATAATATTGCTAATCAAGTAGCACCTCACAGAAAAATAAACCTAGTGAACCAGCTGCTCTTGTTTTTCATAGGAATATGAAGGAAAACTATCCAAGGCTAAACTCACTTAAAATTGGAGAGCCCAGAAGCCAGGCGATTGCTTTGACTCCATCACCCCTCACAAAGCAGGGAAGGTAAGTCAATAAACTGACCCTTTAAGATCTTCTAGTTCAGTAATTGTCATCAGTATCCAGTTGGCATCAAAAAACAGTAGTCATGATCATGACCTTTGCATTTCTGCAAACATTAGCCATTGTCATGAGGAAGACCCCCTTGGCCTCATAATTCACATGCTGTTAACAACCAGCAAGAACACAGCGTGTGTGTCAGTTACTAAATAAAGTAAGAAAAATAGGATGTCACACTCATACCCCACTGTTCCTGTGCACAACCATGAGCATTGGACTAACCTGTATTACACTCAAAACTTCCGAAAGATTAAAATTAATCTATTTTTAATATTCATGTGACTTTTTCAACTATTTTATTACTACTTTGGGGCAAGATGAAGGATTATTTAGCTTATTTGTATTATTTCTATTTATTTCATACTATTTCTTTTTGCCTGGCTTCCACGAGAAACATGGCTCATATTACATGTTTTCTGTCAAGCACCTCTTAAATCCACAATTCCATGCAAATGAAACAAAGGAACAGAGCTCTGAAAAATATTTCAGCTTCTCAATATTCATGAGGAAACTTAGCCAGTTAGGCAGGACATTTGACTGTGTAATGGTAGTGTGCAAAAGGAAGTCATTGGAAGGGCTGATCCTAACCACATCATAAATATAGAAAACATTTTAAATCAGAGTTTAACAAAGAGAAAGCCAAACCTCTAGGAAACTAGCTTCTTCAGTTCTGGCACTCCTGGAATTGCTTGTTAATACTTAATTTTATTACCTATAAAACCAACATGGTGCAGACAAGACACCTGTACGCTGCTTTCATCTGGCTCACTGCCTGCAGGAAATGCACTTTGAGCAAAGAACAGACCTGGAACACTTTCTGCAGCCCACCTTGCCCAACGCAGTGACCCACACTAATCAAAGAAGTACAATGGAATGGTCAGATCAACCTAAAAGCAGACACAGCGTGTCAGACCACAGGCTGCCTTCCCTAAGTCACACAGTGACTGCCAACGGCAGATACTCAGAGAAGAACACAAACTCCGTGATGTTCCTGCAGTCATAAGTACCTGAAATATTCTCCCAACCTCCACTGATCTGCAGCTCAAGGCTCATTTAACAGGAACCATATATTTATCCAGCTGCTTTAGAAAGCACCATGCCTGTGACCCGAGAAAGAAGTGCCATAACCCACCTCACACTGGTAATTTTCACCTTTTGTTTGCATTCAGCATGGCCCCTGCTAATTTCATTTGATGCTCCTCAGTTCTTTTCCTCCAGAAGACACAAACAGCTCTCACCTTCTGCCCCACCGTATTTTATGGACCTCAGCTGTCTAACTTGCAGGGCTGAAGTCTAGTCAATGTAGTTGTTCCTGACATAACAGTAGTTGTTCTACATTTGGATCAACCTTATTTCTTTCTCTGTATTTTTTCCAATCTCAGTATGTGTTATCACAGAAGCAAGAGGAAGGAGACAAATTCCATGTGACCTTGAAGATGTAGGTATAGTGAAGATGCATGTGATGGCAGAATAATTTTTTTTTTGCTTTGGTTTCCTTTTTTCCCCACTAATGCCTCAACATTTGCTTTTCTTTGTCTTTCCCCCCCACCATTACAGACCATTAAGCTAGCACGTTAATAGCACCCTCCATTACAACCTCGAGACGTTGTTTCTGAGCAATAGCCCATTCAGAGCATCTATACAAAACTGACACACATTCATGCACTTCCTAAGATATATACTGAGGTATTTCCAAAAGAGAACATTGCATATTCCCTGAACTGCTATTCCAGTATATCACCAGGATGGAAAAATAGGACAACTGGAATTCAGCTCTATCCTTCCTCTTCTGTTATTACAGTATGTGATTGATTCTGTTACAGTGCTTTGCAGTGAGAAGGAAGATACTGCATGTGAAAGACAGATAATAAACCATAGGTCACCTTAAGTAGACTAGGAATTCTGCATATGGCAGCTGAACGGCCCAAGAACACTAAAAAATCTCTATGTCAACTCCTTCTGAAATGTCATACAAACCTGTGTTCTGTTCAACTATAACAAGAAAGTGTGTACTAGGTAATAGGTTTCATTACAGAAATTTCAGTACAAAAGAGGATTAAATCATCACTGTGTGTAAACCAGAAGATAAGGTGGATTTCTCCTCTCTCTTCTCCTGAAGGCTGGCAAAGATCAGTGAAATTAAACACTGCCCAAGGCAATTGTTAAAAGCAGTTTGGCCATTAAAGTCATGTCATCTGGTGACCCAACTGACCTACATTAAACCCAGGCTAAAGGGCAATGTCATCTTTCTTTTCCTATAGATAGCATGACTTTGCATCTTCAGCACAGATGGAAGACAACCCCTTGGCCTTCTGGTTTCCACTGGTTTCCTTGCTGCAAACCTAAGTTAGTTGCTTTTGTACTTTTTTGGCCTTACAAGTACTTTAGTTTTGTGAAACAGAGCTGAAAAACAGCAAATCTACTCCCTTAAGGTTATTCAACCAATACCTATCTAAACAGAGGCTGTAGCACTCCATACACTTCATGAAGAAAAATATTAATAGGCTAATGCAAATATTACAAAAATTTTCTATTTAATTATCACTGCATAAATTCAGTTTAGACAGTCTGAATAAATGAGACATGATAACAATTTTTCTATTATAACACTAAGTGTCAGATGAAGAGGTTACTCAATGAATAATTTACTTTAGCCCTAGTGCATGACCTAGTTTTTCCACCCAGATTTGAGAGATGCCATGTCAAAAATGGGACATTCTTTAAGAATTTTTGGGTGGAAATTCCACAAAGTCAGTTTATAGGAAAAAAAGAGGATGAGAAAAAAACAGTTTGTACTGGTTTTTATCAATGTCTCTTTTATGCGGTTGTTGAGGAGAAGCCCCTCAACTTAGTTACTGTTTCTTATAGCAAATGGAGTTCAGCACAGGCTGCTCTAAGAAGATACTAAGTAGTTAAATCTTGCAGCCTTAAAAGTGTTCTTGAATGATTTGTGTTCTGCTCTCCCAGAGAAAACCACTTCATCAAAAACCAAAGAATACTCTTCCATTTCGTTCCATCTCTGTTCAGTGTGGGCTGTAAGATACAACACTAATTTACATTGCAAGAACTTTTCTTGTTTGCCAACAAAAGACACTTTGAAGAGCTGCCACTGTGCCAGAAATTAAATTTATAGCTTGATCCTGCAATGTCTGTGCCTCTTCATCAGCCATCTTGGTCAATGGAAATAAACTGATAGGCTGCCTAATGGCTCAGGAGAACAGAATTTGCATCTTCTGCAGATTATGCAAATTTATAACTCATTTATGCTTCATACTATGCTATGAGTCTAGAAATTATATGTCTGCTAAAGAATTAAGTTGTTTTTATCCACAAAGAATAAAAGTTATTCCCTTGTTTGAGCCAGGAGCACACTAAACATTCCAGCAACTAATTAATTTTGTTGGTTTTAACCACACTTTCAGTCTTCAAAATCTTTTAAGACAACTGCAGAAATGCATGCCATATGTAAGAAAGCAAACAGCTAAGTCAACTCAGAGTTTAATTCCAACTTGCTTTTAACAGCCAAACCATACAGAAAAAGAAACCTCCCTGTTTTCTCTAGCGCTCAACCACAGTTGTATCTTACTGAGGTAAATATGCTCTACCTCACTGGAGGGTAGTAACTTACTGTTGAAAGATCTAGAGTTAAGTAAGAAGTAAATCCTTCTGGCTGCTATTTAAAAATAAGGGCATTCAAACATCTTCCATTAAAACAAAACACAAACAAACAAAACGAAAAAAACAAACAACAACAAATGCAATGCTTTTTAAAGGAAAAATTAAATCAAGGTTGCCAAATTCTGATCTCAAATTCACTGTCAAGGCTGGCACTCTTACTTATGAAGCACTCAGTAGTAGAATCTCCTAGAATCTAATCAGTGACCAGCACATTGAAGGGAAGAACACATACCCAACGAGTCATGAAAGTTTAAGTTTCATATAATTTTATTGTTATTATATATTTATGTTATTATATAACATCTTTCAGTTTGTCCGAAACAATTATTTTGAAGAGAAAGGTTTCTGTTGGATAGACTCCTTTATTAAGATTATCATGAAAGAGAAGGTTTGGACAGGAATTAAAAACGGAATCTAAAAAGTTAACCAAAAAGGGATAAAAAACAGTGCTTGAAAAACCAAAAGAGGTTTTTTGATCACTAAAGTGGATTGAAAAATATGTTTTTGTGAAAGACTTGCTCCTGCCTTTTGGATGGAGGAGAAAAAGAAAGAAAGAGCAAGGTTGATTTTCATTTGCAAAGTGGAAGGATCCCTTGAGGCCAATAGAAATGCTTTTAAATGATGTTTGGTTATACTTGGAATGCCAAAGCATACACAAAGCACCCTGATATCCTCCCTGCTCCCTGAAGGGGAGGTCCACTCCAGACTCCTCTGAAAGGCTCCATACATGAGAGATGGGTGGACATTCATCCCTGCTCCAGAAGGGAAGGAAGATAGTTATTATAGCATGGAAAAATTCTGCCAGAGGGGTGCTACAGCCTCCTGCCACATTAGTTTACAATTATTCCAAGTCTGTGAAACACCAGTATGGCTTTTCTATTTTATTTATTTTTTAAAACCAAGTTCTTGTGGACCCTTCTGCATTCAAGTCTGTCCTTAAAAATCGTACACTTCAGAGACTTTTTCTTTTCCCAACTAAGGAATTTACAAGCCCTCCTAGTAAGCTTACAGCTCACACATGTTGAATACTAGTAGCTTTGGACGTCAAAAGCTTCAAAAAGCATTAATAATAAATTCATTTCTAGTTCTACACCTTCCAGAAAACTTAAAGAAGTGCTGAAAGTATGACAACAGGTTTAAACAAGTTTAAAAAAATGCAAAAACAAAATAAAAATTTAATAAACAACTGTCATTCTATGGTGAACAGCATAATTTTTTTTGAGTTGCATACCTTACTCCTCTTATGCATTACACATATTTTTAAGTGAGATGGAAGGAAGATGACCTTTCCTTCAGTAATTTTATAGAAGTATACTTATTTTCATACATACACGTACATTGACTCATTCAGCTTTTTGTATGTACCAGAAAGATTTAAACCTTGTTATACATAAATAGCTTATAATAAAGCTAAAGGTTGACAGACATTTTGATGTCAAATCACACCTTTGTCCGGGGCAATGTAACAACCTCAAGTACAAAACTATTAAGGAAATGACCTAATCAAATTAAAGGCTTCCCTACAAACACTTTAAAATGATAACTTGTGAGAGCTGCGTGCCAAGCGCCTTCTGTCCTTGGTTGCAGGGACTAATTCAGTCTGCATTCGGCTTCACCCCTCTGGCGTCAGCCACCCATCTGTCACCTCCCTTTTTCTGGGGTAATCTGCTCTGTACTTATCTGAACACTAGACTCCTAAGTCTTGTCTACCTCAAGAAAGTTACCTCTTGCTGATATTGGGGGTAGAGATGGTTGAAACCGAACATGTGCCTGGTTGAGCACAAACCACCACCAGCTGCATCTGCAAAACTGTAATAAAATGGTGCTCAACAGCCCCCAACACTTTATTTATTGCAAATAAACAGCAATAAAGTTGTTTCATATAACCGACCTTTATTTAAAAAGAGGTCTAAGGGCATACTCTGAGTCTTATCTAGATGAAGACAGCATGGACACTGGTGGTGACTCACTTCAGCAGCGGGAGGATCTCACCCACTGCATGGGTTTGTCCAATAAAGGTCTCTTGAGCATATAGCAAACGATTCTTTTCAAGGACACACAGGGAGAAAAGTATCTGTATTTTCCCAGTCTAGCAAGATTCTTCTCAACTAGACACATTTTATTTCTGTCAGGCAAAGTGGAATCATTATATACTGTACCTCAGCTGCATAGCCCAAATTATCATGATGTAAAGACTTCAATACTTTCAAGAGTTAGCAGTTACACCAATTAAAAAAAAAAAAAAAAACAGTTGTCCTAGCATGGATGCTAAAGGTTTTTGCTGCAGCAATGCACTAATTTTCAAGAAGTCAGCATGTACTAAATCAATTTAAATATCATATTCTTGGAGATAACAGTTACAAGCCTGACCATCTCATCTATAATCCATTTTTCCAGTGAAGATGTGAACAAGCATATTTCTGCTTGATCTAAATGGACACAGAGGAGCATCAATGAAGTGTGTTCAAGCACCAGAGTTCTGCATATAGTTAAACTTTCTTAGAAAAAAGTAATTTTTTTCTCCTATCTGCTTCATTTTTCAAGTATGATTTCACAGATGCAGTAGGTAACACAGCTTACAAGATTTGGGTCACTGTCTCAGATGTACTACAAGCAGAGAGGCAATACCCTGATGCAAACACGAACTTCAGTTTTTTCACAATTCTGTTGTCAAAAAAAAGCACTAAGTCACATGTGGTACTCCTCACATCTGTATTCAAACTTCTGTAATTAACATGCCTTAACAAAAAAGCATCTTCCTCGGCCTAAAATCCCTACACTAAACTAGCGTGGCATCTTGTACATAGCTTCTGAAATGCAGCACTGAAAATTTAAACAAGGGAAGGTAATTGATTCATTACATCTATTTCTACTATATTTCTTTTTGTATTTTTTTGGTCACCATTTCAAAAGGCATTGTTTAAATTGCCCTAATCTGCAAACAGCAACAATAAGTGTAGCAAATACTTGACAATGAAGATGTAAAGCCTCTAAAAACCTGTTACCTTAGTAACCATGGGAATGCAGGAGAATAAGAATACACGCAGTGTCAGGACATCATTTTGGATTTCACAGGGTTTGGGCTGAAATACAGTCAGCTTTCATTAGCTTTTTGTTTTTCCCAGTAGGTCCTTGGACTTTGAAACAAAACCTGAATGACAGCTATGAGCAATTCCAGCCTCACTCCTCATCAGCCACACCAAACAAAACAGCTCTTCACTGTGAACCCCCCTCCTTTACACCCAACAAGCCTCGAAACAAACATTATTTATGCTGCTGACCCCTCTGGATATCATTAATAAATTGTATTCCAAAAAGAAGAGTAAAATGAAGACCCATTTTCATGGTACTAAGATAATTCACTTTAAACAAATGTACTGCAATAAAAATAAAAAGTCTGCATATCTGCCCAGGATGTTTCTGCAACCCCACAGTTTATTACGGGCTTTAGAGAGTATGTTAATTCAACACCAGCACTAAGAAGAATTTAGCTGCTCATTTAAGTAACACTGTATTTCCATTTTACTCATGAAGGGGGAAAAGAAAATTAAGAAGATAAAGAATTGAGATTCCATGTCTGTTGGGAAGCTTGTGGTCAAGACTGAACAGAACAAAGATCTCCCAACTGCTGGTTTTAGCTGGCTTAATTTTAGGTCCATTCCCTTACTCTTTGCTGCTATCTAGTCACTTCGGAAAACAATCTGAAAAAATCTCCAGGCAAAATCATTGGAAAAATGAGCAAGAAATTCAGCCTTATGAGAACAAGGGTGGGGAAGGAACGTAACATATCTTTGCTCAATGAAGGGAAAAAAGAAAAAAAGTAGAAATATTGGTCTACTTGGTCATCATGTGGTGACAAAAATCTTTGCATCAAAAAGCCTGGAAAGTAATAGTAGTTCAGAGACTCTGGCCTTGCCTTGCCTTGGTTCACTTCTCTTTCAACTGAAAAGGTGTTTCTCCATTCACAGAAGCTGCCATTCCAGGATAACATTGACACACGTAAGAGTTACATCCTCTGCTTATTTGCAGTCTTCTGCAGTCTTTTCCCCACACACATAAAACAGTACCAGAAAGAAGTAACACTTGTTTAACATGCAATAGTCCAGATTCTCTGTTTTTACACTACATTACATGAAATGTCTGGATCATGTTAAATGTTATTAGTAAACACCAAAGTTACACTTTCAAAGCGCTGCTCATAGAGCAAAACAGCAGTTTATCCCCAGGCAACTGCAACTTACAAGTTAAATCAAAAAGAATATGTAGATTTAATCAAATCAGTTATTACATATGGAAGAATACTTTCTGAAACACTCACATGTTTTGTAGATATATATAGAAGTGGCTATTCCCCACTCCTTAGTGGGAAACAGGCTCATCTCTACAAAGGAAAGCGCACTCATGACAACATTGAGCCAGCAGTTTACAAAAGAGCACATTTTATTCAGCAATATGCAGAAGGTGGGTTTTGAGACATTAGCTTAGGCCTCAGAACATTAAGCAAAGATTAGAGGAAGAGCACACGCCAGTATCCCCAAGGCCCAGAGCTCTTTTAAAGGTGAGTGTTCACCTAAGCAATAATTTCTAACACCGAAGAGGGCTGTGGTAGACTAGGAAGTAATTGGCCAAGTAACTCCACTGAGGAACATGAGGCTCTTTCCAAAGTTAAGTTTCCATTTCGGAGTTTCAGAAGGCTATTTGCTGGAAACAAAAGGCTCTCTAAAAGTCTTTTCTTAGTTGCTTCCTCCCTAGAAAGCCTGTTGGTGATGCTGACAGCCATACCTTCCTAGAAGGGAAGCTTGGCACTGACACCTTTGATGCATGTGGTTTTAGAGTTGGGAACTTTGGCTGGGAAGGTAAGGGTAGCATCATTCTTATCCTTACAGCATAAAGTCATTGCTACAGTGCCCAAACTCCGTCCTGCAAACCACAAATAAGCCTTTTTATCACAAGAGAGGAAGATTTCTCAAACTCGTATTAACGATGATACTGCTGTCAGTTCTGTAAATGGAGCCTGAGTCAGAACTGCAATAGGGACATTGAAACAATGACATACCTGAGGCACGTACATGAACTCGCCCAGCATGGAAAAGCAGCTCATCATGACCCTGCCTCTGTGCTCCCCCTCCCAAAAGAAAACCCTGCCAAACACCCTGAGATTGAACAATGTTTTTTCAGACTCTGGTTGACTGTATTCAGATGAGAAAAAAATGTACATAAATAATTCCACCCTTGCAAAAGCAATATGAGAAGGTAAATGCAAGCAGATGCCAGTCTTCTACCAACTTCCCCTTCTAGAATTACTGCCCTCCTGTCTGTAAGGCAAGCCACAGGTGCTGTCCCTTCTGACTGGCAGATCTGGAGGTGCTTTTATCCAGGAACAAAGGATACATCAGATCTGTTCTAAGGGGAAAAGTGCAGTACAATCCAGGCACAGAAAGCACAAAGACAAGTGCAGGCCTGTATTCTAACTACTCTGTCATCTGCACAGACTCAGATGCTTGCCCCAGATGCCAGAAGAACTGGACTTTTTGTCAATTCCCTACAATTTGAGTAATACAGCTTAGTAATGCTCTTTTTTAAGGGTTCCAAGAAAAGCTGGATCAGAACAACCACTCATCATCTTCTCTATGTCAGATGCAAAAAATTGTGCTCCAAGTATCTAGAACAGGGGTTTCAAGCCTGGGGGTTTTTTCCCCCTCACAGAACTCATTCAGCAGGAAGAAACAAAATTTAATCAGTTCTTAAAACAGTTTAGAACAGTTCCTTCACTGCCAAGTTTAAACTCCCACGTCAACATTGACCTAGTTGGCACTAGTTCTACAAATTATTTTTTGATCTCAGTGTAATTTCAAGACAGACTGGAAATACCCAAAAGGCATGTTGGTGGTAGCAATCACTTTCTACCAAAAAAACCTGCAAAAAGCAGCACATATGCATGTTCAATTAATTTTACACCTGTCCAGTGTAACATCCAAAAGTAGGATTTCTCAGTCTAAAAGAGAATGCATGTTTAAAAACACTTCACAGCACATTTGGCACTAGCAGTTTGGGGAAAAAAAAAAATCTACTCAGTACTGATCGCTTCCACCCCATTACACTGCACCCGCCAAACTTGGCACATCACTCAGCAGTAAACTGGATCAAGGAATTCATCCATCTGAAAAGTAACCTGGAAAATTATGCTGTTTTTCAAGTGGATCAGTTCTTCTGCCAGATCTCAGCATGCTCCAAACAAACAGCAGCAAAACAGGGGGAAAGGCTGAGAGTGGGGTGAGGAAATGGGCAACCATCAAGGATCAAGGGCTGATGGACCACAAACTACAGCCCTGTCACACAGGCTCATTCACATGGCTTGATATGAACCTCCCTTACTGAGCCAAATCACAGATGCGGCTTTCTTTTAAAAGGAAGGAAACCTCACAAGTATCCCTGACCCAACACTCACTAAATCAATGTTCAGTAGGCACTTTGCCATTGGCTTCAAAAAGAGTTGAATCCACATGCATCCAGGACCATGCTGAAAGCTGCAGACAACAGATCTCCTACCTGTGGAAAGCAATCTGGAAAGCATGTGGGAAAAATAGAAGAGAAAGGGAAATTAACTTTTCTAACACCTTTGAGTCTGTGAAGTGACCTTTGGGAATTACCTCCAAATTTCATCTACTGAGTGACAAGTAGGCTAAACCCAAATAAGCAAAGACCTGTAAGATGCCAAGGCATTTGTATTGAAGGTCTTTCCTTCTCACCCTCCTCTGTAACACATCATCATGGAAATACTCCAGGAAAGTTTCAATGACTGAAGGAAGTAACAGTGACTATCATTTTACTACTGCATTGGGGGACTTCATTCCATTTTTGCAGATACTACCTTTCTCTTTGTGTCACACATGCCTTAGTTCCTCTTCAGCAGATACCTGGGACTATGAAATGCTTCTCTGAATGCTGAAATTCAGGGCAGGGAAGAAAATGGTATCGGAATGCTTTTAAATAATTGCAGCTACTGAGGACACACACATTGGCATATGCATGGGCCTGGTACCCTGCATGCATAAAACTAAAGGAAAAATATGGGCTTCTGCAATATAAATAAAACAGGTAACTTTAAAATAACTTGAGTTCAAATCTATCCAGCACGCTACTACTAAGCAAACATCAGGAGGTACTCAAACAAAATGATTTTCTGACAATTAAGCAAGAACAGTAGCAAATACTCCATTTGCAATTAAGAATCTGGGTTTTGTTTTCACAGAAACAGTGGGGATTTCTTCAATAGTGACTTGATTTAACTTCTGCTCCCCACCACTGACAAAAGGCTTAATGGGCTCAAAACCATGGCTGCTTTTCCCCAACAACTTCAGACTGAAAAAACAGCTTATTACATCTTCTCTAAAAATGTTTCAATTACATTTATTACACTTGCCTACTGTACTGCAGGCATTCCCAAAGAGCTAAAAACCAAAACCACAACACAGATAAATAAATCCCAGTAAAACCACAGTCAGTAGCCTCTGAAAAACAGAAATCCCTTAAACATCAAAAAAATACTAAAATTAATAGGTCTGTTTTGTGGTTGCCACAAGTCAACCTGCTGATTCAGGGCAATCTCACCAACAGTATTCTTATCTGTAAAGGGTAAGAATCAATTGTTTGACAGAAACAAAGGAGAGCTCAACAGGAAATCAACCAGCTTGGGACAGATGGTCACTGAATCAAGTTTCACCCCTCCCCTCTCCAAAAACAGGCTTAAGAGGCATTTTCTGTTACCAAGCAACAGCCCAAAGGAAGGCATAAATCTTTTCCTACGTGTTATTCCCCTCCTCCCCGACACACATACATTTCAATCTACTAGGGCGGTATGTTTGTGGGTTTGTTTATTTTCCACATAACAGGTAGGAGGGTTTATTATGTGCAATGACAACACCTTTCTGTATGCCCACTAGCCATGTTTCCTTTTTTTTAAGGCAAGAAGGAGGTTAACTGTATCCATGCTATGAGAACTACCATGAAGACAGGTTTGTAAGGCAGGATCCAATTTTACTTAGTAACCCCTCCTTGCTCGGCCAAGGAGACCTGAGAAATTACTCCCTAAAGAAGGGAATTCCTGATGACTATTTTATATAAAACCTTCATCACACCATGACAAAAAGGTCACCATCTTCTTTTTAAAACTTGTCATAAAACTCTGTACCTGCTTTAACCCATAAATATCCATAAAACTTAATTCCCAAAAAAAGCACCATGGTATCTTTAATATAACACACAGACCAGCGGACTTTTAAACCCTTTGAATTTTAGGAGCATTAATCTGCTAGTACATCAAACACCCTAAGTGAGAATTGGAGTATGGGATGAGTAGGAAAGGATAATCAACGTTTACTGTTCTGGTGAGCCAGGGGAGGAAAGAAGGGCTGGAGCAGGGGGGTGGAATGGAGGGGAGAAAGAGACCCGAAGAGGCTGTTTGCAGAGATCAGGGAACAGGGGGAGGGGAGCAGAGCCCGGGGGTGAAGGACAGCGCCTCTGAAATTCAGATTAGCATCCAGGGAACAAACCGGTTTGTTTGCCCCCCCCCCCCCCCCCCCAATCATACAAACCGGGAACAGACCAGCAGCCAGCAAAAAGAGATGGGAGTTAAATTTAGCCACACAAAGAGTAATCTGCAATAAATTAAAAAAAAAAAAGGTTTACTATTACAACCCTCACAAAATTAATTAAATGGGGAAGAAAAAGTCTCACTTCGGCAACAAACTGGGTAATCATCCTTTAAAAGCACAGAGCCTGGATTACCGCTGACACATACTTAGACTACTAAAACATATGGCCAATAAAAAAAAAAAAGGGGGGGGGGCTGGGGGGAGGGGAAAGGTTGTGGCAGCATGTGGTCTGCAAGAGCTTTATTTTCTCCCTCCTCAACTCCTGCTTGCTTTAGCCAGCTGAAGACCTTCTGCGAGACAGAGCCTATTTTCACTGGGTATTTCATGTACTCCTTTGACACCAGTGCAGATACTGGTTACCATCACTATGGTGGGTAAACAGAGCCCTGGCCATGGGCTGCTTCACTGACCAAGGGCCTTGCACTTTCAAATCCATTTCACCACAAAGTCATCTTGGTGGAGGCGCTGCCCCGGCTCTCTGCACATGACAAATAGTTTTCACAGGGAAACCAGAGAGTGTGATGTCTAGATTCAATTAATTAAAATTAAGTTAATTGAAATGAAACAGAACACAAAAAAAGCCAAATAGCTACTTGTATATATGCCAAGAACACCACTTGTTCTTCGAGGTCTAAAGCTTTCTGACAGAAGCATGAAGCTTAGCAGCCCAAGGACCTGACCAGGAGACTTGAACTAAGGGCCCCCTAGGCTCAGCCACAGAAGACCTTAACAGCAAATCATTACTGTCACATAGTGCTTTGAAACTCCCCGGCCAACAATCACCCTTGGTTTAGAGAGAGGGAAACTGACGAATGTAGAAGCCATGTGCTCTCTCTCAGTGGCAGAATTTGGAAATACAACCAGATCTTCTGCAGACCCAAGTCCACATTGTAATATCACCCTGAGCATACAAGCAAGTTGTTATTTATGTAAATTCATGGCCAACATCAACATTTTTACAGCTGCTTTTCCTGGCTTCTTCACAGCTTAGCAAGAGACCTGTAGATTAAATCCAAGTCTTTACCGAAATTAGTCTCTCCAATCAGGCAGGCAGTGATAGTCATCCCAGCGTTATTCAGGAACGGATATACTTATTTTTCTAACACATTCAGAATATGGCTAAATAAGACATGAAACTACAACTCATCTCTAATGCATGTTAGCAATTTCTCTATAAACATTAAATTAATTATAGACTGCAAGGGTTTTGTTTCTTTTGTACATCAGTGTAAATGGTGCAAAATATACCATGGCAGCAAAAGCCCCATACTCTTTACCTGCTTATACACAGACCATCATCTAGGAGAAAAACATACATTGTAGCTTTGCATAAGCATTTATTATAGGTTTCAAAGAGGAGTTTTCTCTTATATTCAAATATATGTCCTTTACACCACTCTGCCATGGTAAGAGAGAGAGAACCACCTAAGAGGGGAAAGAAAGACTGTTTCCTTTTCCCCTCTTAAGTAAACCATCAGGCTTTTTCTTCAGTGACCAAAGAAATTTCCATATTCCTTGGCCAAGATGGTATCTCCAGACACACTGCATGTTTTTTGGTTGAAATGTAAAAGGACACAAGTTTGCCTCAAATCTCTGTCAATATTCTATGATTCCATGAAATAAGGTCTGAAGAGACTGCATTCCAGTATGTCTTTCTTAGAAAAATCACAACAGATTTTCTTTAGATTCTCTATTTCTCAAACTGCTAGTTTAGAACTCTAGGTCTTCTAATACAGTCTATTATAATAATTAGTTTAAATTGACTCTTTACTTTGAACTAAGACATTCAACAGCAGAATAAAGCTTGTATCTGTGAATGATCCAAGCAAGTCCCCATCTTTTTTTGCCATAGAACATAATAGCACTAGGCAGTGTTCAAAACATAAGAACATTCCTCAGTCTTATTAAAATCACAATAGCGCTTCTCTTCATTAAAGGATGGGCAGAAGAATAGAATGGTAAAGAACAGTGATCATCAGTTAAAAGCTCTGCTAAGTAAAAATAAGTTTATCCATAGAAACAGAGAAGCAATTACAAAAGGGATAACCTACAGGGATAGGTAAGCCAGTAAAGACTGCAAGTAGACAACTGCAAGCCTCATTTCCAAAACAAAGAAAATCAGAACCTGAATATTATTCTTCATGTGGCTATATGGTGGCATTGCATTTAACTGTTTACTCCCCAGTTTGACATCAACCCATGTTAAAAAAGGGCTGCTTCTCTTAAAACAATTTTCTGTTTATATATTTAGTTTGGGACTATTTTTCCTGGCACACATAATGACAGAACGGACACAAGATTCACCAGTGCATTCTCTTATCTCTGTATGCTGGCTGAAAGGAACACAGTGTATGTAATTTATTCCAGATCAGAAAGGCAGTGTGACAGCACAGAGAATAGACCACATTTTCAACAAGCATTTCTTAATGAGAAATTTATCAGCCTCTCTCAGCATGTACTGCACTTTGGAACAGGGAGGACAGAATTGTTTTAATGAATTCATCCTGAGGCCAGCCTCCTTCCAGGCATATGGCCTCAAAATACACTTGCTTCTCTCTTTGGGGCAAAGGATTAGTTATGAAGCATAAAATGGTTCTGCTTTCTGGCTCTCGTTACCTTGCCAGTCAATTTCTTCCTGAGATAGAATTTCTCAAAGAAAATTCAATCTGCAGTTGCAAATTTCTAGTTCTTTCCCTCCTTGTTATGTTTTTTACAAAACTTTCACCTCCCACAGTTTATTCAGCTAATCATTTGGAGCAAGAAAATGTATGTTATCATCCAGCCTCTGTTCCTCTTTTCATAATTGCAACAGAAAAAGCACAACCCTCTTCTTTCCACACTTGGCTGGTTTTCCTCTACATATGGAGCATGTTCAGCTAGAATATGGCAACTAGGGAGAAACTGCAACCCACATACTGAATCGTCACATAAGACTCAGTATGTCCAGAAAAATAAAACATACAGACACACATACAACTCAGCGGATAGATGCTGGAGGGCATGTCATTGAAAACTGCAGCTCCCAAATCTCACTAATTAACAAAATAAGAAGTGATTAACTGAAATAACAAGTATCTCCTTTTTACGCATGCTTTATTTTAGTCCTGAAAAAAGGTTTAAAATTAATAGTACTGGGCTTATTTCAAGTTTCCTTAGAGTAAAACATTCAATTTTCAACATGAATTTAAATAGACTGATTTTAGACAATACAAAAATGTCAATCCATCAGGTATCATTATTACCCTTTGATGCTCAATCTTCCATCCCAGACAGCCCAAACAAGCTCTTATAGAGTCACTCAAGCCTTGCAGCCTTCCTATTAACACATGCCCAGCAATGCCTCAATCACCAGACAATTTCTGTTGCCATCCACCAACGTGACAAGACCAGCAGAGAGCTGCCACTAGCAGAACTCACGGAGTCTCTCTGTCGATGTGTGTAACTGGATGTGCAACCAGCGCATGTTTCTGATGATATACAAAAAGCATATCTAGCACAGAGCAGAAAAAGAAAGTGGAAAGCAGGTCACCAAAACAGTTCAGGCTGCCAGTAGCCTGTTCCTTGAGTATCTTTGCAAAGCCCTTGGGCCAGATGAATTGTTTCAGGAAGCTCTATCTTACCGATAGGTAATACTGCCAAGTTTTATGGGTTTTGTACTACCCCACTTTGCAACCAACAACAGAATCATTCCAGTTGGAAGGGATGTCTGAAGGTCAAACAGTCCAAACTCACACTCTTGGCAGGGCCATGTTGGAAATCCCATTGAAACAATACATACTATGATGTATTTTGGTTCATGGCTGATCTGCATTGATAGTTTTGACTTATTATCCTGTCAAATTTAAGTGTGAGGTTCTCAGTGATTCTCAGCTAGAGTACAATGATTCAAGAACTGAAGGTCCATTTCTTAAAAATAAAAAGCCCAAGGCACAAAACAGCTTTTTTCAAAGGAAATTAAATGTTCTATTGATGCAAACGCTTCATCTGTTTCCCAACATGCAGTTTTTGCAATTTGGACAAAGTGCTAGTGACCTACAAAGCAAAGATCCAGTCGTGTCAAGGTTATACACTGAGGTTCATGCTGTACTTGTTTATATCATGAATCAGAATAGAGAACACAGGCTTAAAATATCAGTATCATCCGACATAAGAAGTATCAAAACTATGCAGCATCTGTTGCATTCCTCTCTCTTTTTCAGCCCTAAACCCCTGAACTGCATGTTACTGAGTTCAAAGTTGAGCCCATTTTCAAAGGAAGAGTCTATTAAAAAGCATCTGGAAGAACACTGTCTTTTAGTGAAACTAAGTCCCAGATCCAATACTCATTTATTACACTGCTGGGACAGCATCCTTTAAACACGATAATCAAAAGCAAACGTGGTTTTTTTGCTTTCAAACAGACATCAAAGTAACAATGTTAGGATGAATTTTCAACTGTTCTGAATCTACAGGTTATATAGATTTGCCTTTTCCAGAAAGAGGGACTCTGGCAACACACACACAACTTCACAAGTTCAACTCAGCAGTTGGCTGAGTTGTCTGTCTGGCTTTAACACACAATCAGAAATGGATTTGCTACAGTGAGAGCAAATGGAGCTGAAAGCTACACTGCACCGTGTAGGGAGTGCTTAACTCCTATTGCAAGCACAGCCTCCCTCTTTCTACACCAAATCCACATGACAACTGGAATCACCCCAAAGCCAAGCTTGACAGAAAGCCAGTCAGCTGTGCTGCAGATGAAAATTGAGCATCTATCTACACAGACACCAGACACAAGACTTCTCTTAATAAAACAGCCAAGCTGGACAGTCAACAAGCAACACTGTTCATTATGATAGCTGAGAGAAGCCAGGAGAATCCTTTTTTTCCCCCCTTCATTCTCAGGCTTTTCTGCCACAAGGTCACATCTGCTGTTTAAAATTAAATTGGGTTTTTTCTGTGGTGGTGGCCTTTGTTTAAGAGCTTCCAAGGCATACTGTTTTGAATAACATTACTAGTGGCACATCTACTACCCACTAAGAACTTCTGGTCTATAAAGGCAAACTGCGAACACAAAAAGCAGTATCAATCATCTCAGCCAATCAATCATTAAAGAAAAAGAATCCTTTAAAGACCCACTAATGTACTGGACCAGTATGATATTAAGACCTCAGCATTTCTAATTCATGTCCCTTTCTAATTCATATATGTATATGCACAAACATACACACTATCCTCTCTATCTCTGAGTACTCTGGAGGAGGGAACTGCCTATGCCTACGTCATACAGCACCCAAAACACTTTTAGATGTAGTAAGAAAGAAGAGTATTACTAAGTTAATGGAGCAAAACGAAACAAAAAAAATGTATATTTAGATGCCTTGTCATTTCATAGCTCTTGACACAAAAGTTTGTGACAGCTAATGTTTTTTAATCTTTGTGCCCTTGAAATCCAGCTCACCTTCCACATCTGCTATAATCATGATTGTTATTTCACCTTCTTCCTTCAAGTCCACAGTCTGGCAAGCAAGTTTTCTTCACCCTGCTCAAATGGCTTGGAAATTGAGTGCTGACTCTCCTACTGAAAAAAAAAATGGCAGGCACTAACTGTCAAAAATTGCCGAAACTGCTGCAAAGGGGACTGTGAGGATATGCATATTTTTCACTCTGAACTTCTGCTTTAAATATCCCATTGGTAGTTCTGTGTGCCTTTATTGGAGGCATTAAATTGTTCTTGGATGGCTTTGCCTTTCCCACCCTTCCCCTCTAGGTTTTCTTCAAAATTGCTCCTCTGTGGGGTGGTACTAATCACTTGGCTAATCCATCTAATTTCCTCACAACCAGAAATTTCCCTCTAAGAGGTTAAGATTCAGAAGAGTAACAACAGTATCTTAACATCTCATCTATACAAATTAATTTTTGAAAGCATTTTTTACAATAGGAAACCACCACATTCTTAAATGTCACATACAACATGACTGGCAGGAAGCTGTTTTCCTCTTCTTGATTCAGTGCATTTTAGTTGTAAAAATCAAGACCTATTTCCCAGTCTTCCCAAAGGAATCACCTAATTGCACTAAGAATTTGATTCTGTATAAGTGGTTTAAAGAAATTACAAGATTACATTTCCTTTATGAAACAGCTGTTCTCAAAGTGGACTGAAAGTGTAAAAGAACAGGAGAATAAAGCCACCTAATGCTCCAAAGCAAAACAGAGTTTGGGAGACTTCCTGAGAAGCCACAGGGAGATGGTCAGTGAGGCAGGAACAAAAGCAGTAAAAGTAGATGGCTTGTTCTCCTGAATGGCAAAACTGAGATGCAATCGTACACTGAAACACATTATCACCAAGGAGATAGTAAGTAGAGAACTAATAGCAGTGAAGTACTGTACCAGCAGTAAAAGGACACAGGGCTCAGGACAGGGAACAGAGCACTTGGCTCTCTGCAAATCTCAAGTCAACCCATCAAGACAAAGTTTTGTCACATATGCTCTTCACTCTGAGACATCAGTAGCAAGGGTAGGCAACAGTAATATCTATAGAACTTTGCTGTGAACATCCCAATTTCACCAGGGATTCCAGTGTAAAGAGAATTCCTCACAGCATCAGAAGCAGCTAAGTTCAGCTATTTCCATCTGCTGTTCCTTACCACTACACCATCTCTTTGAAGTGGGTGTGATGGAGAAAGAGCTCGGATCTCTCTAAGCCCAGAATGCTGTGCCACACTTCACTTTTTTAATAAGTGATCATTTCCTCTTTACTAGGAGGACTGTTGAGGAGCAGGCACACAGCAATTTCCAAACACTCTCCTAATTACTCAATTACTCTTACGGGATAACACAACAAGGGATCATACAGCTCAGAGTATATACAGTCTCCCTGAGCATTGGCATTACACTTGCATATTAACCACCTCTATCTTTTAAAAGACAGCTGGAAATAAAGCAGGGGGAATGGCATAAGGGAATTTTACCTAATTAAAAGCATCATTTAACTATCAAACTCCCAGAAAATTTGTCCTTAGGTTTCCTTATGCCTACAGCCCTAAGAGTCTATAGGAAAGCAAGTTTTGAAGTTGGAGGTAGCATTATAAAAGAAAGGGGGTGGGGAGAGACAAATCCTAATATCTCTCAAATATGCAGAATGCTAAAGGTAAAATGTTTCATATGCACATTTATACTTCTTTATGAAGCCACATTTAAATTTAGTATGGCTCTGGAGAAAAACAGCAGCATAAACAGAGCCATTCAAAAAAGGCTACTGATTTCTCTGAAATTTTGGTGCTGTACACTCCATTCAACAGAGAATCAGTGCTGCAGAGGGAGGTGCAAAAGGACAGCAATACCAGGAAAGTGTTCAGCAGCTTAAAATAGTCAGCCATCTAACTAAACTTCACACTGTAGGTTCTAGGGAAATATTACCACTTTTGGTGAGACACACAGATGAATCTTCATTTTAAAAAGGAAGACTATTAATAGAGTGTATTTCAGACCACAGTTACATTCAGTAACTAACTTCTTCAGCCTCAAAGTGCTCTGATCAGGGGTCTTGAAAAGAGCTAATTACAGACAGTGATGGAGATAGGAGACAGAGAACAAGAGGATCTCTGCACAGCATTTCATAAAATTAGTCACTCCAGGCTTGGTCATGGAACCAGTACAACAGATGTCTGATAATCTCTTAAGTAACAGTATCTTAGGTCTGCCCACACTGTTTTCTGTTCACAGCTCCAGCAGTATGAAAAACTACCTCAAAATAACCTCTCCAAAACCTTCCATGAGAAATATTAATCAAAGGTTTTTATTATATCTTGTCATGCTGCCTACTCCCTACCTTCTTATTCTTCTGGTGATTTTATGCCACACATATAGTTCTTCCTATCTTTTATATTTTATGAACATTTTATTAGTTAGTGTAGTGTAATTGCTAAAAAAAAATTAAATTAAAATTAACCAAAGCAGTTGACATTATATGATGCAAGATTTTCAGGTCAAGTATATGGAGGTTTCTTATTAAAGACCTGAGGTGCCATGGAACTTAAAATGCTAACTCAATGAGAATTACATTAAGCACACTGCAGTGAAAGTAGTAATTTACACAATTCTCTATGGCCTCTCACGTCCCAAAAGAATTTCACAGAAGTTGTGACATTATTGTGTGACAGAATAAGACAACACAAAACAGCTCACCAGGCTTCAGGAGTCATCCAAACCAAACCTAACTACACTTTAGAATCACAGAATCATAGAATGATTTAGGTCAAAAAGGACCTATAAGATCATTGAGTCCAACCATTAACCCAGCACGGCCAAGTTCACCCCTAAATCATGTCTGTAAGTGTCATGTCTACACTTCTTTTAAATACCTCCATGGCTAGTGATTCAACAGCTTCCCTGGGTAGCCTGTTACAATGCTTGACAAATCTTTCCATGCAGAAATTTTTCCCCAAATCCAATCTAAACCTCCCCTGGTGGAAGTTAAGGCCATTTCCTCTTGTCCTATCACTTGTTACCTGGCAGAAGAGATCAACCCCCATCTAGCAAGGTGGTCTCGTCTGAGCCTCCTTTTCTCCAGGCTAAGCAATCCCGCCTCCCTCAGCCGCTTCTCATAGGACTTGTGTTCTAGACCCTTCACCAGCTCTGCTGCACTTCTCTGGACACACTCCAGCACCTCAATGTCCTTCGTGTAGTGAGGGGCCCAAAACTGAACACAGGATTAAAGGTGCAGCCTCATCCAGTGCTGAGTACAGAGGGACAAGCGCTGCTCTGGTCCTGCTGGCCACACTCTATGATACAAGCCAGGGTGCCATTGGCCTTCTTGGCACACAGTGGCTCATGTTTAGCTGGCTGTCAACCAATACCCCAGGTCCTTTTCCACCCGGTAGATTTCCAGCCACTCTTCCCAAGGCTGTAGTGTTGCATAGGGTTATGGTGACCCAAGAGCAGTACTTGGCACTTTGCCTCACTAAACCTCATACAGTTGGCCTTGGCCCATCGATCCAGCCTGTAGTTTCTGTAAGAACTCCATACTTCTGGTTAATACTTCCAAGCCAACAACAACAGTGTACAAAATTTGGCTGTCCCCATTGTGAATAAACACTGGTCCGAATTTCTGTCATCTGCAAGTTCCTCCAACAGATAGCCTGTGTTCTTTTACTTACGGAATATAAAAACATTAATGACTCTATTTAATTATTAAAGAGCCTAATGCTACTGCATAGTTCACCAATACATGCACCTTCAAATAATGGCTCCTTGGTTTTGGGTCCTCCTCACTACCTACCTACAAATTCAAAGCCATTAGCAGGGGCTATATTAGCTTGCTCAGAGTTGCAGAATTGCTTTTGCAATGACTCACTGAAACTTTATTCACTAGTTCTCTCCTTATTATACAAGGGTATCTTCAGAGCTCTTGGAAACAAGATGTGTTTGGGGTATACAAGAAATAAAATTGGTCCATGAACATATCTCCACACAGAACACAGCATGAAACAAAATGATCAGGTCTGGAATTTTTAGAAAATAAAACCTGAAACTACATTAGGCAAAAGCATTTTGAACACATATTCTTACAAGCAATACTTTTCTCAACATATTAAGGAAAGTAATGACAAGACAGGATTTGAGGAAAGTCAACAGTTCTTAAAAAAACAACAACACATTAATTGTAAAAGTTTAGTGTTGTTTTATGACTGCTGCTGTAATCTGTTTCAGGATATTAGAGATATCTTAACTGTTTACTTTATCTAATGAACTCTAGTTCACGGGACTAATTCTGTAAAAGACATGATTGTCAGAATGTCAAGGCTTATTACTCCTTCATCTGTTGGGTTTCCCAACAGTCCTCCTCCTCACAATTGTGTTTTAGAAACAAAAGAAAATGCATCTTTTGCATTACATGCAAGAAATGATTATGCAAGAATAAGCAAAGCACGTACATCTCAAAGAGGCTATTCTTCTGAGGTATAAAGCCAAAAATCTGAAATTTTTTTTTATGTTATTGATTTCATAATCCTTTTTTGGCATGAGTCAAGATGTGATGCCTTAATATCATGTCCAAGCTCCATGTTTTGTTAATTACGTCCTACCTAGCTAAATGCCCCCCATAGTTTCAATTAGACATGGTATTCTTCCTCACTTCCCGTCTTGATTATTGTGCACTGTTGCTAAGCGCTAGTTAACAGTTGCCACATTGACCCAAAGTCGGCTGCATTTCAGTGGTCATTCAAAGAATTAAATACAAAACATATGGTAGAGAACTGTACAAAGCAAAAAAAGCACTTTTAAAAACCACATGCTTAATATAAGGTACTACAAAACTGGAAGTAAAATCCTTACAGTCCTATGCCCACTCCAAATTTCCTAGAAACATTGAAAACAAGAGAGAAATGCATTCAATCTTTTTTTTTTTTTTTTTAGTTTTCACTAAAGGGTTTACTAGAGTATATTTTTGACATTATATTGAGTCTAGTTTTACACTGAATAAACAGCCCAGCATTCATAGTGTGACAGCCTTCAAGGTACAGACATTTTTCCCTTAAAAAAGTAGTTTCATTCTCTACATTGTGTAGCAACTAATTAGAGTCTCCTAAATTAGATTCCAGGTTTTCTTTACCTTGTATCTGCAAAATACTTTGGACATGACTTGTTGAACTGGCAAATATCAATGCCAGTAGCTATGTGTTTCAGAAGACCTTGAACCAAATGTGCTTTTTTTGAATTCTAGACAAACTTTTCACACAGTCAGATCACCCCTCCTTTTTTCTGTGATGTCCTCATGAGATCTTAAGAAACTTCACGTATTTTAATTATCCCAGTAAAAGCACAGTAATCAGCTTGCCTATTACTGCTTATTTCCTTTAGTATTACATCCTGGACTTAAAAACTGCCTTACCAAAAAATCCTCACTATTTATGATTGCTACATTATCTACAGCCAAACCCAACCAATAAAAATTCCAGGTATGTACAAATTGGGTTTTATAGCTGATTTTTTTTTCCTGTTAAACACCTTAGAGAAAAAATTGTTGTGCACAAACACTACTAACAGTAAGCAAAAACATACACTGTATTTGTTATCTGTATTTACAGATGTTGAATTAAACCTTCAGGTCTCAGAACCCAATCATTTAAACAGGTAGGCACACATTGAGCATTATTCACCAACTTTCTGGAGTATTTTGTTAGGAATACTGGAGAATACATGAGAAAAAGTATGCATATATTCAAAATCCACCAATGTTAAAAATTACAAATAACTAAGTATTTCTCAACAACTCTGAGAATACTCACATAATCCATATTCCTTTGCAAAGACGTATTTAACAAGGTAATCCTCCAGCTTCATAAGTGTTTTTATTGTACTCACAAGAAAATTCTACAGGATAATGTTTAAAATTTGTAAAGATTTTTTTAATCCACTAGTACATATGTAGTAAGTTTTTCAATCAACATAAGACCCATCCTTGTTTCTCTTTAGAGGGCACATCCCTTAATAAAAACCAAATTTATGTGTGCATTACAGTATTTAAAAGTGCTGCAAGCTTTAGCTGTCTCAGAAACCACATGTGTAACCATACCTGCAACTGAAATATGCACCTATTTGCTTCACCTCTCAAACAGCAGTAGTAAATTTAATAAAATAAAGCTTCAGTAATTCCTAGTCAGGAAATAAAACACAGCACTTTCTTCTCAGCATCCTTTTTATTTCCATCTTTTAAAAAGCTCTTTGTAACAAGGTACCAATGAAGTATGAAGAATATTAAGGACCATTTCAATAATACTTAAAATATCATTCAGTGGAAAAGTCTGAAGAGGCACCAATTTTAAAAAAGGCAAATGGAATAACGCAAAAAAAGGTCCTCTCTTCAGCATATTCAAAGCAAACATGCTGACAAGCAGCAGACATGGGAAATATTTTTCCACGGGGTAACTGAGTCTCCCGCACTTCAAACACATCCAACCATTGATAATTCCTAAATTTCAGAATATGGAAAAATATTTGCAGGCTTGGGGCCTGAACAAACATCAGCACTTGGCCTACCCGCTGAGTTGGCCGAAATCCTATGGTGTACACAAAGTTTTCATCTTTCGGAGATTTCGGGGTGCTCGCGGAGGGAAGGGCCGGCCCCCGGCAGTACCTAAAGGCCGCTGGGTACATCTGTCAGCTGCCGCGGGGAGCCGCCGGCGGCTTCATGCCAGCCGCTTTTCCCCCGTTCTACCTTTACTTCCCAAGAGCAAAGGAGCCGTGTCGATCAGCTGCCCCCGCGGTGCAAGCACCACGGACGGACCGCCGGTGACACGGCCCGCGGGGCAGCGCGGCCGCCACCGCGCGTTGGGGCCACCGCGTGTCCCGGGAACACAGCGACAGCCCCTCATCCCCGCGAAGGGGGACCGGCGCCCTGTCCTCCCCTCCCTCCTCAAACCCGGCCTACACATGTCCAGAAGTGCCCCCACACACCCCCCCCGTCCCGCGGCCCACCCACGGCCGGCGCTCCCCGCCCCGGGAGAAGCCTCCCGCGGGCGTGGAGGGCGAGGCGGCCGAGCCCCCTCTGCCGGCGGCCGCCCGTCTGGCAGCGCGGGGCGGGGGCGCGCACTCGCCACTCGCCCGCTCCCCGGCAGAGCCACCTGCACCCCCCGCGCCCGCCTCGTCCCGGGGCTTGGCTGCCCGCCGCCCGCCCGGCCACAGCGGCTGCTTTGCTTCCGTAGGCCCCTGGCCAAGGCTCTCCCACCCCCGCCTTGCCCCATCGGCTCGGGTTATTCCCCCCGCTCCGGTCCAAAAGGCCGGTAACAAAGGGCTGGAGCCCACCCGGGGGCGGGTGCCCGCAGCCCGCGGGTGACACGGGCGCTGCCCGCCGCGCCGCTGGCCGCTGGCAGCCCGCCGCTGCCGCCGCCCCCGGGGCTGCGCTCCGCGGGGTGACAACACCGAGCGCGACTCAGCCAGCGCAGACGCCGCCGCCGCCCGACCCGCTACCTTTGTGCCCTCCCAGAAACCGGCGAGAAGGCGAAGCAGAGCCCCGCGCTGCTCCCTTACCTTGCTGGGCAGAGAGAGAAAAAGTTGAAGCGTTCTCCTTCTACCCCTCCCTCACTTTCCTTTTTTTTTTTAATTTAAATATTTGGAATTTTGGGGTTTTGGTTGGTTGGTTTTTTTGGGTTTTTTTTTTAACTTCCCTCTCCCTCCCTCCCTCCCTCCCTCCCTTCACGCCGAGCACCGCGCTCAGGCAGTCCCGCCCGGAGCCCCCGCTGCCACCGTCTCTCTCCCTCCCTCCCTCCGGGTCTGGGTCTCGGTCTCTCTCTCTCTCTCTCTCGGCGGGAGGAGGGGAGGGGAGGCGAGGGGAGGAGAAGGGGGCGGACCCGCAGGTGCCGCCCCTCCTGCTCTGTCAGCTAGAGGAGAGGGGTCGGGGGCCGCGGGAGTGCTGCGCTCAGGTGTGGGGGTGGTTGGCGGCGGCGGCCCTGGCCGTGGCTCACGGCGGCGGGGTTGGGAAGGGAGTGCCAGCGTCGTGTCAGGGACTGAGGTGGTATGCTGGTATGGGCATGAGTTAGGGGAGGAGGCAGGTGGAGAGCACTGAGGCTCGGGACGTAGCGGCCGGGACTCGGTGAGGACGGAGCGACCTGGGGTGCTTCCAGTCTGTGAGGGAAGGGGCGAAGCCCTGCACTAAGAGGAGCCAAGCTAGGAAGCGTCAAAACCCTGTCGGATACAGCGTGGGTCGGTGGCCGGTGAGAGAAGTTGGCACTTGGAGTGCTGACGGCCCCGCAGTGCACGCTGGTCAGGGCTATGGGCAGAGCTGAAATTTGGGCGGGAGGATCACCTTATGTTGTGTTTGGGTTTAGTTAGCAATGGAGCTGGTCCAGGAGTGGTGAAGAAGCTGAAGGGGTTTAGCGTGCTAGGAGGATGCTGGAGACGAACAGGAGATGGGCACTCCAAGTATACTTGTGTCTGATATTAAATGGAACAGGTGGGTAAAGATGAGGGGATCTGATTGTGTTGGAGAGATTGGAAACAGAAGGATCTGGAACATTTAGAACTGTAAATGGGGTCGAAATGTGTGGGGAAGCAGGGGGTTTGGATCCTTGGTGTGTGCAAAGATGAAGGTCAGGCATGGGAAGGAGACTAGAAATATAGCCAGGCGCTCTGAGGGTAAATACCCATTGAACTCGGGAAAAAATTATTTTGTATTTCCTTCCTTTTGCCTTGGATTGATTAAGCAACCATACGAACCATCTCCTTTTTCACTTTTCACAGGAGATTTTGAGAGCTTTTCAAAATGCCTTTTTCATCTCTTGGGACCGTAGGGCTCAATCTTATGCAGTGTTTTATCTTTCTGCTTCAACACCTGAGAAAAAAAAAGGCACAGTGACAAAAAAAGTGGTAGTGTTGTTTGTTCATTTTCTTTGACAGGAACTTGCTGCAGTGTGCCAGAGAGAAAAAGAAGTCCAGTACTTTTTTTACATCCTTTTCTTTTGTACTTGCTGGTTAAAACACTAAGTTCTAGCATCCTTCCCATCAAAAAGTGGAAGGCAAAAAACTGTCCATACTCCTGGAGAAAGCAGAGGTGGCACAGCAACAGCATGGCACTGCAATAATGCTGCTTGGTCCAGAAATTAGAACAACTGTGACAGGAGAATAAATGTAAGGAAGTTCTGGAGCTTGTGGCTATAGCCAAGAGTGTGATTAATGCAGAAAAAGCCTAGGTTCATTTAATGTTCAAAACCAAGGCACCTCCCAAATAAAGCTTTGGAACTGGGTTGTTCACTGGCTACTTCAATTCTGATTTCATGCAAATTTTATGTGAATAGCTACATCAATTGGCTTTGAGAGGGCTATTCACATGCTTGAATTGCTTAGAGCTGGGCTTCAGCCATGGATTACCTGAAGACACACTACCTCCATTAGCCTAAACATCTTGGTATCTTTGTATTTATAAAGTTGCTAATAATGTGGCCCTTAACAACAGACAGCTAAAAATTTAGGTGAATCAGAGTTTAAGAGAATCTACCAAATCAGATCAGGCTTTAGGATCAAACTTCATCACTTTGCCAGTTCTAAGTGGTACATTTTTATGCTGTGTATGTTAACTCTGCTATTGATATTACACACAAATGTAATGGAATTGAGTAGTCAGTGTCAGTCCTTTTGAGATAATGTTGCCATGTGACTGGACAGATTTAGATAATAACTATTATTGCTATTAAAGGTTTGTGAGATATTTGAAAGCATACCAAGGTGCCTGTATAATACTATGCTACAGCATATGATAACTCTAACTCAGATTACTTAATTATATCTAAATTGATCCCAGTAATTCAGTAATTGCAATCTAGATTTCTCTTGAAATTTCTGTTTGATTTTAATTAGACATATGTACTGGATGAGTGAGAATTATTCTGGTAGCTTTAATGCTTTACTTTAACTCTTTTCTTATTTGAACTTATTTTTGTTTTGCTTTTTTGAAAAGGAAGAGACATTAATTATATGTTTTCTTCTAACTTTCTATTTTGACTATCAACATTTACAGCTTGTAGGGTGGTTTCATCTGTACCATCTGTGGGCCATATTGCACATCAGATGGCAGGATAAAATCTGTAACAAGAACGTTTTGGGACATAAAAGTCTTTCAGGGTTTGAAGCCATGATATTCACAACACAAATGTGCAGAGCCACTCATGTATCTGAAACAGAAGACACAGAATGCCAAAGCAGCTGCTGGAGTGAAATAAAGGAGAGACCACACAGTTTGGGGAACATGAAGGCATCAAGAACAAAAGGACATTTGAGGGAACAAGAAAGTGCAACTTCAAGCAGAGAGAAATTGGAGTCAATCATTAGGAATTACTGACAGCAGACATGCAGTTGCACAGCAATTAGAGACTCACTTTGGGAATCAAGGTCAATTAACACTGAGGTAAAGAGGCAGCATCGAAAAAAGCACCTTGTTTAGCAAACAGCATTTTCTGATTGCTGACTAGGGAACATAGAAGAAAATTGTCAATCATGGGTTGGGTTTTAGCCATTTTTATACTCACAAGGCAAGATACCATCACCTTTATTCTGTTGTAAAGGACTACTGTATAAGAACATTATATGACACTACACTTTGTGCAAAGATTGATGGACCACTGCCCAGTGGAACTACACAGGTTTATAGGTATCATTCAGACCTGAGCCTTTGTTGTGTATTGCATTTCACTCTGCATTTAAGTGAAAGTCTCTTCACTTTCTTCATATTTGCTGGGTTTGAGAGCAATAGGGATAAGGTCCTTTAAGATATAGTGCTCTGAAAGCCCATTCCCCTCTTCCAAGCCATAAAGGCAAACTTCCAACAGATTTCAACCTTTATTTTCAATCCTGCAAGCAAAAGTTTTAAGTTCATCTTAGATCGTTCTCTGAACTGCAGCTTGTGATTTTTGTTGTCATGCCAGTTACATTTAAATATTCACCAATAGTCTGATATATCCAACCTCAGGAAGTAGGTTTCAAAAAACATAAAGAAATAAACAAATAGTCACACAAGAAAACTCTCTGCTTTTATTTCTTAATATTTGTGAACTATTGATTTCATACATACTAAACCAAGTCATTTGTATCTTAGAAACATTAGTATCAATGTTTTAGTTGATCCAGCCTACCAAGCCTTTGGTATTAAATTTTGCCTGAATGAAGTGTCGGAATTCCACAGAATTCAGGTGTTGTCATTGTTAAAGGCTGATTGCAGAGTTTGCTTTGATTTATTTTTTGGAGCTAAAGTGAATTCCACCATCCTGATGGGTAATTCTGCTTTGAATCTTCTTTTAGAAGATTCTATCCTTCCATATGTTAGAATTTAGAAGATTCTAACTTCTGTCCTTCTGTATGAATCACCAATGATCTTTTAAGATTAATTATACTTTACCCCTATATTATTGTGATGTGAATTATCCTTTCCCTAGTTGTAATATTGTAATTAGGATTAGGACCAACACTATTTGCTCTGTTTAACATTGAGGGATCTGTGAAATGAGCTCTTCCCCTAAAAACCTTTATTCTAAATGGGCAAAACAGGTGAATAGGATGAAACAGAAAGCATGAGATGGATATGGGGAGTCAAAGTACATAAAATTAAATATTTTTAATGCAGAGAATCTGGGGGCAGAGCTAAACTGAATTCAAATCTGATGCTCAGATACTGCTATAATTCCAATTCTAAGTCATCATATCTAGGCTTCCCTATTGCTATTATTTTATGGACATGTTTTTAAAATCCATATATTTGGCATCAGTCTTTTTAGCATGAATATTTAGCACACCTGGTACAAAAAGGAATTTGATAGTGCACAGTAAGATGAAAGAGACAAGAGTGTTTCTTACAACTAGTAAGGATATATTTGCTCTATCTTTCCATAGAAATTGAACAACTCATCATCAGGCTTTTCTGGAAATCCAGCAGTAGTACATAGTCAGTGACAGGCATATATTTTATATTCCTTTTTGATTCTGATAGGATTTTTCAGAATGACCACTGTTAATGAGATAATCATTTCACAAAAAGAAAAGGAGGGTTGTAGAAAAGTCCTGGAGTTAATCACTTGGATCTCAGTCACCCTGACTCTAGAAACTGTAACAGAGTCTCCATTTTTTAGAAGCTTCTATAAAACACTTGGTATTGCAGTGTCAGTGTCTTGTTTACAGATTGGTAACTGTACACCATCCATCATACAAGACACAGCAGGATGCCATTTCCTTTGCTTGGAAGCCTGTCCTTAACAGCAGCCTGGATGCCAGCTAAAGGGAAAATGCACTACATGAGAGAGGCTGTAACAGTGTTTCTCTTCATAATTTTCTAAATAATTTTGTTTCAGATAAGGCAGTGAAAAAGGACTACCCCTTTTTGGTACTACCACATGTATTGCAAAGAAGTATGTTGACAGTTAAGGAAAACTTTATAAGTGAGCACTTGTCAAAGCTGTCTACATAGTTTTTATGGGGTTTTTTTACCTGCACAAATTTTGATTTCATATTTCACTTTCAGAATTCACTGATCTTTTAGTGAATAATTTTTATTAGCTAATGATCAAGGAATCATTTGTATTAGCTAATCTGTGCATTACTTTAGAATACAGCTGAGCAAAATGAATCATACAGTGTGAATTCAGGTTTTTAGATTGAGCCTGGTTTTTATACACCATGGGATTAGCACAATCCATTTTGACCTCTTTCAGTGAAAAGATACAGACAGATTTTTTACTATACAACAAAATGTTATCACTACTGCCACCATTTTTAAAAGGGAAATGAAAAGCATGGTGACTGCTTGAAATTATTCAAGAAGTGTTTTCAGATTGTAGTTGGATTTGTTCACTTTAACTACATTATAAAGAATTTCCATGTATCTTTGAATGCATGGTTAGTATAATCATGAGGCCTAATCAAGGACTCTTTTTTTCCCCCTGGGAATATCTAGATATAGATTAGTCTTTTCTTCATCAGGAAACATTTTTTTAAGAGAAGGAATTTTGCCAAGGCTACTTAGCTAATTGTATGTAATACAAAGGAATACTACATATTGTTTAAATGTTTTCAAAGTGCAAGACCATATGAAAAGCAAACTCAACAAAATGGAAAAGGTATGCATAATACTGACTCTTCTATGAAATACTCAGGTCTACTCTGGATTATTCACTATGGGTTGCCCCTTCAGAGACACTACTGAAACTTAGATCGATTACCCCTAATTGACACGTCTCCATTGCCAAACACATAATCTAATCAAATCATTTTATAGCCTGGAGTGAAATAATCCTTTTAAACAGAGCTTGCTTACAGAGGAGGCAGTCTTGCCTAACTTTTAGAGGTATAAAACTTGAGATCTAATCTATCTTTATTTATAGACAGTGAAAATGACTTGGCAGTTTCCTCCCACCCATTCTTAAATGAACACCTTCAAAAGGCAATCCCTCTTCTCTTGTTCTCATTGATTTTGAGGGAGTTTAGAGACCTAGGTTAGACTACATACCCATATACCCCCAATACTGGATGAATGTGGACCATCTCCTTGTGGTCACTTGATCATTTACCACAGGGATATAAAAAAGTTCTCCCTGTTGTTCACCATTTGACTTGCAGAACAGAACCACTCACAGGCAGGCTGTGAGTCCCCTGGCTAATTAGTAATATCTAGCAAAAAGATAAGTTGCAGTTACATACAAGCATTTACATTTGGAGCTTACAGAGGTGGGTTTTTTTCATGGCACTGACATGGTTTGAACAGTAAAGCCCAGTGGTTAGTTGTTTGAATTCCAAATTTGCAAGGTTTCCTATAGTTGCTTTCAGTAAGAGAAGCAACTCTCATCCAAGTTGGTATAGAATCATAGAACAGTTTGGCTTGGAAGCAACATTAAAGATCATCTAGTTCCAACACCCTGCCATGGGCAGGGACAACTTCCACTAGACAAGATTGCTCAGAGCTCCATCCAACCTGGCCTGGTTAGTGTTGGTTAATGTTTATTGGGATATTTATTCTGAATCCAGCTGGGAAATCACAATTAATTCCAGTGCTACTTCATTTTTACTGCTATTTTCTTAAACAGATATTTGCACTGCATAAGAGGTGCTGCTTATGAACTACAAGTATGTTAACAATAGCAGAGAAAATTGCTGTGAATCCATACAGGAGTCAAGACATGGAAATCAGTAATTTTAGAGGTGAAAAACAGTCATCTCACAATTACAGCACCCATGTCTTTAATGGAATGTCACCCATGGCCTAAGTGTAATATTTGTAGTACAAGGAATTTTTGGTGTTTTCCACTACCTATAGTCTATGCAGGTTTATCTATCTAGGGTACCAAATTTTCATCTTGGTTTGTGACTTTGTTTTGTCTTTTGCAAGAAAGTCACAGATGTGTTTAGGGACCGAGTGCTGAAGAGCTGGCCAGAGTAACAACCCATGCACCGATACGATTTGAGCATCGTTCTCCGCTTTACTGTTTACCTATACAAGCTTCTATCTACTTCTGCAAAGATTCACACCCAGTCCCTCTAGACGGCCTCTAATCCATGGGGGAGCTGACCAGTGTATAACTTTGCCAAGGACTTTCAGGGCTGCCTGCAGCCAGGTGTTTTCCAGGCTTGCCTGCAGCCAGGGGCCAGTTCAGGGGTTTTTCCTCAGCAACCCTGGGTTGTCCAATTTTTCCTGGGGTATCATATGCCCCTGTTCCACAAGGAATCCCTCAACACGTGTTTGAGCTTTTGGGGTTCTTACAAATGGAAAATACTTTTAAGGTGAGGTGTATAAGACTGCACAAACCCTAACCATTCTCAGGTATGTCACTGTTACCTTTACACAGAAAAGAATTCCTACTTAATGCAGCCTATGGTGAAACCTCCGGGTTTGTGTAGCTGCCAGAAGTAACAGTAACTCACTCCTCTCCCAGTTTTCCTACCGGGTCCACAGACACCATGGTAGGCCAGACTTTATGCTAATGAAAACTTAGCTGGTAAAGGAACTCAGTCCAGCATTCACTGTATCTTAACTGGCTCAAATGCTGTCTTAGTCTTGTGAAGGCAAACATCTAAGCCTACACAGATATCTACTCCCATATTTATAAAATCTCCATCTTCTCCAGAAGAATTTACAGAGATATGTGAATGCAGAGAGGGTTTGGTTCAATTCTCTTGAAGCACAGAAAGAAAAATGGGTGTGTACCATGGGGTGTGACCTGCCAGCAGCTGGGTTTTCCACAGTGAAGGTTTCCCACAGAGCTTCAGAAACATATCTGACACCCACCATCCCTCTCTTGGGCAGCTTCCAGGGTCTTGACATTGAGGTGTCTTAACTTGCACTCTGCAGGTGTGCAAACACAGAATACTTTAGTTACTCATCTCCCGGCTGTTTATCCTGTTTCTCAAACAAAAGAGAAAAAGAAAACAAATCAAGTTAAATGCTGCAGTATCTATATGGCTACAAACCTCACTGCAAAAATAAATTTGTATGTGAATTATAATGTATTAATTACAAATACTTTTGTCCAGTTACCTGTCTTCTTTTTCTTTCTCTTTCTCTGTGTGTAACTTTCATGGGAGATTAATTAAGGTTAATGTCTCACAAAGCTACTTGATTTAATACTGAGTTAGATTCATCTTTGTCTCAGGGAAATCAGCTGTTTCATCAAATTAGTGTCACTTTCTGTCTTTATATTACCATCTCTCAAGCACGGGGTACTACAAAATGCACAGTGAGTTAGTTACCTGTGCTAACAACTTGCTGTACAGCTTTTGGATTCCTGTGGCATTCTCATGGCATCAGTGAAAGGGAATTGGTGGAGAGTCCCTACGAGCATTTTGAAAGCAATCTGTGATGGGATTTGTATGTGGCCAGCAGGGAAGGCTGCTGCACTAACTCCCTGCATGGCTTTGCCCTGGAGTCCAAGACAGCCAATCTATAGCCCTCAGTCCCAGTTCAGACATGTTTGGATCCTCATGACTGCAATGTGTAGTTTCAGGTCATGTTTAATTTACATATTGCTTTTTTGTACCAGTTTCTTGGTACCTCCTGACAGTGAAACAGACAGGATTGTGATTGCTGTCTGCAGGGAAGGAAACCTGCCTGCTTGCTCTGCTGGTTAGAAACAGTTCCAAAAACAGCTGCTGTCCAGTCAACCAAAAAGAGCAAGAAAATCCTGAGGGCTACAAAACATGAACTTATTAATGCTGTGGTTTAATCTCTATTCATTTCCCTTATTATGTGTTTATTGTATAGAATAGCCTGTGTTCCAGCAGCTCCAGAGAAAGGGCAGATCCAGGTTATGCAAAACAAATTCCTCTGGGTTTTCCAGTTTGTTTAAAAGAGTTTTTGTTCATCTGAATTAACAAAGAGCCATCTAAGTCTCTTAGTATGTTCACTCATGACATTTAGCAATCTATGAATTTGTATGGTACTCCTGCTCTCCTTTGCTTTCTGGTTGGTTAGTTGATTGCACATTTGTTTTTGTCTTTTGTTTGGTTTTGGGGTTTATTTGTTTGTTTGATTGTTTGATTTTCCCTAGCCTGTGAGGAAGGTTTTTCCTCATAAATAAATTCGGTTTTATGTAACGTTTGGTAGCCGAAAGTCCAAAGATTCCTCTTGGGTTTTGACACCCCCAAATTAAAATAAGGCATATTGTTGTTTGTCTCAGCAGGAATCCCCTCAAGAGACCGCCTGAGAGTAACACTTTTCCTAAAGTACCAAATGAGCTGTGTGATATCTTACAGATGCTGGCTCCAGCTGTGGTGGGAACTTTTAGTGTTGCCAGACACTATACTCTTGGTGCTCGAGTGCTGTCTACATCTGTTGTAATCACCAGCACCAGGAACATGAACATTATGCAAAAGTAAACTGGAAAATCGTAAGGCTCTTAACTTCTCTATTCCAATTTAAGTTGAGGGTAGGAGAAAAAGATCACTTGTGAGGTGAAGACTCAAGGAAGGAGTCCAGTGCTGTCAGCAAGTCAGAGCTGAAAACAGACAGATATTGGGAATAGTTTATAAAATCCTTCAAGAGATGCAACTAGAGAGGGAACCAGAAATCACTAAAACTGGCATGAGAAGATGGACACGAAATGGAGGCAGGTAAACACAATGATCATTAAAGTACTGGCCAAAACAGAATCTGCTTTGACTTCATCAAACACTTTGGTCAACTACCTGGTCGTTTAACTGCCCGCTGACTGGGAGAACAATGTTGCTACTCAAATCTTATCTGGTTTCACTGGAGACGAGTTGCTGAGCAACCAGTAAAACCAAAAGCAAGCGGAAGAATGTAAATGCCACCTCCCTGCGTTTGTTCTTCATCGCATCACCATCAAGCATACTGCCCTCCCCTGTAAACACCAGTTGACACTTCCTTGGCAATCAGGGAACAAGAATGGAAATTCCATCACAACATTAGGGGGCAAAAAACCCTTTCCAAGCACTGGTTGCCCGGAGGGACTGAGGAATCTCCTACCTTGGCATATTTACTACTGACTGGAAAAGACACAGAGTAGCATGTGTTAAATCGGCTCTGTCCCGAGCAGGGGGTTGGAGCAGGTGCTCTCCAGTTGTCCCCGTTTTCTATCATCAGTAAGCAACTGCATAGTGGCTCAGTAAAAAAGAATGGACACTTTCAGGTACTTTTAACTTCCTAGTTCCATGCGCTGTGCTCCTGTAACTAAAATGAAAAGAAATAACACAGTGGTGAAGTGTCAAGATGCAGGCAACTTGCATATCCATAAATCCTCACACAGGGACACAGGCAAGCGTTGACATTGGCTGCTCTGTGCAAAAACAGTCCAACAGCAAAATATGAGGGTAGAGAAAAGGGTGCTTGAGGTTGAGGAAACCCTTGCAAAAAGAATGATGGCAGACTTGGAAGTGCTGGGTTGATGGTTTTACTGAATGATATTAGAGGTCTTTTCCAACTTTAATGATTCTATGATTCTATGATTTAATTTTCAGAATTATGAGATTCTGTGATTTTATTTTCAGAAATCCAGTAAAAGAAATAGTCTTACATGTATCCTCAGAAGTGCATAAGGTTTTCCTGTTTCAGATAACTATCCTAAGGGACATAATTTTGTTCCCAGTCACAGGTAGAAGCTGGAAACCTTGACCTCAAAGATATTTACTTCCATCTAGGAGAAAAATTCAGTTGTATTGAATGGTTTCAGTTCCAGGAAAGTTATACTTGATAACAACCAGAGACCAATCTTTCAGATAGAAAAAGCTTTGCTTTCACAAATTTCAGCATTCTGTTTGCTGCATTACACCATGTTCTCATCTATAAGAGAAGTCCCTGCACCATTAGGAACTCCTTAATGTGTGCTTTGGGTCTAACACAGCAAAATGACACTGACCTCTCCCCCCACTTATGTGACAACATCCTCCCAGACCCAAGCATAGGAGAACTAGACCCAACATTTCAGCATAATGGCAAGATTAGTGCCAAATCCCAAAATCTTCCTTAGCCCAACTCAGGAACTCCCTTGCCTGTACATCTAAACGTTTCCTTACCCCTCTAGGTCCTCTTTCAGTGAGAGTTTCTGTTCAGTTGCTGTGTCCCTCTTTTGTGAGTCTTTTCCAGACCCACTGCTTTGAAGTGTAGTTTTCCATTTTAATTTTGTGGCCTTCATTCTCTGTTCTTAGATACATAGATTCATGTTCACCTGTAATAAGGTACTATATTACACGCTTGCTTTTTGTTTACCATCTGATTACATCAGTGGCCTATTTTTGTTTCTGTTCCTCTGGTCTGTTGCCATATGATGAGTTTATGTTTTTTTCTGTACCACAGATCAAAATGGAAAATAGCCAGGAGACAATCTAGGTGGAGCCTCACTCGTTAACACCCCTGAACAATGAATGATACTGGACAATGATTGTTTAGCATTAAGACTGCTGATAGAGTTAACCACTGGATTGTGAACTGATATATTGATATGCTATAACCTCTCCATCTCCATCAACCTCTCCAACAAGACTAAAGCCTCATGCACCTAGCAGTTTTATATGAAAATAAGTACTACTCTTCTGAGAAAGGTAAAATATTGTCTCAGCAAAATCTGCTTTCTGTAAATCCATGTCACTTAGTATAAATAACATACTTCCTTTTATCTTGGTATTTATTAACACAGTCATTTTGGGCAGCACACATTTCAGGCTATGGACTTCCACTAGACCCACAGCCAGAAGAATCCAAGTAATGTCAGGGCTGGACAGAAGTTCACTGCCTGAATTGCCAGGGTTGTTCTGTGTATCTTTCAAAATACTGTTTCAGCATGAACTTTTTTTCAACCCCCTGGAGATCCCCTGGACTTCCAGGTCTTCTGAAAGTGAGTTTTAATGACAAGCTTCTGCCAGATCTTAGGAAGTTCTGGGCTGCTGACACATTTTCTGATGTTAGGATGTCTGGTATCAGTGGCTGCTTCTCTCAGCCTTTTGACATACCTACTCTTCTTCCACAGCAGTGATGCCACTTGCTTCTTCTCCCAGATGCAGAACTGAGGTATTCATTGAAATTCCCAAACCAGGTCCATTGCAAATCTTTGTTCGGTTTATATTGTGCATAAGCAAAAATCCCGGGCAAACTTGAGTCAAAACTGAGGCAGAGTCTTAAGAAATCCCCTCAAAGTGTTTCCTACTAGAGCAGTTATCTTGGTTGAAGCTTCACCCCTTCCTACGTCACTGGTACCACTTATATACCGTCCCCATATAGCAATTAATACATTATTAAAATCCCTTTGTTGCTATCATTTTAGAGAAACCTTCTTCTGAAATGTTTATTATCTGTATTTATGCTGCTTTTCATCTCTGCAGCGTCCTTGCCCTTTTGTGGTGCTACACGGCAGCCGCCTCTCCTGGCTGTGTGCCGCCTGTCACTGTCCTTCCCGTGGAAATCCCGACAAACCTTGCAGTGTCGGCACTGCCTCAGTGTGGGAGACACATTAGAACGTGTTTCCAGCGCTGCGAGGGGGGACCCCCGGGAGCCGGGGGAATCCATCGGCGGTGGCCCGGGCTCCCGGGGGAAAAAGGGACAGGGCCACCGGGGTTCGCGGCCGTACGCAAGTAGCGCCACGGACGTCATCCTCTCACGGAACCTTCCCTCTGCGCCTGAAACTTTTTTTTTTTTTTTTTTTTTTTTTTTTTTTTTTTTTTTTTTTTAGTATATAGATATAATTTTCACAGATTCCCACAAGCGCCAGTGCCTCGCGAACAAGCAAGGCCCCTCAGGCCGCGGGGCCGGGCCCGCGCTGCCGCAGTGCCGCCCAGCGGCCCAGAGAGCGCGGGGAGCCGGGCCGGGCCCGCGGCCGCCTGGCGCTGAGCGCCCGGGGCGGGGCCTGAGGGGTCCGTGGCACTCACCGGAGTGAGTTTCTGTCCCCTGGACGTGCTGGTTGCTCTCTCCCCTCCTCGGGAGCGGGGGCTGCGGGAGCCAGCCCGCCGCTGCCCATGGCTGTCCGGGAACAGAGCTCAGCACTGGGGACAGGGTGCGTGTTTGCTGGGCTGAGCCCTCCCCTTGTCGCCCCAGCTGCCTTCTCCTGCTCCCTGGCTTTTACACCTGTGGATTCATCATCTCTCCCTTGAATTATACATCCCTGTTCCGGGGCAGTATTGTAAAATTTAAGTAGTTCTTATTTTTTCATCTACTACACAGATAAGTAAACATTTTCCTTTCTGTTTAGACCTTGCATCTCTGGTTTTTTCCTTCCTTGTCTGGGCCAGCCCTGCAGACAGTAAATGTCTATGGGCGATGGTCCACAGGTGAAATCTCTGCCCTGCTGGAGAATGTGACAGTGATCCATGTAATTTCTAATCAGCTGAAGTCCCTTGTCACTCAAGTCAAACTACGCCACAATGCACCAACAGCAAATGATGCCTGAGGAGACATTGTGAATCTGACTGTGGAAAGAGCCTGTGCACAGAGGGATGATACTGGGGGAGTACCTCTGTTTCTGGGATCTCTCCAAAGGCTACAACACTGCTATGTCAAGCTACAGCTCCTATTTATAGGTGCCAGTACACTAAATAAGGCCAGTTCATGGGAGAAATGCAGATTTAGTCGAACTTCACCAAACATCTCTCTGAAATAAAGTGTTCTTGACGGTAGATGAGGGTGTGTGAGCACACCACATTCAGGATAGGGTGGAACCAGGATGTTGCCTGCCTGAGAATGTGAAGCTGCCACTTGGCAAAGCACACAACCCCTGGAAATGTGCCCAGACAACTGGAGCACCCCACAAAAGAAATGAAGCAAACAAACAAAAAAATGCAAGCAGAAGAAAGCTCTCAAACCGGCTTCTTTACTTGGGCCTACCCATCTACCCTTTGGCTACATCCCCTAGGACAGCTTTTTCTTTTTTTCCTCTTTTTTCTGATAAGAGAGCATTTAGGCTCAAAGTTTCAGCTTGAAATCTGCCCTCAGGTTCCCATTGTACCCACTTTCTTTGGATAAACTGGTCACCTCAGGAACCAGCAGTACCCTATTGCATCAAGTCATCTGTTCCTATCACTAGATTTCTTACAGTCACACTTCAAAGCTCTGTCCCTGCACTGCTCCAGTTCTCTTTGGTGTCTACACTGTGATATCCACATAGAAATGGCATTGTAAACTTTATTGTGATGTATGCTGACAACCTGGGACCAGGCTGGATTTTCGCAGACGGGGCTAGGGAAATACAAATGGTGCATGTGACTTACAGTGTCCTCTTTACGGATAGAAACCTATATCTATCCCTGTGATCATCTTGAGTTTCTTCACCTTCTTCAGCATATGAGGATGGAGGCAAAGGGTTAATGCAAAAGAAGAGGTTAAAAGAATGTGCAAGATATCTGAGGCAAATTATGGAAATGGCTGCAATACAGAGATTAGAGATTATTATATTCTAACTTGAATCTCAAAGAACACCATGACTGGCAGCAGCAACATGGAGATGAAAAAATGACAAGAAGCTGAGGACTGGCTGATGACATTTGTTCTGACAGTATCAATACAAGCCCAAGTGCCACCTGCACAGAGTTAAGATTGTTTCAAACAGAATTCAGCTAAAAGCATGACTTTTTTTTTTCCAAAATATTTTACAGTATGTGACTTCTGCCAGCTTCTGATACTGGAAGTCCTAAAGCCAAATTTACTGTGTCCCCACACTACAGTTCCTTAAAATATCTTCGATTTTTTTCTTTGCATATTTCTCATCTGACTGGTGGTCTGGCACTATTTAGGTTATAAAAATCAAAATAGCCATTGCCTGAGGTGACTAGATTTTCAGGGAAGTGTTTCATGTAGGATCCATCTGCTGTCTGAACACAACAGATCTGCATTGAGCCACTCGATTGCACCAATTTGGGTCATTCGCAAGTGTCATTTTGGCACAATATTTAAGCTGCTTTTTAGAAACAAAATGCAAAAATGAAAATATAGAAAACTTGAAAAGTAAAAAGAAGAAAAGAGGATGAAGGCATTATTTTTTTTCCTCTTCTCTTTTAGCAGAAGAACTTTTTCAGTAACAGATACACAACAATTAACCTTCACATTACACTACTCAATCTCTACTTATAAAGAAATTGTATTAAATTTCTTTATAAGCAGAAATTTGTTCTTCATGAAAGATCTTTATTTTTGAATGAGCCCTTAAAAATTATTCTTTATAATAGCTTATATGCAGCAGACATTTTTATATAAAAGAGACTTTTGATCAAACAGTTCTGCATGTTCTGATCAACTCATAGAAATCTTTGTTACATTGGAGAAGGCTCCCTTTTGTTTTGTCAATGCCAACATCAGAAGATACTGTAAGGTGTGGCTATGGGGTGTTCCTTCCTGGTATACACTTCCAGACCACCAAGGTTTTTTTGCTTCAAATCCTTACATCTGGTTTTGGTTTTTTGGGGTTTTGGGTTTTTTTCCCCTAGAAATAATGCATGCTCAGTGCTGTTAAAGTTAAAATACCATTAAAGATTTTTAATGTGATTTATTAAGGCAACACAATTCCTGACAAGTGAGGAGCTGTGGATGTTTCAGAGGGTGCTACTGAACTGCAGGGATGGCTTGTGACTAAAGATTCATGGGTGTCCTGTATATCCACTGATCACACTCTGCAGTTACAGCATGGAGCAGCTCATTTCTCAAGGAGGAGTCTACAACATCATTGCAGTGTGACATCTTTGCACTGTGTCTATTCCATAGTCAATGGGACAAAAAAAGCTGTAACTAGAAAGTGTTTGTAACTTTTCACAATGTCTAATGCATAACAGTAGATCTCTTAAGTGTCAAGCTGGCTCAGTTAGGAGACATTTAAGCCTCGGGACTTGGTCTCAGGTCCTAGTTGTTGACACTAGCAAATGCTTTGAAGGTAGGGAAAGGAGTGCCATATTGTTATAATTGCTGTCCTTTGGCTGAAATACTTAAACAAATTGCATTTTCTTCTGCTGAGAGCTGTTTATCCCAATGTAAATGTAGATACAAACAAACAGAAGATAGCTGGTGTTTTCACAGCCTGAACACCTATCCTAGCTTCCCCAGTTTGGTTCTCAAACTACAGATGCCAAGCCTTTCCAGTGCCAAACTATCATTACCCCGTTGGAAGCCACTTGGGAAACCAATAGTTTTTTTAACCCTATTCCCATGCTTGAAAGGTATGGGGGAAAAGAATCATCTATCCTATAATTTGCCAGGAGGATGGCAAATAATTTCTGTATAAATGTGAGTGGAGCCCCAGTTGAAATCAGCAAACTTGAGCTACAACTGGCAGGTTAAGTAAAGATGGAGTTTTACCCCGAGGGATTTTATCAGTGAAATGGCCAATGCTCAAAGGTGTGAATTTGGGCTGGGAGGAGTCCATCCTTTTGCTAAACACACCTTAATGACAAGGACAGCCTATCTACCTGTGCTTCGGTTTTTCGGGGGTGTTTGTATATTTCGGGGTGATTTGCATATTTGTATACAATGTAACATCTAAAAATCACCTAACACTCATGAAAACTCATGAAAGTCTAGCTGTCTGATACAAAACAATCACGAAACAAGGATCTATACTATTCATGTTAAATTTTCAAGAGACTCAGGTCATGCTGCTGTAACATGAGCTTTCTTCCCCTCTAAACTGAAGACTTGCAGCAATATTATTAGGGAAAGGCTTTGGAGCTCTCACCACTGAAGGCAAGAAAAGTCATGAAAAGCCTGTACACTGCCAAGGCTGATAGCCTCCTGCTGCTGAAAGGTGTTTGTAGCTCCTGGCAGTCTTCTGATGACAGCAGCTGTCTAGTGACAGATGTCATTTAGCAAAATCTAGTCCTGCTCTAGTGATAGGTACTGAGAAAATGCACAGCTGAACTCCCCTTGTTGTTTCTCTTCCCTCATTAATGTTCTTGTACAACTCTGAAATCACGATTGCTACTTTTTTTTTTCAGTTTGTGTTTTCTTGCAAGGAAAAGCTTACCTTTTCATTTATAAGCTGACTCTTTTCGAAAATATTAACGTGACAAAAACTTGTACTGGAAAAGAGCAAAGAGTTAATTTTTTTTCTGGCTGGCCCCAAGTGACCCCTTGTTCCCACTGCTTTTGAAATTACTGGAGTTTGCTTAGCCTGAAAAATTACAACTATAGTAAAAGTTATGCTTCAGTGATCTATTTTAAAAAGGAACAGCAGAATTTTAAAAATAGAATCCCTCTGGTTTTTTTTCCTAACTGTGGCATCTCCAGCCCAAGTATGTTGATGTAATTTCCAAAGAACTAAGAAATGTCTTAGGTCACATTTAAGTCAGGTCAGGCAAATCCAGGATCAGTGAAAAAATGAGTTGTTCATCTGGTCTGGAATGAGATCTTTCTTCCCATCATTCTTAGTTATAAAGCTATCTTTTGTGTGGTTGAAGCTAAATTTAAGCCCAGGCTGAGTGTATTTGTGTACTATCTATGCGTGTTTTATGCATCAGCAGCACACTGCCTTAGTAATCTGCACATACAATTAGGGCTTTATGATCTTTGAATTCAGCTAATACAAAGATTTATATATTTGCAGAAAAAAAATCCCCTAGGAAGTAATAGGAATAGGTGTCTCTTAGAGCTACAGTCTGATTCTCCTTTGACTTGTGTTGGTTCGGCTCCATTATCTTCAGAGAAGTTTCCTTGATTTGAGCACCAGAAGAAGAAAAGAAAATCCATCCCTGAATGTACGCCTAGGGAGATCTGTTTTTATAGAGCTTGCTTTTGTTTCAGACCATAACCCTGTGGAGGGGAGAGCACCGAAAGAAAGAGCAGACCCTGCCACGGGCGTTAAACTGTGCGGGGTTTCCTCTGACTAACGACTCCCAGTAGCTCCTGAAGGACTGGGACTGAGCCGGCTCTGGTGACCGATGCCGAAGGGGTGGACCTGACCCTGACGTGCAGCTCCCGAGGGGGCCAGATTGCCGGGGGGGTTCCTGCCTGCTTGCTGGCGATGCTCCACTAGGCAGGCGGGAGGAGGTCACGCCTGGGTGCCGGAGCGAAAGTCACGTTCAGAGAAGTGTGGACTGAATGAAGGATGCGGTAAATTGAGAACATACTGATTTAATATATGCACTACTATTTTGCAAAGAACTGTCTTACAGGCTGTTTCTTTCTTTGTCAAAGCATTCAGCTACTGTAATAGGATTTAAATGTATAATGAGTTGAACTTTAACAGATCTATAGTAGCAGTTAACTAGCAAAGGAAAGACCATGTCTAGCTATTTCCTGCTGCTACAATGTTTTGATAACAATGATACACAAAGACTTGTTTTGTTTAGCATGCGCCATATTATTGCATTTTAGACAAAGTCTTGATTCTCTTAGTCCAAGACAAAGTCTCAATTGTCTCCATTTGAGACAAAATCTCAGGACAAAAAATATGTATCTGAAATGTCTCAAACTACAGAGGAGTAAGGAATCAGATTAGCATCAACTTCTGCTTCTAGCTACAATGAAAACAAAGATAAGGCAAATATATATTTTCTAACTGGAGGGACATATTTAGGAAAGATTTTGTACCTCATCATTCCCTAATTATGAAATCAGAAAAATGAAAATATTCTTCCCGTTCTCTGCGCACACACCCCACCCCAGGCAGACCTGTTCTTACTGTGCCGAGATTTGTTTTCCTACAGCAGTTTCCCTTTGAGAGCTCACAGGCATGGAGGGCAGTTTTGTTTACCACCCCGGGTGCGAACCTCGTTAACTAATGTTTACCTTTGTGTTTTCAGCTTTCAGCAATGAGGCAGGTTGATGGATAGTGAAGATGGTGGTAGTGGGAAGAATGGTAAGGAAAATTCAGGAGCTGGTTTGACATCTTTCAGTTATGCAGGCTCATAGGCAAAATAGCTATCAGCCTTTTAGTGATACCAAAAGAAGAAACCCCAGCCCTTGGCAATGGTGACCCTTCTGCCTTGGTTTTGGTTTGTTTGTTTTTTTTCAGGATGGTGGGAAACAAACACAGCCAGCCTCCTGACTTTTTTCAAGTTATAAATGCTGTAGAAAATTCTAGTTTCAACACCAGAAAATGTTGTCTCCTGTTGTTCAGAGTGACTCCAGATGCTGATGTACTTAGTTACACAGCACAAGTAACCCAGCTGGAATGAAAAGGCAAGGTAATTGAGTTTATATTCATCTGTCAATATTCCTAAGGGATAGACTGTTCAGCCTGCCAAGTTTGCTCTGCTTATGCATGCAGAGTGTGAACTTAAACCGATTGGAGCTTCCGATAGTAGATTCTCCCTGGTGAATAGGGGATTTCTTCTGCTGTAGTGTGGTGGAGGCGGCGTGATTCCTTCTACCATAACCACTCCCCCATGTCTCACAATATCAGGAGATGGACTGAATGTTTGGCAGGGAAAGAAAGAAAAAAATCATGGTAGAACTGAGTTTTTCTTCATCAAATGTTCACCTGGCCCATGTCCCATTATCAGAGGAAAAACCTTCAGCTTCTTCCTCGGCTTTTCTATGCATCTTACTATTATAATATCTGGGAGATTCACATGCATTTCTTCATCTTTCTATTCTAGTGAAGTGAAGGGTTGTCATCCCTCTATGTGAAACAGAACATGGGGATCAAAGCAAAATGTTCCTTTTAACTTTGGATGAGCAGTCTGGGACAGCTGTGAGCAAACATTTAGAATAATAGAATCATAGACTATGCTGAGTTGGAAGGGACCCACAAGCATCATCAAGTCCAAGCCCTGCTTCTACACAGGGCAAGCCCAAGAATCACACTATGTGCCTTAGACTGTTGTCCAAATGCTTCTTAAACTCTGGCAGTCTTGGTGCTGTGACCACTTCCATGAGGAGCCTGTTCCAATGCACAGCCACCCTTTAGGTGAAGAACCTTTTCCCAATATTCAGCCTAAAACTCCCTTGACACAGCTTCAGGCCATTCCCTTGGATCCTGTCGCTGGTCACCAGAGAGAACAGATTGGTACTTGCCCCTTCACTTCCCCTCATGAGGATGTTGAAGACTGTGATGAGGTCTCCCTTCAGTTGTCTCTTCTCCAGGCAGAACAAACCTCAGTCACTCAATGTATGGTCCCCAAAACTGCCCCCAGCACTCAAGGTGAGGCTGCCCCAGTGCAGAGCAGAGTGGGACAATCTCCTCCCTTGCCCGGCTGGTGATGCTGTACCTGATGCCCCCAGGACAGGGTTGGCCCTCCTGGCTGGCAGGGCACTGCTGACTCAGATTCAACTTGCCATCGACCAGGAGCCCCAGGTCCCTTTCCTCAGCACTGCTTTCCAGCCTCTTGTTCGCCCCGTTTTCAAATAACTTGCCTTTTTTTACTTGACATGGCTTTGTATTTGACTAACTGTCATCCCTTATTTAAGATAGTTCCATAGGGGATCTCCACGTAGCTAGGCCATTCAAACAATAGCAAACTCCATCCCAAACACAGGAGCAAGTCAATGCCTGTAGCAGAGCAGACATACAAGACACGTGTGACAGAATAACCAACTATGGCCAACATTCAGTGCATGTTGGAAATATATGAAAGAAAAAGCAGAAAAGATGGGAGAATCTGTGAAACAAAGGAACAAAAGATTATTCGATCCTGTGGTCTGGGACGAAACCAGGGAATGTGTCTCTGAGGAAAATTGAAATTAAGAGCCTCTTTAGCTGAGCTCTGTGTGGCAGGAGCTGGTAAGGACAAACAAAGGAACTGCCTTCTGATCTTTGGCTTCTGAGCCATCTGAGGAAACAGTCTTGTAACCAACTCAAGGGAAAAGTGGCTCCACCACAAATTTCTTCACGCAGTAGAAACAGCCCTCAGCACATTGGCTCCAATGCCATGTTAAGGCACAAGTGCATACACAAAAGCATCTGGCTCCCAATTGGAAATGCAGGCGCCAACAGCAGCTGCCAGTGCACAGCAGGTTTGCTGATATGGGTAGGATCCACCGTGTGCATACTATGTATCTGGCAAAGACAGGTGCAGCAAATGTTAAATGTCTGATTTAAAAGTGGGAGGACTCAAAAACCACAAGTATGGGAAGCCAGGATGGTTTGTGCAGGCACGTCAGAGTTACCTTCACACATGTGCCATGACCAGGGCTGCTTAGCTGGGCTCCCCCTCCTGAGCTTTCCTGTTCTTGTTGCCATCAAGTGTCCCACTGACAAATCTGGCCTGGGCAGTGGCAAGCTGTAGTTTCCCTCAGGATCCACTGTGAGAACCAGGGCTTTCACCACAGGTGGTGGTGTCTGTGATGAGTAAGTAACCTTACAGATATGCAGAAACCAGTCCTGAGGAACCAGCACTCAATCCATATCACCAAGCGTAAGCAGAACTCACTGGCCCAAGCCTCCTGGTCTCTCCTGCAAAGAAGATAGGCAAGACTGAAAAGAACTGTGGGCAACTGGGAGGGGGCCAGACACCCAAAGGAAGCCGAGTCTGAGTGCCAACAGTTGAGACCCTGAGACTTTCTGAGCTCAGGCAGCTGCAGGTCTAGTTGCTGAGCCTCTTTCTTGTGTGCTTTCCCATGAATGAGGGACACTTGTGCTGGCACCAGCACATCTCAGACCAGAAACCATAGTTAGAGACCTCCCTCTTCATATCCATAGGGATCCTCTGTTTGTATCTGAGAGCAGTGACAGGGTGGTGGTAAGAAGAGGACCATCTCCAGTTGTGCATAAGCATGCTGTGCAGTGGCACCTGGAAGCAAATACCAGAGTGCCCTAGTCAGCGTGGGGTATGTGTATGAAGAATGTCAGAGCATGCAGTGGCATCGCCCTGGGTGTAAGGGGCTTTGGGCAGGGTAACTGGGTCATGCAGTAAAAAGCACATTTCCAAGGGTCCTGGGTATACTCTGTGGGGCTCGGTGGGCCCTTGCCAGTCTGACAGCCATTGCAGCTGAGGGATCTCCTGTTACTCCCATGCCTCAGACAGCCATCGCCTCCAGTGAGAAACAGGGAAATGGGAGAGGCAAATGAGTGAGAATGGGGTAAACAGTATTTTGCTCAAACTGAAGTGGGGAATGTCCTTGCTCAGCAGTTGTTCTCAGCTACCCCAGTGTCCCTGGGCAAGCTCCCTTCAGAAAAACAGAAACTGATCCAGGCCAACATCTTCTGTAAGAGAGAGCAAAGAGGAGACCAGGATGGGAGAGCAAAAAGATTCACCCCTTTTCAGGCTGTGTTCCTCAGATTTTGTTGCTCATCCTCAGTTCAGCCCAAGGTAATAATCACCAATGGCATTTTCCTCACTTTGTATAGTGCAGGAGAAACCTGGGTTTCAAGCCTTTGGCAATTCCTCAGAGGGTGGATGCACACTGTCCCAAAACAAGGGTTCTTCCTTCCTGGGAAAGCAAATCCAGCAGTCCAAATTGGAGTTAGAGAAGCAAATATATTTACATAAAATGCATAACACATTATAATAATAAAATAAATAATGAATTAAATTTATGATTTGTAAGTTATAGTAATAAAATATGAACTATTTATGCAAACCAAAATTCTTAATCTCCCAGAGGCAAGTATCAGTGCATGGAGAAACTCTTTTGAGGTGCCCAGCAGCACTGACACCAAGCAGCAGCTCCATACTTTCCCCAGGAAGGTGTAAGAGCACAAATAGGCCAGCAAACCTGGAAGCACATGAAGTAATTTTCCTAGCTGTTAGTGTAGGTTACTGTGCCCTGGGTGTTATTGCCAGTTCCTGGCAGATTTGCTGGTCACCATGCCCCAATATGCATGTTCGTGCTTCCAGTTTCTGTTGTGCTTTTCTGCCAAAGTCACTTCTTTCCCACATGAACTGCTGTGGAGTAAGAAAAAAGGCAGCAGCCCAGAGGGACAAAATGAAAGGCAGTGAAGAGCCTTGTGGCCTACCTGCTTTCTTTTTCTTCCCTCTCCAAGCCAAAAAGTTCCTGAGCTTGAGCAAACCTAAATGTAACTTGGCACCAGAGCAACAGATAAATGTCAGTATTTTCCCTGGCAGCTAGAAACAAAACTGTCCAAGGAGAGTTTTCTCTTAGAGGATGGCCTCCCTGCTGTGTAGCTTTCTCACAGGCTCTATGCATCCCCCAGAGGGCAGGTGAGTGGGGTTTTCCTCCCCGTGCTTGCATCAGGGGAGCTCTAAGAGCTGCCCTGGTGCTGGGGGTAAAGCTGCTCCCTGGTATGAGCTCCCCAAGAGGTGGTGAACATGGGAATGTATGTGCACATGGGGAAGAGCAGGCACAGCAACGTTGGCTGCCTGATAAAGCCACCCTGAGCTCTGTTATCACTATGGGGTATGCTTACAAAAAAGAGAAGGCTAATGTGATTCAGAGTAGTCAGAGAAGACAATTTACAGACCTACCTCTTTTGAATGCTGCAGAAAGAAAGAAAAGCCTTATGGCAAGTTGAAGCAGCCTGTGAAGTGTAGCAGGGTAAATAACTCCTTGCAAGCACCAGTGGAAACAAAAACAGGATCAACAGCTGCTCTACCCAGCTCACAACTCGTCCTGCCTACTCCAGGTTGAGCCTCAGGCTGATGCCAAGTTCTCTTGCTTTGGAAGAAAATGCTTAACAGTTTGATCAACTGAGATTGCTGGATAGCATCTCTTGCAGTTACACAAGCATTTCAGGAACCAGTAGGAATTATGGAATGGCCACAATATGGCTGTTATTTCTCATCATCAATATGGATGTACAGAGCTTTGAAGTGCACACTATTTTTAGGTATCTGGATGTACTCCTGATGAAGATTCAGCTTTCAGTCCAGTAATTCTTCTGATTTGATATAATTATTTTTCTCAACATTATTTATGGGTATTTGCCCTTACATTTGTTTCCAAGAACTCTGTCTAGGAATACCACAGCAAAGATACCAGTTTCATCATCAAAGCAAGTAATTAATGTATTCTGCCCTGGATCATTTTTTTCTGTGTAGTTTTACACAGAGAGGAAACTGCAACAATCATGGATGTATGCTGTGGATAAACACTAGCTACCAATTTTTTTTTCAGAAGAATATTGAGAGTAAATTAGGATTATCACAGGAAAAGGACTTGACTTTTTTTTACTGGTACCCATGGGAAATGCTGATCACCTACATGCTTCAGTAATCCAGCATATGTGTGATAGCTCTTGGTTAGTTCCAATTATTCCCTCTGCAGTTTAATCTTCTTCCGCCAAAAACAGAATCCAAGCCCATGTGTACAATTTCCACAGTAACAGCTACAACAAATCAGACACTGTAACATTTGTTTTGAAGGATTCTTCTCCATCTGGTGGTAAGGGGACAAATCAGAGAGAAAGGCCATATCATTCACCAATTGGACAACAATTGCTTGGCTGGTATGAGCCTTATGCTCCCTGCACGAGCAGCAGATCTACAATTACTGCAGTCAGAGTTTTCTTAATATCTGGGATGAAATCCTAGCTATCAAAGTGAGAAAATTTTCTGTCCTAAATGGAGGAGTATTTCTTCTCATTATGTACACTGCTCAGAACTGGGGTGATGAATAGCAGGCTTGCTTAGCAAAAGTCAGATTAGGAGAACCTTCTGTGTTTAGAAATATTTTATTCACCATAAGTCTTTTTAATGGGCTGTTGACTGATCTCTTCACTTCAAAAAGCAGTAAACAAAGTAGCCTGTTGGTTCATATGTCTGGACATGAGAGGTGACAAATGACATCTTCCAACTTGCAATATGCCAGGTTTGCAACCTGCAGTCTTCTATGCAAAGACTGTGAAATACAGCTTTGAGTTGTTTTACATAAGGACTTCACTGTGGGACTGTCTAAGATACAACACGACATTTCCAAAAGTGGAAAGAGCTACACAAAATTACGTGGTCCCCTAGAGTCTGAGTTGATTTGAAGCCACAAAGTAAACCCTGGAGTTCTGTACTGACTCCACGTACTGAAGCTATGAAGTTACACTTCCTCTCTCTCCAGTAACCCTACCAACAACTACTATTTTCAAGCAGAAGACATTTTCATTTAAGATCAGGATTTCTCTCAATGCTACTCACTATTGCGCATGCAGCTAAGACAAGCAGTCTTTGCAGCTGTCATAACTTTCATTCCACAACGAAACTGAGGAGATGTTTGTTAAGTATCAAACTCCAGTCCTTGGGACAATTAACGTCTTGGCAAGTCTCCTGCTGTGATATCTGGTGGACAGTCATCAGTACATCAAATTATGCATGCTTGCAATTTGATCTTGACCAACGCAATTTCCTTCCCCTCTTTAGGAATTCTTTCACTGCCTTTATGCCCAAGGGATAGATGGAAAAGATAACTGTACACAAAGTGCTTCAGCTCTGAAGCTAAAACTGAAAAGATAATTTTACTTCTGTTTATACTGCTACTTTGCTCTACAAAAATCATCTTAAAAATCTGTCAAATTCAGCATTTAAAAAAAACCCTACAGGAAAATATATTTCCATTTATCCAAACTGGCCCTTTTGTAGTCTATTGTAGCCTATATAAGGGACAATGGCTTATCTACGGCAGAAAGGCAAAATGACACACACAGAGTTGTGATTTGATAGAATTTTCATCCTATAACTTGATGCTTTTTAAGCATTTAAGAGAGCATATTTGAATTAACTGACTATAGAAATTATCTTAAATGTACAAGCAATATCAAGAGGCAGGAGAACACACAGGCTGGTTTGCCTCTGCCACAAGTTACAGAGCACTTCAGAGTTCATATTATACAGGCCAGAGTAATCTTGTTTAGTAAAAAAAAAAAAAAAAAAAGAAAACTTCTCATGAAGCAGATAAGAACTTTATTGTCAATAAAAATATTCTGGTTTACATTATTATTCATATTTGTATGGTATCTGTAGAAATAATTTTTAGGTATTTGTGAAATTTGACATCTTTTGGAAAGTTTAACATCTTTATTACTTTCGGCAGACCTTTGAAATTCAAAGTAATTCATCTCAGAGACAACATTTTTCCTGTGTTGTGTGAATTCCTGTGTGAGAGTCATTGAGATGGAAACTGTTGGGAACTACCACTGCTTTTCTCTTGTTGGTTTCTCCAGGAAAGGTCAAGGCAGTCTGCCAGTATAGTAATTGGGCAACATCACTGTTTTAAAGACCAGAGTTCTTCCTGACACTGAAACAGTAATAGGAGATGAAGCATTAAGAGAAATTGTACAGCAAAAGCAGAATGAAATTTCTGGACTCAATTAAATAGAGATGAAGCTTAAGAAGGTTTAGTATGGTAGAGGAAACAAAAGTTGATTTCTACTAAGTGGTCTTCCAGCTACAGGGTCTGGATCCAATAACTCCTACTTATGCCTAACACTCCAAATCTGATTAATTAAATGTCTCAATGACTCAATAAATGGCAAGAGTCTGTGTTTGTCTATACATGCTGCAGGGGACTTCCCTCCTCTAGCTTTTTTCTCCCTTGAAAACAAGCTAGAACATCCAATTCCCTATGCCCCAGTCATTAAATAGTGCCACTTAAGCTACAGTGTCGTTCCTGATACATTAGAAAACGGCAGATTTAAGACTCTCTGGGCAATCTTTTTTTGTCCCTCCCCATGTGCATATGTTTTCTTACAAACCCTTCCATGACACAGTCATATTTTAGATTTTCCCACAGGATGCATGCCTCATTCTGTACAACACAGGATAATCACACCCAGTGGCAGAAAGAAATTAGCATAGCAATCTTAATCTGGTATTTCCTAATTTTCCTAATTTCCTTATCCTTCCATGTTTGGCTGCACTAACCTAAACAATATTCTTTTAATGGAATTTTTTAATGTTACCGTTTAAATATATATGTATGTGCATTTGTGTATCTCTCCATCTATCTGAATCTGTTAATGTATTGGTAAACACAAAAGAAAAAGATAAAAGTTGTTTGTTTTTAATTCTTTCAGAACCGTTTGATCTCTCAGCGCTTGTTTTAGCAGCTGCCTGACTGTTTTTCCTCATATGTAAACTTCAAAGTCAACCAGAGGTCAAAACTCTGGACAAAGACAGAATAAGGAAAACAGTGGTGACTGGCATATGCGATGGGAAGAAACAGAGGAGCTGGGTTGTAGATTATTGTGTTTCTGGACACAGCAGGGGGGGAAATTATCTACCTCTTGGACATAACATTTCCTGATCAGAATGTTTGCAATAGTTGTCGAGGCCTGATACTTGTCTGGAAATGTATCTCACAGAGAAATGAAGGGTACAGCCATGCACAGAAGGACTTGACATTCACTGCTATTCTTGGTTCAAGCAGTCTGAAAATAGCTTAATAGATTACTGTAAAAATGCTGCAGAAAAACAGCTGGTTTCTGTTAAATGCAGAGGGTTTCAGGGGTGGGTATTGGTTTTGATTCCCAATCTGTTATTTGCTGTTTCTGGTCATAGGAAAATCAAAGGAAGTGCAAGTCCTGGAGAGCCAGCTTCTGTAGCAATGTGGAGCATTTTCTGTAGGCATGTGCAGTCGTGGTACAGGATGTGTCTTCAGTTCATGCTTTTTTTTTTCCTTCGGGAGAACATCTGCCTTTCCCTCCTTCATCTGTCTGTGGAATCAGGCCCCTGCTTGTGCAGAGCCCGGCAGAGGGCCACGAGCAAGAGAGAGTCCCTCTGGCTGGGGGTTGTAGCCTTGCAACTTGCCTGGCACCTGGTAAAACAGCCTGCAGAAATTGGGAACACCTTAGTGATTCACACATCCTCGAATCAGCTCCTGCCAACAGAGTCGCTGGAGAGGCCCAGCAGAGGCAGAGGTGGATTCCTCCATATGCATGTGTGTGCGTGTGTGTGTGTTTGGGTTGGAAGGGACTTTTATAGGTCCTCAGATTTTATGTAGATTATGGGAATTTGTTTAAATGACCTGCAGAATAATTTGTTCTTAAAAAAAAAAAAGTCTTTACCAGTTTAACCAACAGGAAAGATGGAAAAGGGACCAGTGCCAATGCATCTCCCCCAGTCTTCATTTTCCTAAGTTTTGCTTTTCCTACAGAAGGCTTAAAAATATGTGATTTGTACCATACAGGCCAGAACCAGGTATCCCTGAAGGCATCCCAGGAGGTAGGAGAACCCTCAGCAGTGTAAAATCTCAGCAATATTATGGGGGGATTGAAAATACCAAAGCAAACCTCGTGATCCTTCTGCAGGATACTGGTGGCAAAAACTTGAGTAACAAGTTACTCAAATAATTTTAATTATTGTTATTATTAAATTATTTCAATTATTTCCCTCAAGTATAGTAGCTTGTATTTGTTGCTTCTTCTACTCCCACATTAAAAAAAAACCCTCAAAAACCCAAACAAAAACATGCCCAGGTTCTAGTTAAGCTAAAATTCAGGCTGTGAAGCCTGGGACTGTAAGCTGTGCTGAGCGACATTGTTTTAACAGACACAAGAAAGACACTTTTTAGCTCAGGGAAGCAGACAAACTTTTCCCGGCTGCATGAATAGCAGGCAGAGATGTAGCCTGCCACTGGGGGGGAAAAAAGGTGTGGATGGGCTTCCTTGCAGCTTGTGGGATGGTAAATGAGTAAGAGATGAAGAGAAGGAAATGCGATGGGCCTGGCTGGCTAGTGCGACAGGCAGAGCACACCTTTCTCCTACTGTGAGCCACCCTGCAAGGGCTAAGGAGAATTTCACCCTTGAAACTCCTTCTAATTAGAGGAATATAATTAATGTGTGGCTTACTGTCCCTTGTTAACATGACCAGAGGCAAAATTATTCTCTGTAGCTTCTCACTCAGTGACCTTTTTCTACATAGTTCAAGGCCATTGAACATCATGCTTTCCCTTAATCAGCTTTCTACCAGTTTTTGTTTTAGCTGAGTATTAATTTTCAGATTTGCTTCAATGAGTTCTGCAAGAATTAAAATTGCACTCACTATTTATCATAAATCCACCATTTCTCTGCCATTAACACCACTAAGTGAAGAAAAAAGAATCCAGCAAGAAGTTGGTGAGAGAAAAGGAAGAAAAAGTGTGAAGCATCTCTGCAAAAAGCCATGTAGGGAAGGGATGTAAGTGGTGTAAAGAGCAGCTGAAGAGATGCAGGACAGACCAGCTGGAAAACAAAAGCAGAAAGGCTGCTGGAGCAAAGCTGGCTGTAGGCGGCCCGGATGCGAGGAAGGGGAAGTGGGAGCAGAAATGAGAGCAGGGAGTTTGTGTTTGGTCTTCAAGCAGAGGGTGAGGAGCTTGCAGCAAGGAATTAAAAGACAGGAAGGAAGCCAGTGAGGGCAAATAAAGAGTGGAGATATCGTTTATGTAGTGAGAAAAAGATTACTTTAGGGGTAGCATTGGGCATCATGTGCTGGTGGACTGCATAACATGTAATCAGCTTGAAGAAGCAGCCGTGATTCTTCAGGAGACAACCTAGAAAAGAATACTGTGGCTTAATTTTAATCCTTTTTTAACCCAGGGTCTCTCCATATAAAGGATGAGCATTGTGTTTCCCTGAGCACTAAATGGAGTGCGTTGTGTTTTGTGACTTGTCATTGATTCTAAATGCCTTTTGTGTTTCGGGGCTCTGAAAACAAAGGTCAAGTACTAGCAAATTCTGTTTTCTGTGAGAGATTTAATTAAATCCTAAGGACAAAGGCAGAGCACTGGAAACAGCTATTGAGTGTGAAAGATGGGTAAATTTGCATTACCATTTCTCTATATCAGTTTGCACATAGCTTTGTAATTAGGTTTTTTGTTTTGTTTTGGTTGGTTGGTTGGGGTTTTTTTGTTTGTTTTGATTGACAGTAGAATAAATATTTTAAAAGTCAAGGTAAGTCTTACAGATGTTATTTTCTGCATGTAAGTTGTCTAATACATGCTTGGAAAAAGATATGAGGAAACAGAGTGAGGAAGCACATAAAATAGGATGGAACAATTTCTGAATATAGGTTTGGCCTAGTAATTTAGTGAGTTTAAATTGTAGGGCTGGAAATGGACTGGGCTGCCTAAGCGGTTTTTATCCTTTATGGACAATAGCAGCAAACGAGAGGCTTTCAGCAATTAATAGCATACTGCTAATCACAACTTACTCATGAATAACCTGAGTAAACTGCTCAGGTGCTGTGGAAGGCTCTGGAGCCAGAGGGGAAAATATTTTTCACTTGTTCAATATCAAGGCATTATTGTATTAGTCTGCTATGCTTTGGAGGGTCTGAATTTTGCCATGCCAACCTATTTTTTCTCATGTAAATAACAAAAAATGAATTAACATATTAAGAAAAGCCAAGTTATTGAAACTGAATGCAGCTAATTTACTGGCAGACAGAAACCAAGAGATGCCTCATGGCCGCCCCAACTGATCCTTCAACTTAACAGGTGATAAGGAAGGAATTCTTTTTCTGCTATTGATAAGACCTCTGAAGCAAAGAGTATTACCTTATAATTTAGCCATGCTAGTGCGTGAAGTTGGGAAGATAGACATGGTGAAGTCATATGTCTATGGGAGCAAGAAACCATCCAGTTTACCCACAATTTTGAAACTATGTATGAGTAATGCAGCTCCTTCTCCCAGTGTCAGATTTGACGTACAGGAAAAATCTCACAGACAGTGGGTCTAAAACCAGACAAATCAGAACATGCCACAAGAAAGGACAAGTTGAGGACCTGGAGGCGCAGAGCAGATCATGCTCCAGTGTCCCAAGTCCACTGGGGGATTACCCTTCCAGAGAAAAACTTCAATTCTCTGCAGATGCAAGGCGGGGTGTATTTCATAGGGGGGCAGCCCCCATGGCAGTCAGACTTTGGAGGTCACAATGAACCCACTACAATTTATCTGGCAGTTAATGGATTGGATTGCCCCCTGGGGTAGACCTGCTAGGCCCTCTCTGTTCCACTAAGGCATTCTCTCTAATAAATAAGCTTTTGTGCTGTGCCAGGTGGTCTTCTCCCATGCTTCCTGCACGGCTCTGCACCTCTGTGCAGAGACATCTTGCAGACATCCCTGCCGGCAGACATGACTCATTCTGGGGAGTCTGCATGTGGGGTTTTGCAATAGTCTGATCAGGACATGAAAAAAGACATTAACGAAATGTGTGTTCAGAAGTACAAGGCGCCCCACCATGCTCACATAGATGTCATAAAGATGACTGCTGTGAAATGATCTGTTGGCTGCCCAGGGTGAGGTGGGGGGATTAAAACCTCCACCCAGCTGAGAAGAATGGTGGCTAATAGCTGATTGTCTCCTGCACTGCACAAGACACACATTTCTTTCCTCATTTTCCCATGGTGTGGCATTACCTCCAGTGCCTTGCAGGTGCTTCCCCTCAGATTCAATCCAGTCTAAAGAAGCCCAAATGAAAAGCTGGATCTCATGGCTCACATCAAACGAAAGGGGGGGGAACTTCAATTTAACAAGATGCAGAGCACACACCCTTCTGGAAGGGGATGCTCTGGATGCAGGTTTGCAAAACTGATTTAAGGACAGTTGCAGTTATTGCTGTGTGAGTGAGGAGTCTGTGATGTTTCAGTGCCTTTTAAGAGTGAGTCAAGAAGGCAATAATAACAACTAACCAAAAAAAATCGTTTGGTCATCAAATAGTAGAAATACTGGCCACAAGAAATTCTTGCCATGGTTGTCCACAGTGCAGATAACATCACTGACCACTGACTGCTATAAGTGCATGATTTTTTATAATTGGATGGATTCCTATATTCAAATTACTGCATACAAGTAAGTACTACAAGTCCTTACTACTATATCCAAACTATAACAGAGTTCACGTTTCCTTCTGTGAAAAGGTCTTGTGTTTATCCAACTTCAAGTAGCTCCCAGCAGGCCCCTGTGGTATTGGTGCCATCATTTTCTACACACGTAGAAAGCATTATGCTCCCAGCACTGTGGAATGTCCATAGAAATTCAGACCATGTCCACACTGTGCTCAGCAGATGTGATGGTGTAATCCAGCTGACTGAGAAACAACTGCATGAAGCTGCAGCAACATGGGGTTTGGGGCCTGGGCAAGTAACATGATGGTCCGTGGAGGCTGATTGTGTCACTGTAGGTGCCTCAGCTAGCTGGCTAAAAACTAGCTCAGGTAAGTCTGGAGGTACGGAATTGTATGTCCCTTTTCTGCATGCACATTGACAGGCAAAGGGATAAACTTCTGGTCTTATGACCTGGGGCTAGCAGGTAACTCATATTACCTGCTATGACTTCAGCCAGCTGGATGATACCATCACATCTATCAGCATGGTGAGGATGTGGTCTAAGTTGCTGTGGATATTTTACAGTGCAGACAGTGTACCATTGCTACCTTCATAGGAATATAAAATGATGGCATAGCCACCACCAAGGAGTGCTGGGAACGACACCAAGGAGTGCTGGGAACTACATAATATCAGGTAAACAAAAGACATTTCCATTAAAACAAACTCAAACTCCATAATAATTTGGACATAGTACTTACAGTTTCAATAACCTGTTTAAAAGAACTTACTCTAGTTCTGAGTTATTCCAGAGTTTCACCAAAGCTTGGCACCAAAAAGGAGTGATTGCAAAGGTGCGGTGATATAACTCTTTACAAATACTGCTTTGCATATGCATGTTCCCACCTTTGTTTTCATTGTACGAGACTTCTGAGGGACAGCTTTGTTTGCCACAGTACCTTTTGTTTCTATGGTAAAGGTTCTAGAACATCAGCCAGAGGCAATTTTGCAAGTATTCATATGGCCATGGGCCATGACCGAGTCAATCATCTTGTACTTTTTTTAATCCAATGTTTTATAGAGAAGCCTCATCTATTCTTGTTTTGCAGAGGCAACTTAGGACAATGGTGACATTCTCCAGTCCTGGTGGATGGGCTTTATTTGACCCTGGAAAAAGCAAATTGAGTTGGATCTTTTTTCCCCTCTGCCAAAAAACTGTCCTCAAGAAGGTATTACTTTGCTTCTACTACGCTTTTGAAATAGCCTGTTCCCGGCCTGTAGTGTTTCCCTTTGTCAGATTATTTTTGCTATCATCAGATTAGGTGTCTTTAGAATCACAGAATGGTTTCTGTTGGAAAAGACCTTTAAGATCAGTAAGTCTAACCATTAACCCAGCACTGCCTAATCCACCACTAAACCATGTCTCGAAGTGCCGTATCTGCATATCTTTTAAATACCTCCAAGGCTGGTAACTCAAGCACTTCCCTGGGCAGCCTGTTTCAATGCTTGACAATCCTCTTGGTTTGTCAGGAAGAACTTTTTCCTAATATCCAATCTAAATCTTCCCTCATGCAACTTGAGGCCATTTGTTCTTGTCCTATCTCCGTTCTCCATTTCAAACAAGGCAGTTCTGGGGATTTGAAGTAACAATAATTATTATAAATAATAATTATAATAATAAAGAAACAAAATAATGGTGTAAAACTGATATAAAATACTTCTGAGTATCAAGAGTTGAATTACCCAACAGACTTGCATAGCAATTTACCACAGGAAGTAGGAAGTTTGGTGTCTTTTTTCTTCAAGAGGGGATGAAGAGAAGAATAAGAAGAAAAAGATTAACTCTTTAATGAGAAAGAGCTTGCTCACACTTTCATACACATTGTTTTCTGTCTATGATCACACCTATAAAATTTTCATTTCTGGGGTTTGGGTTGTTACGGCCAAGTGAAAACAGAATTATAATAAAAGTCAATATATAAATCATCTCTGTTGTCTAAGACTAGACTCTCTCAAACCTTATAGATGTGTTCTATAGCAGCAGAGTTTTCCAAACAAAACAACAGTGTTATAAAATAATGATTAACTGATTGCCTAGTGGCATGAGATTAATAGAAGAATTTGAAAATATCCTGAATATGAACAAAATCAGCTTCTGGGATTTGGTTATGAAGATCCACCAAAAAATTACTAAGTTGACTCATTTATAATTCCTGCAGTTGCAGTGAATTTGAATTATTTTTCAGTGACTAAACATTTTTTTTTTTTAAATATCTGGAAGATGTGAAACACATGCATTTTTAAAAACTGCATATTTAATGGCACTTTGAGTGCATTTAATTTAAGACAAGACATGCAGAATCTCATGAAGCTTCATGGTATAAAAGCAGTTGTCTATAACTTGTATTGAGAATCTTCACACTGTGAGTGTCAGGAATGGCAACTTCTGCCGTTCTGTCCCAAAAAGGATCATATGGAGCCCTCTCTGTTTATACGAGCAAAATTATGAGACGTGTCATTTAGAGTTGATTATCTGAAAGCCTGCAACTGTTAAATATTTCCCAGGCCCAAGATAGAAAGCATGACTTTTTATGCATTTGTCATAGTCTTCATCAGAGCAAAGCATTTACAGGGAGTGTAGATATTTAGGACAGCATACATAAAAACAAAGCCAGGGCAATTAAAGCTAGTTTACTTTTAAACACAGCCCAGTTTACTTTTAACTTTTGTCTTCAGAAGAGCTATTTGAGCAAGGACTGCAAAACTAATCCAACCACAGGAAATGTGATATGTGTATATCAGGAAAGTAGGAGTAAGGTGAGGTGGGAGAAATTTGTTCTAGGAGGGAGCACTTAGGGTTATGAACGGGAGAAATAAGAAGGAAACTTCTTGATCTCATAGGTGATTCACAGTTAACAAGATAATAGCAGTGTAGAAAATCAGCTTCATGATAGCTTTTAAGAGGTCTAAAATGATGATAATCACTCTACTTTTAATGGAAATACATATTTATTTATATTTCCATTTATACAATGGAAATATATAGACACAAAAGATAGATAATTTCTGTTTATGTCCTGGTAGATGAGACCATCAGGAGGTTACTTTTTAGCTCCTGCTTTAATATCCTCTACATTTCTGAAACCTTCATTTTTTCAGGCAATTTTTTTCCCACAGTTTTTCTTTGACTTTGAGTTGAATTTGTTTGGCTTTTTTAAGATTTCCAACAAGAAGTACTTGGGCCATTTTTAAGCCCTGGGATAGTGAAAATAAAAAAGCTTTTTCCCAGGGTAAAAGAAGAATTTCTGGCATCTTGACATTTTCTGTATCCACCAAGTGGCTTTAATGGGAAAACAGTATTTGCCACGGAAATGGTCCTTACTGAGGTATGAAGCTTTCAGCATTCCAGTGGAATTTTGATTTGATTTCAAATCAGTCTTGTGAGCTTTTGCCATACGTTGGTTACAGGCCTTTTTCTGCACTTTTAAAGCATAAAAGCAGAGGGAGCCTGTGCTGTATATGCACTTGTGGCTGATGTTGGCCTGAGCCATATGGTGACCAGATATGGGGGTTGCTATCTATCTCTGGGCTCACAGCTCCCCTCCTTTCCAGATACAGCAGAAGCTACTTTGGGAGTGTCTATGCTGTTTATACAACGATGCCCTTGTCTGCTGGCAGCAAACGCATCTGTGTTTGTGCTCGAACAGACAATACCATCCAGTTTACTTCCTCCCTTAGAGCAGTTTGTTTTCAGACCGGATCCTCTCCATCAAACTGAGCCATTAAGTTCCAAAAGGTGATTATTTTTCCCCCCCGCTATTTCTAGCTTGTTCAAGAACATGCAACAAAGTTTCAGATTTGGATGCCCCATTTCTTACTCATCGCTCACCACTCGCAGGCAGCGGGAGCAGGTTGTCCTCAGGGTTCCAGCACTAGGTGCAAAAGGAAGTACTACAGGTGCTTGAAAATGCTCTGTAATAGGGAACAGCAGCAACCACCCTCTGTTGGGAAGCTGGGATACATTGGAACAGACAATGGAGCCTCACACCTTTATTAAATCTGGTGACATGCAGGAAAAACATATTTACATATGTATAGGTGTATGTTGCACTGTTTCAACATTAAACATGTGTTTGCCAAACAGATGTTTGAAAGATACTGCTTTTTTTAAGAGTCTACCCATAAGAAATTCTCTTTTGATCTATTATATGCAAAAGTGTCTTCTCGTGGTAGCAGTTCTTAATGCCTAGGCCACTTCTATTCTATTCTATTCTATTCTATTCTATTCTATTCTATTCTATTCTATTCTATTTCTGTTACAGGTCCTATGTTTTGCCTCATCCAGAGCCAGGATGATTGTTCTCAGCATACTAAGTTATGACTAATATCTCTCTCATTTCTTTACTTTCTCTCTCCTATTTGTAGGGCATTTTAATATGTTCACTACTCAGACCACCTTGCACCTCAAGCTTAGTCTGTAATTCCTTGAGGAGTCTTTTCAGTGCATAGGTGAGCCCCCAGAGGAGTAGAGGGGGCTGCAGTGTAGTCACCACCATGACTGCAGCTTTAAATCAGCTACTTTACAACCACCAGCATTCATTACCTAATGCAGCTTTTATATTTCAGGCTTTGCAAGCACACTGAGATCCTGAGATCAATGCTAGTGTGACTTTATCATTACCTAAAGTCAGTGCAGATATGTCTGCTTGAGCATCCATCACACCTTTGCCTGAAGCAGGAAGCTCCTGCAAATGGCCTGTTGCACACATGGGCTTTAGCAGTGGTAAAATATTTTGCCCAGAGACTGGATTTGTTGACCAGTTTTCATCCCAGGGCTTTGAGCCACACAGGCCTGTGCTATTAACTGTCCCTAGGACTAGAGCAGAGGCTAAACTGAGCCAGTTTTGCAGGGTAAAGAAGAAGAGAGGGTGGTGGACCAAAGGCAGGCTTAACATAATGTGATTTAACTGCTGAAGGTTTCACGCTGACTAAATCGGAAGCTGAATGTGAGGGGACCTCATGCATTACTAACTTGGCCTAATATGGTGAACAGGATATAGTCTCACTTCTGTCTTGTGCAACTCTTCTGAAGTCAGTAGCTACTTCAGGAACACAAGTCTCCCAGTCTTTTCTCTCATTCTGAGAGTGTATGCCTTTTAAAGATGCACACTCAGTGACCCGAAAAATGTAAACGGCCTTTGACTTTATTAGAAGCTCTTTTGCTTAATTTTTCTTAGCTTTTTCACAAGAGGATGGAAGTTACAGTACCTGCTCAGAGAGGGCTGAGCCAGTACTTTGAGTATTCCACTGCTCTTGTGTTCTTGCTGTTTGCTGAATTTTCCTGAAATGGGCACTACTGAATCCTCTTACATGCACAGTTTTATTACTCTCATGTACAAGAATGTTATTTGCACAATAAACAGTATTACTTGTACTTTTTTATCAGCATTTTACTACAGTTTAGAGGAAGCCAATGTAGTCATTCAACAGTTTATTGATATTCTGTATTTAATATGAAATTTCAATCTCTGCCAAACAATCAGCTCATAAGTCAGTGTCAATTTGTATCACACAAAAATCAGGAACATTTAAATATGTTATGAAACAGGCAAGACAACATGGATATGGGGACTACAGTTTTGGTTTTATTAGGATTATCAGCTTGTTTACTATGTATGGACATCAATTTACATAGAGACACTTTCAAGAATTAGAAACTACATGCTTCTGAAGAGAGAAAAAATGATCTTTCAGGCTTGCATGCTTTATCAGTGCAGTGTTATCAGGTCATGCATCTGTTGAGTAACTCCTATTTCACTCAACAAAACCTAGCTCAATTCCAAAATACATGACACAACAAATGCAACAAGAAGTAATAACCCATTTTTAGTTTATTATCAGGAAGATAAAACAAAACAATTCAATGTTCAAGAGTTCAATGCACTGGTTGGTTATGTAGGATGGGGATTTGTATGATTTCTAAGTGGCCAATGCTAGAAATATGCAAATTCCTAATCATATAGATGCAAATAGTCTGACTGACATTTGTGAAAATGGGCTTCAAGATCCCAGCATGTGAATGAGTGTTCTCTGGATTAAAAACTATTACATTACACTCTCAAGTTACAACATGAGTACTTTATCACATGAGACATTTAACCCATACCTGCTTTTGAAAATTAGAATCTATTATCCTTTATGAGTCTGGCAGCCAAAGCCTCCCTTTTACAGTTTCGAAGCAGTGCTCAGAGTTTCCTAGACAGCTGCATGAGTACCTCCCACACAAATTCTATTCTATTTGAGACAGACAGACAAGCACTTTTAGTCCACCACAGTCGTGAGAAAAGCCCAGTCTGACAGACATGTTTGAAACACACACAGTTTGCACACAGCTGAAGACAAACATGGCAGCTTTGCTCACCACAAACATTGGTAGAGGTTCTCAGGTGTACTGGTCCAGAGGCAAGATCCTTCACTAGCAAATAAACACGTGAGGCTGGGCCTGTCCGATGCCTAGCTCTTGTCTCTCTGTGAATTCTCCAAGGTGCCAAACAATGGGATGGTGCTTCTCTCCACTTACTGTGTGAATCCGGGCCACTGTGAAAAAAAACTGCAAAGAAGCAAAGGGCAAGTGGGAGCAAGACCCGTGTAGCTTTGTTGCAGGGAGATCTGGAGAGGATGCAAGGTGTTTTGTATTTCCAAGAGTACCTGTAAGTTTTCCCATAGACATTGGATAAAACATATAAGTGGCACCTGCTGATCACAGTGGTGATCCTGCCCACTGAGCTGCAGATTCAGGCTTCCTGTTCCGTACTCTATTACAGGCTCATGAATTTTGCATTTTTTCAAGCTAGCCGCCTCAAATCACCCTGCTGAGACCTGGCGTCATCCCTGTGTATGTTTTAATGCCTAAACCAGGTGCTCAAGGGCACTGTGAATTAGGTGCTGTCTCTCTAATGATGATTTTCATCTTGCTTTAGATGAAGACTGCAAGAAGCATTTTCTCTGTATTTTAGAAATTAGTTACTGCATCACATATGAAATGATCCCAAGCCTACACCCTGTAGCTTGCGGAAATGTTCTCTTTGGACTGTGGTTGCTGAAATGGAATATCTGCATTTCCAAGGGCAACCAAAGCCTCTGAATCAAAGGGCTGTGGTACTAGCCAGCACAAAACGAGAGAGCAAGAAATGTTGCTGTAGCCTGTATTTTTGCTTAACTGTACATACTTCTCAGTAGAAAACGAAAACAAAGATGAAGGCTGTGGGTATGAAAAAGCAAAATGTAGAATGCCATTTCTTATTTTTTCTGAATAAAGCAAGACAGGAAGTACTGACATCCAGGACTGAATAGCTCAAATGCTCTAATACTTGGCTATGAATTTGTTTCTTAACCACGACACGGAAAATAACTCATAATGCTAATGATTCAGGTTTGCTACTGGCAACTGTTCAGTGACTAGATATTAATGACTTGACCATCTCTATGCAATTTATAGCGATGTTTGTAAAAATGCTATTGCCATTCATGGAACTGCAGTGGAAGTCAAAGAACCGAACCAGTCCAGTGGCCTCTGTCCAGTAATATTTGAAATCATTACTTCGCTCGAGTCTCAAGCTGAGCCACAGGAGGATCAGGTTGGATATTAGGAGGAATTTCTTCACAGAAAGGGTTGTTAAACATTGGAATGGACTGCCCAGGGAGATGGTGGGGTCACTATTTCTGGAGGTGTTCAAGAAAAGACTGAACGTAGCACTTAGTGGCATGGTCTAACTGACATGGTGGTGGTTGGTCAAAGGTTGGCCTGGATGATCTCAGAGGCCTTTTCCAACCTAATGGATTCTGTGATTGTTTCCTTATTTGAAGAAAAGGTCCCTGTTGTGGTAAGGGTAAGGGTAAGGTTTGAATTGGAAACACCAACACAGGCTGCACAGGTTACATGTTTAATGCTGGTATCTATTCTTTCTGTGTTTGGTGTGCTGCCTTGCACATGGCTCTTGTCTGGACATAAACGGGAATGCTTTGAACTTGTGGCACTGCAGAAGCTGGCCTCTCCTTCCCTGGACAACCAGAATGGCAGAGTGGCTGCGACTGAAATGGATCTCTGGAGGTCAGCTTCTCCGATCCCCCTGATCAGGCAGGACACAACCGCAGGATCAAAGAATGGGTCAGGTTGGAAAGGTACTACAGTGGGAAATCTGGTCCCATCTCCTTGCTCAAGCAGGATCATCTCAGAGCACACGGCACAGGATTGTGCCCATAAGGGTCTTGAATATCTCCAGTGAGGGATCACCTAAGGACCACCCACAGCCGGCTGCCCAGGGCCTGGCTTTTGAAGATCCGCAAGGATGGAAGCCACAGAAGCTCTAGGGGCGACCGTGGCTGCCACCTGTCCCCCCGTGCCCGTGCCGTGCCAAGGCGGCGGGAGCCACCAGCTCTGAGGCGCCTCCGGGGATCCGGGGCGGAAACACGGAGGCAACATCCCCACATGGCACGGGGAGCTGGTGGGACGGGCGCCTTTCCCGGCGGGACGCTGCCCCTCGGCTCCGCGCAATTCCCGCCGGAACCGCCGGGCGGGGGCGGGCACACAAAGACAGCGGCTCCCGGAAGAGGGATCCCGGGATGTCACACCCGCCCCGCCCGCACCGGCGCCGAGGCCGAAGCGAACGCGATCCTGCTGCTCGCTCCCGCCTCTCCCGCTCTTTCCTTCACCACAGCAACGAAGCTGGTGAAAGGTCTGGAGCGCATGTCCCATGAGGAGCGGCTGAGGGGGCTGGGGTTGTTTAGCCTGGAGAAAAGGAGGCTCAGGGTGACCTTATCACTCTCTACAACTCCCTGAAATGAGGGTGTAGCCAGCTGGGGGTCGGCCTCTTCTCCCAGGCAACAAGTGACAGGACAAGAGGGCATGGCCTTTAACTGCGCCAGAGGAGGCTTAGGTTGGACATTAGGAAGAGTTTCTTCACAGAAGGGGTGATTAGACACTGGAATGGGCCGCCCAGGGAGGTGATGGAGTCACGGTCTCTGGAGGTGCTTAAGGAAAGACTGGACGTGGCACTCAGTGCCCTGATCTAGTTGACGTGGTGGTGTCGGTCACAGGTTGGCCTGGATGGTCTCAGAGGTCTTTTCCAACCTAATGGATTCTGTGACTGTTTCTGCGATCCCTTCCCAGGCGCGCGCCTCCTGCGACCGCCTCATGTGCGCGCCCCCGCCTCCTTCACCGCGCGCGCACCTCCTGCCGCTGTCCCGTCCCGTCCCCGCCCGCACCGGAGCCGTTCCCCCGCGCATGCGCCCCGCGCCCCGTCCCGACTGTTCAAACAGGAAGGCGGACATGTTAGCTCTCGCAGGTTCCCTCGCAGCTGCCGGACCTCACGCTCTCTCCTCCCCTTAAGCCGCCTCCTTCCCTCCTCCCCTTTCACGCCGCACCCTCGGGTCGGTCCTGAGGCGGTCCGGGCTGCCGTCCTGTCCCTGAGGCGGAGGGGGGGGGGGCTGAACCGGCGTTGGCAGCGGCGGGAGGCAGGGAGGAGGAGGAGAGAGGAAGAAAGATGCTGCTGCTGCGGCCGCTCCGCCGGTGAGGTGACTCGTCCGCCGCCCGTGGGGGTACTCGCTCGGTGCCTTCCTCGCCCCGTGCCCACGGACGGACCGACCCCACAGCGCTGAGACACGCCGTCGAGAGGATTCCTCTAAGTTTTATTTTTCCATCAGTTTTTGCCTTGTTGGTGTGCCTGCAGGCTTTTGTCTTTTTTCTTTTTCTTTCCTTTTTTTTTTTTTTCCCCCTCTTCTGTTGTTTCTTCTGGTTCACCGGAAAGAAAGCGCGCTCCGGAACCTGGCACCGACCCGCCGGCGCTGCAGCAGCAGGGCGAGGAGGAGGGACCGCTACGCTGGATCCCAGGACGGCTTCCCCGGCTGGGAAAATGGGAATGCTGAGACGGTGGGGCCCGAGCAGAGGAGGGAGGGAGAGGAAACCTGCTGCTGCGGAGCTGTGAGCATCCCGGGAAGCTGCGAGCGTGCCTGGAGGAGCGGGGGGAGAAGCAGCCTCGTGCCCCGCCTGCTGCGGGCTCCCCTTGGATTCTCTGCCCTCTTGACGGGGACTTGCCCCAGAGACTTCTGTGATTGAAGGGATCTCGCAGGAGGCGCTTCCTCAGCCCAGTCCAGGCTGCGTGGTTTCTCTTGTGGTCGCCTGTTCCTGGTTTTGTTTTTTTTTTTTTTTTTTTTTAACACTTTTTCATTTTATTTTATTTTTTTTTTTTAAAACCTTACTTTGCTCTGGAATAAGGGAAACTTTTTATCTCCGGAAACATGTCGACGGGAGAAAGTTTTGAGTCTCGGTTTGAGAAAATCGACGTGACTTTGAAGGACCCCAAATCCGAAGTGAACGTGGACTGTTTGCTGGTGAGTAGGGAGCGCCGATGGGCCCCCGGTCACGTCTCCCCGAATTCCTTACCCTGTGGGACCGAATCTCGCACTCCTAGCTGAGTCACCGCCCTGCTCAGCTCCGCACTGGTGTTTTGTTTACTCAGCTCTGGGCTGAGGGTGCGTGAATGTGTCTGTGTGCCGGGAGAGCGGCTCATGCCAAGGAGGCGCCTGCCCAGCCCTGCCTCACACTTGTCATCTCTCGCTTCGCGCACCGCTCTGTGCCTCGCCGGCTGTCACAGGGGCGGTGGAGCCTTTCCACAAAGGCGGAATTCGTGAGTGCCACTCCTCTGTGTGAGCGCAGGACTCTGATAGCTTTGATACCAATTCTCTCTCCAACAACTTTTTTAAAGACTGAGGTCCTCTTATGCTGTGGTTAAGCACTGTGGCTCTGACAGTTGCATACGACACGATTAATAAGCCCTTACAGGTGGGCAGGGGTTTAAATGCATTTTAAATTGGTGGTTGTCTTAGGCCTGGGGTGGAGGGCTGCTCGCTTGTTGTTTCCCTCGTTGGTCGTACCTAATCACTGGATCTCACCAGTGCTGTCAGTGTTATAACTGCATCATAGAAAAGCAAACCATAACACTTCCTGATCTAAAACCAACCAACGTCATATGGTAGCTGATTGACAGAATTGGATGATCTTTTAGTTCTTATTTAGTTCACTTAGTACCTCAGTAAAGTGCATGCCAAATCCAACCAATTTGTTTGGGATGCGGCTGGGTCCTTAAATATGCCTGGAGATGTCCTTAAATAGTACCAAAGTATAATTTTTGCTTTCACACTGAAGTAGAGAGGGCTTGTTTTCTTTGGAGCAAGTGATAGAAGTTCTTTAGTGTATTTTTTCCCCCCTGGCTTTCTGTTGTCAGAGGAACAAATAAATTGAATTTGTTCCTTGTATGAACTCTGACATTTGGGTTTGGAAGGGAAGGGAGGTGTGGGGGTGGAGATAGCTCTTAATAGTCATTCTTCATTTTCTGCTGCATGGCTCTTGGCAGAAAGCTTGTTTGAGCATAGGGCAGTGGAGAGATTAAAAGAGTAATGCAAGAATCTGTACAAGTTCACAATATTGTTTATTCTCTTTAGTTTATTACTGGTTTGTGAGCTTCTGAAGTGTTGGCAGGTCAAACCTACGTCCCTAGATAAAAGCAGAGCCTTGTGGATGCTGCTGTCACAAAGGAAAATAGCAATGCACCTTCTAGTTAACTTGCTTCTCTTGATCTGCTTTACATATCTGTCATTTTAGAACCAAAGCTAATGAGGAGACTCTGGTTCTTTGGATATAGTATGTCAGTTTTGGTAAGTCGAGACTAATCAGACGTTTTTACATCCAGGTTCTATGGATAGGTGTCAAGAGTATAGAGTCAGCTAAGAATCCAGAGTTTGTATTAACCATGGCTCAGTTTGCTACTACGTGCTGTAGTGCTGGTCGTTCTATGGGGACCTTCCTACAGTGATAGGAAGGAATTGGCAGGTATCAGACATGCAGTTGGTAGTATCTTTAACCGTATTCCTTAATCTTATAATCAGTTTAAGGATTTGCCCCATTTCAGTTATCTTAATTGTGATTAGCAGCTAAGCTGTACTCAGTTTGGGAATGAACTTGTTGGGATGCTTCCTGTCATGCTTGTTGAAAGTTTTAGAACATGTGTTTGCATCACAGATGTTCATGTCCTTTATAGAGACAATTTTTTAGGAAATTTCTTTTAAACTATTACCAATTAAAAAAGAAAATGCTGCTTCTGAGGAAATCAGTTGGTAGGCTAACTTTGTCATGTTTGGTCAATGTATCAGTCTTCCTGCTGGCTGGACTTGCACTTTGTTTCACTTGTCTTGGAGTTTTTTCTGTGGAAGAGTTTAAGTATCCTAACACTTTCTAAACATCTTAAGTATTTTACACCAGTTCTTAATGTGATGATTCACACTACAAGCATTATTCTTGGCCCAAAGTACTACTTATATATCAAATCCATTAAAATCTGTGTGGATGTGCTTTTAAGGAAGAAGTGCTTAGGTGTACGTGTAATGGATCTGCATTTAAAATACCTTCTGAAATGAAATCCCCATTCCCATCCCTGCAAGTCTCAATTAAAGAGGGAAATTTGACAGACTTTAGATGTGGTACACTTAAAGAGAAAATAAAATAATATTTTTCTGATCAGACTGCATGCAATTCTTTTTAATAAAACTTCTAAAACCTAAATTATTCTTTACCTTTGGTTAAGGTTGTGCATTGATGTTCCTTGTGACTGCTTTCACTTTTCCTAAGCAAAGGTGATAGCTAACTGTGTGTGTCTGAGTGGAAATACGTGAATAGCTGATACACAGGCACTTCAACATCTGATATTCTATATGTGTAGGTTTAAAATGCTGGGGCTCATTTAGGTTCAGGAAACATTTTTTTGGCTGTATGAAGAAAAGTCTCAGCAGTGCTCTTGGCTTCTCTTAGGATGGTTTTATCCTCTAGCTTTGCTTAATTTTTCTTCTCTTTCTATGTTTCCTCCCCATCAGTTTGTACCCCTTGTAGACTAACAGGCAAGACATGGAATAACCTTTAAATCAGCTTTGTAGCCATTTTGGGTTTTGTAAATGTCATAAGCCGTGTTCTGTATGCTAGAAGGGTTCTAAATTTATATGTGAAGTAGTATGAGAACTCTAAGAAAAGAAGATGGGGGTGGGGGCTGATACAAAGGAAGATGTATTACCGTTTCAGGAAGGTGTGGGAGAAGAGTGCTGACAACAGAGCAGAACAGGCGGAAAAGGCTCACCAAGGGCCTTACAACTTCAATTTACATGCTACAGGAAGGAAATTCATAAAGGTGAGGTGCAGGAGAGAGGTGTGTTTATTTTTCATGTTTTCTCTTATGCAACTATAATAAAAACAGAGTAAGAAAATGAATTTAAGTTGCAATTCTCTAAATTTGTTTCTTTGGGTCTTCCATGCACTTGATTTAGCACTAGGTAGGGGAATCATAGATAAACTGTCTCTTTTTTGATAAGGCATGAGGAGGCCCAAGCCTGAGTTAAATGTAGACAATGTGTCACAGCATCATGTAGTGCATTTCCTCAAAATATTTTGTACTAGGAGTCCTACAGTCCCCAAAGATCTAATAATGCTGTGAAGGCTGTGTTAGAGAGGTGGTCACACTCTAGGGTGTGCAGTGGTCAGATCCTGGTGAATTCCATAGGGGTGCTGAGTAGGCCCAAAAGCAGTGTAAGTAACTAACTATTAACTTGAGCTAAGTGTCTCATTTATGAGCTTAAACACTGAAAAGCAGTATTCAGTGAGCATCATTCTACAGCAATTTTTGGAATGAACCCATGTTTTAGTAAATTCTTGGGGTTTATGGGCTTCCAGTTTTTGGAGAGTGGGGAGTTAAAGGGTGTAGTAAGTGAGTAAATGTGGGACATTGTGACCTGAAATTGCCTATGCTTTTGATTCTAAAATAACTAGTAACTTTTTATGAAAATATATTTTGGTGCTCTCTCTGTTCAGGTAAGAACTCAGGAAGAGTGTTTTCATGGTTTATATAGGCACTTGGGTTATTATATACATTCTCTTTATATATATATATATATATATAACAATATAATTTTATAATTATTCAGGTACTTAGTCAATTACTTCCATAGCTGATTTTAAAAACTTCACAGTTCTGGTGATCTTAATCTTCAAAGATGTCAAATGTTTCATTTGTTGAGCAGTTTGTCTTCAAATTAACTGACAGTAATAAACACTGCATATCACAAACTTGTTTTGTCTGCTCTGAAGAGGTTTCCGTTTTTGTTGCACCAAAAATACATAACTACAGAGTTTGATTCACCTGTTTTTCCTAGGCCTGTTTCATCAGCTAGATTAATTCATGTTCATCTGTCTTGCATAGGAGAAGGTGAGATGATCTCCTCATCTTTGGGATTTGGAGTTCTACATATATATGTCTGTTAGCAGGCATATTTCCCTTCTACTAAATGTGTTAGAAAGCACTTCTGAAGACCTTGTGATTAGGGGTTTGGATAATAAATTTTTAAAAAGCAATAAATAAAAAGTATATGACTGAAAGTACCTTTACTTTGGAGGTGTCTATCCAAATAACTGTTGAAAACACCTTGACTGAAACCACACTAACTCTGCTCTTAAAGTCTGGGTGATCAAATACTAGAGAACTTTGGTATCTGAGAAGCTTCTTTGATTGCTAATGAAGCTTTTTGTATGCAGAAGAAGCAGAACTTCATGAACATTTGCAGATTGTCAGCTTCAGAATTCTGTAAGTTGTCTGAAGATAGTTCAAAGTAAGGGAAAGCGTTGACTGGCAAAATCTCCTTGGACATGTTTCTACCATTCTTTAGATCCAAGTGGAAGGTCCTGCAGTTGTCTTGGGGCAGTCACCAGTGTCACTACAGACTGGGTGTTGAATGGTTTGACAGCAGCCCTGTGGAGAAAGACTTGGGGATTTTATCTGAATTTCTGGCTCTTCTGTTGGAGAGCGACCTTTTTGGCAGGGCCTGTTAATGTCAGGACAAGGGCTTTAAAGTGAAAGAGGGTAGATTTAGATTGGACATGAGGAAGAAGTTTTTTACTGGGAGGGTGGTGAGGCAGTGGAACAGAGTGCCTAGAGAAGTCACGAATATTCCATCCCTGGAAGTTTTCAAGGCCAGATTAGATGGGGCTTTGAGCAACCTGGTTTAGTGGAGGTGTCCTTACCCATGACAGGGGGGTTGGTACTAGATGATCTTTAAGGGTCCCTTCCAACCCAACCATTCTGTGATTTGGTAGTTAGATTCAAAATAAGACTTCTGGCTGACCTAGAAATGCAATTCCAGGTCTTCAAGTTAGCATATCTGGACTTTAGATGCAAAAATAATGAATGTTAATTATTAATGTTAATTGTTGATGTCAATTAACAGTAACATTATGTTATTTAATGTTAAAATTATCTTCTCATTATGTTATTTAACATTAATGTTAATGTTAATATTCTCATCACTATGGATATGAAATACAAAGATGGATGTTAAATTAATGATAAAATATATATCTTGATATGTTAGTCAAAAGTAACGACAACAAAGATGAAACTCTAAGTTGGCTTTGAGAATACAGTAACTTGATGGGCTGTTCTTTCAGGTTGCATCTCCTAAGAATTTTTTAATATTACATTAGCCTTTAGAAAGTTAACAGTAGAGATGTGGAACTGTCAAAATGTTAGCTTTTGTTTCATGGTGTATGGTAGGTTTTACAGAGGAATTAATAGTTAACTTAGCCAATTTTTTTGCTTATAAAACTAGAGGCTGTGTAGGAATGTAATTATTTATTTTTCCTATAAAAAGTTTTAATGCGGAATGATAATAGAAAGTTGATGTTAAGACACATTTCAACAAGAGGAATAAAGGCTATAAATGCTCTTACAAAGTAAAAATATTTGTAAACAATGTCCTTTTCCCCGGCAACTACAGAGTGGTTTTTTTGTTGCTTGAGGGAAGGAAGAGGGAAACACCTGGAAATTGTTTGTTGGACAAACTGAAAATCAACCTGTTGGTCTGTAAATCTTTGAGGATAATGATAGTTTCAGGAGCCACTCATTGAGAGCTTAATAAATACTGAGAAGCCCTGTGAGCAGATGATGTTGGTAGCCTCACAGTTGCTGTTAGCAGAATTCCCTGGGTCATACTTTAGTTCTACATAAAAATAAAAAGCTTTTTTAGGTCTCTTACCAAAGAACACTGAGATGTTTGTCTTAATACAGGATGTTTATCTTGAATTTAAGAGATCCCAAACCATGTAATTAAAAATCTTTTTTTGGTGGATGTTGCTTGATTTTATTTATCAAAATTCCTTTGTCATCAAGAAATGGCAGTTCCAAATGGAAAGACTGAAAAACTGAACTCATTTCTCTGAGAACAAAATTGGAGAATGGTTGAAAAGTTTCCTGTCTTTGCCTTAATTTGTCCAGTCATTCCAGCAGCAATAAAGCCAGAAGGATGATGAGACAATATTGGTAAAACTGCAGCACTATGCAAGCAACACCCACTTATAGCTCAGTTAAAGCACGTGCAGGTAACACCATCTTTTAGCTTCCTCAGCAGTCTGCTGAAATAAACACTCAAATTAATGCCAAGGCACACAGCATGGACAGCAAACAGGAGGAGCAGGAAGCCACTTGCAGCAGGAAAACTGTGATGCTGGAACATTGGCCTTGGAACAGGCTGCCCGGGGTGGTGATGGAGTCCCCATCCCTGGAGGGACAGTGTAGTTGTGGCACATGGGGACACAGTTTAGTGATTGTCCTTGGCAGTGCTGGGGGCTTTTCTGACCTAAATGATTCTGTGAACAGTGATTGAACAAGAGATGGAGCTAGATCTTTGAGAAGAAGAAAAGTGGTTTGGAGCTTCTCTTGTCCCTGGTGTTTTGCTGTGCTGAGATGATTGGATTGCCTCTGCTGAAGTCTCCAGTCAGCAGGGTAGAGATGTCTCTGTAGTGTGCTGAGCAGCAGCAGGGTATGAAGTGCTGTGATGCCTCTTCAGTTACAGCTGTCTGGAGACTGTCTAGGCAAGCAGGGGCTGCTTGGCTGGGTTGGCTGCCCATGTTGCTAAGGGAGAACCGGCACAGAGCAGCACCAGCTTCTGACTGGAGCCCAGGTCAAAGTCTATTCTGATACTCAAAATCTAGTAAAGGATTGGCTTTCACTAAAGGTTGCCACTCCCTGTCAATATTTATACAATAAAAACTGTCATGGGGACAGTATGTAAGATCTCTTTATTAGTAAGTCCTAATTGAAATCCAACTGCAGATTTCTTTATTTTAGCTTCTCTTATGTTTCTTATATGCATTCATTTTTCTGTTTCTTTCATAGAGTTCAGAAATATCTGGAGGTTTTGTTGGTTTTTGTCAGTTGCATGGTCTGAGATGATGCAAAGACCTAATGCTTGGAAACCTCTGTAGGAAATGCTGCACACACTAAGGCTTTATTTTGGACTCTAGATTGAAACTATCTAAAAGTGTTTCTAGCTTGTGTGTGTCTGGGCTGCAAAGCTTATAATTGAACTGGAAACACAAGTGGAACATGTCCTTGTATTTTTTACAGATCTTCATGAGTCATAATATTCACTTAGGAAAAATCCTTAAATTCTAATAGTTATGTGAATATTGACTAATTATGTCTTTATATTTTTTCTCTTAAAAGCAGCATAGTACTCAGTGCTGCATTACATTCAGATGTATTAAATGCTAAGGTATGAATATATTTGGAGGAAAACTTGATGTGAGACATCTATGTAGAAAATGCATTAATAGAAGATGGCTGTTTTCCTATGTAGTCACTGACTGCTAAGAAAATACTGTTTCTGTGGAGACTGAGCTTAATTTTTAGCGAATAAATAATGGCCAAAAAAACCCCTGACTACATAAAAGTATGTATGTCATCTGGAATGTGCTTTTTGAAGAAGAGGAAGCCAGAAGCTTCTCTTGACATCTGGAGATTTCAGCTAGGAAATTTTTTCCTGTTTTGTGGTTGGAGAAGTTACATTTTCAGCAGATGGTTAGTAAAACTTGTATTATAGCCATAGTGGTTATTTCCAGTGGGAAAGTGTGAAGGAATGATGGTTAGGGCATTCATCTCAAACTGGCTACTGTTTGATCATTTATTTCTTTTGTCTAAATCAGTTGCTTTGGATGATGATTTGGAAGTCTGCCTTCTTAATGTTTAATACCATGTGCACAGGGAAAGTAGTATTTTATTGCGTATAAATGATTGTTTTTTCACAGAATTATTGAAGCTGAAAGGAACCTCTGGAGGTCCCTCATCCCCCTGCTGTGATAGAGTGGCCTAGATCAGGTTGCCCAGGAAGGTCTTTGAGCATCTCAAAGGTGGTGAACTCCACAACTTCTCTGGGCAACGTGTAATTTTCCACTTCTCAGAAGAATACTTACTCTGTTGACATGTCATACAGCGGAAAATAAAATTCACCAAAAATAGTAGAGAAGTCATCAGTATTCATTTGGCATTTATTTGCGGAGTTTTGGCCTTCTTGTTCAGTAAACCTATTTCTAGCCCAAATAATTTTTTGAAAGGTATCTGCCACAGAAGACCTGAGGAACTTTCTGTGTGGAGGCATTTGTAGACTCAGATATTTTAAGCATGAAGGTTTGTATCTGAGGAGCCAGTTGCTGTGAATTTATAAGCTCATGTTTAATTTGTGACTGTGGTTGAAACAGATGTAGAATTTTTCTGTTGGAGCTAAAAAGAGAGTGAATACCTTGCTGTGATGTCCAGTTTGCACTCCATGAGTGCCACTTCAGTTTTTCACGATTATGTAGCCTTGTGTTTTCTGTATGTTTGTACACACATTGTTTTCTTCCTGACAGGCAGCGAGGGAGGCTGGGTAGGACTTCTTTATTGACCTGGAAATGTGAAAGACTTCTTGACAGTGATGGGACAGGGACTTTTCCCTGAGAGACAGGTGAAGAGGAGATACTAACTGTGGAGTTTTCAGGCAGAGTCTTCAGAGGAGAGACTTCAACTTCAGACTTTGACTTCAGAGAAGTTGAAGTGTGAAGTGCCAGTACAACAAGCACCATCTTCATAGAGTATGGATGACAGTTCAGCATGGTAATTCCACCATTGACACCTGGGAGCTCATTTGACCACAAGTGTGGATTGATTCTGTTAAGTACTTAAGAGGGGAGGAAACCTCTGCAGCCAGGCGGTAATCGAGTAGGAGTGGATGGGGAAGATTCTTCAGGGAGGAGTGAGGTCGAGGGTCAGACAATCAACAAGTTAGTGTTGGTTATACTTGGCTTGTGCTTTTTTGCAGATGCTGGGTTTTGCTAATTATACCAGGCAGGGCATGAATCTGTGGTTGAAAATAGAGGTAATGCCTCTGATGCCTCACAACTTTGTATTGATACTATGCGCTGCTGTCAGTATTAGAGGTAGAATCATAGAATTCCCTTCTTTGTTATGAATCTGCTTATACGAATGTATTTTTATACTAATCTCTTCTTAGAAAGTAGCTTTGACTGTAGGCATGCAAAGAATCCTGTCAGTATTGAGCTGAGAGAATTTATTCTCCCCTTTCAAAGAGGGAAGGTGGTTCTGCTGAACCATTTGTTAATTGCTCTAATACATCTTCTGTGGGTAGCTGTCTTCCTCCTTCAACTTAATTTACTACAAAGTTCATTGGCAATTAAACAATTGCCAGCATAACAGTGATACAGTTTTTGGTGGTCTTGGGATCATTCAAACCTGCTATTACATGCTATATATACATATATATATATATATATATATATACTCTTTTGTGGAAATTCAAGGCCAAAAGTGATGCCAGCCAAATGGTAGACTCGTTAGGAACTGAAGTTTTTGCTCTGCTAATATTGGCAACAATCATCATGGCTTTTGAAAGAGGGGCTGTTGTTGCAAACGTTTGTGGAGCTAAGATGGTGACATAAATAGGAAATTACCCGTGAAGACGTGTGAGTGAGTGAAAGCTGAACTATTGATGCGATTGTGTATTTTATTGGGCTGCTTTTTGTTTGAGCAGTGGGTTTGTTGGTTGGTTGTTTTGTCTTTTTTTTTTTCAATACATTGAGTTTATAATTGGACATGCCATTAAAGAGCTGGGCTTTCTCTGTAGAGAATAAATCAGTAGGCTTCCTGGAAGAGTTTTTGTCTTCTGTCTTTTACTAAAATGCCCATGGCTATTTTTAGCCTTTCTTACACCCCATGAACTGTTTTGTGCATATGGATTTTGGAAATAGCATGACCTTAAGGTGTTTGGATATGGTTTTGACTTGCTGAAATCAGGTGGTTGGAGAAATCATCAGAGCTAGTCACAATGTGGTTCTGAATCAAGCTATGAAGACTCTTGTTAGGAAAACCATATTTAGGAGAATTCTGTGTTGTTTGTCTAAAGAATAAAGTTGTAATACAAAGAAGGTCTTGTATCACATAACTTGCATGCCCAGAGCTGTTCATTGATTCTGCGTGGTGGATTGGAGTAAGGAAAGGACTAAAAGTCTCTCTTGCTTTAATTCTTGATGAATGTAAGGTCAGAGGAGTCTTTAAAGTGTTTTCCTTTTGTTTCTTTTCTGTCCTCGAATGCCTTCCGGCTTTGATAAGAAAGCTTTTGTCCTTCTGAATGCAATGTATACGTAACACTATTATCATCAGTAGTTTGGGCTTGGGATATAAGCAGAGATACCATTCAGAGGTAAAATTGGGGTGTTATGACGCTGGTGCTGCTGGAGCTGCTTTGGTTCTGAGACTGCAGTGATTGTACAAAACTCCTCTGTGACTTTCTGTGCCTTCTGTGTAATTCATTTTGAGTGGCATCAGGGAATAGTCGGGATGGCTGCATTATTCTTTTCTTTGGTCATGACCGTCTCCTCTTTGAGCCCCTGGCAAAGAAGGGAGTCAGATTAACTTTCACCTTAATATAAAGAATGGCTTCTGTCAGATAAAGAATAGTTTCTATCATAGTTCCTGGTAAGTTCATAGGAAAGAAGGGTCTGAGAACCATGAATTCTAGGGGGGAGAAAAAGGGATTTATTTTTTAAAATTTTTTTTTTTTTTTTTTGTAATGTACCCTTTCTTGTTGCAGTTTGACAAACTCATAGATATGGTCAGGAATAAAAGATTAATTAAAACCATTTATTTGCAGGTTGGGAAGTTTCTTTCAAAGTTTCTGATGCCCTGTGAGTAGAAGCTTAATTTTTCAGTGTAAGGTTCAACCAGAGTAGGCAGCTGAAGGTTTTTGTTCAAATCTGGCTATCTTGTGAGAGGTTGTCTAGCTCTACCAAAGCAGGACACCTTTTGCTTTTTTTCTTGTGTGTTTCAACATCAGCAGACTTACCTTAGAGTGGTGCTTCATTACTCATATTTTGTGGGAGGAAATAACAGTATTCAGCAAGGGTGTATTGTAGAAACAAGTTGAAATCCTAAGGTTTCTTCTGACTGATAATTCCTCTTACAGGCCCTTGCATTTAATTTAAGAAAAAGTCTTCTGAGCTGATGGGTTAGCAAAAGTGGAAAAAAAAGAAATGGGGTGATGAGTTTTTTAAGAATTACTTTAAAAAGTATTATGACTTTACAAAATAAGTTTATTTTTCCAGAAGAGTTGGAATCAACATAACTTCTTTCATAGCAGTGGAAAAAGACACAATCTTTAACAAGTAACTTGTAACTCTGAGCTAAAGTTTATGCTTAAGATTAGATAATTCTCTGAAGATCTTGCTTCCCTTGAATTTCATCATGATAAACAAATGGCCTTCAGGTATAATGAAGTGCAGCTCACAGAAATAAGCTGATTTATTGGTTAAGCTTCCTTTTTACATCCAGAAGAAGGTGGAAGCGGTGTTACCCATAAGAGCGCGATTAAGTTGGGCAGGATACCTGTGTCCTCATCTCTGCAAAACAGAAGAATCACTTAATTTTTAAATACAGAAGCGTGGTGTCTGTTGTCCTGATTTTATGTTTTTCAGTCTTCAGATTATTTGTTTCACTTTTGCAGTAGAAGTAAAACCAGTAATCAAGTTCTGATATAAAAAGGAGAAGCAACTAATGGGGCAGTTGACAAAAATTATTTTGTCAGTAATGCCAGTCCTGTCAATTTATTAATCGAGTTAATTCTTAAACTTGTGCAGTGGATATTTGCCTACCATGAATTACTTAATTCTTGATAGTTATAGAAAATAACTTTCTCCTTTTGATGTTGAGGTTGTGGAAAGTCAGTCATTCAGTTTAAATGCTTCTGGTTTGAATACCAGTCAAATATTTCTTGAAAAGACAGGAGTTGAAATGAAAATTGGTGCGCCATGTTATCCTCTTGCCTTAGTAAATAAAATACCAAAAAAAAAGGAAGCATCAGTGCAGTATCCTTGATACTCTTGATACATCCTTCTTTACTTTTGAATATTTTTAACAGCAGAACACAACAGATTACACTTATGGTGTGGCAGGGATAGGGTGCAAGAACAAAAAAAAAATTGCCCTTTGTGGAGAAGACTTGTCTGTCTGAAAGATATATATATGTATACAGATATGAGGTTTGGAAAACAGGCAGAGAAATTAGTAAGATGATAGATAAAGATGATTTTGGTGTTGGAATTGTTTGTTTTGCCTAATGTGCTGTAAGTTAGGGCTTCCTGATTTCTTCAGCCTTTTTGTGAGACTGTTTTGAATTTCTGTTTCCTGCATCTAAAATAAGGAAGTACTTCCCCACCCCTCACAATTTGTGGGTTTGGTGGTGTGGAGGCAAGCTGCTTTTTGTACTCTTTTTAAGGGGTAGGGAAATTTCACTGGTAGTACCATCGAGTATTCAAAAAGCAGACATCAAGCTGCAAGGATGTGTCAAATGTGAATGGCCAACAAAAACCTCCACAGCAGGACTTAAGGTCAAAAGGGAGGCGTGAGTCTGTTTAACATCGCATCTTCATTGATATGTTACAAACTGCTATTTTAATATAACCCATTGCTTTCAAATTTTTAAATATTTTCATAGAATCACAGAAGTAAAGAGTTGAAATGGACCCACAAGGATCATCCTGACCTTGCATGTTACAAACCCCAAGAATCACACCTTAGGGCATTGTTGGAATGCTTCTTGGACTCTGTCAGGGTTGGTGCTGTGGCCCGTTCCCTGGGGAGCCTGTTCCAGTGCCTGACCACCCTCTGGGTGAAGAACCTTTTCCCGATATCCAACCTGAACATCCCCTGACACAGCTTCATGCCATTCCCTTGGGTCCTGTCACTGGTCATGAGAGGGAAGAGACCAGTGTCTGCCCCTCCACTTCCCCTCATGAGGATGTTGCAGGCTGCAGTGAGGTCTCCCCTCAGTCTCTTCCAGGCTGAACAAGCCAAGTGATCTCAGCCACTCCTTGTAAAGCTCTTAACCACCCTTGTGGCCCTCTTTTAGACACTCTCTAAAAGCTTTGTATCTTTCTTATATTGTGGCACCCTAAACTGCCCCCAGCACTCAAGGTGAGGCTGCCCCAGTGCAGAGCAGAGTGGGACAATCTCCTCCCTTGCCCGGCTGGTGATGCTGGGCCTGATGCCCCCAGGACAGGGTTGGCCCTCCTGGCTGGCAGGGCACTGCTGACTCAGATTCAACTTGCCGTCGACCAGGAGCCCCAGGTCCCTTTCCTCAGCACTGCTTTCCAGCCTCCTGTTCCAGTCTGTATGTACTCGGATGGTTGCCCCATCCAAGGCGCAGAATCCAGCACCTGTCTTTGTTAAACTTCACATGTTTGATGGTTGCCCAGCCCTCAAATTTGTTGATGTCTCTCTGCAGGGTGTCTCTGCCTTCGAGGGAGTCAACAGCTCCTCCCAATTTATCACTGGCATACTTACTTAGTATTGCTTCCAGTCCTGCATCCAAGTCAATTTTGAAGATGTTGATGAGCACAAGGCCCTGTGGAGGGATAGAGCCCTGCAGAACCCCGCTAGTGACGGGTCGGCAGTCTGATGGCACTGCATTCACTACAACCCTTTGTGCCTGACCCGTGAACCAGATGTTCGACCATCCCATGGTGTGTTTATCCAGCTGAATGCTGGACATTTGGTCCAGTAGGACACTGTGGGAGACAGTATTGAAAGCTTTGCTGAAATCCCAAAAGATTAGATCAGCTGGCTTCCCTTGATACCTAGGTGGGTTACCTTGTCATAAGAGGGAATTAAGTTTGTCGAGCAGGACTTTCCCCTCAGGAACCCGTACTGATTGTGACTGATGACTACAGTGTCCTGCAGGTGTTTTTCAATACCTCCCCAAATAATCTTTTCTATACTAGTCGTTGAAGTGACACTGACAGGCCTGTAGTTTCCAGGGTCGTCCTTGCCCTTCTTGAAAATTGGGACAATGTTTACCAGCTTCCAGTCGGCTGGAACCTCTCTAGATTCCCAAAACTGTTCAAAAATCATTGAGAGGGTTATCCTTTTGACTTAGAGTTGTAGTTTTCTTAAGTTCCGGATGTTCCCACAGACAAATACGGAAAACTGATTTACGTGGACATGGGTTTATGACTGCAAAATACTGTTTTTAAGTAAAGAAAATTAGTTTCTTTGCATGCTAATGCATATTAATACATGAACCTAAAAATTACTGTGCTTCAATATAATAAGTAAATTTTTACATTACGTTAGCTCTTTTAGTAGCATGTTCATAATGTTCATCAGTCTCTTTGCACTGAATGTATGGTAGAGAATTGATTGTATTTCTCAGGAGGAAAACTGTATACAAAGAGGAGCTTCATGAAATTTGGTGCTTTCAATAGAAAAGTGTCACTACTGGCTGTTTGAACTGTGTTGTGCCTGTATATGAAGCTGTTAAAATGAAGATTTATGCATTTTAAGTTGCAGTTAACTGCAGTGTCCAATGCTCAGTAGTATAGCAGGAGACTGTTCCTGTTTCCCATAGTTTCCAGTAGTGTAATCACTGGAGGAAAGGGGGAACATCACTAAAACGTTCCATTGACCTAAGCAGTTTGAGGGTTGTAATAAACAAAGTTTGTTAGTTCTCTGAAATAATTCTCCTTCTTGTTAGCCTTACATACTGATTAGGTAGTGGGTTTGTACCTTAATGAATTCATATGCAACAATTGCTTGCTTTCTAAGTCTGAAGGTGTGCTTAACAGATTTCCAGGAAAGCCTTTCTGTGAAAAGCTTCATTAATCACTTGAGATCATAATTAAATAAGTGAATTGGCTAAAAAGAAAAAAAATTATGCTCAGTACATTCACAGACTTTTATATACATGTATACACACTCCATAGTGATGATAAATATGAAATCATGACATTCATTTTCCTTTAAAAAAAAAACTTGCAAATTCAGTTGAGGTACTCTAAGTTTCAGAAAAATGGATCGGAGGTGTTGTTTTCAGTACTGTGCAATTATAATTTTCTGCTCTAAATTTTGTTAGAAGGAAACTATGATGAGAATATTTCTGTATGCTGAGTAGTGACACCAAAATTGCACAAGGAATAATCTACCTAAAGTTTCCTAATAGAGGGTTAATTTTGGTGAGACATCAAATGTATACTATTTTAAAAATAGATCTTGTGGTGGTCAGTGGGTTTTACTCAGGCTTGCAGCCTGTCACAAGTGGGGTCTTCCATGGGTGGATGCTGGGCCTAATGCTGTCCAACATCTTCCTGCATGACCTGGATGGTGGCATTGAAAGCACCCTGAGCAAATTTGCGGATGACACTGAACTGACTAGTGAGGGGACCCTACAGAAGGAAGAGATGTCTTACAGAGAGAGCTGGACAGGCTGGAAGAGTGGGCTGAGTTTACACTGATTTTACAGGCTGGGATCTGTGAGGTTGGAAGCAGCCTCACTGACCTGGGGGCCTGTTGGACAACAAGGTGAACACAAGTCAGCAGAGCATGGCTGCAGCAACAAAGGTAAACTAGATCCCGGGCTGCATCCACAGAGGGGTTACTAGGAGAATGGAAGGTGTGATCATTCCACTCAGTGCTGGTAAGGCCACATCTGTAGGGAGGTGTCCAGTTCTTGTTCCTGCAACCCAAGGAGAGTTCTAAAGGAGGGTCACAAAGGTGATCAAAAGGCTGGAGAACTTGCCTTGTGAGGGAAAAGTGAAGGTGTTTCCCTGGAGAAGGTGTGGGGGAGACTTCATCACAGTGTCCCAGAACTAAAAAGACAGCTACAAGGAAGATGATAGAGATCTTTTCAGGAGGAGAAAACAAGGGCCAACATGTACAAGTTGCATTGGGAGAGATTTATATAAGAAAGAAATTTTTTGCTGTGACAGTAGTCAGTCACTAGAACAATTTCCCCAAGGATGTGGTAGAGTTCCCATTGGTGGTGGTTTTCAAGACTCAGCAGGGTGCTAGGCAATCTCATCAAGGCTCCCTTTTGCATGAACAGTTGGACCAGGTGAACTTTTGAGGTACCACCAGATCTGGACTGTTCTATGATTCTCTGTCTTTGGAGAAGACACCTCTACAGTATTTCACAGGTTGGTTTCCCCTTTGCCTTTCCCTAGCTTTGTTTCAGAGCCTCAGTGAAGCTCTTAAATCAGTGCAATGTGTTTGCAGCAGTGCTAGTTAAGCACAAAGTAATGATATGTGCAATATGTACAAATTGTTTTCTCAGCTGTAGCTATCAAGGTCCCATTTTCTGAAGTGACACTGTACAGGATATGGTATCTGTGCTGAGCAGCATGATGTTAATTTCTCTTTTAACAGCAGATCTTCTCTGATGAGAGCGAAAGAGACTTCAAGAGAAAAACTTTTAAAGCTAGTGGCCTGAAGAGACAGAAGAAACTCAACCACAGAATGCATGCCCAACAAATCTAGTTTCTAAGTGGACAAAAATATAAACTGTTGTTATTTTCTTAAATATTTTTCACTATCAATGGCAACTTCAATAGCAATAGTATCTGAATTTAAAAAAGCAACAGGAAAAGCACCTCCCACAGAGTTAATTTTTGTTAATACTCTAGGAGTTAAGATGAACTCCATCTGGAAGGAGGAAAAATATATTCCGAGGATTTAAACCAACAAATGCAAGTTATCCATTTAGATTGGAAAGATACCTCTGCTAAGCTAAGAGAAGCTTGCAAAATGATCAGGAGCTAGTAGGATTTTTGTCTTACAATGGTTTCAGGTGAGAAGTTTCTTGATTAGTATAAAACTCTCCAAATTAAGAATTAGCATAGAATGAAGCTTTCAGTAAATAGAATGTAGTTCTTGTGAGTATGGAAGTAATATAGGTAATTTGGATATGAAAGATTGTTACCATATACAGTCAGATATAGTCAAACAACATTTAACTTTTACTACATGAAGAGATACAGTTTATTTGAGCATAAAATCAAGGCTTCAAGTACGCTTTCAAAAAATAACAGAAGTAGTTGGTTGAATCTGTATTTCTGATAAAGCCCTAAGGATTATAAAGAAAAAAAATAGCTTAAACTATGCTCTAATTTCAAGTGTATTTTATTTCTCAGCAGATTATTATTCTGTAATAAAACTTAGAAGTGCTGGGGATTCGTTTTGGAATTCCACTTCTACAATGAGCCTGGTATTAGAGGGATCTGTAGCAAGAATGCTCAGGCCAGTCCATCAAGAGCAAGGCCACAGTCTCTCTGCAACAGCCTTGTCTCTGTTTTGTGAGCCAGCGTCTATTACAGCTACTGCCCTCATGCTACATTCAGTAGCTGTCGTAATTAGATACGGGCCTTCTGGAATTTACCTCCCTTTTATGTTTTGGGTTGTGGGGCAGGAGGACAGCTACCATGGTTCATAGCAGAAGGTGTATTAGATGAAATAAGAGTGCATTGGAAGAACTCGGTGGAAAGAGCAAATCAAATTCCAGCTATTGCTTACAGTGTTTCCCAGTTGCAGTTATGTGAGGCCATTGGCATTCCCCACTCACTTTTGAAGAAATGAGATGCTCCAACATCTGTGGTGCCAAACAGGTGAATTCAATCACTGTCACTGTGGTGTGGCAAGGAAAAGAGGTTAAATCAGGATGTCTTTTAGTTACCCCTTTACCATCAGAGTTCTTGTTATGTTTCTGCTGGTTCAGAATAGTTCAGTGTGTTGGTAGCTACTCTTGACAGAAGACCTAAGCCAATTGGCCTTCAAAGACACTCAAAGATATGCTTCTCTCTTCTTGCAGAAAATAGCAGATTTATTTGAGGATTGATAAGGAATATTATCCTATTCTGTTTTCGTCGTTTTTAAGTTCATACTGCTGATAATTAAAATTTTTTTTTAATTTGGTAATGAAAAGTCAAATACGTTTTTTGCCATGCTCATGATATTGAACAGCGTTTGGAAACTGAACAAGTCAGGCTTTAGGATATTCAGAAGATTTTCTGCTGTTAAGATTAACTTCTATGTAGAAATAGTATGTAAGAATTCACAACTACTCCACTCAACTTTTTTTCTGAATTTTCTTGCTTCTTGTCTTCTGGACAGCCATGAACTTTTATATTGGTTTTCAGCAGGAATAGTTTATGTATTCATAGACTGGTTTTCTGCTGTGTTCTTAATTCTTTACAGGAACTTGTACAAAAAGAGGTATTATCTCTACCTGTGTCCTTATTTATAAAATTTGGCTTTTAACTGAATCTATTAAACTGGAGTAAGTGTCATCTTATCTTCAGAGAATAAGGAGATTAAGAGGTTTTTTAATGAGGTGAGGTTAAATAAATTGGAAATTTGTCATGTCATAGTTCGAAAGGTAAAGGGACAAAATTACAAGAAACAACCAGTTCTCATACTTGTCCTTTAACTCTAAATTGGAAAGAAAGAAAGAGCTCTAAACACGAGAATGTGACATGATCTTAGAGTTGTTATACAGCAGTTCAGAAAATAGGAAATTCAGTTCTTTTCTGTTTGCTACAAGTTATACAATGTGTTATCTTGACTGAAACAAGTAAGGGGGATTTTGAATGTGCTTTACGTGACAGATTAAATGCTGCATTGCTTATCTTCTCTGAAGAGTGCCTTGAGCACATAGAGCTTTGCATCATGAACTACTTGTAATTTTACAAATGCAAAAGAGTTTGTGTCTCTGTTGAAGTTTTCGGTGCTTCTTGTTTCTCTTGCCAAGCAGTTTGTAAAGTGTGAATATGAATGAAAGTGGTAGGTTACTTTTTTTATTATTATTATTTAAAATGTTTGGTTTTTTGGGATATGTAAATCTGTGTATAGAGGGTGTATGCACACACATACTTCCTGGTGTTAAACCTTTCCTAATGTCAAATGTCTTTGTGATCCAGCTGACTTTTGGAAAGTGAAGTGTAGGATGTCTGACAAAAGTGTGACTCTAAATTCTTGAACTGATATTGCTGCTTTTTAATTACATTCCAGAATATCTCATGTTGCTATTTTGTAGTATTTAGAAATGGGAAACCTGCTTTCCTCAGTGTTTTACAAACATAGAATTTATATGAATGGGAAGTAGCAGTATTGCCTGACTTCACTTGACGTGGCTTTTGAACGACTTGTTTTTTTATATTTTTATACACACGTGCAATGTATCTCTAGTCTCTTAGTTCATGTAGATTTCCAAGAAAGTAGTGGGTTTTTTTAATGACTTTTTGTTCAATTAGGTACTGGAAAAATGCTTTCATAAAGCAAATCCTGGGATAAAAATCATATAGAAGTTGGATGCAGGTAAAAAGTAGCCTTTCATTCACTTTTGGTTTATTTTGTAGAAAACATGTTTTCATCAGTTTTGCTTTCTGCTTAATGACAGACTAAATGACAGCTACTCAAAATGGTCTGTGGGACAGAGGAACAGAAAATGTCATGTTAGTGTGCTCTGATTTGTCTCATGGCAGGCTTTTATGGTGTGACAAAAATACTGTCTGCCTTCATCCCCTGTAGAGATTAAGTTAATCAGCCCAAGCTTGGTCTTGCTCCCTTGTAAGGACAGGCAAGAGAGACTTTGACAAGATTCCATGGTTGTGGCAATGGTCCAGACAGCCCTGGCTCCCTTTCCTCTTGGGCTAAGATTTGTTTTCTCCCGTTTTCTGAATCCAAAAGAAAATCATGCCTTTGGAGTACATGTATCAGTCTACTGTATCCTCTTTGGGTGTGGGGGGGGGGGATGGTTTTCTCAGGTTCTGAAGTGCTATGTAGAAAGAATGGTATTAGAGAAGAGTTGACTTACTCTTTTGTTGTAGCTGGAAAAGTTGGTAGAAGACTTGCTTTTACAGTCATTTCTTAGCATTTTAGTATTTTTCATCCTTGTGATAGCAGTATATCAGCTTGGTGAAAATACCCAGTGTTGTAGAAGTTGAATACTACTGTTTTAGGAAGTTCTGCTCTCTTTGTCTCATGCCTGAGCAAGTGTATTAGAACTGCATGCCTCATGCTTGAGCAGTGGAAATGTTGGGAAAAACTTCTTTCTTGGTGCATGAAGTCAGTGGCTTTAGTTTTCTTCAAACTTTAGTCTCAAAGCTTGAAAAGGGACATAGAAAAACTTAGTTGCATGTGCCTAATGAGCTTGTAAGCATAATAAATCAAAACATCTTTGGACTTTCTTGAAATTAAAAGCGTTGGATCCTCTAGTGGATTTTTAATACTTCCACTCTTCCTCTAGTCTTGAAATACTGTACTTGAAAATCCCAGATAAACGAGCTTATATTGTTGTAGTATTACGTATGTTAAAATCCTTACTGATTATCGTGAGAGAGACTTGCAGTTTGTAAAAAGCCACCCTTACGTTTTCATGGACTGCTTTGATTCTGTTCTGTCATTTCACTGCTGGAATGTGGAACCATGCCTTTCAAGTAGGTTTTTGATTTTGTAGTTCCACCTCTTTTTTCACATGCAGTCCGAAGCATTCAGGATTTTAGTTGTGATTCTACCATGATGTCAGAAAGGGTAGAAAGAGTACTTAGAGGAGATTTGGGTTAAATCAGAGAACTGTAAAATAGTTGGGGTTGGAAGGGACCTTAAACATCATCTAGTTCCAAGCCCTTGCTATGGACAGACACTTTCTACTAGACAAGCTTGCTAAAAGCCCTGTCCAGGTTGGCCTTGAAGACACTCGGGGATGGGACATCCACAACTGCTCTCAAAGCATCTATTGTGGGAGTATTTTTAGACCTGAAAGTAATTAGTGACTTGAATATACACTTAAACATCCGTATTAATTAAAAAATTGTGTTACTAGTGGCATTGTCTGTATATGCTGCCATTTTTTCTTCAGGTGGGTTTTGAAAGAGAGCTTGTCTCTTCACACTTTTTTTTTTTTTTTAAATGGCTTAAAGGGAGTGGGTAAAACCATGGTTTTTTAAATTTATAAGTTTGTAAATTTAATTTATTGGGTTCTGGACTGTGGGAACAATCTGTTAGCAGAACTGTTTTGTTCTATATTAGCAGTGAAAATCTCCAAAAAAAGTGAAAAACTTGCTGTTTTGTTCCTGTTAGTTACAAAATCCTATAGTACAGATGAATCTTAGTGGTTGGAAGTAGAAATAACTTGTCTATATCTAAAATAATTCTCATGGAATTTTTATAACCTTTTTAAAAAATAGCATTACTTGAAAGTCATTTTTCTGGGTATATTCATCATGGAAAAAAGAATAAATATAGAAAAACATTGAGTTTATGCATACAGACATCTTTTATATTGAAAGTGATGTTTTTCTTTTAATCAATCCACGAAAAAGTCTATGGCCTTTGCTAGGGTTTGTGATACAAAACTGCATAACGATGCACAAATTCTTAAATAGTGTTAAGTTCTTGTTTAGTTGCATATTTCAAATATCTGCTTGACGTGTGATTGCTTGTGCTGGAATGTTTATTGCAGAAATGTAGCGAGAGCTCTGACAGGAGATTGTGCAATCGCAGAAGCTTCTCAAAGTTGATTCTTTGCTTCATTTGTGCTTAACTTCCCATATTTTTCGTTTTGCAGACTGGTTTGCATGTGACACTAAGGAAAGGCGTATTGCTTTACAAATCACTGGTTCAGTTTCTAGAGTTTTTTTAGTATAATTATTTCATAATCTTCATTTCTGGACTTCTCTCATGTCTATTTGCCTCTAATTGTAAAAGTGTTGTGATTTGTTCTAGAGTTTTAGGGAAGAATTTCCCTTTTGGTGGTGGGGAAGGGGAGATTTTGTACAGTGTTTCTAGACTGCTGGAAAAATTATGATGCTCTCACTCTTCCTTGAGAAGTTATTCAATGAATTGTCTGTGCTCTGTTTGAAAAATTAAGTACTTTTGTTCTCAGTTTGCCTAGCCTCTGTTTCCAGTCCCTGGGTTATTTTTCTGTGGGGTGGATATTATTACTAGCAGAGGGTTTTGTTTTTTTTTTCTTTATACACCTTTTTAGAATCTTCTCTAAAGCATAATTATTGAACAAATATAATCTCCAGAGACCAAGTTGTCAAAGCTAAATAGAGAACTTGCCTTTTTATTGTTGTATAGTTTGTTGTTTATATCTGTGGTTAGCACGTAGTGATCTTTACAGCAAACCTGGTCCAGGTCAGGTGACAACAGGTTCTGTATGGCTGCTAAGGTATTGTTGCTTTACAGAAAAATTAGTTACCTTTCCACTGACTTGTTACATTGCATACTTTGCTGGTAATGCTCTTGGTTTGTTTTTCACAGCAGAGGTGTCACTTTTCAGACAAAAGTATGGTGGGAGAGCTAGACGCAGCAATTTAAGCTATTGATGGGAGAACTTAGTCTAGTTTTACTACAATGTAAGGATAAGAGATCTAAAGTTGTTTTACATATTTGACAGCTTTTACAAGAGAAAGCACTTTCATTTATGTTGCTTGCAATAACTCCTGTGAACATGTTGGTGTCTTGCTAATTCACATCTTGTCGAAGTGACTAAAGCTTACTTTCTGCAGTCAGGTTTCATGGATACCTGCCTGGAAAAAAATCTGTGAGGCAGACAGCAATTTCCTAGGCAACAGATGTGGAAGGAGTTCTGTTTGCTTTGGTAAATACCACTGGTTTTTAGTGGAGTTGTGCAGTTTCTTTTCCTTTTGTTGAAGTCTTAACTCGTTGCAGGTTGCTGCAAAAGCAGCCTTAGACTTTTGAGCTGGGACTGGACCAGTTTGTCTTCATTCTTTCCTATCTCTGATCTGTCTTTATACCATTTTGTCGAAGGGAAGTTATGTACCAGTATTTGCATCCACAGTGTTAATTTTTATCCATGTTACTTTTGCTTTCTAATGAGCGTTCCTTACAGTGTTGACTCCCATTGATCTAAATTGGTAGTTTTAAGTGTGTGTGTTTAAAATGAAAGTGTTGAGACTCCCAAATCGGAACGACAGATCTCTGTGCTGCCTGTGGAAGAATCTGCCCTCACAGGATAACCAAGAAAGCTCTGGGGACCTCAAAGGGCATTTGCTTGTGTAATTTACAAGTGAGGTTCGGCTTTAAAAAAAAAAAAAAGTAGGTTAGGGATCAGAGCTTGCCTTTTATTTTTGGTTAATACCATAACTTTGAGAAGTGGAAAGGATGTGAAGTCACTTTTTTCCACCACGAGGTATTTCTGCGGATAGTGTTACCCTGCTGTGTGTCAGGTTGTCTGCTCATCTCCAGTTGCAGTTGTTACTGTAGCTGGGAACTCTAGACCTGTGAGGCATTTCCTAATGTCAAGTGCTGCAGTGGCTGTGGAATGCTGCTTCCATGGTGATAAACATCAGTCAGTTCTTTAACTACCAGTACTTCTACTTCTTCTAACACTATTTAAATATATATATTTTAGGTGTATGTGTGTTCACATCTAGTACAGTTTTCTTGAAGAGGGCACTTTTAGGAAGCTGTACTTATGCTTTATTTAATTCTACTGTTAGTCAAACATGGTTTGTTAAGTCATTTAAACCTAAAGTAGGCTATTTTCTTATTTTCTACACATTAAAATATTAAGAACCTGCATAGCCCTCCAGATAGTTCTGCTTTAGTCTTTTTATATATTCTGTTCATGGTAGAATGTTTCACATTTGGTATAGAAGCTTTGAAGTTTGTAAAACTTGCCCACAGAGCATATTAACCAGTGCAAGTGAACCATTTTTAAGAAAATGAAATATCTGGAGATCTCACTTGCTGTGAAATGAATCCATGTAATTTGACTTAATGGCAATTGGCTTTTACTCTGGTTTCACACCTTCCTGAACTATTTTCAAATGATATTGTACCTGTTTCTGCCTAGATTTCACCGAAATATATTCTTGGTGCTGTCTTGGTCTATGTTCTTCATCATCCTCTCTCATCTGATAGTTGTTGCTAAAGAGGGAATACTAAGTGGAATTAATTCTGATGCCAAATTGAAATAATAAAGCACTAATATAATAAATTGAAGTTTGGATGTAAAGACTATTAACTACAATAAATTATGCTAGTGGAGTGAAATTAATGTTGTAATACAGTGTTAAAAGTTTGAGTTTGGAGGGGGAAAAAAACTCCCACTAAAATAGATTTTCTGGAATGCGTCTTCAAACAATGTCAGTTTTCCATAATTTTAGGCATAAAAAGTCTGATGAATAGGTGTCATTCAGAACAGATCTAGTGATTCAAAATTTCTGCATCTAGTCAGTGGACAGAGAGGGTCAGTGGTGTGAAGGATCTATGACTTGCCCTCAGTGTTAGCGAAAGACTGAGGTGTGTAGGTTCTCTGAATGATCTGTGTAGTGGGTGCTGGCAGTACTCCTGCACACATTCTGTATATGAGTTGATTTCACAGATTCGCACTACATTTTTAGTTCATTTTAGGAGATGCTTCAGGTGGTAGGATCCATTGCTGGAATGGAGAAACAGCAACACCCAAAAGTGCATGTGAAAAAACATTACTACTTTTATGTGCTTCTGTCTAAAGACTTGCAAAGGTTTCTTTCAGTGCTAATATGGATGTAACAATATTGAGAGGTCTTTTAGCTCTGGTGTTAGTGACAGTGGGCGTTTTCATATATGTGTTTGTGTATCAATATATATTGAGATATTTATATTGAATTATGATCTAGTGAGTCAGGTAGTAAATGTATGTTCTAGGAATTGGTCAGAGCAAATGTTGAACAGCTACTGTTTGAACAGAAGGCAAGGACATGTACTTATGCATGTGAGTACACAGAATGTGGGTGGCGTTTGCAACTACACATGGTATAACCCTTTAAAAAGGCCAAAATGAAAGCAATAATCCATACTGCTTTCAATAATACTGCCTTGAAGTTTCAAGATCTCCTTATGCAGATGTTAAATCTCCCCTGAGTCAAACTCTTAGCTCTTTACTGAGTTAATACTTCACTTCCCCAATATTTCTTTTTGAAAGGCTATTGATTTAACCAAATTAGCAAGACCTCTTATGAGAATTGCAAGGTGCTAGGAGGCAAGGAGGTCTGTAGAGTTGTATCGTGCTGGGTGATGAATCAAGGACCTTTTACTCAGGCTCATGTGTCAGTTTGTGTACTTTGCCTGCTCTAACAGTTTAATGAAAAGTCTTAAGTGAAGTGCCTTAAGTCTGTCTAGATTGTCTTGTCCACTTTGAAGATGAAATGTTGAATTGCAGTTTTCTCTTATTTGGACAGCAAAATTAATGAGTGGGATTAACTTAAAACTTAGTGGGATCTTTTGTGTACTTGATTAGAGATAGATAAATGTAGCACTATTGGTATAGTTGACCCGAGAGATCACTTGTGTATGACAGGACATTATTATGAGTTATGATGAACATGTGCAAATCAAGGTCGGTCAGGTTTGTTGATTTGAGAGTAGTGGGGGAAGCTCATAGTACTATAGAAATAGGAAAATGGCTACAATACAGGGAACTAAAATATGGACAGTTAAGAATTGTAGAGCTCGAGACTTACTTTCATCTCTCCAAAAAAGGAAAAGTGGCAAAGACTTTAAACTTGGGTAGCTGCCAGTCTGTCCAAGGAATGCAAATTTTGTATGCTGGTAATACCCATTAAGTATTTTTTTAGTTCTTTGAGTGCTAAATAAATAGTAAAATAATAAAGTGTCTCAATAACAAAGTTTTAACTGAATTTCATACATTTTTATTTATTATGTGCTAGATGATACTATGTCATAATTAAATAAAATTTCAAAATACAAAAATGCTATAGTTGTACCCTGACAATGTAGATTGTATATTTTCTACTTTATATCACTTACAAATCATGAGATATGTTTTGCTAAATTGGAATTGGTTGATGGTGTATATTTTGAAATAGCCATATAAAATTGCATTAATATTAGTTCATACATCTGAATAAAACAAGTATTACATAGTTGTAGTGAGTTTTGAGATTAAGGAATGTAGTTGCAGAGCAAAGAAATCTAGTATAGTCATAGTAGGACTGGCAGTTTGATGCATTAAAACTTTGGAAATAGGTATAGACCAACATTTGGGAAAGTATCCAATTAATGTGACACTGCTTAGGTCAAACTGAAGAAAACCGGTCCATTTTAGATGAATCTAATGAAAGGAAGTTAGTGTAACAACCTGAGAAATTCAGTGTTAATAGATTGTGTAGTGAATGTGTGTGTTAATGATAAGTTTTATGTTCCAGCATTCTGTATTTTTAGGAAAACTGAAGGGAGAGTAATGGAAAAGGCTGTTGGGTTTGGCTTGTTGTATGAATAGACAAATGAATGGAAAGCTGCTGATCAGTCTATTCAAAACAGATTGGTAATGGGGTTTAACAGGTGTGTGGTATTTCACAGTCATAAGGGATCTAAAATGGTGAGTAATGGTTAATTAATGATGGTAGAGCAGTAAAAATTAAAGATCCAGCAAATCAAAGAAGAAATTAATACTTTGTGGTGCCTGGCTGATTATAAGTGGTAGGTAAAATTCATCACTGAATGTTGAGTGAATGCATGGGAGAAAAACCTCTCATCTTTATGTACTTATGTTACATCTTATGTTACATTGAACTAGCTTTGATTTGTAATGCCTAGTTTTGTGGAAAAATCAAACTAGTGCACAGTGACTATAAAAATTAACCAGCTATTTTGGTGAATGACTGAAAATGTAATGAAGGACAGAACAGGAAATGTTGTACTGCATTGTGTACTTATGGTGTGCTCACAGCTTAAATACGATACGTGTTTTCTTCACACATGCCCCTGCCCCATTTAGAAAGTACATGGTGGAAATAACAAAGCACCAGAGGGTGCTGATGGTGGGAATTGAAACAGCTTTCATACAAGGATAATTGGAAGAGAGATGGCCAGTGGTGAAATGCTGCAAGTGTGTGAAGCTGTCTTGGGGTACATGGGTAAAGAATCATTGTCCCTTTTTTGGCTGAAGAATGGTACACTCAAAACGAGGTACACTTTCACATAGCCTGTAGGTGGTGGAATTCACATCTGCATGATGCTGTAAATGCAAGAAACTAAACCAGAGAAAACGCTTAGAAATGTTTTAGAAAATCACTGAAAAAAATGTTGCCTAGAAAATCTTTGTGATAGTTAATTATGACAGTGCCATTTCTGGCTCACACATACACCTGAGCAGTACTACTGTGTGCTGGACTTGCTCATATCCTCTTTCCTGGACATTCTTACTGTCATCTCCAGAGCCAGTCTATGCATCTAGACAGACATTGATTTTACTCCGTATAACTATTCCTTTTAAACTTTTAAGTGTGGTGTAGTAATGAATAAAAGTGAACCAACAGATTATGTGGAATTGTTGGTTTCGTATAGAAGAGCTCTGCATGTTGTAATGGCTCCCTAGTGTGCCTTTTAAAAAAATTTCCAGATAAAATGAGGTGTTTTAAATAGATAATGAAACTATTGATGATTTCATTGAATGAATGTGATATAGAAAAGTCTGTATCAGACCATGAAACGGACTGGAGAACATTAGAAAGGCAGTTTTCCCATTTTTTTAATTACCTCTGAAATACTGTTACCACATAAGTGGAGGTATAAACCAATTTATTTTAGTACTCGGTTTTAATTGTTGGAAGGAAAATGTCTGTGTAGACCTCAAAGCTAAGCAGGAAGATTGCTGTGTAATGACAGAATAAGGTGGAACTTAGTGTTAGCTGAAAATACCTCTAAGCCACAATCTGTATTTCCAAGAAATATGGAGTGTGCTGTATTTAAAAAAGATGCATACTAAAATACATGGAACCCATCCAAGTGGAGAAAAAATCCATCATAAAAATGAGGCCATCTTATTTTAGTAAAGTGCATGAAACTTTTGGAGGTATGGTTGCCTATTATAATGATGTCATTCTTTTTTTTTTTTAAGAGGCGAAGAGTATGGCTGCTTATAGGTCTTGATGGAACGATGATGTTCCTTCTTTTCTGTGTTACCAAAGAAGTCAGATGATATATTAAAAGATTGAGCAATTAGAGTTTTTTGCTTTTATTTACTATATTAATAAACCCAAAACCTCTAAATTTTTCACCCTGTGACAATCTTACATAGTATTCTATCACCTAATTCACACCAGTGTAGATTCTAATTCTTCCCAGAGGGTAGGCAATTTTCTCCATGGACAAAGGTCAAACAGTGTTGTCCAGGGGGGTAGAACACTTCAAAACAGGCAGAGAAATATTCTCTGCATTCTGGGTTCCCACAGAGCAAGATGGAATGAAGAAAGCTGAGAGATGAGTTATCTCTGCAGCCACTGCCAATAATGATTTTGTGTCTCATTTGGCCTTTACCCTTTTTCTGCAAGCCATTATTTCTAAAACTCTGTCATATATTCCCGTCTCTCTGACCCGCACCACTTTGAACCAGCACTCACTTTGAGCTTGTGTACTCCTCCCTATTTGTTCACCAGTGATACCACTTAAAAATAGCTGTGCCTCTGTGCTTCCATTTGTGCTGGCACAGCTTGTAGTGTTTGCAAGTTCTCCTGCTTTAGCTGATGTAAGGGAAACAGACCGTTTCATGTTTTATGTTATACACTAGGTATCCCAAATATTTTACTTCCATTATGATTCCATAAAATTACCCTTAGCTCACTCTTACATTTGCAGTCTGCCACTAAAATACCAAGGTGTTTTTTTTCTTCAGAAACTTACTTCAGTCAAAAAAAAATTATTTTGACAGTTAAGGATTTGCAAGTCTCTTAGTTATAGAATATCACCCATCCCTACCTTTTTTGATGTAAGTTTTGAACCAGGATAGTTTATATTCTGGATACTGTAGTGAAGGGGAGCTGATTATTGAAGAGCCTTTAAAATAAGCAATTACTGGCATGTAGCTTCCTTAGATATTGTTTGCATGATCTTGAAATATGATTTGAAATGAATGTGAGATCAGTAGCTTGAATCTGTATTTCAGAGTTTTTTAGTTAAGTATTTTACTTGATAGAGTTCATATCTAAGAACTGGAAGGCGAAGAACAGAACAGGAAACATTGTATATGATGAATTCTGAATTAAACAGAATTGAAATTTGCTTTTGCCTGTTAAAAGTGAATTTGTATACTTTTTCCCATCTTTAATTTAAAACTTTAAAAAATAACACAACAAAATACCTAACATGCCTAAGACACCACGGAAACTATGACATTTTCTATACTTTATGCTTCTTTTGGTACGGGTTTATGTAGTATTATTTCGGAAGAAAAAGTATGATACAAAAGTAAGATTGATGTTATAAATTTAAACATATTCCCATTTTTGCTATATTTTTGTATTCAGTGTTTAAAACCTCCCTTCCTATAAAGCAAAAGACTGAATTTTGGCTTTTGAAGCAAGCTCTGAATTGAAACAGGTAATTGCAGAACCCCAGAGCCAACCAGGATTTGAGAATTCTGTGCTTCTGGTTGGCGTGTGGAAGTTTTCTGTGTTAGCCCTGAACCTGGACAAATCGATTGACTCTACAGATTTGAAGGCTTCACGGCAGACTGGGCCCCAAATTTTGACAGTTCATTGCCATCTCTAGTTTGCTTTTAAAAATCACTGGATGTGACCCAATAGCCTCATAGCTGTTTTTTTCCTACTGCTTCACACAGCATTGAGATAAATGCACAGAAGCTACTAGTGGACTTTGTGCTGCTGTGCAAGCAGTTATCATGGTTCTCGGTTGAATTTACCAAAGAATAGATTTTTTTTTTCCTGGATTTCCTGGGTATTTACCATGTGTTTTTGGAACAGGTGTCTTTTAGTAGTTCGCAAAGTATTTCTCACTAAGTTACACTTACCCTGAGTAGCTTTATTTCTGCATCTGTCTTGAGTCCAAATTGTTGTTGGCCTCTTACTGTCTTATTTCTACTACTGACCTGTTAAATGTTGTTTCCTTGCTATTTGCTTTCCCTTTTCATCGTCAGTGTCAGTCCAAAAAGATGATCCTTTAATACACAAGATGCAAAACCTGGCTTTATTTTAGAGAGCTGAAATACTGTGATGCTTTTCTTGATTTGTATAATTTTCATTTTAACATTTCTTAGCTCAAAATGAGCCACTGTGTGCAGAGGTAACTTAAAACAGGAATGTTTTCATGAAACTGACAAATTTAATATTATCTAGCCTTTAAAGTAATTCTGATTATCCTTGCAGCTACCAGTTTTCAAATTCTAGCATTATTTTACTGCTTACTCTTATTATACCTTAAGTAAATAATTTCTATCTCACATACTTTAAAAGTGAGGACTGCAAGCCAAGAAATAATGTTGATTTTGATAGCACTTTGGGTTTTTTATAGTTAAAAGTCAGTCCTAAAGACTGAGGCGAAAAATAGATTTGAACTTGAAGTGAAAGATCAAAGACTACTGTTTCAGTCCAAATCAAATGTGTTCTCAACTATATATTCCTGGAAAATAAGCTTTCAAAAAGCTTATACTCTAGCTTTTGTTCAGGCATAGTTACTTGATATATTTAGCGAATACTGATGGGTCATTTTTCAATCCTGAAAAAAGGATTGAAAAATCCTTTTAAAAGCTGAAAGCAATCAAATTAGTTCTAGTCATTTCTGAACTGATCAGATCAAAGGTATGTCTGGTCTAATATCTTGCTCCAACCAGGTCAAAAATAGCTAACATAGACACCTAGCTATGAACTGGACAAGTAAATAGCAGTACATCTCTGGTGTGCTTTGGTAGCATCCATCAATTCGTATTTTAAGACCTGCATCTCTGTTTTTGCAGTTGTCACTTACACAATACCTACCTGAGACAGAGGATTCCCTAACGCTCTTATGATTCTTTGTTATGTAATTCCCTAGAATACTTGATCATTTTTCAGTAGAAACCATATCTGTGGTTTTCAGCCAAAAGACTGGGTTTAGTTTTACTCCAAGAAGATGCTATCCACTGAGGAATCATTTATACCTATTGGTAAACATAGATTTAACCTTTAAGTCACAAAGTTCATGGCACTTAATGAGACCTTAAAGTTATCTCCTTCTTTGTTGTATTTTTCTCTTGAGTTTTTTGATGATGTTTGGTTTACTTTTGTTCATGGGGATGTGTGCTGTGGTAGTAGTGCCAGATGGGCTTGTGGCTGTTTGTTTCTAGATTTAAGTTGGAATGTATAAAGCCAGTATCTTGTTCATGAGAATTCACACTGATTCAATGGGTAAAATCTGGGGTTTGACTCTGAGAATTAGATTTACCATCATTGTCCTATTTGCCAGTTGCCATTTCATGTTCAAGTCCCTACTGTGTGATACACTGTGACTTCTTAATATTGCTGAACTTCATTAGAACTGCTATTTGTTCTTCTTGTATTTGGAAAAAGTAATTTTTTTCATGAAAGTATAGAGCTAATTAGGGTAATTAATAATTCATAGACGCGTGTGGAATTAAATTTTAATGGGTCCAATGGAAGTGAAGGAGTGACAGCTGTTTCACGTAACTGCTAACAGTCATTAAATAATGTGAATGATTTCATTTGCATGGAAAATTGATAGGGACAACTGGCTTTTTATCTTGGCTCTTCAGTTAGCAGCATGTGTAATTATTTTTCAAAGTACTTAATTTTGCTTGTTGTTTTGTTTGGTTTCTTTCAGGATGGATTAGATGCTCTGGTATATGACTTGGATTTTCCTGCCTTAAGAAAAAACAAGAACATTGACAACTTCTTAAACAGGTGTAAGTATTTAATGTTTAATTTACTAAGTAACAGAAGTTTATAGTATCAAAAAGAAAACACCTCTTCTAGCTCTTTGAAGAGCAGCTAGGGATTTGGTGTGCATTGAGTTTTTGGGTGCAAGTTGTTGTAAGAGTCTTATTTATTTATTTTTCAGTGAGAAGTGACAGCTGCCTATACAAATCTTATCTCCAGCAACTGAATGTCCAGTCTGTTGCCTTGCCTGTGGTGGCACAAAGCCTTTTAAGAGAAAGGCCTGTTCTCTTTGTTAGGGCAACTCCCTGGATTCCCATAACTTGTTTTCTAATTTCATATACAAGATATCATAAGCAATTAACAGTAAAATGACAGAATGATGTATACAATGTCAGGAAACAGTATTAAATAATAACAGACTGGAGCACACATTTTGTAGGCTGTTGGTTTTTTTTTTTTTTTTTAGTATAAAAGCTCTCTTTTCATGAAAACTTCATACTGCATAGCTGATACATTCACTTGTGTATGTGGCTGATGTGTCTGCAGAATTGTCTGCATTTACTCTGTATTTGGCCACTACCAGATTTCCTGCATGTTATACTCTATAATAACATTTTAAAGTAATAAAGTTTGTTTTTTAAATAGAAATCATAGTTCCATAATTTTCATAATTGAAAAAACCAAACCACAAACAAAACCCCAAAACGGCGTTTAAGAATCAAATCTTTTCTAAAGGCTGCCAAAAGGAGAAGCTCTGAAGAATATGGCAGAAATGTTTGCTGATTGAAGACTTGCTTCTGCCTGTGGACTAATGGGCAAACCTTGAAATTAAGCTAATATTTTTAGATTTTTATGGGCTTAAGTATCTCAGTTGAATTCTATAATAAATGTTTTTTGTGGGAAATATAAAGTAATTTGACTAAAATAATTTTTGTCTTTGCTTCATTGAAATTTATGTGGGGCTTTTTTCTGTTTCCAAGGTCTTCTCAAATGGTTTATTGAGTGCAGCTGTAACCTGTGATAGTGAATTTGTGGTGTTCATTTTACATGATTCTCCATTTGTGTGAATATATGAATCCACTAGTTGATGGCTCACTTGCACATAAGCTGGTTACTGAAAGCCTAAGCTCAAATGTTCTGTTTAACTTTTAACAGTTCAAACTATATTGATACCATATGCTGAGTTACATGCACATTTTGTATACTCAGTTATTTACTGAGAAGGTGTGGTGAAACTCTTGGAGAAAAGAGAAGTTGTATTAGGCAAAGGAAATAGTCATTGCAACAGATAGTTTGAATGTAATTTTTATGAGTAGTGAAATCATTAGTGAGTCTCAAAAAGCTTCACTTTTGCAATTGGGGCTGAGTGAAAGAAAACTTTTACATTAACAGACTGATAATGAATATCTTTTAGGTATAAATTATATCCTGTGTAAGATGTGACCTGAAGTAATCTGAAAGTGGAGAACAGAACATATTAGTTCCCTTCAAACTGCCTTTAGAATATTAACTTGCAGCGTTTGCTGAAATATGAAAGCAAGCTGTGGATGTGCAAGTAGTGGCCTTAGAGGGAACACTGAAGTCTAGTTTGCCTTGAATTTCTATAGTTAAAAAGACATTTTTGTGTTTATTGTAGTTTTATTAGAAGGCTATTTTAAATATCTTTTATGCAGTATTAGCTGCCTGTTTTGCACCATTATTGCAGAAATTTAAAATACATTTCTAGATGGCAAATAAAATGGGAGTTTGCTTCCTTTATTTTATAGACTGATTGCCCTGTGAACCACTCCCTATCCCCTCTTTACTTATTTCTGCCTCTACCAGCTGAGGTTATGAGGATGATTTTTGCAGATGTAGAACCTGAGTGATCTTCTACCATATAGAATTAAAAGAATAAAGAAATGAGTATTAAAGGTATCCGAGAGCCCTGCTTTGCAGTGGTGACTCAGTTTATTTCAAGGCAGCATCTAAGCCTATAACCAAAGTTCAGGGCAAGTTGGAGAAGGCGATGTTTTGCTGTGGGAGCCACCCCAGCTGTTCATACAGCATAAGCTGGCCAGGTCCTCCACTGGTCCTGGGAGATAAGGAACTGCCAATGAAGTATATTGCAGCCTGACAAACCTTGTATAATAGATCTTAGAATATGGAGGTCGAATTTCCAGCACTGTTGTTACTGTAACATAGTCTGAAGATACCTGTTAACACTCAGTTATCTCAAGGAGTAAATTTCAATTTGCAACTGATCACAAGCTTGGTTTACGTTATTTTAAAATCCTTACCTTAGGTTGCTCTTCAGATATATTTTCCTTAATTGTGCTTTGTTCGTAGGCAAGGCTTGTGGTTGAATACCATGTAAAGGATTCATACTATGCTTCACTTTCTTTTGCACCAATGTCAGGCTTTTTCATTCAGAAGTGGTGAACCTCCTGTTGTGAGATTACTAGGCTGGAAGTTAACAATAGCTAGAAAATTGCTGTCATGAAAATTGCTGTATTTTAGTTCTGTATAGTCTTGCTCCTCCTCTACTGTAGGCCAGTTGGCACCAGGGGAAATAAGAAATTATTTGTTGGAACCCCTGAATATTTTGATCCCTGTGTGAAAGAATTTGTCAGAATTTAGAATTTTGCTGTAATTTACCAGAATCAACCTGTGTTGTGCTGCGTTGTAAAGGGGTTGGCTTTACATTAGATAGTAATGCCACAGAGTATTTATTCAAACAGAACTATGTTTGTTCCTGTTGCAGTAATAAAATCTTACTGAATTTTTATTGTACATAGGCTGCTTTTGTTTTAGGTCGTGGCCTGTGTAGGCAGAAATCGAATGATAATTTTCTGTCAAGTGCCTCCTCATTTTGTAACATTTGAACTTAAAATATTTTATTTCTCCTCCTTTTTCTTCCGCAGTCCTTACTTCTCTCTAAACTTTGCTTTTAGGCCTAGAATATTATTTTTGAAAATTAAACATTGTTGCATAATTTATTTTATTAGAAGCATATCTGTTTTAGTAGAACTTCCTGGCTTTTAGAAATACTGAAGCATGAAGCTTTTCTACATAGTCTCATGCCAGTGTTGACCCACATGGATTAAAATAGACTGTTTTAATCTTTTACCAAATTTGGAATTAGAATATCTGCCCACAGGGAGTTTGTAAATTATTCTAGTTTATAGAATGACAGGTTTATATAAATAATTGCAATGATTCCCAGTGCATGTTTTAAATTAAAATCTACTTTTTTTGAGTATTAGGAATCATGAAAGTGCAGAAAAGCGGAACTTTTTTCTAAAAATATTTTTTCAAGTGTCTTGTAGTGTATTTTCTGATACGCTTTCCCAGATGTGTTGCATATTTATTCAAAAATAACCTTATTATACTGATCAGCTTGCAAGCAGGCTCATGCTGGATATGAAATTTTTGCATAGCTTTTTTTTTTTTCTGCAGGTAATTATTTTTAAAAAATTCCTAAATTAAGATCTCCTGTAATATGATTGTACGGTAGAGTAATTGCATTAGGTTTTGTCAGGTTTTGGTTACTGTGGTCATGAGAATGAGGTCATGCATTCTGCAGAGAGTTTTTCAATGGGAAGGTAGGTTCTTTGAGCAGCACTTCTAAAATCTACGAGAAACTGAAATTAGAGAAATGGGTTTAATTAAATTGACTGTATATGAAATGTGAATTTTGTTCTGTGTAGATAAAGACACAGTAAATAAAATGAGAGATCTGCGCATGAAAGCCGAAGATTATGAAGTGGTGAAGGTGATCGGTAGAGGGGCATTCGGGGAGGTTCAGTTGGTAAGTTAAGTTTCTATTTGTACATTTGAATGTATTCTATAGTGTTTGCTCATGCATCTGTTTCTCAGTGTAGTGTTCTGAAGATGCAGTCTTAAATATTAAAGCCTTTAGATCAGTGAAATTTTGTTCCTTTATATTTCATGGAAATGTTTTTGGAAACGTTGTATTTCGGTCCTGTCCAAGTGCACAAGTACTTGTTTTGCGTTGTAGTCTTCTCTCTTAGAATAAAATTCAATGTGTATTCTCATAATCAAGAAAATTAGCCTTTACCACTGTTTACATGGACACTTGAAGTCTTAAAGGCTAGAAGAGTTTCTGCCAGTTCAGGGACTGCGCCAGATTTTTGTGGACATAGTTCTCACAGATGAGAGATGTGTGTTGTTTGTGATAGGTTAGCAGCCAGGCTTGTTCATCCTGCTTTATTTAATTGAGTGCTGGTGGGAGAAACTGGAAATACAGCAGCAAGTATACACATCTGCTAATGAACTCTGGAAAATGCTCATAGTTTTAACTTTATGGTATTTAACAACACTAACTGCCAATATTTGTTCTTTTAAAGGCGCATACATGCGAATTATGTGACTCTTATGCCTATGGATTTCTGTGTTGAATTGTTCTAGCAAGTATTTTAAAAGTAATGCATTGTCAGATATAATTATTTTGTGGACCTACGGTATATAATCCTTTATAGTAATGTGAAGAGTCTTATAAAACGTATTAAATGGTAGAGCAGGAAAAGTAATGCTTTCAGTGATGTTCATCGTGTGTTAATATGGCAAACTACTATGTTCCGCGTGTCACATTTGTCTTCACAGGTAAGGCATAAATCCTCAAGGAGAGTGTATGCTATGAAGCTTCTGAGCAAATTTGAGATGATAAAAAGATCAGATTCTGCATTCTTCTGGGAAGAAAGGGATATTATGGCTTTTGCTAATAGTCCCTGGGTTGTTCAGGTAAAGTGATACTACTTTAAAAATATTGACATTGTACAATAGTTTGGTTGCAACACTGCATGACTTGGAATTACATGTTTCAAAGTCTCTTTTTTTGGTTTTTTGGTCTGCTAGGGAATACACGACTAACATTGGGAATGCTGTACAAAAGAGCAGGTATTGCACTTGCTTCAAACTGTATTTTATCACAACAAGATAAACTATTCTGTTTATTATTAAAACTCTTTGCCAGATATATATTGGTGTATCTGCTCCATAGCAATTATTTGAGGCATCCAGCATACTAGAAAGACATACTTAAGACACAGCTTCTGTGTATTCTAATTTCTGTGTGTATCTTTGATTCAAATTTTGCCTGCTCTGGCTATTTTTTCCTCATTTTAGTGTTGTCACTGACAGTTTTTTGGGAGGTACTGCTGCCTTTGAAATTCTAAGGAGCATGCCTGAACCAATCATCATGCATTGTGTGTGCACATGTCAGCTTGTTAATTTAAACTGTTTTTACCCTTAAGCATATAAATTCTTCTGTTAGGTTGGAATTACACAAACTCATTCAAGATTTACCCAAGTCAGATGGGTAACTGCATTACTATCTGTCTGGATGGAATTAAACTTAAGCATTTCGTACAACTTTAAGTAAAGAAAAATCTGCTTGCGCTACTGATGTTGAACAGAGGGCTGACAACTTTGAGGGAGATATTTTTATTCTTTAAAGTTTAGGCTTATTTTCTATATAATAAATGTTGACAATAAAAAGTAAACATTTAGTGATAATACAAATGGAATTGGGCAGATGTTTGCAATACAGTAGTTTCATGTTTGTGTATGTGTCAGCTAGCATCCCAGTGAGAAAAGAAGCATTTTGTCATCTTAATGTAATGAGCATTCTTTGAAATTATCTCAAAATTCATTGTACCAAATTCACTAATCTTGATTTGTAACCAGCACTTCTTCCACGGTAATATAAAGGGATGGAGGATCTGGCTAAAATTTGCTCTAGAGGTTAATTTCTTTTTAGGAAGTCTGCAGGATAATGAGAATTGCTGCAGTAATTGTAGAAATTCTGTTACTTTGGAAATCAGTTTTCTCAGAAATGCCTTTGATTGCCAACAAGCAAAATATTAAAGATAACTGGAATATTAAGTGGCTTACTTTTTGTTTTTGCTTTTTGCAGTTATTTTATGCATTCCAAGATGACCGTTACCTGTACATGGTGATGGAATACATGCCTGGCGGGGACCTTGTGAATTTAATGAGTAACTACGATGTTCCAGAGAAATGGGCAAGATTTTATACTGCTGAAGTTGTACTTGCATTAGATGCAATTCACTCAATGGGTTTTATACACAGGTAAGAAAGAAGATGTCACATAGGGTTGTTTATTTCCTGATGCTACTGCAATTACTTCAGTTTAGGCAGTTTTAAAATTCAAGATATTACTTCCTTATTGTTGTTACATAATTATTCCATCTTACAAATTGCAAAGTTGTTGCCATCAGAAACTAAGTCTGAGGTGATACAGTAAAAGTGTTCCTCAGTTTGGGGAGCAATAAAATTGTCCCACTTTACCAAGAGATAACAAGAACAAAAATGGTATGAGCATGTTGACCCCAAAATGGCTCTTTCCTTTTGATTAGAAAAAGCTGTTTAGGGAATTTGATCACAGTAGTATCCACTGTTAGGAATTAATTCTCTGCTAGGCATTTGAAGCCTCAGTGACCCATTATACAAGAATCTGTGAACAATGTGAGGAAGATTTCCCAGCCATATGTTTCCTTGTAAGGGGCAAGATGGAAAATTGAGATGCAGAGCAAAGGGACTTGTATTAGTTTCATATTATGTACTTGCCCTAAAGAGAAATGTAATAATTTCTCAGATAGGTTGAGAAGTTTTCTTTTTGGTATTTGAACTTGTATCTGTTGCTAGCCTTTTAAAAATTGTATTAACTAGGAGCAGAAGAATAACTTTTTTCAACCGAAAATACAGGAAGACTTTGAGTAGTGTGTAGTATACCCTATAGTATATACATTTTCAGTTTGTAATTTGGTCACAGGATCAGCATTAACATGTAAGCTTTTGCAAAAAAGCAGCCACAAAGCAAAATAAATGACTAATCCATTGCTTGAGTAGGATCTAGAGCATCATTAATTATGTAGCTATGCTGAATCTAATGGGTAAATTATCTGGCTGAATGAACCATTTGTACGTGTGTATTGCAAGCTTTAGAAAGCAGGCATTAGAACATGCCAGCAGCACAGCGAGGTTTTTTTTTGTGAAAATTTAGATTATTTTGACACCAGGAGGTACTTTGGAATTTGTTTTTCCCTGTAGTTAATCTGTTCAACTCTGATGAATGAAAAGGAACTTAGGGAAAAATGAGCCTACTGCTTAATGGGTCAGGGATCAAGGGACAGAGGACATGGGAGTGGCTGAGGCTGCTGCTTTTGCCCCAGCCTTCATTGAGAAGGTCTGCTTTCAGGCCTCTTGGGTCCCTGTGCCCAGTGGCAGAGCTTGGGAGAGGGAAGCATTGCTCTGGCAGAGGAAGATGAAGCTGAGTCCTAGTTGTGCAAACTGAATGTATGTGCCCAAGGCACAAGGTGGGACATGCCAGGGGTGGTGAGGGAGCTGGCAAGTAGCCTTATGGTACTGCTCGCTGTCACCTTGGGAGGTGTGTGGGAATTGGGAGATTCCTGATGAGTGGAAGGAAACAAATGGCACACCTGTCTTGCCCCAGGAAGGGCCAGGAGGAGAGAGTCAGAGGAGCTGAAGGCTAGCCAGCCTGAGGGCAGTTGAATTAAATTCTCAGGAAACCATTTCTGAGCACAGGAAGGTGATTGTGAACAGCCTGCATGGATTTGTGAAGGGAAATGCATGTCTTCCCAAACCAGTTACCTTCTGTGTTGAGATGATGGGCTTCACTGGTGAGGCAGAGTCTTTGTCTTGACTTTAACGAGGTTGTAGATGTAGGCAGGTTAGAAAGGTACAGTTTTAACAGGTAGAACTGTCTAGATACTCTTTGAATAGATTGTGCTGTCCAGCAACAATCAGCTACCAGCAGCTCCCCAGAGGTTCGATACTGGGATCAGCACTGTCTCTGTTCACAACATGAACAGTGCTCAGGCAAGACAGAAAGCATTAGTCCCCAGTGGCCCAACAGGACTTTATAAAAAAGGTGGAGCCAGACTTGAAAAGATGAAAGGCAATGGATGACACAAGTTGCAGCAAGGAACTATAGCTATTCATTAGGAGGTTTTTTTTTCCCACTATGGGGAGGTCAAACAGTACAAGAGAAAGGTTATGGAATCTCCATCCTCAAAAAAGAAAGAAAAAAAAAAAAGAAAACTTGCCTGGATTTGACTTTGAGTAACCTAATGTAACTTTGAAGTTGAATCTGACTTTGTAGCTATCCATCAGGCAGCTGAGAGTCTTACAAAAATCTCTCCCAATCAAAATTATTCTGTGAGTCTACTGGTACATTTGCACTACATTTCATCTGATGGTTATGACCAGAGTTCTCCTTTTAGGTCTCCGAAATATACTTCTCCTGAAATTTGTGTTACATTATCTTGATAATTGTTTCTTACTGCTATTCTGTGTCAGTATATTCAATAACATCAACATGCTGCACTTTACCAGTTACTTTATGAAAACTTCTCCAGTGAAAGTACTTGATGGAGAGGAGTATAAGTTAATGCTCCTCTTGAGTCATGGGAAAATATTTGTTCACAATAGACTTTTGAAAATGACATCCAGTTGTTGAAATAGAAGTGGTACAGAAAAGAAGCTGTGTTTTCAATGCCTTTTTGATGTAACCAGTGAGTGTTTTTTAGGAACTTGAGGTTCAAGATCAGTGTCCAGATCTATTACATTTGATGACTTTGAGGCTGTATTCTTATGTGGTCTACTTTTTAAAAATGCAATCTGTGTTGGTCGTGATACTTAGAGAAATCAGAAAAAAATGGAGGCAGCAGTGGTGCTTTAATGTTGCTGTTTTTCCATGCAATGTTGCTGAAAAGCAGTTGACTTCCATTGTTTTCATAAGTTAAATGGATTTTTTTTTATTTTTTAAAATATGTATTTTTCTTCTTTCAGAGATGTGAAGCCTGATAATATGCTGCTAGATAAAGCTGGTCATTTAAAATTAGCAGATTTTGGTACTTGTATGAAGATGAACAAGGTAAATGTGTTTATATTTTCACTTTTATGTTTGTGAAAGGAAAACATACTTAAAAGTGAAAAAAAAAAGATACTGAAAAGTTTTAAGCTAGATAAGAAGAATGCAAAGTTCCACTCTGCTCTCTTACAATTCTTCATGGTCTAGTGAAAGAAACTAGATTATCCTTAAGATCCCTTCCAACCCAAATCATTCTGTGATTCTGAGATTCATGCCTCTTATTCAGTGACAGTGTAAGGTGCAGAAATGGTTCTTCAAGTACTGTTTTCGAAAGAAACTTTCTGAAGTCAAGCCATTTATTGTCTCTAGATGCTCGGGCTTATTTCTTTAAGTCTTTTGGTATGAAAAGTTAATGCAAAGAAATGAGATGATTTTTACATAGTGTGCCAGAAATGAAAGAATCAAAACTGATGTGCCAGTTTCTGAATACCAGTTGTACTTACTAACCTTTGCTGACGTAGCGCGAAGACAAATCTGAAGGAAACAGGTATCATAGAATGATTTATTTTTTAAAAATGTATTCTCAAGTCATTAAAAAACATGTTTTGCAACAATATTCGAATACTCTGTAGCACTGTTCCCTACACAAAACTGACTGGTTTGTGCCAGCCTGTGCATATATTTGAGGAACACATATGGTGGAAGTCTGAAATACATGGTACTTAGTGGAGTTGGCGTAATATGTACAGTATGTTCTCACCATATTCCATTGGATTTGAGTAAATTACTGTACTTAGGTGCTGAATAAAAGGCACCGATGAAAACCAAGTGCAGGTTATTGTGTACAAATCCTAGTAGTCTTGAGCCTTGTCTTGGTTCCTCTCGTCTTTTGAAAGAGAAAATTTACTCTATAGAAGAAAAGCTGTTCAGTGTAGGAGCTTAATTTAGGATTTGCTGCATATGCAACGCTAGATTGGCATTTATTTTATTTGCTTAGTTATATATTTTTATGCAAATTTTTCTACTGATCAATTTCTAGGAATGGCATAGGATTACTTCAGAAGTGCCGGAGTGGCACTGGAAAAGGGTGTGTGGTTGCGGCTTTAGCATTCTGGATGACAGCTCCAGTGTGACTGATCTCAGTTCTGCCAGCCCTTTCTCAGGGGTGTGAGGAACATCAAACATTCTTCCCACCTGTTACCTGCTTTGAAGTCTCCCTTCTTAGGTTTTCAAAGCCTTATCTACCTTTAGTCTTCCTAGCATTCTGGCCAGAGGCCAAAAACTTGCAGTTCAGCTGTTCCTGTTATCAAAATCCCTAATTGTTGGGGTCCCTCCCCTGCCATGTTGTCCTGGGAGAGGGGCCCTGAGGGCACAGAGACGGGGCTTCCCTGTCCCTGCTCAGCCTCGTTCCCATTGGTTGGTTTGTGTTCCCTGCGCGGGCAGAAGGACCCTTGGGCCGGTGATTGAACAGTTCCTCCGCTGAGCCCCGGCCTTGCGGCTGGAGAAATAAACATCTCTGAAACATCTAGCAAGAATCTGTCTGTCCATATATATTTCCTTTCCACGGGACTCCTGGTTTGATATATGCGTGTTGCAGTATCCCCACTGCAACAAATGGTGGAGAATTGAGAGCAGAACGATCCCCGATCCCTAAGCGACTGATTTGTGTGAGTAAACCCTGGAAACTTTGGATTCCTCTTCTTGGTTTTGCTTTGCTATTCCATATCTAAACTATGGAGGAACCGTGGGAAGACTCTTGGCTCTCAGAGCCGCATATGGACATTTATCTTAAACTTAAAATGATTCTTGAACAACGATTTGTAAATTTTAGCTTGATTCAAGCTCAAAAAGAACTGAAACGCTTCCTGGCATGGTTGTTTAAGAACTTTTTCTATGTTTCTTGGGATTTAATTCTTACCAAGGGCTTTTGGAAAACCGTTTGGACACAGTTAATACTGGAGTCAAAATATATGCCGATGGAAGAATATTTTCGTGAATATTATTTAGTTACCGAGACTGTTGAGCAATGTCAGCTGTGTCCTGGCGAAGGGAAGCCTGGCGCAGGGACCGTGCGGCCCAGGCCACGTGCACCGAGCGCTCTGGGAGCAGCAGCGAGGCAGTTCCCGCGTGCGGGCGGAGCCAAGCGAGCCGCAGTGTCGGTGGTGGAGCGAGGCGCGGCGGGAGCGGCGGGACCCGGCGGTGCCCGCACGGCCGCGTGCAGCACGTGGTGGAGCGAGCCCCGTGAACGCCCGACCGAGAGGGGAGGCGCGCGGGCAGCGGCTGGCGGCAGCGGCGGTGGAGCGGAGCCGCGCCCAGCCGAGACGCGCGCTGGAGCAGGGCGCGGGGGTATCGTCGCCCGGGGGCCCGGCCGAGACGTGGATGCAGCGCCCGGCATTGGCAGCGAAGCTGCGACCAGAGGAGGCAACGCGCGGAGAACTGAGCGGCGCGGCCCGGCCCGGCCCGCGCAGCCCCGAACGCGACCCCGGGAAGAGCGCGCAGGCACCAGCAGCCCCGACAATTCCAACACGGGAGCGACCAAAGGAGAGAGCAAAGACGCAGCGAGACAGAAAACAGCAGCCACTCGGAAAAAGGAAAAGATCATAGTACCTAAGATCTTAGGGATAGTAAAATGGTATAATGTTAAGCAAAATTATGGTTTTATAACAAGGTGTGACAACCAGCAAGACATATTCGTGCATAGAACTGCTATTAAAAAGAATAACCCTGAAAAATGCATCCCAAGCTTGGGAGATGGAGAGGTGGTGGAATTTAAAATTATACGAGGTAGAAAAGGGTTACAAGCATCGCAGGTCACTGGGCCTGATGGTGTTCCTGTAAAAGGCAGTATATATGCAAAAAATCGTAGTCATGTTAGACAGTATCTCTATTGTAAAACCCCCCTACAGTCTCCCTTTCCTAATCCCACCTTTCCCTTTTACCCTATGTCCTATTACCCCCAGTGTATTCCCAATCCGTTTTTTCACCCATGGTTTCCCTCACAAAACCATGCTTTTGCCAATTGTTTCCCCAAAAATCCCTTTCCAATGCCGAGTGGGGGATGAAAAGGGGGAGGGAAGAAAATAAACCCTCTCCTGCCTCAGTTTCCCCACAAAGCATGCTCAGAGAGTTCTGTCTCCCTTCTGTCAGCCCTAAGATGTTCCACAGGATCTGTTTGGACATTTAAAGACTCAGGAGGGTGGCTTGTTTTGTTTTGAAACTGTTCTTGTAATGTTTATCCAGTTGTTTTCATTCTCCTTTTATTAAAATAAAACGGGTGAGGTGTTGGGGTCCCTCCCCTGCCGTGTAGCCCTGGGAGAGGGGCCCTGAGGGCACAGACACGGGGATTCCCTGCCCCTGCTCAGCCTTGTTCCCATTGGTTGGTTTGTGTTCCCTGCGCGGGCAGAAGGACCCTTGGGCCGGTGACTGGAACAGTTTCTCGGGCAGAGCTCCGGCCATGCGGCTGGAGAAATAAACATCTCTCTGAAACATCTAGCAAGAATCTGTCTGTCCATATATATTTCCCTTCCACGGGACTCCTGGTTTGATATATGCGTGTTGCAGTATCCCCACTGCAACACCTAATGTTGACCCATTTATGCTAACAGAGGAGCTTTCACTGTTTACAGTACATCCTGTCAGCAAATGACACATTTCTATTTATACAGGCATGAGTGGCTGTGTGGTGTGTGCGGGGCCTAGATGCAATTCTGATTACTTCTTGGATACTAACTGAGGTTTTTAAAGTAACTTCCACTGTGTTTGACAGATCTAGTGCTTTGTTCTGGCTTTAGCAGCTTAGACTTCAAAAATACAAAAAATCCATTTAAAAAAGAATGTTTGTTGACAAAATTTGATGTGGATCTGTTGATGTTGCTTAGGCTGCATAAACTCATGGAACTTACTGGCAATTTGGGCCTGGCTGATTTCTTCTCCTTTGTAGGAAGGAATGGTACGATGTGACACGGCTGTGGGAACACCTGACTACATCTCTCCTGAAGTACTGAAGTCCCAGGGAGGGGATGGTTACTATGGGCGGGAATGTGACTGGTGGTCAGTTGGAGTCTTCTTGTATGAGATGCTTGTAGGTGAGTAGTGGGATCATCAAAATAGACTGCACTACGCTACTTAAGTAGGATCCCATGTTAAAATCACTCTTGTTTTTAACATTATTACTCTTCTGGCATAAGCTGTGGTTTACAGATCCTGGTATTTACAGAATATATTTTAGAAAACTTCTGGTAGAGTTCTCAAACATTTGTCCTTGCCTCTTGTTCGCTTGATTGCACATATTGTTGTATATGTAATTCAAATATTGCAAATCAAGTCTGCAATAATTTTGATCTGCTTTTTAATGTTCGTGGTTCTGCTTTTTCAGGCGATACACCTTTTTATGCAGATTCTTTGGTTGGAACGTACAGTAAGATTATGAACCATAAGAACTCCCTTACTTTCCCTGATGACAGTGACATTTCTAAAGAGGCAAAAAACCTTATTTGTGCCTTTTTAACTGATAGGTAAGATTTGTATTTTACTCATCATGAAAGTAAGCCTTCTTTAAGAATAATTCTTGTCATGTTGAAGGAAAATGGGTATTTGTTTTGTGTGCATTCTTAAACTGCACAAATACTTGGGCAGGAATGCAGTATAACAATTTGGCCATTGCCTGAGCTGTCCATGATGGTGGAAACAGAAGCAGCAGAGCTTCTTAGAGACAAAAGTTAAACCCAAACTGTTCTGAAATGTAGCTGCTGTGGTCATATAGATACATTCTTATGAAAACTTTAGAGTTACGTCTACGTTTTACCGGAGCTTGAGCGGTATTTTACTGTCTTTGTTGTTAGATTATGCCTTAAAATGAGTCTTTCCTTCAGAATAATTTATGGAATCTCACGTGTTTGACCAAAATGCTCTTTAACAGGGAAGTGAGGCTAGGACGAAATGGTGTAGAAGAAATTAAACGGCACCTTTTCTTCAAAAATGATCAGTGGGCTTGGGAAACACTCAGAGACAGTAAGTACAGTGCTTTTCTCAGAAATGATGGTCTGGTTTATGTATGTATCATGTTAGCAAAAGGACTCTGGTTTATTTTGTTTAAAGGAGTTTAAAGTTGTATTTACTCTATACCAAGCAAAAATTTTTTTAGTGATTTGAGTACTATAATAATTATTATCATAATATTTTGCATTTTTTCTAGCTGTAGCGCCAGTTGTGCCTGACTTAAGTAGTGACATTGACACTAGTAATTTTGATGATCTGGAAGAAGACAAAGGAGAGGAAGAAACATTTCCCATACCAAAAGCATTTGTGGGCAACCAGCTTCCTTTTGTAGGATTTACATACTACAGCAACCGTCGGTACGTATGCAGAAACCAAATTAACAGTGTATTCTTTTTTTTGGCACTGTTTCTGACTCTTACCAACCATTATTTAGATTTAAGTCTATTCAGATCCTTACTAATCATTCAGAATACTGAAAATTGCTCTTTTAATATTTTAACAGTGATAACCAGTACTGCTAGGCATCATTACTTTAAAATATCACATTGTGTTGTTGAATGTCCTATTCTGCACTGAGAAGATTTTATAGTGATGCTGCAGAAGCTGAGCAGGAAAAATCCACTGTTGCCACTACTAGGCAGAGCTGTCTGCAGAGCACTGAGTTGTGTGTGTAGAGTCATGAATCAGGGTTTGAAAGTCCGTTTGTTTTACTGCAAATTACTGTCCCTGAGCTGTATATGAAGTTTCCATACTTTACATCAGTGTTTTAGTGTGCAGTAAATTAAACCTTGGCTTACTAGCAATATTTCCTATTTGCCTGCTTTCTGCTTCATAATTTTTCTTTTTTTTTAAGTACACATCCACTGCAGAGTGAGATTGTGATGCTTTATGGTTTTCACTATTGCTTGAAAGACTTCTAAACTACATCAGTTAAAATGTATTAGTTCATGCTTTCAATAGTCATTATTATTGTAGGCCCTATGGTTAGCTATATCTACATTCAAAAATCTCAATAACTCTTTATTACTTGGAAAGCTGTTTTAATTGTGGTGTCAGGCTTAAAATGGGCTAAAACTTCTACTAGAACTGTCAGATAGAGGCTGTTAGTTTTAGTAGCATTTCTGGATAGGAAAATCTTAAAGGAAATAAATCTGGTTTTCGTCCTTGCATAGAAGAGGAAACAATTGTCCAAGCTTGTGGTGAAATTCTTTCCATCTCTGCAAAGAGTTGGATTTGTTGTTACTTTTTGCCATGGTAAGGTGTAGAAGGACTTGCAGGCTTTCCATACACTTTGGGTGAGTTCAGCAGTTCAAGAGTTTCACCTACTGTTCTCACTTTAGTCTGTAACTTTGAAAAGTTTTAATTTTTGCCTTGCAGGAATATTTTGGAATATATTGTCAAGAAGTAGCATTTTACGAGCTTGTTAGTAACAGAATTTCTTGCTTCCCCGTTTTCCTGTTTGGGTGACAGTACCAGGAATTTAGAGAGCTAAGTGGCTGTGTTCTTGCTGTCACTGAACAGCTCTGCTCCTCCCTGCTACTATCATAACTTTGTAGGCTTACTAGAACTATAATGCTGGCCTAGAATTGAATTTTGTCCTGTGATATTCTGCTGTGGTGTGATGGTCTTGAAAACTCTGAAATGACTAGTCATGCTTGCTAAACCTGTAATCATAACTTTTGTTTTCTTTTTGTACTGGAAACAGTTCAAGTATTAAAAGAAAAATAAATCTGTATTTGGCCATTTTAACACAGGTTTTGGAATACCAGCTGAGAACGCTTTGTAGCCCTATCTGGCTTGCGAGTTCTCTTCTAGATTTGATGGAGCTGGTGCTGTGCCTAAGTATCACATTCTCACTGCTCAACAACCCTGGTGTGTAAAATATGGTGGCTTCTTGTGCTCCAAACAGCAAGCCTGATTCTATAAGGAAACAGCTTCATTTCCACTTTGTCATTTGATTGTCTGAAAGCTGGCCTGATGTTTAATTTGACCGTGGTTTGGAGATGCCTTTGATTTTACCCTCCTTGATCTTTTGGAGAGGTTTTTTTGCATCTGAAAAGATCCACGCGAAACAAAAAGAGGATGTGTCCATCTTTCTCAGCTGGTGTGTTGGAGAGTTATTCCTCACATAATCTGATGCCCTTAATAGATACTTTATGTCTCTTTAGAGCAGTTACCAGGCCAAGAATGTCACATGAAATACCAAAGGAATTTAAAAATAGTAATTTGTATTTGTTTACCTGACTCTTTAGAATCATCACAACTAGAAATTTATGGTATTTTTAGAAAACATTTATGTAAAATGAGAACACTGGCTTCAGGGCAAACTTTTTGTGTGTGGAACTCTTAGTAACTTTGTTGAAAGTCACACAATCTCTGCAGACTTTGCTTCATTACTGCTACTTGCTGCATAAGTGCCTGAGTAAATATTTATGGGATGGAAGCCAATGAGAGTGTTGTAACCAAGGAAAGCAAAGTTTCTTTTAATTATTATTTAAAAAAAGAAAAGTGGTTGTATTAGTATTTGGCAGAAATCCTTTTTTTCTGGAGGCCTTCTATTGCAGCTTTCTACTTTAACCTTTATAATAAATTGAATTTTTCAATTATATGTGCTTAAATCTGATTATGTTACTATTTGATTATCCATATTTTGGAGCAATAAATCTGGGAGTTATATTTTAGGATGTCTGTATTATCTTAATATTTTTTTCATAATCTTGCCTTTAAACAGCTCTTCAAATAAAACTTTAAAAAATGTTTTTGCAGGTATTTAGGTGTCCCTGCAGAAAATTCCAATGATAACAGAACAGGCTCCAGTGTGGACAAAAGTGTGGTATGTCTTCATATTTACTGTATCCTAATAAAGAGTCTACTGCACATATAGGCATAAACTGTTTTGAGTTAGAAATGTTTCAAGTTGTCTCAGTGTTTGGGATATGAGAAATCGATGCATAATTTTTAGCTCTTTAGTATGGCCTCCCTCATAAAGCTATTGGAAAAGCAGAATTTCACTTCTTAATGTAACATTGATTTTCCTGAATTGAGTAAAATAGCCAAAATGTTTTGTGGAAAAGGATTCACAGTTTTTATCTTTAGAAATATCAAAGTGCTTGTGCAGTGGTTTTTAGAGTACCTTATCAATCCTGGGTATCTTTGTGGCAACCATGGGGAGTCTGGACTTCCAGTGAATTAAGTGGGAGGTGGAAGATAATGTACCAAACTTGGGCATTCTGCTCCTTCACAAGCCTTCCCCACAAGCTGTTGGGAGTTGGGGCATTGAGGATCTGCATTTCTAGAGCAGTTCACCTAGCAAGAAATGGTCAGGAATTCTTTCTTGGGAATACTCATTCCCAAGCATCTTGGCAGTCAGGTTTCTGGCAAGATATGCTAAGGTGTTTGAGACTTGGTTGAATGCTTGGATTCTATGTAAGTTCTGATATAAATCAAGCTATTCCCTGAGACTGGTTTGATATTTTACAAATTACATTCTTTCCAGAAGAAAGCATGGTCAAAAAATTAATAATTAACTCTAAAAGAAATCTTGGCTTTGACTATGATCTACTTTGTTAGTATATTTTTCTGTTTTCTGTTGAGAGTAGAAGAGATACTGATTTGTGTTCCCTTTTCTCTTAAACTGGCAATAAAAAGGTTTAAGGACACATGGCACTACCCAGAGAAAATTTGTACAGGGCAGGGGAACTGATTATGTCCTTTATTGGGCAACTGAATTTATTCGTTGACATGGCTTGATTCTTTTTGTATATTGATGTGTTTGATATATTTTCTTTTCCTAATAAGCATTTGACTGTTGATACAGTAAAATTTAAAACCAGAGCCAGACTTTCAAATATTTGAAAATACTAAAAACTGTGTGCTGGCTTTTGGTTGACTTTGAAGAGAGGTACTGAATGGACTTGGCGTACTCAGTGGAATACTACTCAGTCTGTAGTTAAAGAGCCCTCAATAGTCCTGTCCATATTGTCAGACATATTTGAATGTCTTGTGATTTTAGCAGTTTTGGGAGGTGAAGGTCTGGAAGAATTTAAGTGTAGGAAGGTTTAAATAAATGTTGAGTCTTTACTGCAAGGTATTTTTACCCCACAGTTCTTTTTCAGCTGTTTTTCTTTCATTACATGCTGTAATGAAAACGGTAATGTTGACACACTGTTAGCAAATTAATTAGTTCTGGAAATATAACACAAGGTGTTACCTGGTCTCTCTGCATTTTGACGTACTGAATGTCTTCTGGGAGAGATACAAGTGCCACAAATTTCCAAGAAATCGATTGTTTTGCAAGTGTGTAAAACTTCACAGAATTAGGCCATGATGTTGTGCAAAAATGGAATTCAATGTCTGATTGCTTACTTTGGTTTAGTGCTGCCATAACCACCTGTAAACAGTTAGATTTTTGGAAAAAGATGATTAACAGATGCTTTTGCACTGGATCTTAAGTTTTCTTCATTGCTCAGGGTACAGAATCAGACTCACTATGCTGTAGTGATTAAGAAAAATGAAACACTATGACAGTTCCAGAGGGATTTTTCTTGACTTCTCTGCTGCAGACAGACTTTCCTATAGTCCTTTCCTCCCCTGCTTCCTACTCAAAATGGAAACTGAGAACAAACTAAAACTTAAAGGAGTGCTTTTATACTGAGTTAATTGTAACTCAGGATTTTCTTGAGGTATTCTTTAGTCTATTGATAGCAGATTGTGCAGAACTTTGTCCGGAAGCCTGTTGTCTCTACTGATATAATTAGACTGCTCAGCAAGCTCAGATGGGTCCCCTGGGGTCCAGCCTGATGTGAGAACATGCAGAGACGGAGAAACGCAAGAGGATGCGATAGCAGTCCAAGCCTAGTAGGAGTCAGTACAGAAATGCCTCAGTTGCCAGATGTCTTTTTAGACTTGTTTCTCATCTATCCCATTTAGTTCCTCTGTGCACCCTGTCTGGAAGGGCTGTAACATGAATTAAAAGAAATGGAAGAGCAATTACATTGAAACTTCGTTATCCTGTTTTGGGGTGTTTGCTGCAGTCCTTTCTTATTAAAGTGAGAGCCTGTAAATAGTCTTGCTTCTTGCTTTATTTCTCAGTGGTTCATACCAGAGATAAATCCTTTGTGTACTGGTCCTTCCTTTTTCCTTAAAGTTTAGATTTAGAGGCCATCTCTTGTTTTTAACTACAACTATTGTTTGATCCACATAGTATTGTGTTCTATGTCACACCAGTAATTTGTTTTCCAGAGCTGCTCTGTTGAGTGCCGAAATGTGTAATTTTTGGATTTTTTTTGAGATTTTGGAGTTGAAACGGGAAACAAGAAAGGAAAGGATCAGAACCACTTGAATATGTTGCTGTGAAGAGAGTCTAGATTAGGAATGTAGTGCTTCTCTATGGAGTTCCAGAGCATTGAGGGAAATGTGGAAAAACTAAATAGGCCGAAATCCTGACAATGTCAGTAGAAAGGTGAATGAATCAACACAAGGTTGACTTAATGAGCTGCCTCAAAGCTGACACCATCATGTTAACTGAGGATTTTAATGTTGGAATGGGATTATTGTGCCTAGATATTCGGTGGAAAGTAGATATTTTGAGGCTACATGAAAAGAATGAATTTCTGAGTTTATCCTGCTGGCAAACAGTACGTGCTATGCAGTAATGTGCTGTATTAACATCTGAAGTTTGTTACTATTTTTCAAACCTTAGTACAGTTCTAGCTGTAAAAATGATCTCTGGCTAAAGAGATGGTAAGAGCACTTTCTCCCCATTGCCTGGTTCTGCTTCCTGAGCTTGTTGGGAGCTTGAAGATGCATTGCAAAATACATGTGGTGATTCATGCTAGAAGAAACTTTGAGACTAACAAAAGTGCTTTCTTACATCTATGTAGTAACGTCTTTAGTAAGATTGCAAAGAAATGTAAAAACAAGGAGGATTAATGATTTAGCTTAGCCCTGTAAATTTTGAAGATATCCTAAAATTTCATGCGCATGCAAATGAAAAAACTGTGTTATTTCTTGTAACTAAATTTTGGGGCAGGGAGGGAGGGACATGCATCACATTTCAATAAGGTAAAATGTCTTTTTGGCAGAAGAAAGTAAGCTGTGATACGATGTAAGCAGAACTGAATATTATTAAGTACTTCTTTAAAGTTTCTAAATTTAATGCATGTTCTTTCATGTACAAATATATACTTAAAGCTGGAAAATATGCAGAAGATGATCTATGACTTAGAAGAACAGCTACATAATGAAATGCAGTTGAAAGATGAAATGGAGCAAAAGTGCAGGTGAGACTTTGAACTTTAATTGTTTACATAATTTAAATGTATCTAACACTTCAGTTTTGTGTTACTGCTTTAGGGATTACCAGGATAACACTAAGAATAGTATGGTAGTTCTCCAGGGGAGTTCCAGGCACAGCTTTAAGTAATTCTACAATTTTCTTGAGTATAGTATAAAGAAAATGTTTGGGTTTTTTTTTTTCATTGACATCCATGTAACACATGTTCTTTGTGAACACTTAAGTGTTTGAGTTTACCTGATATCTCTGTATTCAGATGTTTATTGGACTGAGGTACACACTCATCATGCTGATTTCTTTGAAAATGTGAGATTCTGTATATATGGCATGTATTGGGTTATTAAAATTAATTAGCTGTTTTCCAAATACAGGGTGCTTGTTGGAAAACCACTTTTTTTTTTCTATGACTGACATGTAAGAACAACTATTTGCTTTCTAAAATCCTGTTTCTACCATGTTGAAGAAGCATTTTTCTTGCAGCTACACTTATGAACAAATGGTTGAGATTATTCTTTTCTGATAATCAGGCATTTTTACTCAGAGTCATGCAAACTAAATTCCCCTTCAGTTAGCTTCTCCTTTTGAAGTCTTTTCCTGAAGGATTAAATAATACTAGGAGGCAACACTAGGTATAGGATACAGGAAGAATTTAGACTTGTGAATTAGAACCATAGTGTGTAGCTACACAAGCTCTTTAGGTGTAAACTGGTAACCGAAGTGGTCTGGTGGGAATTTAGGCTGTGTGCCACTGTTGCACTGTTGGGACGTTCTGATTGCTCTCCACAAGCAGGGCATACATTCTTGAGGGATACTCAGTAGCTGTCTTCCTGCAGTGCTGCTGGAGTTGTCAGAGCACAACTGTGTCTTCTGGTATGTCATACCATTCACGGTGCAGTTAGTAGACAGGAGACAGCGGCAGTTACAACAGTTAGCATTTTTTGTACCTGCCAGGTAGCCTTGTCTGGGTCCTTTTTGTTGCCTCTTTGAAGAGGGATAGCTGCCTCCAAAAATGCAATGGATGTGTCAGTGTTATGGCCAGTTAAATGAGGTTTTACTGTGCGTTTTGCCTCACTCTCTCTGTAGTCCAGTGTTCTAATACATTGCTTCAATAGAGAGACTTCCAAATAATATTATTCATATACCTTTATCTGTAGTAGGGAGCTGTCTACTGTGGAATTAATGAACTATGGTAGATACTTGGAAGTCACAACTAGAGGAAGTTTTTGCAGCTTACCAGGGTGTTCTAATCTTAAGGATAACCTGTTGTGTACATACACTATTTTTTGCAGATTAAGGGATAACATGTGGCATCTGAAGTTTTGCGTATTTAATCGCTGCAAAACTGATAAATACTTAGTGATGCATTTTACAAATTATTTGCAGTGATTGATTGTCTTCAGTTTTAAATGTTCATTACAAAATAACATTAGTCAAATTATAAATGTTCACTTTAGTAATAGTCACAAATCATTTCACTAGAAAAACAGTATGTATAATGTATAATGTATCTATTAAATGATCTTGTGTTATTTTTAGATCTTCAAACATAAAGCTAGACAAGATAATGAAAGAACTGGATGAAGAGGTAATGTTTTTTCCTCACTGAAGTTGCCTTAATTGGCTAAAGAGTGGAGTTAGGAATAGTACTTTTATGATTATAAGATTTTTTATGTGACTAAAACAATTGTTCTGTGTTCAAGTTTGAGACCTAACTATCATGTTTCAATACATAGCATTGGGAGATAATATTTTTATTTGTACACGTTTTCAAAAACTTTTCTTTCTGTAAGTCATACTGATTTCTGTTTACTCTGGTACTTATTTTGCTTAGTCTTGCTCACTGCAATTTTTCTGGAGTTTATCAAAATCAATTACTACAAAAATACAGCTTATTTTCTATTGAGTCCTTCTCTTGTCTCTTGATAATAATTTTGTAGCTACTTTAGATGTAATCATACTAACAACAATTTTTCTAGTAATTGTATAAATTTGTCATGTAGAAGTTAAAAAAGCCATCTTTTCTGAAAACCTTTCCAAGAAAGCCAGAAATTCATTCATTGAAACAATGTATCAGTTTCCTTGTTTAATTAGTTGCAGAGATACTGATTTAGGGATCACTCCTTCAAATGTAACTATAAAACACCAATTCTTTGAATTTTAGGGAAATCAAAGAAAGAACTTGGAAACAACAGTGTCTCAGATTGAGAAGGAAAAGGTGGTATTACAACATAAGATAAATGAGTACCAAAGAAAGTTTGAACAAGAGAATGAAAAAAGACGTAATGTGGAAAATGAAGGTACGCAATATTGTCCAAACATTGGTACTGATTAGGTATATGATGTGTTTTGGAGAATAATTTAGTATCATAGTATCTTAAGTGCTATGCAACTTCAAAGAAAAGGGATCTTTTCAAATAATGAACACAGATTTTGAGGGTTTTTTTATTTGAACCCAATTTTTTTGTTCTTATTTTTAACTTCTGTTCTCTGCACTGTGCATTGTTGGTCTGCAAGCACACAAAAAAATATATAAGAAGCAAAAAGTCAACAGAAGATCTATTAATGCAAAAAATATTTTTGAGCATGTTTGTGTAAAAAAACAAGAACAAAACCCTAAGAGTTTTTTAATACGCTGTATTAATAGTGCAATTTCTCTTTAGTGTCCACACTAAAAGATCAGATGGAAGACTTGAAAAAAATCAGCCAGCATTCACAAATTTCAAATGAGAAGATAACACAGCTACAAAAACAAGTATGTTTTTTGTGTTCTTTGTCTTCATTATTTCTTAGATTTGAGCATTCAAATGTAGCAAAAGTGGTTCCATGATCTTTATATTTGAGAATCTTGTCTGGTTTGTTTTAACAGCTAGAAGAAGCAAATGATTTGCTGAGGACAGAATCGGACACAGCTGCAAGACTGAGAAAGGGTAACACAGAAATGAGCAAGTCATTAAGTCAGGTTGAATCACTGAATAGAGAGCTGCAGGAAAGGTGCAGAGTTCTGGAAAGCACAAAACTGCAGGTGGAGAAAGATTATTACCAACTACAAGCAGCTTTGGAGTCAGAACGAAGGGACAGAAGTCATGGATCTGAAATGATTGGAGAACTACAGGGTAATTATTCTGAATTTATACTTTACCAAAAAAAGTTGTGATAACCCTACTTAAGTGGAGTACAGTTTGATAATGGGAGGAAAGCCAACCTGCAAACAATGCGTGACTGAACAATTTCTGAAGATTGGATCTGGCTTCCTGATCATGTTGAGCAGCTCTTGGGAGGGAAAGAGAATATCAAAATCAAGGAGTGTCAAACACTGTGAGTCTGGGGCTGCCCTGACTAAAAGTCTTGAGTCCAGTGGTGCAAAAGTATGAAGAGCTGATACAGTGCTAGAGAGGATGCAGCCTGTCTTACTGCCTTGTGCAGTAGCCAAGTTGATATATCCTGCATTTTCTCTTCTTTCATTTGTGGAGAAAGCTATTTTTTTATTAAATTGCATTTTTCTTTTATGATGATTCGACATTACTTTATAAGCAAGGTTAAGAGCACCAATAAGGGATGCAGATGTGGAATCCCTTTTTTCAGGATGCTTGAAACTTTTTACTATTTGTACTGATTCTTCATACTAGGAGCTATTCAGATGCATTAGTTCACGATTGTGCCTGTGCTAGTGGACCCTGACTCTTAACTTGCCATTTTGAACCATCTGTGTGCAGTATTGAGTTTCCATGAGGTGCAGGCTTTTGATGAGGACTCTCCTTTCCCTTCTAAAAGGGAGCCTATAAGACAGAGACTTTTTACCAGGGCCTGTAGTGACAAGGGGCAATGGTTTTGAATTGAAAGAGAGTAGATTTACATTAGATACAGGAAGAAATTTTTAACAATAAGGATAGTGAGACCCTGGGACAGGTTGCCTAGAGAAACTGTTGTTACCTTGTCCCTGCAAGTGTTTCAGGCTAGGTTGGATGGGGCTTTGAGCAACATGGTCTAGTGAGAGGTGTCCCTGCATGTGGCAGGGAGGTTGGACCTAGGTGGTTTCCAAACCAAGTGATCCTACTTAGTATTTCATATAAACTCTTATGCCACACAAGGGTAGATGCTGTGGGGTTTGAGGAATAGTTCCTTTTTCCATGTCATAGCATTTAAAATCATATAGGATGTTTTTGGTTGGAAAAGACCTCTAAGATCATTGAGTCCAGCTGTTAACCCAGAACTGCCAGTGCCTGGCTTCCTTATGGTTTGAGTCACAGGTGAATACATGTTGTGTTAGTACCCACAGATCTGAGACTGACATTCTATGTAATGTGCCTTATCTACACGTTAGTGAAGTTAGCATCAGGAAAGGTGCTTGTTCCATAGCATAGCAGAGCTTGGGTTAATGAAAGAAATTTTGAATATTAGATACTGGAAGTGATGGAAGGCAGCAACCATTTCTGCATGATTGGTTTTTGTGAATTGTTACTGATGGCGTGCATAAAGAGTGTCTAAAAAGGTCAGTTTCCCCTGCAATGTATGGCCTTTGCATGGCTGAAAAATTTGAAGTATTTGAAATATTTTATGGGCCCAGAAGTCACTAAAAGTTCCAAAGCCAATTGATCTAAGTAAAGTAACTAATATTGAGTGGTATTTAATTTTTTGTGGCAGTTCGGATTACAACTTTACAAGAAGAAGTTAAAAACATTAAAAACAATCTTGAAAGAGTGGAAGTGGAAAGAAAACAAGCACAGGATATGCTTAATCATTCAGAAAAGGTATGGTGAAATTCTTTTGAGGCTGATGCTCTTTGTCAGCTTTTGACTATATTTTCAAATATTATTTATTGTTCTAAATTAGTCTTATGTTTAGATTAACTGAGTACTGCTAGTTTACAGTCTCATCAGGGTGGTCTCACAAGTCCTCAGGTAGTTCTTACTTGTAGCACCAGGCGTAAAAATTGTGTTTGTCATTCACTATCACTGGTTCAAGGATCCAGTCCTACTGCCAGTAGCAAGGAATTTTTTTTCTGCTGCCTAACTATGACTGCAAAGACTTGCCTCTGAAAATCTATGAACTTTTTGAAAATCGGATTTTTTTTTTCTGCCTTTACTGGATTTTAACTTGACTGGATCAGTGCTAGTTGAGCCTTTTGCTCAACTTTGGTGCGGCATTTTTTTCTGTCCTTCTGTCCTTCCTTCTGAGAATGTCCCCCTAACATCTCTGATCTCCTCCATGTGATGGAGAAACAAGAAGAGTAAAAGGGAATATTGCATCCCTTCTCCAGACAACTGCAGAGTTAACTCTCTGTAGTGAGGTCAGGTTAAGACTTGCTGTGCTGTGTGGTCTGTGCAAATAAACCGGAGATACAACTGCCAGTGAGGGAAGAGGTGAGCAATTCTAAGTTGCTGTTATGTGAAGGAGCCTTTCAAAGGCAAGTCCTCATCTCTCAAAGCACATCTCCAGTGCTTGTTTGATGAATTACTATTAATGCCTGGCAATCCTAGCAATGAAATAACATGATTGCATCCAGGTAACAATAATTCAGATTCCTCTGTGTTCTAGGATGTCAGTTCATTAGTTGTATGTTTCCAATTTAGGTGACTACTGATTATTCAAACTGAGTTGTTTTCATTATCTTAGAAATTTATTGACTACTGAAAAAAAGTTAATTAAATTTTTTCCAGAGCACTGAGTACAGTTTTGATCTGTTACTGTTCTTTATTAAGCATGGAAAATAACATTGATAATCTCTTGATAACAAAAAGTTAATACTAAAAAACAGAATAAAAGGGTGATTCCCTCATGTATTGCAGAAATCTGGTAACTTTTCCCTTATCTTTAGGAAAAGAATAATTTAGAGATAGATTTGAACTACAAGCTGAAATCCTTACAAGACCGGTTAGAACAGGAAGTCAATGAGCACAAAGTGACTAAAGCGCGGTTAACTGACAAACACCAGTCAATAGAGGAGGCAAGATCAGTTGCAATGTGTGGTAAGTGTTTCCTGCAAGTTTCAGGTAAATACGTAATAAAACGTGTTTTGATCGCGGTGTTTTAATGCACATTGTCTTACTACATAGTACTCTTGCACTAGTGTTTGATCCCTTGTGTAAAGAAAATGCGTACTGAAATCATAAAATATGAAAACTACACATTATAAATTATTTTTCCGAACATGCTATTTCATAAAAGTTGTATTGTTTCTTAATGTTTTGCATACCTTACTTCAAAGCCTTCCTTGGCCTCTAAAATGCTATTGAATCTTGAAATGCTGGCTAATGCTAAACGAGATTGAAGGAATGCATTATCAAGAGAGATGTCTGAGTGTTCATTCCTGTGTAACTGCATAAAAAATACCAGAGTTGTATTAGGCTTGTCTGAAGTGAAGGGAGAAGTTTCTTTTATAGACGTATGTACGTGAATCAAAGGTGTGTCTTGATCTCATAATTGAGTATGTCAGGTTTTCTCTGTGAAGGTCATCAGTACCTAAATGCAGTTTTTAGAGTTAAATAAATGGCAGTGTTTTGTTCTTTTGCTACTATCCATTCATGGAAATGAAACTTTGCCTTACTTCATAATGATTACTTCAGGAATCTGTGTTTTTTATTTCTTTCACTGTTTATCTTTCAGTTGCCATGATAATGTTTCAGTGCTTTCTTTGAATGCAGATTGGAATTGTATTTCTTTTTTTAGTGTTCCTTGTAATAATGCCAGGATCTTTTTACTTAGTAATCAGTTGATCAAACAGCAAAAGAGCTTAGATAGCTGAAGAAAGAGGTCTGAAAAATATTAGGATATTTAAGACTGTTTGCACAAAAGCATGCTTGCAGATGCTACGTATTCATATTTATTGTTTTTCTTTCCCTAATCTTTTTTAGAAATGGAAAAAAAGATAAGGGAAGAACGGGCAGCAAGAGAAAAGGCAGAAAATCGAATAGTTCAAGCTGAAAAACAGTGTTCCATGTTGGACTTTGACCTGAAGCAATCTCAGCAGAAACTGGAACATCTTCTTCAGCAAAAGGAGAGACTGGAAGATGAAGTAAGCAAAATGTTCATCACTAATAATTTTCTATATAAATAAGAAACTAGAGTTGCACTGAGAAATAGAAAATTAAATTAACTTACACTGATCTCCTTATAATACTACAGCTCTCAATAGAATTGAGGATAGTTGTTGGCCTAAGTAGGTTTAGGTAATTTCTTCTTGTTTCTTAGCTCTTACTTTCCTTACATATTTGAACCTCAATTCAATATAACACATTTTTTTGTGTTTTCTCTTTTTCTAAAGAAAAAATTTACTTGTGAATTTGACTGTGCAGCCTGATTTACAGATCTGAGTTTGTGTTGTCTAGTTTGCATTCTTTCCAAAATTTGTTCAAGGAAATGCAGTTAGAACACTGAGTGTGAAAACTAGGTCTTAAGAATGATAGCTTCATCCTTACATTTTCTTTACAGGACAGTGGGAATGAAGTTTGTAACACCTCTCTTAGGGGTCATGACTCATGTAAATTAGCTTTCAGGTAGTTGGTAAGCTGCATTTTTTTTCTAGGGTGAGAGGTTTTTAAAATCTGAAATCCATGGAGAGGTTTCCAGACAGTTTGGGCTTCTTCAGTTGTTGTCCTTCAGAAAACAAATTGGGAATTTTGAAATAAACTGAAAATGGGAAAGCTTTAGCATCCTGCAGTGTCATAGCCGTAGGTTCTCTAAGGGCAGCATCTCTGTGTGAGATTGTTGCTCTGAAATATTGGGAGATTCAGGAATGTTTTGACATATGGTACGTGGTGTAGCATCTAGTTAGTGGTGTTTAATATAAAATAATCCATATGTGAAACCTCTTCAGCCACATGCAATTGCTTATTTAGCAAAGGCTCCTAAACTGAAATGTTTCTCATTTAGGTAAAGAATCTGACACTTAAGCTAGAACAAGAGACAAATAAGCGAATAATGGCACAGAATGAATTAAAGACACAAGCTTTTGAAGCTGATAACTTGAAGGGTTCTGAGAAGCAGCTGAAACAGGAAATCAATACATTGTTGGAAGCAAAGAGATTACTGGAATTTGAGTTGGCTCAACTTGCAAAGTAAGTAAAAACCTGAAGTAAAATGGAAAAAATTGCTTAATTTTACATGTACTATTTTGCCTGTTTCTGCTAGTGAATAAAGTTCTCTGGTGCATAGGCATTTTTTCCTAAACTAAAAGAGTATTTTTAGCTTCATGTTATGATTCCTATGTAGCTGCATGTTATGATTTCTATGTAGCCTTCAGTGTTGGAATATTTTTGTTATGAGCTATGAGTCAGAACAGTTCTTGGCTCACCATTCTATGTTAAGGCACACACACATATATCTGTGTGTATATATGTGTATGTGTGTGTATACATATATATATGCCTCTTTTATTTGAGTGACTTCTTTATGGATTGACTCCAGTGCTACTTACTAAATCATATGGGACTTTTAGTACATGGGAGTCATTAGTTCCCTTTAAGTGCTTAATTAATTTTCTTAAGGTTTCTTGAACTGACATTTTTCATTAATTAGACTTCTATCATATATTCCTTCAGCTGACTTGATGTTTCTCCATCTAGAGTACTTCTTGGCTTCTAAATTACATACTGAAACAATCATCATTTTAGAATAAGAACTGTATTAAATGAGAATTTTAGGATGCAGCAAACTGTTGCTCTTTGTGAAATAATATTTATGCAAATGGAAGATCATTGTAGGATGCTGTCCCGGGTAGAAATTGTCTTAGTCTTTTGTTAGTACCTGACTTTTAAAATGTTTCCCTTTTTTATTCCTTCAAAGACAGTACAGGGGAAATGAAGGTCAGATGCGTGAACTTCAGGATCAGCTTGAAGCTGAGCAGTATTTTTCGGTAAGACTTGTAAGGAATTGCATCTGCTACATTTTGATGTAAAATCATTTAACAGTGAATAGTTGTAACTAAAATTGTTTTAATGTAAGTAACAGCCTGGCATAAGCCAGCAATTCAGAAAATCCTGCTTGAAATACAAATAAGGAACAAAGCATTAGAGAGCATTAGATGGTGTATCTAAAATGTTGCTTTGTTGTTTGTCAAAACTTACATTACACTGAGTAACTCTTACCTGAATTATTCATCAGAGTTGTTCCTATCTTGAGGTTGGAAAGGGGAAATTTTTCTGGTATAATTTGAGACTTTGTAGAGAGTTCAGAATCTCCAAACTTACTGGAAAATACTCCATGCTGTTGATCTACCATACATACGTGTAAGAAGCATAGATCCAGTAGCATTCTGCATATATTCCTTTTTCTAAAAAGATACCTTCTCTTCACCTGAATCCCTGAAGAACCTTACTGGGTACTCCAGGTAAACAAAATGTGTATTTCATTAGATGTAGTGCGATCTGTTTCGTCTCTGTGAAAAGAAACAATAGCATGAGATTCTCTGTAACAACTGAAGTTCAAATACATTTGTGAATATGGACAGACTCATTTCACTTTGGGAAATAGTTTTAAATTTGGTTTTTCCTGGGAGAGGCAATAAAAATTTTTATGTTTACTAAACTGCATATGATTGTCATTTCATTATCTGTTACAGGGGCTTTTTGTGCATTTTTCCATGACATACTGCTAATAAGAAGATGCAGAGCATTGTGTTTCTCAGTTTTTTCTTTTTTCACTAACTTGTAGTTTAAATAAGACATTCATAATTCAGTCTGAATATTTAGAAAAAGTAATTTACTGTAGAAGTTCAAATTTTAACTTTCAGAATTGCAGGTGATGTTAATATCAATATAGTAATTAAAACCAGAAGTAATTCACAGAATTCATTCACATAAATCAGGCCTCAGCTGAATCACTTACTAAGAGAAAGTTTGTGCAGAAAAAACTTAAGCTTCTAAGAGAAAAGATACATGGGCACCAAGAGAAAGCAACAGGTGAAAGCACAGAATGGTGTTAGGCTTGTTAGACAAACATTTTGAGACAGTGATGCTTCAAGAGGATGCAGTTTTGTCCTGTTGTGTCCAGGAGACCTGCTCTGCTGTGTCACAGTGCCTAGTTTCTCTTTTGCTGCAGGTGTATTTGTGCAGCTGTGTAGGAAAACAGATTAGAAAATTGAAAAGTAATTTGGTCATATCACTTCTCTACCCAGCAGAAACTGGAAAGAAGCATCAGGGAGAGGCAGTAATGGCAGTATTGGCATGTGTTGGGGTTTGACAAATTCAGACTACCTAGGCTGAAAACAAGGAAGAATTTCACTATGGAATTTGAGTAATGATTTCTTTTTTATGCTTTCTTTTACAGACACTTTACAAAACTCAGGTTAAGGAACTGAAAGAGGAGATTGATGAAAAGAATAAAGAAACACAAAGAAAAATGCAGGAGTTGCAAAATGAAAAGTATGCCCATTATGTTTCTCACATACACTTAAGTTTTTCCGTGGAATATTGTCTCAGTCATGAATACTTTGAATCAGATTTAAAATGTTTTAATTCCTTCAGAAAAAGGCCTCAAAAGTGTTCTGTAGCACACCTTGTAAATAGCAGATACGTAAGATATTACCTATACTGACACTCAAAGTCAAATATGGTTATTCATATTTGCTTTGGACATTGTAATGTCTGTAAGAAGAATAATGACTTCTCTGAGAATTTAGTAAGATTCAATAATTTGAAAAAACATTCTAATTTGCGGTAATCATATCACTTACCAACTTCTTTAATTTGATTATATTACCCTGATAATTACTTAATATATTTCTATGTCAGTAAAATAATTTGAGAAAAAGGTAACGAAAAGTCTTTGCATTTGAAATTTAGTATATTTCTGATTACAGCAACAATTGTTATTTTAACAACCATTAATTGTGATGTACTATTTTCTAAGTTATTTAAGAAGAAAAAAATTTTAAGCTTTTTAAGGTTTTTCCAATTTCTTAATTTATTTCGTAAGCTGAAGAAGGAGGCTGTAGCCTCATGCATGAAGTACAATTTTTTCTAAAGTCTGTGTCTCTTGTTCTGCTTCAGCATCAGCATTGAAAAACTGAGGTTATGTACAGTGTTCTTTTTGTACAGCATTTTGGTGGGCTAAGAAAGGGAGAAAGAAAAGATATTGTGCTAATAAATATGGTGTAGGAGGAAAATACACGTGTTTCTGCAAAGTTGTTCAGAAGTGGTAACCAACATAAAAAAAAATGGGGAGGGAAGAGAAGGTAGCCAAGACTTCCCTTATTCTTCTTGGAGTTAATTATTTATTTTCTTACTTCTTTTTATAGATTCTCTGTATTCTATTCCCTCACTATTCTCTGCAATCTTATGTTCATCATAAATGTTTCTCACTTGGATATAACTATGGGAATTGTGATAATGGGCAAATGTGGGTTAAGTATCTTTTGATGGGACCACTCTGTACATGTAATTCAATTTTATTTTCTGTTCCTGAAAGGGAGGAGAATGCGTCTTGGTATTTCATGGATGATTGAAATGCTAATGAAATAGTGAGCTTGCTGCTGTAGCTTGTGTGGACCATCAAAAGATGCAAGTGTACAGAATGAAGTTTTATAACTCTTGCTTTTCTTAAGAAACTAAGATAATGGCCATTAGCTGAGTGATATAATTTGGGTTTGATAGTCTTAAAGAAAATTTGGAATGTTTTGCATAGGCATCTTAATGTCCTTTTTACAGAGAAGCACTCGCTACCCAGCTGGATTTAGCTGAAACCAAAGCTGAGTCGGAACGGTTGGCACGGGCGCTCGCTGAAGAACAGTATTATGAACTGAATCAGGAAAGCAAAAAAGCTGCATCAAGGCACAGGCAAGAATTGACTGATAAGGACATCATCATAAGAAGGGTAAATTAACTGTTATCAATACCTGTATAAATCCCTTCCAACTGGAAACAGAAATTCATAGCTTTAATTTATAAAGTCTTGTTGTGATAGTAAGTGATAATTAATTAAATATCTTAAGTTTTGGGCTCATTGGAACCTTAAACATTTAATTTCATCGTGTGACCTCCCTAAAAAGCAGAATTCATTAATCTGAGGTGAAGCCAGAAAGAAAATCAAGTGAATGTCTATGATTCAGTTATTAAGCCTTTTGTATTTACTTCTTGTCATTGCCAAGTGTATTACTGAAGTCTTGTAGCTTTGTGGAGCAGTGTATTAGAGACTCTTACTGAAAAGTAACTTAGTCTTTAAAAAAAAAACAAACCCACTTCAGAGTCACAAAAACCCACAAGCCAAAACTCAAACTGTGATTTTTGAATACGCTTTATAGCATAACTTTTGAGTGTTGGTATGAGCTTGATAAATGTCTTTAACTGGCAAGTCTCAAATAGGATGCCATATGTAGCATAGTTATTTTATCATTGTTGTTTTTCCCATTTAGCATCAGCTATGCATGTTTTCTTAAAAAATCCTGGGGGTGTAAAGCTCCAGATGTAACTGAACTTGGCTCAGTTGCTCTAAGCTTTCTGTTAGTGCTACCATGGATATTCCATCCCTGTGTAAAGATAGTGCAAATAGTGTTTGTTTCATGAATTTGCTTTTATAAGCTTGAGATCTCCATAATACCACCATTTCTTAAGCACCATTTAGAAGACTATTTCTGTGGCATCAAAGGAATACCTTCTTGCCAATATCTTCCTTGGTTTCATATATTCTGATAATTTTGTCTGACAGCTTGATACACAGGCATTTGCATAGGCTTCAAACAAAAACTTCGTTCAGGAATACAGTTATGTCTGGTTTTTCATATATATTTGTTAAATGATCCTGGCTGTGGCAGTGAACATACTTGCATATTCAGTGTCGTGGTTTTCTTTCCCTTTTCTTTTTTTTGCAAGCTCTGTACATATTTACCTATTTCTGCATTGTCTTAGACCAGATTTGGTTTTATTTTTATCCTGACTTTAATGATTTATGACAATTATTTAGCAGTAAATGCCTTGTATCTACTCTAGCCTTTAATGCTGTAGTTCTGTCACCTGTCAGCTACTTTTCTGTCTGGATTCAAGGTATCAGACCTCTTCATATTAGTTTTTCTAAAGTACAGCAAATTAATTGAAAATTTCCACATTCCATGACTGACAGTCTAACTTAAGTTGATTTTTAATTATATACTACAGTGTTGTCAGTTCTGCAATGATTTTTTTTTTTTTTTTCTGGGACAAGTGTATTTTGAGCTTTATGGTAAATCAAAACAGCACAGAAAAATAGTAGCATTTTTTAAAAGTTCACATAGGTAGAAGGTGTTCTAAGTAAATGGTTGTTAGAGAATTAAGGGTATTTAAAATAATATAAATATTTTTAGAATTTATGCCAAGTTCTTTATTTTACAATGTGTTTCTTTTCATGTAGCTGGAAGAAACTAATAACACTTTAACCAAAGATGTTGATTTAATAACAAAGGAAAATACAGAGATCAGTGAAAAATTTAAGAAACAAGAAGAAGGTATGTCATGTGTGGAGTTTTAATTGATCTGTTCTGAAGCACAATTGAATTTGAAGCATATGTGGAGAAATGGGAAGTGGAAGAAGACATTGCTGTTTATCTTCCATATTATTTTAGGCTTGATATTGGCTTTAGTATTTCATCTTTGTGCCTTTCTGATATATCCTTCTGGTAATTTTCTGTCATTGCAGTAGCGTTAAACTGGTAACCTTTGTCTTTGCAAACTGTATTGTGCTCAAAAAGGGAAACAATAGGAAAACAGAATGGAAAAAAATATGCACTTATAGAAGTAATTAGGTTTAAAAATATTTACTTTGTACTAAAATACCTCAAAGTTGAATATTATTTTAACAGATTACAAAATGAAAAAAGAGGAGGAAATCAATAATATTAGAATGCATTATGAGAAGAACATAAACACTGAAAGAACTCTGAAGACACAGGTACAACGTTTCATGCAATTTAATAGCAATAATTACTTTGCAGTAACAGAAGTATTTCAGGTTTATTGCTTTTGTGAACTAACTCTAGTTTCTTTGAAATTAAGCTTGTATTAACCATGATGTACACTATGCATGGTTAAATTTACAGTTGAAAGAATAAGTTTTGATGCTGTGTACTTTTTCAGTATTACTTTGATTGTGAGAGCCATTTATTTTGGTGAAGGGTTTTTTTTTTTATCAAATCCCGTAACTAGAGGAACTGAGAAGTTTTGTGTGAAACATGCTGCATGTATCATTTTTCTTACTGGTTCTGTTTTTTCTTAACAGGCTGTTAACAAACTGGCTGAGATAATGAATCGGAAAGATTTTAAAATAGACAGAAAGAAAGCTAACATGCAAGATTTGAGGAAGAAGGAGAAGGAAAACCGAAAGCTTCAATTAGAACTTAATCAAGAAAAAGAGAAATTCAATCAGATGGTAGTGAAATACCAAAAGGAGCTCAATGAAATGCAAGCGGTAAAATAATTTAATTTTTTTATCACATTGTGGAATCATCTCCAAAGGGAAAATATATAGTTCCTAATGTACTTGAAAACAAATTAGTTTTCACATGTTCTAGGCTAAACAGGAGTTTAGTGAAGCAGAGAATTTGACAAGTGTGCAACTGTGCTTGTTCTCATTCATTTCCCCTAAATTCTTGACTGTGGAATTTACTGATATATTACAAAGATTAAAAACCTGAATACTATCTAACAGGCAGGAAACTGTCTGTTCATTTCACTGGTAGATGGTCTCCTTTTCATAACAAATGGTAATTTAGTAGATGAATCTGACTGTCTCATGCGTGAATACATCACTGGATCTTTGATATTTAACATTTTTTCTTCCAAAGCGAAACAAAAGTTTTTACTGTAATAGTTTATTTCAATTCTATCAAAAGTACCTACATGTATTAAAAAAATAGTAATGAGTTTTGTTTTCAAAATATTTGGCTGCTGTACTTTTGGTAACACAGTAACTATGCATGTGTGTATATAAATACAGCAACTAGCAGAAGAATCTACATACAGGAACGAGCTCCAGATGCAGCTGGATAGTAAAGAGAGTGACATAGAGCAACTACGAAGGAAAATTATGGACCTCCAGCAAGGAATGGATTCTACCAGTGTTGCCAGCCTTCCAACAGATGAAACAGATGGAAATCTTTCAGGTAAGAGAAAAGCATATTTGAACTACTTGTCCCTGTTGCTTACACGTAGTTTCGGAAGGTATTGTTTCCAAACAAGTTACTGCTTCTTAAAAATCTTCTGACTGTCTAATTCTATATCACATCTCCACTTCCTTTGTTTGTTTGGGTTTTTTTTTTTTTTCAGACCTTGGTAGCTTATATTTAAGTCTTAATTTTTTCTCACATCATACTTCCCACTGTATGGCATTAGCATAGTTTATATGCGCATTTGTAGAATGAGTATCTTTACATCTCTTGTTTTTCAAATACAGTGAATACAATGTGCAGTATTTGGTGAACAGAAAACAGGGCCAACATGTCTACAACATCACAGTTGTGTTTTAGATCTTGAATGCAAAATTGCCTTGATCTTGTCTTTTCTTACTCAGTCATGTAGCAGCTCTGTGACAACTGGCAATATTTGCTGATGTGAAAAATAATTGTAGGAGTTTCCATAATGAATTTGTGGTTGTATGGTACTCTGATTTAGCGGATTAAAATAAGAACAAATAATACAGTGTAGCCAGCCATTTGCATGTGTCAGTACCAGGCACTGTACTTTGAGACCCACTGTTAGACTCATTAGTTATTTACCTCTCCCTTTCCCCTGTGTTTGAGAAGTGTGATCAGTTACTACTTTCACATGATCCGCTTCTGCATCTCTCAGTACAGGGGAAAAAAAAAGTTCAGTGGTAATCAGGTGTGCTTGACGATTTCCATACGTCATAGCTAGGTATATCTTTTTTTACTACAGTTAAGTAATTTTTATAATTAATTGTGAAATTTTTAGCAAGTTTTTGATAAGTCTGAATTTTATTGTAGAAAAATATTTTTAAACATACAAAACCAGAGTACTCTTTTGGGTGTTTTATGACTTTAGTGGATGAGCAGTCAGATAAAAGTAAATAGAATAATTTTAGATGTCTCTTTTCCTGTTAATGCACTTCATGCTGCTCAAATTGCCACAATCTAGAGTTTTTCCAGAAGTCTTAGAGTGATTGGAATTTCAGGTAGGTTATCAGTTTTAGTACATGTTTTGATGTAGTTACTCCTTTCTGTGTCTGTTTTTGTTTCCTATCTTCCCCTAGTGTATTTTTAGATCTTTATTTTTAGTTAATACTTTAATGAATTTCATTTTGGAATAGATTTTTGTTCAGATAATGGTATAGTCTTTTCCTTCACAACTTCCATTTCGTTCAGGAAGCCTTTTGCACTCTGGAGTTTCATCTGGAAGTCGCCATCTTGTAAAGATTTTGTCTTTTGACAACATCTTCAAGGCAAACTTCCATTGGAAATTCTTAGAACTATTATACTGGTTAAGGAACATTTTTTTTTTTTTTGCTGTCACTTGCTAGGAGCTCCTTCTGGTATTTCTGAAATATCAGTACTTTCCAGGAGTTTTTGTCTTAGATAGTCATTCTCAGTGTATTCCATTTATTTAACAGGGATAAAAAAGAAATCAGAGGGATTTTGCTTATTAAAGTGGTTTTTTTTCTCCCCTCAAATTACAATTTGGGATGAAGCCTTATGTTTTTAAGTGTCTCCTAATTGAAGAAGACCGTGGTTTGTAATTTTGGTAGAAAATTTCTGAACTCTTTTAAAGTGAGAGCTTTAGGGTTTTTTTCAACAACAAAATAGGCCAGATTTTGTCTCCTCAAAGGAGTAGTTTTGAACTTCCTCGCTTTCTATCTCATCCATTTTCATTTAATGGCTGCTGTGTATTACATGGAAAATACAAATGCTTCCATCTGAGCATAGATACCTTACTTATTTTTTTCTTAAGGGCAGTAGTGTGTCAATATGAGCCATTGTGTCTCAGATCTTGAAAGGACTGGAGGAGAAAGTTCTTTCTTTGTCTGTCTCATTAAGGAAGGTTATTTTCAGTTTTACCTCTGGAGATGTGTGTAGTGAGGCTTTTGGCTGCATGACCTGTTGCTTCAGTTTTGAGGCAGAAATTTCAGTCTGTGCAAGATCTTTTCAAGTCAGCTGTTAATTTCCATTGTTAATTAGAACATCACAGTTACTGGAAGTTCTGGTGTTCTTGGGTGAGGTATCTACTTGTTATCCCTCAACTATTTCTTTTTTGCTAGCCTTTCATTTCTCTTCTCTTTTTTGCCCTTTTCTCTACACACGCCTCTGATTTTTACTGCAGTTGTGCTGCTGGTTTTACTGTGTGATACAGGTAGGACCTCCAATACATATTATTAGGACTTCTCTAGATTTAGATCATGTCCCTACTTACTGCCTTTTTCTTTTTTTTTTTGAATTAGTTTCTGGGTTGATCAGAATCTGAATAAGAAGCGATTTGGTAATTAAGAGATTGAGTGACATTAGTATAGTCAGATTTCACGCACTTGTGAAAGAGCCAAGCAGAGGGCAAAAAAGGAGTGCAGTAGCATTATAAAGACAAGAAAAAATCCAGACTTCTGAGTAGAAATAGCCCATGCCACAGAAAGAGGAAATTATCCAGCACATAGTTACTTTCCTGCAAGCCAAGTAATTAGATTACAAAACAGAAGGTGACATATTACAGCAGCTCATTTGCTGCAGTTTTGTTATATGATGTTGATCGTCTTCAATTGTGTGCCAAGTTCCCATCAATTCCATAGCCCAAACTTGGCCATTCCTTCAGAGCACCTTGAATAGCATCTTGTTTAAGAGCTGGATGTGAGGAGTAGTCAGTGGGATTCTCCAGCTGGTGCACCAGTTCTTAAGGCAAAGAGACTCCTTAAAAAATCTTCAGCAAATAAATGGTTGAATTTTATAAGTAATTATAGTATGATTTATTCATTTTCCTGTCATGATAAAAACATCACCAGAGGAAAAAATGAAGATACAAAATAATATAAACGTGTAAAAGAATGATTCCATGGTCACAGATCTGGCAATAGGCAGTCTTTGGTTTAATTGAGGAGAAAAATCAGTAAAAAGAATTTTTATACTCATAAAATTTTAACGAAAAAAATACTCTATTTAGAGGTAGACACAGAGAACTCATATGGTAGCACACTTTACAGCTGCATTTCACTTGGAGGTGTTTTTTGTCTGTTATTGACCTAAATACTCCCTCAAATTCTGGTAGATCCTAGGGTAACTTACACTCTCCCAAGGTGGGGATTGGCCCCTTTAGACAATCCAGGCTATTCTCAGGCTTTAATCATTATGTGGATGAAGGTTTTTCCTTGTATTGAATTCTAGGCATGTTTTGTAACTCTCACTCCTGATTATTGATTCAGATAGCAGCTCAGTTGGTGTCCCCAGTGTTAATAGAGTCCTTGCTGAAACAGCTGAGATACTTGCTTTTTAATGATGCCTTTGGAATGCCTCTTCCTCCTGGCTGGACTTAGGGAGTCTTTATACTTGCATGATTGTAAACAGAATTCTTCTTTGCCAAGACAGACCATAATCGAGAACTTGAGGGGTTTTTTTCTCCTAATGGTTACAGGGCACTTAACCTGTTGTGAATTGCTTCTTTTCATCTGATTGGCAAGATCATTTAAGCAATTCAGCTGTCCTACAGGTTTAACTGCAGCACATATTTTACAGCATATGCTGTAAATCGTGTTTTGCCCAAAGATACGGTGGAATAATAAATGTGAAGCATTTCAGCCAGCAGTTTTATTGGACTCAGACAGGACTTCCTGTGGTACCTGCAAGTAGCCTGAATAAACCCCAAAGCAAGTTCCAGTCAAAAATCCTTAGTGAAATCCACATGAAATTATAGTAAGACAGTCTGAAGAAGGAAGTAATCAAGTTGGAACACTGGAAAGAGTTAGCAAGGTAGTATCTCCAGGTTTTTGGTTGCTGTGGAAGACTCTTAGGAGTAGGAATTCTTGAACGTTAGAAAGAGATGCTCTGCTGTTCATGAAAGCACCCATATTTCTTAGCTCCAGAAAAACAAAAGGTCTCATAAATCAGTACAGTCATGGTTGCCTTGTGTGATTGAAGTCTTACTGTTAGAACTCTTATCATACTGAATCCCTATGAATCCTGGTAGTGTGGATACTAGCCATGGAGATGTTTACAATGCAAATCTACATTTAAAATATATTCAGAGAGAACTATAAGATCTGTAGCCTTTATGGAATTCTTTCTTCATATCCTATTCAGATCCAGCTAGCTGTCAGATATTTTTGAGGCCTATCTTGGATTTTCTGGATTGCAAATATGAGGTATCAATTCTGGGATTCTTTCCAAAATACAGGGAAGTTGCAGGCAATAGTTTTGAGCCTACTTTTAAAGACAGGAATGGAAGATTCTTTTTCATAGCCTAGATAGCCCATATTTTCTTAATTACTTAATCAGAACACTCATAAATATTATTCTTCTGGATCAAATATTTGTGAAATGGCCAGATGAGCATTTGCAGTTGTGCTATGTAACTCCGCCAAGGGAAATTAAACTGCCCTATAAATATTACTTGAGAGGAACCTTTGTGGCAAGGTTGGAATGAAAGAGCTCATCTACCCTTTTAAGAGTACATTTGGTTCCAGGCAAATCTAAGCTTTGTTGAAAAGGAGTACGTTTGGAAACTGTTACTTTCAACTGCAAGATGTTATTCACAGGTCAGAAATAGTCTCTCATTCAAACAGAATTTGCTCCCTAAAATAGATTTGTAGGAGACAGAAAAGAATGTCAACTGATTAATTTGAAATACCTCATTTGCTTCCTACTTCTTTTGAAATTGTTTTCAGAACGTGCTGAAATAGAAGGGAACCTAGAAAAATTCCTACTGTCTCTATAAGTGTCTTTTAAAATTCATCATCATTGGATCTTTCCAGATTTTCAAATGCCACTATTTCAACACATGCATATTTCTTTTTTTTGAACAAGTCATCCTTCCTGTGTTCCTTTTGAACTGCAGTCACCCATACTTTGTTCTTTATTAGCAATTCATCACTTTGTTTTGCAATGGAAACTTGAGTTTTAGGATGTTTCTATAATTTCTAAAAATGGAAGAATCTTCTCTTAATGTAAAAATTAATCAAAGTATTCAAAACAAGGTAAGCATTATCTGTGAGGCCTGTAGACATGGAGGAAGTAGGTTTTCTTTCCCAAAGCTACCGAGTATCAAGAATTGAGGAGAGTCTGGAGTAGGGATGGGGAGGGTGGAGACCCCTACCTTCCAATCCCCACAGTTATTATGCAGATGCGAGAAGGCAGGGAAGCACAAATTTCCTTCGTTTTTCTGGGAAGTTTTCTTATTGGAATTAGTTCTGCTAACATGCTTTATTTCCAATTGATTTCAGTAGTTCAGTGATCCCCAGTATTTTGATTCTCTTCCATGTGGAGAAATGTTAGGAAATTATTCCATATTTCTAAGTGTTGTAGTTTCTAAATATTGTATCCTGTAAGGCTAATGTGGGAAGAGCTTTTACATGCCCCATTTGAATGACTTGCTAGGCTGTCAGTCTCATTGTAATTCTACATAGCAAAGTACATGGACAATAACTTTTATACATTTGAATGCATTTCAGAGCTTGCTGGGATACACCTCATCTAGAGTTACTCCTGAAGGACAAAAGGAACCACTAGCTCCTTAGGACATAAATAGTTGTGCAGAGTGTTTCAGAAAATTTTAACTTAATGTTTTTGAAGTTTTCAGTGCTACTGTTATCTGGCTTCATAATTTTCAATTTTAGAAACCACTCTCAGTTAGCTGGATGGGCTTTTTAAATCAACAGTCCACATTAGGCAGAATGCTAATTTTCTTGTGGCCCTTCTTTGTATCATGTTAAATTATTTCAGTAGTTTCATGGTGGGAAAATATGATACTACATTTCTCTTTGGAGAATTTTTCACTGAAAATTTGAGTAAAACACTTGTCTCTTATTCTTTATATCTAGTTGATTCTTCCTGCATTCCTTATTTAATTTTCTCCTATGCTTATCTTCTGTGAGTAATGGGACACCCATGTAGCTTTGCTTGCTCTTGTGCTCTCTCTCCCTTTTTTGTTTCCCATGGAAAATGTGGATCTGATTTGTTTTACTTCCTGCATCTTCCTGCTGAGTATTTTCATACAGCCCCTCTGAATGTTAAATTATGTTTACATTGAAAAATCTCTTAATTTAAACTGTAACATATTTTCAAAGCAAAGTTTTTCCTGCCTGGCTCTTTGCAAACTATTTACATACAGTGTTAGATGTTGGCATCAAGGAAAATGGCTTTACTTTTATTGTGCAGTAACTGTGTAATCAGATGTTGGCTTGTGATGCAGCATGAATTAAATGCTTATACCTTCATTTTATTTAGCTGTGCTTTTTATTCTGCTTTGCTGAATAGGTAATTGCCCATTACTGCATGTAGTACATCTTCCTTTCTAGTAGTAGTTTGCTTTTGTGCTATTCTGCTTTATTATTACAAATACACAAAATTATTAAATATGCATTTTTAAAAACCAGAATCAAGACTTGAAGGTTGGCTTTCAGTACCAAACAAAGGAAATATAAAGCGGCATGGCTGGAAGAAACAGGTACAAACATCTTTTTTTTCTTTCTTCCTCAATTTCCTTGGAAAGGTTTTTAGGCATGTGGTGAATTGGTTTTACAACTCATATTTAGAAACAAACAAAATAATTAAGAGTAATTTACTGTATGTACATTATTGAAGGAAAAAAACCCAAGAAAATTCAAGTTCAGTATGAAATCTTTAGTAATGACATTGTGCAAATTCACAACAGGGGAGGAAATGGTTTACAGTGAGCATCTTGGAACCATTAAAAATCGCATTTCTTCTTTGAGTTACTTCTTTATAATTCTGTTATGGAAAAAGAACCTCTTTGTGCAACTTGGCACCAGAGAGTAGGGAACACCACACTTAAATGTTCTGAAGGTCATGGAAGAGTGCATCACACTGTATCTTGCCACACATGATTTCCAAGGATGTTTCTGTCTCCCTTACCTTTAAAATGATCTGTTTCTCTTGAAAAGAACTGGTTTACTCTCAGAAACTGGATCTCTCTGCTGGAACTCCCACTCCAAACAAAGCAGTATTGTTTTTCCTCTGCAAAGGTTATGGTCTGGTTCTTTGAAACGTCAAATTGAGGTACTTAAGAACCAGTTTCTGATTATCTTTTCTGGGTTTTCAGTTCCCCCCTTTGAACATCTTCTAGTACAACTAAATACAAAAGTCAACATGGTCTCTAGAATTTTTTAAATTTTAAAAGCCATTTGTATGAAACAGTTTATTTTCCTCCTTCTTCCTTATAATCAAAGACTGCTACTGGGAATTACTGAGTTATTCATGACACTTTTGAAGTAACTTTCTCATTCCTGTTGAAAGGTATTTCTTAAATGTTCCTGTTTACATTCACATTCTACAACAGTTAGAAGTGGTTCCTATAAAATTTAAAGGAGAAGGGATTCACTCCTGTCAAAGAAGCACTTAAGTGTTTGTATTGGGCCTTTAGCTGCTGAACTCCTTCTTTGAAGTACTGCTATTTTCAGTGGGCTTACATGGCCTTTTTTATACACTCCAAATGTTTTGAGTTCCAGACCTGCCTATTTTTATGTCAATATCAGACCTTGGTGATTTGTCTGTAAGTTAAAACCACCACCTATTCTGGCTTGCTGGGAGTGAGTGTTAAGTTCTGCCCTATTTCAGCTAATGGCCAGTCACCTTCCCCCCTCCCCTTTGGGTAAGGGAAGAACAAAATCAGAATTTATGGGTTGACTTAACAATTTACTGAAAGCACAAAGCAAGACTAAGACAAGCACAATAAAACCAGCAATATTAATAGCAAAAGTATACAGAAGGAGCAGGTGTTTTGCCCACAAAAAAGGTGTTCACCATCAGGAGCAAAACCAAATGGTGGATGCTTCCTGTAGATCTGTTTGATAGCTAAAGCTGCTTGACTCCTCTTGTTATAGAATTGACCATGCCTGGGCACGAATCATGTAGCTTTGTTCTGTTCTGGATTATGTAAAATACTGTGTCATTTTCCTGTCAGAATACTTCAGCAGCCTTTTATGGTTGTCTTTTAAAAATGGAGATTACTTTTGTGTTCTCTGATAATTGAAATTTTAAACTCCTGATAAATGCAGCTTCTTCAGTGAAAGACTATCAGAATTTCTTTAGGCATGCCCAGTATAGGCATATTTACTTACCTCAAGATATTTTAGGCAGTTAATCCATTCACACTTCCCTAGTTTGAATATGGTCACACTTTGGAGGAATTTGAGCTGCAGATGGATGGCTCAGTCATGAAATAAATTGTGCTGATAAGGTTCCTTAACTTCGTATCAGTTCGTATCAGGTTCGTATCAGTGAGACACAATTGTGAGGGACCATGTTCACTTACATGTGCATTCTGTTGGCTGAACTGTACTGCAGCTGAAACAGGCTGGCACGTAGTCAGTTTCCTCATGTGCTTCTCATCCCAAAACTGAAAGTGCAGGAGAATTTGGAAGGTGGGAGGTATGCAACCTCAAATACAGGCATGCCCAGATTAATTTAGAGAAAAAGCAAAATTACACTAGCAATTGGATTGGTGCCTGAGTTGTTACAACTTGAGCTGCTGCATTTCTGACTCAAATGTCAGTAGCACTGATGTTTTTGTTTTTGTCCCATGGCCTCTGAGTTACTTAGCTTAAGCTAGAAAGGGGTGAGTGTGGAAAACATATTTGAGAATAAACACTTCAGTTATACCTAAAACTAACACTAAAATAGGTTAGCCATATTTTTATCTGGAGCTTAATTTCATCCCAAGTGAAGTTGGTAAAATATCCTTCAAAAACCACTGTAGAACAGAACTACTGTCAGAAGATTTTTTTTATATGTTCACAACAGGATATTGAGGCTGTTGTACATAACTCTTTTTGGTCACATTTAGTTGTTTTTTCACCAAGGCTTATATACAGTGTGATAACTGAATTCCTTTGCAGTCAGAATTTGCATTTGTGATAGTTGTCATCTTAAGGGCTTCCTTTTATCTTTGAAAGGCAGAGGTGCACACTTCAAAGATGGAAGAGGCATTAGCTTTCTGTTGGAGTGGATAAAGGAATTGAAGCACAGTCTTTCTTCAATAGGAAGAATCACAGGAGGCTCACACTATTACAGCTTAGTACTTACTCATGTTGATTAGGCTTTCTATTAAGGAATTGTGACAAAATGCCCTTTTGTGGATTTTTTTAGATGCATTTCAGTAATTGAGATTTACAACTGTAGCTCACACCTTGCACTGCACATTTTACAAACACTGTTGTATAAACTTAAGATGACTTTCATACTCAGGCTTTGAGGTCAGCTTCAAGTCCTGTGTAAAATGAGGTTGAAACCTCCCCTTGTAGAAGGAGTAAACATAGTTTCAAATTATCAGCATCTGCATTGTGCAGAAAGCCATCCAGTTACCTGCCAGTACTTGGAATTCAAGATGAACTATTGGTGCAGTCATTTCTCGTGCTTTTCTCTCCTTTCCCCTCCTCCTGGGTTATATTACATGTGAAGCTGGAGATCAGTATAGACAGAGCTGTCAGTTTACCTCCTTTTAATGCTCTTTAGTGCCTCATACCTTTCAGTTCCTTCTAAAACATTTGAAACTGCCGGGGGGGGGGGGGGGGGGGGGGGGGGGGGGGGGGGGGGGGGGGGGGGAAAGAACAGCCACATCTGTCACTGAGTTTATGCTTGTGGACAGTTCCAGCAAAGATGTTGGACTTGCAACTCCCAGTGAAGAGCAGCAGGCAGTGAATTCCAGTGTTGAACTTACTGGGAAGTGCTTAGGTTAGAGGTGTTTGATCTTAACTCTCTCAGTGTATTCCTGGGTACCAGACCTCTGTTTCTGCTGGTTCATTTTGGCTCTTTTTTTTTACCAGTCCATTAAATTGAAAGTGTAGGAAATAGCAGGAGCCATGGGACTCTCTTTTAGCCTACCAGCAGTTTTGTGGGAAGTACCAGTGAGTCCTGCAGGCCTGGAGAACTAGAGAAGTTGTTTACAACATTATCAATAAGTGATAATTTTTGCACTGTGTCACTCTCAGTGAAACAGTAACTTTCATAGTAACCTGCCAGTAGCAACTGAAATTTGTGAGTTTGTGTACAGCTGGACTTAGAGTCATCACAAGCATTTTAGAGTGATCCAGTGACAACGCAGTCACTGTAACTGTAGCATTGCACAGCTGTCAATAGTGTAGGTGCCTGCAGGATGATACAAATATCTCCTGATGTTAATTCGAAACCTTTTATTTACTCAGGCTTTTTATGTGCATGTGGGAACACATTAGGATAAATAATTGCTTTTTAAAATGCAATTTCAACTGTTGTACCCTTTCTTTCCATAGTATGTTGTGGTGAGCAGTAAAAAGATACTGTTCTACAATGATGAAAAGGACAAGGACCAGTCTAATCCATCTATGGTACTAGATATAGAGTAAGTAAAGTTATTGTTAGTTTTGATACAAATTGACAAGAGTGTTGTGTGTGAAATAGCAGATAGCAAATCCAGAAGCTCGAAATAAAAATTCCATACATAATTTTTAATTTCCCATACTAGTTGGAAAATGTCTATCTGTATTTCAGCATACCATTAACAGAACTTTGACAGTACTTTTTTTTTGTCCTATGATTGCTAAAAGTTAGAGAAAAAGAGAAAGGATCATTGCTGTTCTAGTTCAAAGCATTTCTAACTTTTCCAGCTGTTTTCTGTTTAAAGTGATAAAATATATTAATTGTGATTCCTTTACATTGGTTATACATGAGGAAAATTGTGTCAAATATCACTGAAGCCCATCTCTGGTACATGACTGTGATGTTTGAACAGCTGATTGACATTATAGGATCTTACAGAGCAGTAATTGAAAAAAGGTTTTAAAATTCATGAATAGTTGTATCAATGACTAACAAATACAGTGGTCTGGAAGGAATTTCAAACTCAGGAAGTGCTTAAGCTGCCAGTTGCTCATAACCAGGAAATGAGTTATTTTCCCTTTGAACTGTTTCTTTCTCTCTTTTTGTAAACATCTGCTGCAACTACTGTTGAAAACAGGAGGTTGGGAGAGGTGGACTTAAGAGTCTTGACCCAGTATAAGATAATGTTTGTTCCAATTTTAATAGTATTTTTGACAGCTGGTGCCCCAGATTTCCTTTTGTGATGTTTTGGCATTGATTATCAACTCATAACATGATTTAATAAAAAAACTACTGGATAGTATTCTACTTAATATGGTTACTTCCATCCAGGTTTTCACTAAGCTTTTCTAGCAATAATGTTAGACTTCCTAGTGTTTTGAGGAAGTATTTGAAAGCCTTTATCTTAAGTAAATTTACCGTGCTGGATCTTGAGTCCATTGTAAGATAACCCTCTTTCCATGCTGTGAAATATTTTGGTCTTACCTGGGTAGACAAAATCTATATGGTTTATGAATTAGTTCCTGAAATCATATTGCAGCCTTGAAGAAGGTCATGTTGCTTGCATAGTTTCTAAGAACTTCAAAGCAGTTTGATAGTTGTTCTGAAACATACATGTAGCCTTTTAGCATTTTCTGATGCATGTTTCTTCTAATCCAGTAAGCTGTTTCATGTCCGGCCTGTAACTCAAGGAGATGTATATAGAGCTGAAACGGAAGAAATTCCTAAAATATTCCAGGTAAAAAGAAATATATTCTCCTGTCTATTTAACTCTCTTGAAAAAAAGAGGTGGCTTCTTTGAAAAGGGTATAAAAGTACTTAGTGCTTCAGCAGTAACACAGCGGTATTCTTTTTCAGATTCTCTATGCTAATGAGGGGGAATGCAGGAAGGATTTGGAGGTAGAACCAGTACAGCCGGCAGAGAAGACAAATTTTCTAAATCACAAAGGCCATGAATTTATTCCCACGTTATACCACTTTCCAGCCAACTGTGAGGCCTGTGCCAAACCTCTCTGGCATGTCTTTAAACCCCCTGCTGCCCTAGAATGTCGAAGATGCCACGTGAAGTGCCACAGAGACCACTTGGATAAAAAGGAGGAATTAATTGCACCATGCAAAGGTATACTCATGGTTTTTGGTGTTCTGTATTCTCTGCGTGGTTAAGCCACACGTGCTAAACTATTGGAGGTGAATAAAAGCACTTCAGTTTAAAATGAAACCCAAACCTAAAGTTCCATGGTTTTAGATGTGAAGGTTGCTATTAAAGCAATAGGCTGTTACACTGCTTATGAACAGGCAGCTGTGGCAAACCTCTGTAGGGAGGCCTTTGGTGGTGTAACTGATGGGGCTCTGCTGAAGGCCCTGGGAGCATAAGGTTGTTCCCTACAGGTTTGTGCCCAAGTACTGGGCAGCTCCTTGGTGCCCAGACCACTCCCTTATACCTGACCCATGCTAGGGACAATTGCAGTGGCTACATCAGCAAGTTCTGCTAAAACCTTGCATCACAGACTGGTGTAAAGGTTTCTTCTCTGTGCTTCTGTGAAGTGGAGCATTCGGGGTATGTACTCTGGAACTTGGCCATAAGGCACCCACACAACCATTAGCGTAAATTTCTCATTTCTTGAATATTCATGTTAGACTCAAGAATCTTAATGCAGAATGACAAATAGTGAAAAACATTATATTCATCATTTCCCCTGCTGTTTATTGTCTTCCAAAAATAGATAAACAAATCCAGTACAAGAGTTTATCTGGATGCCATTGTTCTTCCAGTGGCACGGTTGGTGTGTCATAACTCTTACTTTGGTGAGGAGCCCTGATTTTCACTGAATCATCTTCCTTTTCCTTGTAGTGAGTTACGATGTAACTTCAGCAAGAGATATGCTCTTACTGGCATCATGTCAAGATGAACAGAAGAAGTGGGTGACTCATTTAGTAAAGAAGATCCCTAAGACGCCACCATCTACTTTTGTTCGTGCTTCTCCTAGAACTTTGTCTACAAGATCCTCAGCAAACCAGTCATTCCGAAAAGTTGTTAAAAATACTTCTGGAAAAACTAGGTGAGAAATAAGCTACAAAACCTACAGATCTTCTTGACTAAAAAAGAAAAAAATCTCAGTTTATAAATCCTACTTCATGTGAAATTGTGAAATAATTCCCTAGTTAATGGCTGTTGAACGGCTGTTCTAAATCTTTGCTCAAATCCCTAAGGAAGGAGCAAAATTCTCCTGTTATTGTGGTAAATTTATCTGTTCTTCACATTTGGAAAAGTACCATGGAGGTGGTACCTGGCCTGCCAGTGGTTGGAAGGGAGCTGGTTGCCTTTTTTTTCCTGTCTAAAGGCAAGGCTCAGCAGATGTGTCAGCAATGGCATTTAGCAGCAAGGATGATCCACAGTCATCTCATCCATGGATTGACTCAGATCTTGCATAATCTAGAAGTCGTCTGCAAATGGGGCTGAAACGAGAAATTTACAGATTCTGTCTGTTGTTGGGCCATTTCTTTTGTTGTGAGGCCACTTAAGTATTAATTCCATTCTTCTTCCCTACTTACTCATTCCCGGTTGTCTTCTATTCCAGGAGTTGTTTCTGTAAGCTATTTGTGACCCTATGCATTAACCAAGACACGATGTAAAATACACTTTTTTAATGCTTAGGTTACTGTAATCTGATTTTAACCTGCATTAGCTTCTGATACAGTATGTGTGTTGTTTTCTCCCCAAATAACCGATTGAATCGACAGTATGGAACGGAAACTAGTGTCTCAGTAAGGAAAGAGTCTTCCTAGGTTGGCAGGGCTATCAAACAGTCCTGGCATGAAATGTAATAAAAGCAAACTTTTGCATGTAAAAAGATAGTGGGTGTATCATGAAACATCCTCCTTGAAGGGAACAGTGGAGAAAAAAATATGAAAGACACAAAGGGAGTTGATTTTCTTGTCCCCAAGACTTCCATCCTAAAACATAAGTGGTCACAGAATGGTTTGGGTTGGAAGGGACCTTAAAGTTCATCTAGTTCCAGCCTACTCTGCCAGGGTGGATCAGGTTGCTCAGGGCCCCATCCAGCCTGGCCTTGAACACTCCCAGGGATCATAGTTTTGAGATAGCAATATTTTGAGTGAAGGCCCTTAAAATAATCTCATCCAGGAAAACCACTTTAGGCCCCAAATACAAAGCTGTCAGTATAAAAATCAGTGATGTTGTGGGCAGTTTGATGTTCGAGATAATGCAACAGCATGAGGAGGACATAAAGAGAAAGCTGTGACCAGCAGTTAAGAATTTGTAGCTGTGCCAGAGTCCTTGGGAGAGAAGCCATAGTCACAAACACTGAACAAAGTCTCAATTTACCAGTTACAGTTCAAATGGGAGGAATGCAACAAAATCATGGTGTAATTTTACATTTTTCAACACCAGCATTTAATCAAGCTGAAGTTCTGAAATACAGAAACACTTCTGATTTGTGAGGAGATTTCCTGGGAAGTGGGCAGTTTTTCCTTACTGTAAAAGTCTGTGGAAAACAAGGGTGAGTGCAGTGGAAAAGCACACCTGAGTTAAAAAGACTGTAAAATTAGGGATTGCTTACTAAATGAAGTAGCATCTTCAGCATTGTACCAAATAAAGACAAATTGGTAATTGTTACTTTCGGGGGGGGGCTCAGCCATGTTGGTTATGTACTTATATGGTGTGTACTTGTACAACAGAATCTTGTCAAACTATCTGTCTTGTCTAAAAAACGTCCATTTCTCCCAGCTTCAGAAGGTTTTATAAAGCTTCATGATGTTTCCAAACCTAATTTTTCCTTCAGTCCAAGGAAATGTTCTAAGACTGGCGGAAAAATGTTAGACACTTCCAAAGGCTTTAGCCAGATTCTGTAAGACTTTTAGTCTTACCTGCTAAATTTAAAATATGCATAATTAATAGCTGTTGTTTAACATCATCTTTATTTACAGTAGGACTGTTGAAGAAATACTCCTGTTTTATGGCTGAAAAAAATATGAAGTGCTGTATGTATTGTATGATACATTTATTTCAATGATAATCAGGATTTTAAAAACTAGTTACTAAAGACAGACAAGGATACCAGAACTGGTTAAAGAGCTCCATGACTGATAAGTAAGATTTTTCAGTGAGTCTTGGACCACTTAAGCCTGAAAGAAAAAGATATCACGCTGCTACTTAAAAGGATTGGGTAGAAAAACCTCCAGAACTGATGATGTAAAAATCATTAATACAGTTTTAAAAATGTGACACTGCATAATGTTAGTCAACATTGCTTACCAAAAAGGTGTTAAAATTAAGAATCTTTTGAAGAGGGAGTGTTCTTGGACAGTAAAAAAAACCCCCCAAAATAAACAGAACAACTAATTCCTCCCAAACCAACCAACCAGCTAGTGGGATTGGAAAGAATTATTTTAATGTCATTTACTTGTATCTTTAAGATGTGTTATTGGATAATCTAAAACAATAGCTGAAAGATGCTGATTGTACATTTTAAAAATCATCCTCTGGTCTTGAGTGTACAGATTCTTTCTTCCTCCCTGCCAACCCTTGCCTGGGTAAGGATAGTGCATACTTCCTTATTTCACGTTTAGATGTTTAGAGTTGTAGACTTTCTCTTCCAAAAGACTCTTTGAATTGTACTCTTGAGTATGCTTTCCTTTCCATTTATCCTTGTGAGGTCCTCTGGTAGCTATAATAATCAGCTTTCATCCATATACTTTTATGGGAGAAAAATCCATTTGCTTAAATCAGTTAATTGATTCTTTTTCACTCTGTCTTAATAGAAATGCTGGTTTGGAGTTGCCTTTAGCAAGGCCAAGTGTGCAGCTAATCTGCTATAGAAGGAATAGATTTGCGTATTTGAAAGGTTACAGTAACAAAGGAATGGGTATGTTTGGGAACATCAATTATCCAGACTATTTATGTTATTAATTGTATTGGCATTGTCCTGTGAGAGTGTTAGAGAGTCACAGAAATACACAAGTAGGGAATTGAACTTATTTAAAAAAAAAAAATGAGGAACACCATCATTAAAGCTCTTTTTAAGATCCTAATGATACCATAAGTCTAATGGCTCACCAGCACCAGGAGGAGGACAGCTGCACATTCCTGAGTTTTATCTTGTGTCAGTTCATACTTCATAGATTACCAGAGTGAAGTGATCTATTTTTCAGCAGAAAATTAATCCAGGAATGTTTTGACTAAAGGAAAGCCAAAAGCATGACAACAAAAAGAATCCAACCCTAACCCCACAGAAGAAAAGCCTGTGAATTTCTGTTGGGTTCAGAAGTTGCAGTGGTTTGGGGGAGAGCCTCAAGAATGAAAGGAGGAAGGGTGGTGGTGATGGTCTTGCACGAGTGAATGTCATGTCAGATCAGCTGTTCCAAATAAGTTTTCTCCATCTGCCCTGGTGTACAACCTCTGCTCACATGTTTCTCCATCACCCAAGGAGATCTTCCAAGTTCTTGGGAAGAAATAAAGCTCTAAGGTTTTCTGTCAATTCAGAAGTTAGTACATGGTTAGTGCATGGTATCTTATCTCTCTGGCTTCTTGAATTTATCTGACAAACTGTGGCGTACATCAAACAATTAACATTTACATTACTCTTCTAGACTGACCCCAAAACCAACTAGTGAACTTGATGATATCTTGCTTTTTGATGATGTCAAATACTGACAGAGCTTCTTAGAACATAGAATTAATTACAGGAAGCTCTGTTTTAATGCTGCATATTGTAGGCTCTGATGGTGGAGAAAGTTCTATTGAGCATAAGCCATTTAGAGAGGCACAGCACTTGAGCAGCAGGAGTATTGGGGGTGTGTGTGTGCTCCTGCCTGTCACAGTGCCTGGAGACGTGTGCAGAAGGCAGATGGGGGCTCCTGCACCTCCCTGATGCTCAGGGAGCTCCTTGGGTGGCTTTGTGACACTCTCTGTCCCCATCAGACAGCTGCCACTGGGTTGACTGCAGTGTAGTGGGGCTGCATGGCACTGGCAGAGCAATGCGAGCAAATGGTGAAAAGATTCAGAGTTACTCTGAGCAAAGAAGCACTAGAAAAAGGCCTGGTTGGAACTTTTCATTCTGGCAGTTATACTGTGGACATTTTTGTGGCTTTCTCAGACAAATTTTTTTTGTAAATTGTATCTATGAACTAGACAAGTACTGCTGTGATGGACTATGCCCAGCCTGTCCCTGATACCACTATATATTCTGTCCTGTGTGTTTAAAAAGAAGAGGCAATAGATTTAATATAGGAAAATTCACTTCTAATGTACCAGTGTTTAAATTTAGCTTATTAAATAAATTCACAGTGAATCTTATATACTGAACACTTAACTGGCAGCTCAGCACAGCAGCTGAGCTAATCTGACAGCCTGTTGCTACTTAAAGGGGAGGATTTTCCCTCTCCGTCTTCTTTCCCTTCTCTTCTATCCTTGGATCCTAGGTAAGTGCTGTAAATGATCCATTTTGGACCCTTCCATGAAGGTCCACAATTCAGTTTTCTGACTGTCAAAAAAATACACTTACTGTGCCAAGCTACTGAGTGGATCAGTGCACTAACAAGTGCAGTGATTGCCAAAGCTGAGGACAGGTAAGTAGGAGGATGCTCTCCTGGGGTCAGGAAGGTGATAAAGTGGAGGAACAGCAGGCTCTTTTCCTCTCAGGAGGCCAGTCAATTATTAGATCAGCCTCTATGAACTCAAGATGCTGCATCCTCTTTACCTAGGTGTGGGAATAAGAGAAGCAGCAATGTTTTTTATGGGATATACTTGTCTAGCTTTTACTAAGTATCTGAAAATTGTTCTCTTGTCAGACAGTATAGCAGAACTTGCTCTCGGTGATGGAGTCCTACCATGTAAGCAGGCATTAACTGTTTTGTTGAATGGGTACAGACTTGAGCACATGCTTGAAGACATTTCAGTACATTTCATTCAGGGTCTGACCCACCTTTCTTTGCAGTTGGTAGGCAGTGCTTCCTTGACTTCATGGAGGGGTGTCTCAGACCCATTGAAAGGAGCTTCACATACAAAAGTTCATCTTAAGTTCTATTCCTCATTTTAATAACTTATCACTAATGAATATGAATGAGAACTTCATGATGAACTCGCTGGCATTTGCAGTACTGCTTCGAGATTGGAACCTGCACTTCATAGCTTACAGTCTGCTGGTTTATTCACGTATTAGCACAGCTGAGGGGTTTTAATATAGTTGGACTTGGGCACTTGATCAAGTTAGTGCATGTTTAAAGAGGGGAAACAACCAACCAGCCACATTTCTTGTGCATCAGATGAGCTCTGCAACTGCATGTGCGTGGTCTTAGCCTAGAGAGCCTTTTCTTGTCCTGCAAGTGAAAGAGGGTCACCTTGCATTTGCCATGAGTACACCCATGATTGTTGACTCTTAACTGCTTACTTGTAAAGCTGCAGTAATATCTGCAGTAAAATCTGTGTGTTCTCTGTGTTTGCTTAATGTTTTTGAAACTGAGAACAGTTTGTGGAAGATGATGTATGTATGATGTTAGTATTGTACCTTGTGAATAGAAAAAAAATTTGGTTAAAATAAAGTATTTTCTTCACTGCAGCTCTTGGCAAACACGCACTAGTGTTACGAAGCTAATGTTTATATTTGTTATTAATTGTCTGTTTTCTTCTTTGTTCCAGCTAACCACATGTACAGTGCTTAATGGAACCTCATGGGATGCAGTCAGAGAAACAGGGCTTTTTTTAACCACACAGAGCAGTGCAGACGGGCTGTTGTTCCTTTCAGCATAACTATCACAGGCTTCAGGGTTAAGATTGCTATTACTGTCTCCTCCTTGCTTTGGCACAAAAGCACGCTGAGGGTGTTTAATTGCGGGTTTGCCTCAAGGTAGATTAGATTAATTATTACTATGTAATGCAAGTTAAAGCAAATAAAGCTTAGCTAGGTGTATTAAAAAGGTGCTGCCTTTTTGGATTTTTTAAAAAAGCCTGTCAGTCACGATGAAATGCAGCCAACTTTCTTCGTACCAGTGAAAGAAAAGGACTGTTAACCCTGTGAAGGGGATATTTATGTCAAGATGAGCATATGAAATGGAGTAGAAGAGGAAGGTTTCTCAATGAGAAGGACTGCAATTGCTTTCAAGACTCTTAAGTTGTGCTCTTGAAGACTGCAGAACTAGCTTAAAATGAAGCCTCATCACTTGAACTTCAGTGCCTTCACTGCAGAGTTCTTTACAGCCTTAATCTTAACCACCCACTATGGAATGGATCAAAGTGTTAAATATTTTGCATTATGCTTTACAAAATACTGATGCAGCAGGTTTGTAAAGGGGGGAAAACAAGTAATTGCCTTTAATCTATGCATTTTTGCCAAGCCATACTGAGTTATTTTATTGTTAGAGGCATTAGAAACTAACAGTAAAAAGAACCACCGAGTTTGGAAGCATATTTTGGGGTACATCATTTCTATTACTGTATAATGTATTGCCTTACAATTTTAAGTGATAACGTACATTAAGTTAACAAACATTTAAGAAATATATGCACTGTTTGAACTGTAAATTATTCTTAGAACACTTTTACTTGGTTTTACATTGTTCTTTTAGTGCCTTAATTTGAGATAATTGTATTATTGCCATGTCGATAAATGTAGAAACCTAAAACTAAAGAAAAGAAACCTCTAAAAAAACTATTGCATATCAGTAGTTTTTACTGAATTTTAATTGGTTGAAGTATTGTAGATGCTAGATGCATTTTCTAAATTAAGTACAATCTTTGAATGAGAATTCCTCTTACAAAGAAAGACTGATTCTTGTTCATAAGCCAAGAGATGTGTAGGCAATGCAAAAAAAAAAAAAAAAAAAAGCAAAAGCTCTAGGTAATTCAGGAATTTCAGTAAATGCTGTCAGACTCTTGCTTTGTAGCAGGAATACATTCATGGTATGGGCAGTATGGTTTTATTTTATTTTATTTCTTAACCAAATACCTCCTCAGTAATTTATAATGGCTTTGCAGTTGTGTATTAAATAAGAAGCACTGGAAAACTGATTCGTCCTTAGGACGATTTGCATGTTTCAAGTGGTATTGAAAGCCGCACTGATGGATATGTAATAATAAACATATCTGTTATTAATATGGTAATGACTCTGTGCTCATTTAATGAGAAATAAAGTAATTTATGGAAAGACCCTTTTGAAAATGACTGGCATGGTGTTTTCTCCTGAATGTAGCTTATACATCTTTCTAAGCATTCAGGCATTGCAACAGTTTCCAAGTACAAGGTGCATTTGCAGCGTAATGCCCAGGGCACTCTGAATTTTTTTTTTTTTTTATACTAATGAATAAGTAAATACTATATTAAATAATGTTTTCATTTCCTTATTCTCATGGCCTGCTGTAGTAGCCTAATTTATATTTATTATTCAACCACCACCCTGAGCTGGTCTTGTGATTGCTTCATCCTTCATGATGCAGGTTTGGAGCTTCAGAAATCCCACTTATTTGCAGGAGGGAACACTATTCAAAAGACAAGGTAGTTTTTGTTGGTGGGGGGTTTTGGAGTTAGGCTTGTTTGGGTTTTTTTGGAACAGCCTGCACATCCCATGTAGCTAGCTGTCCATAAATCTCCCTGGGTAATCCACCAAGGCCTGCAGAACAATAGAGCAGTAAGGACAAATTACATGTGAATGGTTGTATGTCCTTTGAAGGTCACAGAGCTGGGAAGTACAGATAAATAGAAGCCATTCATGTGATTTCAGGAAGTTCCTCTATGTTGAGCTTGCTGTGTCAGAAATGTCAGCACTATCTAAGCTGTGCCTGGAGTACACTAAAGACAATCTTCAGATCACCAGTCACATTGACTGTGAGCTTGTCAAGCAATAAAAGGGATAATTATGACCTGCTTTAATCTTCTGTCAGATACTGGGAGGGGAAAAATATAGTAAGATGAATAAACATCTCTTACTTAAATATGCACATTGTAATAGGAAATTTGGAGCAGTTGGAAAGGCCTGTGGTCTCTCTAGACCCAGATTAGGTTGAGGATTGCTTTTCTGCTTTCCTTTATGTGTAACTGGCTACCTCTGCAGGCTCAAAACCTTTTGCTTGAGTAATTTATTAATAAAAAGTAGTATCTTGTAATTTCATAAATCTGAGAAATAGCATAAACCCTGTTATGAATAGCTAATGACTAGTGGGAAGAGGGAGGCATTGTGGAAAAATGGTTTTTGCTCTACAGATTGGCACCTACTGTCATTTCCAGAGTTTTTTAGTAATGCTGAAGTTCTGCAGTTCTTTTTAAATGCTGATTTTATGTGGGAAAGCAGCAGCAGACATAATGAAGTGTAAAATTACATTGACTTGTGTGTCTGGGATAAATTGCAACTAAAATGCTATAATAACAAAGTCTAGACGTGCAAATTACAGTTTGCGTGTTCTGGTACACTGATGTTGGCACTTGTTTACTGTAAGCAAGGTGCCTATCTACAGGAATACTGATACTTGGAATAAAAAAAGCAGCCAAAGGTTTCCACTGTTAGGAGAAGTAATGCTCACAATCTCAACTGCAAGTCTTCAAGAGATGTGAAACGTGTAAGCTGTGAAGAGCCAGCATCTATCACCCTGGCTGCCTTTATACTGGTGAAGCTGGAATTTTACAAGCTGCTTGAGAAATCAAGAAGTCCAGATTCTTACATGATCCTGTTTTTGTTGATTTGCCTCCACCTTTTCATTTTTCTATGACTGTATTAGGTTCACTGGCATTGGTAGAATGCAAAAAATCTGATTCTCTTCAAGCCTCCCTATTCCTGCTGAAGGCAACAGGAGAGAAAATGGAAAGAGTAGCTAACTAGTAAAACAGCCTGGTAATAAAAGGATATACAGCCTCTTCCACAGGTGGGATTTTCCTACAGTAGCCACTGAGGCTGTAGCCAGAAGCAAGTCAAGAATTGTGCAGCAAGAGGAGAGGGCAGCAGGTGCTGAGCTTCCCTCTGATCTGGTGAACTCTACTGGGATTTGTTTCATATACTAGTTACAAACATTAAAAATGCAACTAGAGATTTGTTCTTGTTCCTTCCCCCAGCTGTACATTGTGACTCAGAATGTAAAACATTTGAAAACTGCTGAAATGGAAGAGGTAACAAAAATAGGGGGTGTTGCTACTTTAAACATCTCCTGGATTGCTACGTTTCCTTTACTGAAGATGCACAGAAGATACACTGGAGCTGTAGATGCCTCATCCCCCTGAGTGTTCAAGGCCAGGTTGGATGGGGCCCTGGGCAACCTGATCTAGAGAATGGCATCCCTGTGCATGGTCCCTTGCAACCCAAACTGTTCTATGATAGAGAGGTTCCCAAGAACATTATGTTCCCCACAGAAAATAAATTATACATTAATAAATGCATCTGCCAATATATTGAATGAGGGTAACTCATCTTGACCTTCAAAGAAACAAGAAATGTAAATGCAGCATTTTAATTCCTGAGTCTCTGGTTATTTAAAGTCAATCTTTGTTCTATCACAGGTATCACACAGGTGCCTAAAGCATGCCTTGCCAAGGGCTTTGGTTTCCTTCCCCACACCTTTTGCTGTATCACAGCACCTGCTTGTACTGGCTGAGGGTTCACCTACCACTTGTGCTCCTCGGAACCGGCCCACGGAAGATTTCACAGCATTAAAAACCTTTTCTAAACAGATCTGGACTTGCTCTGAGCCATCTTCTAGCATCCATATATCCTGCCAGGCCTGTTGGCCTACCGCACTGTGGTGCTGATGACAGCCCCAGCTTTTGGATCCAAGCTGGCCTGTATCCAACCAACTCAGGATGGGAAGGAGCCCTGCTCAGATGGTCCTGTCACAGGCCACAGAGACACAGCCAGGGCAAGCACTTCCAGTGTCCCCATGTCCCCACCCAAGGTTCCCCCAGGGCCTGAATTTACTAAGAAAAAAGGTGCATTTAATAATGTCCAACCAAGCTTTTACAGTTTTAATGTCAAGGTAATCCTAGCTCATATTTATACATCAGGTTGCACTCTTTCTCTCCACACTCCTTATGTCAGTTTGTGTAAGATTGAGGGAAACCAGCATCTACTGATCCCCTCCTTTAGTAAAAAGGCACACGGCTGCTACTGCACGAAGAGCCCTACACGGTCTCGGAGGAAAAAGCGGGAGGCAGTGGTTCTTCGTCGGGATGATTTTTCCTGCAGATACAAATGCCGTTTTCTTCTCTTTCAGCACAGCACCCTCTAGTGCCTTCCCCAAATCCTGGAAATGCATGGTCTGTGACTGCCCGAGCACTGATCAGCTAAGGGTTTCTCTAAAGGGAAGGATGTATTCAGAGCAGCTTCACACCATAGAGCATTCGGCTTCCATTCAGCTGGCACGAGTAAATGTGACTCTACATAGGTCACCATTGGTATTAAGAACAAAACGTTCAACTGGAGTGTCCTGGGTTGCAGTGTATTCTATTACCATCCCCATCAGCTGTTGAAATCAGGTGGGGCAGTGTTTCCTTGCCTCCTCCCCCCAGACTATCTTTCTGTTAATTGCCCATCATTGTCCTGCCGCCTGACTCAGAGATAACTCCCTCCGGACTATCTTCTGTTAATGAGCCTAATCAACACTTTGCCTCATGACTCGTTACCCCATTGTGAGATGCTCCACCCAGAGGGAGGAACCAAGCATCCCATCGTGGATATAAGCTGAGGCTGAACACCAGAGAGACGGGCTTCCCACTGGATTTCCAGAGGACAGGAGCTACACAGCCACCACTGGACTTCCAGAGGAAGAGCAGACTGTTTCACTACAGGATCACTGCTTCAGAGGACTGCAGCCACCATTCTACCAGACTGCTACCACCACCCTGCCTAACAGGGTGTCAGGTTGTACCTTGACTCTGTCAGTTTGATAGTGTTTTCTTTTACCTTTTTTTCTCCTTTTCTTTAATTTCCATTAAATTGTTATTCTGACTTGGTGCCTCCCACTGGTTTGTTTTCAAACTAGCACATAATTTGGCGCCCAACGTGGGGCAGCTTTGAGAGAAAGTCAGAATTACAATTTTGTGTTAACGGAAACCTATTCACCATGGTGCTCAGCTTGTCTATGTGGGTACTGTATCTTGCTCTCTATATTTTTCCTCACATGGGGAACTACCTGCCTGTAGTATTACTCCTGTTAAAACCAGGGAATGGTATGAGAATTGCTTTAATGGTTTATTATGTCTACAGCATAATAACCTGTGAGGCGATGAATACCATTCAGAGTATATACTCAGTTTTGTTTGGCTGTCCTAGTCTGGGCTCCTATGTCTGGGATCTCCTCAACAATCGCACCCAGCCCCTGGTGGGAGGAGTAGAGAGTGGTTTCTTCCAGCCTTTCAGGCCAGGCACAGCAGTTTTTGAAAATATTGAATTCCCTCTGGATGTCAAAGACGGCATAAACTTGCTGTCAGTTCTGCTTTGTCTTCTCTGTACAGCCTGCACCATGTACACCATGCTTAGAATCAGAGCTATGGCACAGCATCCTCAGGATGAGGGAGGGAAAAAGAGCAGAGCAACAAACACCATGCCTACGCAGACTGACACAGAGGAGAAAGGAACCAAATGCAAAGCAACAGCGTCCATGTCTACGCAGACTGTCACCGAGGAGAAAGAACCCAGATGCAAGACAACAGCGTCCATGTCTACGCAGACTGACACAGAGGAGAAAGAAACCAAATGCAAAACAACAGCATCCATGTCCACGCAGACTGACACAGAGGAGAAAGAACCCAGACACAAGACAACAGCGTCCATGTCCACGCAGACTGACACAGAGGAGAAAGAACCCAGACGCAAGACAACAGCGTCCATGTCCACGCAGACTGACACAGAGGAGAAGGGAACCAAAAGCACTGTCAGCGTCCCCACGCAAACCATCACTGAACCAGAACAGCCTAAACCGATTGCAGTTGCCCCCGTGCAGAAGAAGAAATCAAAAAGCAAATCAGTCCGCATAGTGACTGACGAGGATGCAGCAGGACCTTCGCACCCAGCAGAAGAGGCAGAGCCAGAGATCATCACTCGGTCGCTATCCCTGGGTGAGCTGCGAGACCTGCGGAGGGAATTCACCCGCCAGACGAACGAGTCTATCCTGACCTGGCTGCTCCGCATCTGGGACGCTGCAGCCAATGACACCATTCTGGACGGAAGTGAGGCCAGGCAACTGGGATCTCTGTCCCGGGATGTGGTCATTGACCAGGGGATCGGGAGAACCCAAGAAACCCTCAGCCTCTGGCGGCGACTGCTTACAAGTGTAAGGGACAGGTACCTTTGTAAAGAAGACCTCCAGGTGCACCAAGGAAAATGGAGCACAATGGAACAAGGTATCCGGTGCCTGAGGGAATTGGCTGTGCTGGAGATCATTTTCTCAGAAGATGAGAGATTTCCTAAGAGCCCAGATGGTGTCCAGTGCACGTCACAGATGTGGCTGAGGTTCGCACGCCTTGGACCAGAGCTATACTCCCGTTACCTGGCAACACTGCAATGGAGGGAAGGCGAGGACAGGGTGGGCGTCTTGGTGAACAAACTGAGGATTTACGAGGACACCGTCACAGCCCCGTTTCGCACCCATGTCTCATCCGTGGAAACAAGTCTTTTGGCTGAGCAAGTCCGGAGCTTGATTGAAGAAGGCCATCAGAAACTGAAAAAGGAACTTAAGGAAGAGATTTACCACATCCCACCAGAACCAACAAGAGTCTCTGCCATTAGGAGCCGGCGACCCCCAACCAGGGAGAGAGGATACACCCCACGAGGTAATCTCTGGTTTTTCCTTCGGGAACATGGAGAAGACATGAGTAAGTGGGATGGAAAACCCACCTCCTCCTTAGCAGCTCGGGTACGTGAACTAAAAAGAGGGACAACTACCACAAGAAGCGCATCTAGAGTCAACATTGCTCCGGTCTCCCGCACACAGAACTCCAGACGGTACCGGAATGATACTATGACCGATCCTCTTGAAGGGACCTCAGGAACGTATTCACCGGAAGGGAGCAACATGCAACATGACCAGGAATAGAGGGGCCCTGCCTCTAGCCAGGTAGAGGAAAGGGAGAATCGGGTCTTTTGGACTGTGTGGGTCCGATGGCCTGGCACATCTGACCCACAAAGATACACGGCTTTGGTTGACACCGGTGCTCAATGTACTCTGATGCCATCAAGGTATGTGGGAGCAGAACCCATTTCTATTTCTGGGGTGACAGGAGGATCCCAGCAGCTGACTGTACTGGAAGCTGAAGTGAGTTTAACTGGGAACGAGTGGCAGAAACACCCCATCGTGACTGGCCCGGAGGCCCCGTGCATTCTCGGCATAGACTATCTCAGAAATGGATATTTCAAGGACCCAAAAGGACATCGTTGGGCTTTTGGGATAGCTGCTGTGGAGACAGAAGATATCAGACAACTGAGTACATTGCCTGGCCTCTCTGATGACCCCTCTGCCGTGGGACTGCTAAGAGTTGCAGAACAACAGGTGCCAATCGCCACAGCAACAGTGCACCGTCGGCAATACCGCACCGACAGAGACTCTATGGTTCCCATCCATGAGATGATTCGCAAACTGGAGAGCCAAGGGGTGGTCAGCAAGGCCCATTCACCTTTCAACAGCCCTATATGGCCAGTGCGTAAGTCCAGTGGAGAATGGAGGCTGACGGTGGACTACCGTGGCCTGAATGAGGTCACGCCACCACTGAGCGCCGCTGTGCCAGACATGTTGGAACTTCAGTACGAGCTGGAGTCCAAAGCAGCGAAGTGGTACGCCACTATTGACATTGCCAATGCCTTCTTCTCCATTCCTTTGGCAGCAGAATGCAGGCCCCAGTTTGCTTTTACCTGGAAGGGTGTGCAATACACCTGGAACCGACTGCCCCAGGGGTGGAAGCACAGTCCCACCATTTGCCACGGACTGATCCAGACTGCATTGGAAAAGGGTGAGGCTCCAGAACATCTGCAATACATCGATGACATCATCGTGTGGGGAAACACAGCAAAGGAAGTGTTTGAGAAAGGAGAGAAAATCATCCAGATTCTCCTGGAAGCTGGCTTTGCCATCAAAAGGAGCAAAGTCAAGGGACCTGCCCAAGAGATCCAGTTCCTGGGAGTAAAGTGGCAAGATGGACGACGTCAGATTCCCACTGAGGTCATCAATAAGATCACTGCGATGTCTCCACCGACCAGCAAGAAGGAAACACAAGCTTTCCTAGGCGCCATAGGTTTCTGGAGGATGCACATTCCCGAGTACAGCCAGATCGTGAGCCCTCTCTACCTGGTTACCCGCAAGAAGAATGATTTCCACTGGGGCCCCGAACAGCAGCAAGCCTTTGCCCAGATCAAGCAGGAAATCGCTCATGCGGTAGCCCTTGGCCCAGTCAGGACAGGACCAGAGGTGAAGAACGTGCTCTACTCTGCAGCCGGGAACAATGGTCTGTCCTGGAGCCTCTGGCAGAAGGTGCCTGGTGAGACTCGTGGCCGACCACTGGGATTCTGGAGCCGAAGCTACAGAGGGTCTGAAGCTAACTACACTCCCACAGAGAAGGAAATCTTGGCAGCCTATGAAGGAGTCCAAGCTGCCTCAGAGGTAATTGGCACTGAAGCACAGTTGCTTCTGGCACCCCGACTACCGGTGCTGGGTTGGATGTTCAAGGGAAAGGTTCCTTCCACGCATCATGCCACCGACACCACATGGAGCAAGTGGATCGCCCTCATCACACAGCGTGCCCGTATTGGAAACCCGAATCGCCCTGGGATTCTAGAAATTATAACAAACTGGCCTGAAGGTGAGACTTTTGGATTATCCTCTGAAGAAGAGGAAGAGCAAGTGACTCGTGCTGAGGAAGCCCCACCATATAATGAGCTACCGGAGACTGAAAGACGTTATGCCCTCTTCACTGATGGTTCCTGCCGAATTGTAGGCGCTAACCGGAAGTGGAAAGCTGCAGTATGGAGCCCCACACGACGAGTTGCACAAGCTACCGAGGGACAAGGTGGATCGAGTCAGGTTGCAGAGCTTAAAGCCGTCCAGCTGGCTTTGGATATCGCTGAACGAGAGAAGTGGCCGAGGCTCTATCTCTACACCGACTCATGGATGGTAGCTAATGCTCTGTGGGGATGGCTGGATCGCTGGAGAAAAGCCAACTGGCAGCGCAGAGGGAAACCCATCTGGGCCGCTGAGATTTGGCAGGACATCGCCGCCCGAGTAGAGAAGCTGACCGTGAAGGTTCGACACGTGGATGCGCACGTACCCAAGAGTCGGGCTAATGAAGAGCATCGCAACAACGAGCAGGTGGACCGAGCTGCCAAGGTGAAAGTATCACAGGTGGATCTGGACTGGCAGCACAAGGGAGAATTATTCCTAGCTCGTTGGGCCCATGATGCCTCTGGTCATCAGGGGAGAGATGCAACATACCGATGGGCCCGTGACCGAGGGGTGGACCTTTCCATGGACAGCATCTCACAGGTCATCCACAGTTGTGAGACCTGTGCTGCAATCAAACAGGCCAAGCGGATGAAGCCTCTGTGGTATGGTGGACGATGGTCAAAGTACAGGTATGGTGAAGCCTGGCAAGTTGACTACATCACCCTTCCCCAAACCCGCCAAGGCAAGCACTACGTGTTGACCATGGTTGAAGCAACCACTGGATGGCTGGAGACCTACCCTGTGCCTCATGCTACAGCCCGGAACACCATCCTGGGCCTGGAAAAGCAAGTCCTGTGGAGACATGGCACCCCTGACAGGATCGAGTCAGACAACGGGACTCATTTTAAGAACAGCCTCATCAACACCTGGGCCAGAGAACACGGTATCGAATGGATATATCATATTCCTTATCATGCACCAGCTGCTGGAAAAGTTGAACGCTGCAATGGACTACTTAAAACTACCCTAAAGGCACTTGGTGGGGGGACCTTCAAAAATTGGGAAGTGAACTTAGCAAAGGCCACCTGGATAGTCAATACCCGAGGGTCCATCAATCGAGCTGGTCCTGCCGAGTCTGAACCCTTGCACACAGTGGATGGAGATAGAGTCCCTGCGGTACACCTGAGAGGTATTTTAGGAAAGACTGTTTGGATTAATCCCACCTCAGGCAAAGACAAACCCATCCGTGGGATTGTCTTTGCTCAAGGACCTGGTTGCACTTGGTGGGTAATGCAGAAAGATGGGGAAACCCGTTGTGTACCACAAGGAGACCTAATCTTAGGTGAGAACGGTGTGTAGGTTTCACTGTGTATATATATATATATATATGTATGTGTGTTTTAGAGTTTAAGAAGGTATTGATTTGGGATAATGTAGATGGTAATAGAATAAGGGGTGGATAATGTCCTGGGTTGCAGTGTATTCTATTACCATCCCCATCAGCTGTTGAAATCAGGTGGGGCAGTGTTTCCTTGCCTCCTCCCCCCAGACTATCTTTCTGTTAATTGCCCATCATTGTCCTGCCGCCTGACTCAGAGATAACTCCCTCCGGACTATCTTCTGTTAATGAGCCTAATCAACACTTTGCCTCATGACTCGTTACCCCATTGTGAGATGCTCCACCCAGAGGGAGGAACCAAGCATCCCATCGTGGATATAAGCTGAGGCTGAACACCAGAGAGACGGGCTTCCCACTGGATTTCCAGAGGACAGGAGCTACACAGCCACCACTGGACTTCCAGAGGAAGAGCAGACTGTTTCACTACAGGATCACTGCTTCAGAGGACTGCAGCCACCATTCTACCAGACTGCTACCACCACCCTGCCTAACAGGGTGTCAGGTTGTACCTTGACTCTGTCAGTTTGATAGTGTTTTCTTTTACCTTTTTTTCTCCTTTTCTTTAATTTCCATTAAATTGTTATTCTGACTTGGTGCCTCCCACTGGTTTGTTTTCAAACTAGCACATGGAGATATCCCACACTTAGATTCACAGGCAGGCGGCTGGGATCTGCTCTCACTTAAATAGATGGTCTGCAGGATCTCACCCTAGAACTGGATCAAAGCTTTTCTAGAAAGCTCCCATCAGCAAGTCCAAATAACAAAAGATTCATCACTTTTCCTGGTCGATTTTAACACTTAAATTGCTTTAATAATTGTAAACTCCATCTTAATTCAAGATCCAGCATAATCCAGCATAATTTCAGCGTAACACCCATTGGAGCTTCTCTGTGAAACGTAATCCTCACTCCCCCAAACCTCCTTTTCACATCTAGGAGCCTATACTGGACAATAAAATCAACTTTCACTCTTCGTCTCCATGACAAACTGAAAAGACAGAAATTTCTAAGCCTTTCAGCTTAAGGCCTACATTCAAACCTTGGATTACTTTAACGGCCATTTTCTATTTCATTGTTCTACTGTTTGGAAATGAAAATCACATCTGGGGAACAGCAAGGAAAAGATCCTTCTTGTTTAGGAGATCACCTCGATGGCAAAAACACGTCCAGAAGTGCACATGCCAACAACCAGACAGTAGTATAAACTGTGGCAGAAGCTCTTCACAGCTGCACCTGTAAACAGCAGAGGTGCATTGGATTGCTAGAGGTGGGAGCTAGGAGCGGTCCAAGGAAGAGATGTTTCTTTCTGGCATTCTCTCCTTTATATCTTTAAGCACTGCTTTGGTTTCCTTAGCCACACCTAATACCAGGAGTTTTTGTAGAAGCAGTTGAGATTCGGGTCTCCACATCTACTGGTTTTAATGTTTACAACTTGGGGTTTATCATGCTGAAGGCTCCTGGCTGTTGCCATCACACACATCCTTCAGTGCTCCTTATCTATCACCAAGCCTAAAAATCATTGCTGGTTGATTACTCATCTCCTCTCCTCCCAATGAACTTCTTTTGTTGATAATTTTAGCTCCCACTTCACCCTTTCCTATAAATCAAACCTATTTCACCCACTAGAACCTTTTCATTTTTTCTGCCTTCCTTCCCCTGCCTTGTGCAATCACAGCTTTTGCCCAGACCCCCGGGGGTGCAACAGCCCACCTCAGCTCTCACAGAATCACAGTCACAGAACGGGGCAGGAAGGGAGGGACCACAGTGGGTCACAGTGCTCAAGCAGGCCTGTGCTAGGGCACACGGCTCAGGATTGCATCCAGATGGTTTTGAGTATCTCCAGTCAGAGGGAATCCTCACCCTCTCTGGGCAATCTGTTCCAGAGCACAGTAACCTGCACAGAAAAGAAGTTCTTATGCTCAGATGGAACCTCCTGTGCATCAGTTTCTGCCCACTGCCTCTTGTCCTACTGCTTGGTACCACCGAGGAGAGCCTGGCTCCATGCTCTAGGCACCTCCCTTGAAATATTTATACTCATTGACGTGGTCCCCTCTCAGTCGTCTCTTCTCGAGGCCGAACAGGCCCAGCTTTCAGCGTATCATCGCAACAGAGATGCTCCAGTCGCTTAAACACCTTTGTTGCCCTTCTCTAGACCCGCTCCAGGAGCTCCATGTCTCCGTTGTACTGGCGATCCCAGACCCGGACACACTCTCCCTCCAGCCCTGCGCCCTCCACACCGGCGTTCCCTATCCGCGGCACCAACACCGCCTGCACCCCATTCTGGGGGTCGGGCCCGTTCCGGACCCCAACCCGGACCCCTGCGGTGGCTCGGCCCACGGCTCGCAGGATTAGCCGGATCCGGGCCCCAGCCCGTTTCCAGCCCGTTTCCAGCCCGCTCCCGGGGCGCTCCCGCCGCGGGCCCCGCCCGTTCCGGCGGTGCGCGCGCACCGCTCCCGCCCCGCTTCCGCCGAGCGGCCGCGCTTGCAGCGTCATCCCGGGGGCCGGTTTGAATGAGAGCCCGAGCGGGGCCGGGACCCGCCGCCGCCGCCGCCGCCCGCCCGCGCCCGCCCGCCCCGCCCGCGCCGCGCCCCGCCGCCCTGCGCCCGCCCGCCCCCTCCGCGCCCGCCCGGGACAAGCCGCTCCGCCATGCCGCTCTTCTCAGGTGAGCGCGGCCCCGCCGCCCCGCGCCGCCCCCCGCCGGGCCCTGCCGGGAGCGGGCGGGCGCTGCCCCGGCGGGAGCGGGCGCGGGAGGCGCCTCGCACGTGCGCGCCGATCCCGGCCGGGCCAGCGGCGGGAGCGCCCCGGGAGGCGCGGCCCGGCCGGCGGAGGAGGGAGGGAGGGAAGGAAGGGAAGCAGGGAGGCAGCGTTGGCCTGGCCCTGCTGGAGGGAGGGCGGGTGTCACTCGCGTCCCGCGGGCCGCCGTGCCTCGGCACGGCCCTGGCGCGCTTTCCTCGGGCTTTCTGCTAAAAGGGAAGCGGTGCTGTCCCTCCGGTGAGCCAGAACTCTGCATCCGCGCCTCCCAGTTTATTTAGGTGTGTCTGCCTCCGCTCTTTGAAATCCATTATATGCTACAGACTTCAGGTGGGTTGGAAAACCCCAAGTTCAACCTTTGACCAATCGCCACCAAGTCAACTAGACCATGGCACTGAGTGCCACATCCAGTCCTTTCTTAAACACCTCCAGGCGTGGTGACTCCACCACCTCCCTGGGCAGCCCATTCCACTGTCTAAGCACCGTTTTTGTGAAGAAATTCTTCCTAAATTAGCCTAAACCTAAAGTTAAAGCTTTCCTAAATTATATCACATCCTGCTGACTTTTCTTGCTGTGAGGAAAGGTTTCAATGGAAGACTTCAAGAACAAAACCTCCAGTGACACTTCTAGGACCAGTTAATTGCCTTGATAATATCTCACAAATCTGGCCTATTTGGGCTCTTCAGTTTTTTAGGTTGTAGGTGGACTCAGGACACAGTTTGTTCACGATTTTGGCTGTGGTTGGCAAACTGGGATACTTATGTCAATATAGCACGATTTCTCCTGAACTCCTCCAAATCTAGTGGAGTCTCCCTCATTGGAGATATTCAAGAACGGTCTGGGCACAACCCTGTGCCATGTGCTCTGAGATGGCCCTGCTGGAGCAGTGAGGTTGGACAAGATGACTCTCTGTGGTCCATTCCAGTCTGACCCGTTCTGTGAATTGTATGCACTGTGTTTTCTGATCAGCAGGGAAATTACGTCCTTCCTTTTTCTTACTTTCCATTGTTTTCAAATTAACAAGTTTATTTTGTACGAAGTCTTGGTTGCAATCTCTGAAGAGAAGACACTCATACTCTTCCGTTCCTCCTCCTGAGTGCTGCATTGTTAAAACTGGTGACACTACAGATTAATAATTGCTAACTCTTCTGCATATTTAGCAGTGGATGCTTGACTGTTCAAAAATTCAAACCCAAAAAGTCTATGCAGCTGACTTGTTCAGTGGCTGAGTGGGTTGTCTTCCTGGAAAACAGGAAAAGCCTCGTGCTTCGTAGGTCTTAAATATGCAAAATAATAAGTGTGTTTTAAAAAAAATCAGAACGTTGGGCAAATCAGAAGGTGCTTTCTGCTAGAAAAACTGAAAAGTCAGTCATTTGAGTTCCTTTGTAGACTAATTTAGTCTAACTCATTTAGACTTGCTTTTGATTATTCTGTCATATTACCCATTACAAGCACTGAATAGATCTGAAGTCTGAACCTTTTTGGAAGGGTTTTTGAAATTATGACTTCTAAGGGTTTTGTGTTTTAAAAAGGTACAGTTGCTGCAATATATTTTTGTAAAACCAAAGCACAGGTAGAAGGATGTGGCTTTCCTAAAGTCTGGTATTTCAGTCACTTACTGTGCATGTAGGATATCACTGTATGCTGTATTTTACAGATTTTCAGCAAAATCTCAGCTTGCTAAAGAAGGTTTATTGTGTTAGTGGTTGGAAGTGGTCAAAGGTGTGTCTGTAGAGGCACACAGCTTATTCCAGGCATTTTTTGTCTGCTCTTGGTCATTACTAACTTCAGCAAAGTGAGGTTAACATTGTGCCGTTCTGGCTCCTGTTTCTTCTGGATTATCCCATTCCCAGCATCGAGGTTTACGCTTTTTGTGACCAAATTTCACTTCCCATCTTAATTCCAGTCCTGCACCTTTACTGGGGTCAGTGGCCTTGCTTTTAAAGAACATTGTATTGTTTTCCTCTGAAGGAGAACGGAAGTGCTGTGGATAACAGAACTGGAATCGCACCTCTGAACTTCCTTCAGAAAGTTCAATTGTTTGCAATGAGCAGTGCCAGGAGAATGGGAGAGGTAGTTCCAGACTGCTATTGTGAAGACCTGCTAAAGGGTTTCTGATGCTGTTAGACATACTTATTGCTTGCAAAGTTTCTCAGTATGTATGTTACTTACAATGGTTTTGTAAGATATTTTTAGACCTGCTGCAAGTGGTATGTTCTGATGGATGAGATGCCGTATAGTAAAGATGTTCCCTCCATAGCTTCATTATGTACCATTTTAAAAGAGTCTAAACCAGAATGTTTTGAGATGGTATGAAGTCTTGGTAATTACATTCTTGGGTATTAGGAAATAATCAAGTTTCAAAACATTTTGTTTGCAGTTAATGTGAAATGGGGAAAAGAGAAATTCGATGGCGTGGAGCTGAACACTGACGAACCTCCAATGGTCTTCAAAGCCCAGTTATTTGCACTGACCGGAGTTCAGCCAGCTAGACAGAAGGTTATGGTTAAAGGAGGAACTCTGAAGGTAGAAGTCAATTTTTTTTGTATTATGTCTAACTTTATTATGTGTTAACAAGAACAATGGCCCTATTTCTGGGTGTCCTCTGGCAGATCTTCAGTTGTATGTGTTAGACTGACTGCACTTCTTTACTCATTTATTCAAAACACAGCTTGGTGGGGGGAGGGGTGCTACTTTTTAGTGTTCAGAATCAGAATTAAGTGTTTTCCTCCTGGTTTGTTTAAGAGAAGTTTTTCCTGGTGCTTCTCTGCTGGAGGCTTACTGGTGTAATGAGATACAGGCAACTTTGCTGCAAAAAGTTGTTTACATTTAAGCAGTGTTAAACAACACATGAAGAACCTTATTGAAAACACAACTTGGCTGCTTTTTATTTTAGTCAGACAAGACTTGATAACATGTAAATAGCTAATATTGTGTAATCTTGGATGAAATATAATTGTATATTTAGAAATATGTGATTAATATTAATGAAAATATTTGCTTGTCTCTTGCTGCAAGACAATTAACTTGTCTTTTATTTTATTTCACAGGATGATGACTGGGGGAACCTAAAAATTAAGAATGTAAGTTCTGAGCAGTAACTAAATTTTATTTATTTTTAAATTTTTATTTATTTTTTATTTATATTTATTCTGGCATTTAAAGAAAGACTTGAAAGTGCTTGCTGTTTCTGTTTGAATGGGCAGTGCTTTCTTAAAAGGTCATACCTTGATGAAAAATAATTTTATACGTGTCATATGTAAGCATGCTTAGAAAGGTCTCACCATTGATTTATAAAAAACTTTTCTTTGGCATCAGTAGGGAATCACACCATCTATTCTGAAGTACTTGGGAGCATATATTTATTTATTTTGTAAAATAAATGGTCTGGGTCAGAGCAGTGGTCCTTTTGTGCTGTCTGTCTGTGACCATAAAAATAAGTGATGTTGTTTAGAGTCAGCTTGTGAACCTGGGCACTCTCTGCAGACCCTTGTCCTTGCACGTCCCCAGGGTGGACAAATGTGTTGGTGATGCTGAAGTTACACCTCTTTTTTACCTTTTACCTTTACCTTTTACCTTGTCCTTTTTTACCAGCCTGCTGAAATCTGCTCTTCTGTGTTGAATAGCTGCTGTTCATAAACAAAGCCATTAGTAATGGTGATTCGTACCTTTGGCTAGTTCAAAAAGAAAACAGAAAGTGAATGTGTTTGTGTTGCTTGCCTGTATAATATTGCATCAGGGAATCCCACAGGTTTTTGTTGGGGTTTTTTCTGTGTCATTTTCGTTACTGTAGGTCTCTTGTAATACCTTGTAACGTCTGTTACAGGTTTTACTCCAGTTCTTCACTGAGCAGAGTGAATTGGGTAGCATTGCTCTTACCCTTGTAACTAGGTTGCAGGCATCTGTTACTAGCCTGTAGCTGCAGCTATTGTAGCAAAGTTATTCAGCAAAAACCCCAGTACATAATATTCTTGTCTTTTTCTGCATACTGTTGTGCTAATAGCTGCCTTTATTCATTTTAATACTATTGTATACAAGTTCTAGTGATTTATTTACACTGTCAAAGCAATTTCTCTTCATTGTGTTGTTTATCCTTTTCTTAGCACTGTATGTTTCAAGGCTCCAGGTAGTAATTTTCTCCTCCTTTGACAGGTCTAATTGTGTAGATGGGCTCCTGTTGAATGCCAAAAGATTCTTTTTCATATTATGCTAGTTCAGCAAGCATGGAAACTTGATTTTTTTCCCCCACCCTTACATGTTAGTTTTTGTGCATAAACTGATGTGGTAATTTACGTTATTTTTCACTTTTCAACTAGTTTAACTCAGAACTTGTCAGGCAAGCTCAGCAGCCTCACCAGATGTTTGAGTGGAAACATCTAGCATGGGTAATTCTGTGGAATTGTTCTCAATAGCTACTTCCTAGATATGAGGAATTAAGGTATGCCCATAAGTCACAGTAGTGCAGTATTGGTTCTGTTAAACTAAGAGAAAGATGGTGTTTATTTTTGGGGAAATAGCTGAAGGATGTTAAGAGCACAAGGGCTTGAGTGGAAATAACTGTCCTTAAGCATTCATTGCTATCTTTACTGTGTTTCAAGGGGATGACCTTACTAATGATGGGCTCCGCAGACGCGCTTCCAGAAGAGCCGATCTCTCGACCCGTCTTCGTGGAGGACATGACAGAGGAGCAGTTGGCCTCTGCTGTAAGCATGTTTCCAGCTTTGGTTTCTTGTAAACCTCCGAGTAATGGCAAGTTTTTAAACACTTGCAGTTGCTTAAAAGTGGATTTTGAAACTGGAACGTCTGTTTAGCATCTTCACCAAGAATCACAAGTCTACATCGATGGCCAAGCTGGGAGCAGTGAAAAGAAGTCTGGGATTTAATTTAAAAGTCACACAATTAGTGCTGTTTTTCCTTTGAGCAGGCAGCTTAGTAGATTTTCTAAAAATAGCATTGCTGATGTTTTTAAAAACAAAGTTGTATTGCCCTGGCTGTATCAGTGTCCTGAACTTTGTCTAAACAAGGCCTTGTAGATATGCAGAATTATTTCCTGCGTCTTTCATATCTGTGAGGAGAGACTCGGGTTTGTTTTGGGGTGGGGTGTGTTTGGGGTTTTGTTTGTCCATGTTACTGGTATTAGGTCAGCTTTGTGAAAAACCAAAGTGAGTTTGACACACATGTTTTACTTTATGGGAGTAAAGTCTGGAAGAGCATAATTAGTCTATTATTTTCTTAATGAAGTAACTCCTGAATTTCCTTTCTTATAACTTGAAAGGCTTAATTTTCTCACCAGTCATTTGAACTGCAAGCTCTTTGTCATACTTAGCAGTTGCGTGATTGTTGTCAACTGTGCAAGCAGAACAGGAATACTTTTAGGCATGTCTGTATGAAGAAGGACCTGTAGTTTAGGACTGGGTTTGTGCTTCAGGATTTAGTGCTTTCCAGGCCACCTGCAGGTGAAGGATACTTACGTATTTTTGACTAAGCACATACACAGACATTGAGATAACTGAGAGGCAAACAAGGAGGTGATGCACTGTCAGATTAACTTTGAAAAAGTTAATCACATTGAAATTTGGTTATACATCAAACTTCAGTTGTCTGCACTGCATGTATTCACTTGTGGAATATGCTAAATGAGTTCTCTCTTCCTAAAATAATCTATTGGTATTGGTATGCAGTCCTACGTCAGTTTCATTAAACTGTGTATTTTTCCCTGACAAATACAAAATATTCAGGGTTAAAAAAAAAAGAAAAATTCTGTTACATGATGGTTTATAGTTATTTCTGAAACTGGTTAGTTTAACTATTAGTTGGCCTTCACATTGGTCAAAACTTCAGAAATTCACAAGTTGTCTGAAAAGATCAAGCTAATGATCTGTTGCAAACTTCTGGAGAGGAGTTTAAACAATGCTTTTGTTTCAAACTATGAACTCCAGCATTTTCAGAGTTTTACTGAAAACTGATTTTAATTAAAACATCAGTGTTTTGTACAAATGTATTCATGTGGAAATTCCACGGAAATAGAATTTTAAGGTCAAAACTTGAATGGGATTATAATTGAACTTTCTGAATGACTGCATGCTTGAAGAATATGTTCATTAAACTAAACGTGCACAGAAAAACCCCCAGAGCATTCCTGAATGTCCCCTTAAAGTATCAAATGGTGAGATGATGAATATGATCATAAAATGGATCTGGAAAACCTCATGGAGTTTGATGGAATATTCCAGGTTTTATGCATGATTCATTTTCTTAGAAGTTGATGGCACATTACAGTGTTTATACAAAAACGGTTGCACATCTCTCTGACCTTCAAGCACCCTTGTGAATTTTTTTTGGTAGATGGAATTGCCATGTGGATTGACAAACCTTGGCAACACTTGCTACATGAATGCTACGGTTCAGTGTATCCGCTCAGTGCCAGAAGTGAAAGAGGCCCTTAAAAGGTAGGATTCAGGACAAAAATACCGTGACTAAAATGTTTTCTTTAGCTTATGAAATAGATATTTTGTGGAATGCTCATCTTAACTCTGGTATGGATTATCATAACAATCTGTTGCTCTTTAGGTCTGTTCAAGATTAACATAATGATCGATTAAAGTTTCTCCTATGGTTGTGTTAGTCTGTGCTTTAACAAAGAAGTTAAGGCTTTGTGTTTCTTGGAACTGGCTTTTAGTAGAGAGAATGTGTTTTGCTTAGCTAGACCTGCTTAAAATTCTAAGACAAGCTACTGAACTCTTAACCCTGTTTTTTTGCTGTTAGTTTTTATGGTCCTGTTCTGTATAAAACAATCATATGGGAGTCCTGTTCCTTTGAGGAATGTTTCCTGCAATGGTTCTATTGCACTGTGTTTCCAGCTGTGAAATTCTAATGTTACTGACATTTGCTGCTTGGAGGTACAGTGGGAAGTTCTAAGACATGCCTTTGTGGAATTTTGTTTCATTTGGTAGTTTGTTCTGATTGTAGGATAGCTTTTCAGATTTTTGTTTGTTTCTTTTGTTATTCTGGACTGAAATGTGAAAATGGCCAGTGGGTTTTTTTTTTTTGGGTTGGTTGGTTGGTTTTTTTGGTAAGGAATATATGAGAAACTTGGAAGTTATGAATATTGAAGGAAAAAAGAATTACCTGTCAATGTGTACCTGAATTTGTCCTCCAGATAAATTGTAATGAGAAAACAATGAGTATTTTTAAAAAGTGAGAACTAGGTAGAGCATTATTGCCACCTTAGGGTTAATTTAATTCCTTGGTACCCAACTGGATATTCTGTATTACTGTAATCGCTAGTTGTTTAAGTAGTTATAAATTGTTACTCATTCTGTTAGCAGGTGAACCTTAATTATTAAGAGCTGAGAACTATTTGTGAAGTACAGAAATTTGATTTCAAGGTTTTTATTGGCTATCGGTGTTTATATTTTTGGAAGGTCTGTTCATTTCCATGTGAAGGACTCTTGAGTTACTGCACTGAATCAGAGTATTTGACAAATTTAACCTACCAAATGGCAAAATGTAGCCTATGAAACTGGCAGACTGCAATACAAGACGTGGCTGTATTGTCTGTGGGAAGTCACATTCGCACTCGGATTCAAGCTCTGTTCTTCCCTGGAGATTCAGCCTTTTTTTGGTCTTCACTGCTTGATGACAGCATGGAAGGCTGTAGGGTGTGTGGCAGCGGGAGATGTGTGAAGGGACTCACTTGGGAAAGCTGTTACAGCTTCTTTTCTCACGGCCTGCTCTGCTGATCTCCCCAGGGAACTCCTCCCTGTTCTGTAGTGTGTCAGGGGAAAGTTTCCTGCTCGTCATCTAACGATGGTCAGAATTTCAAAAGTTCAGTCCAAGATTTAGTGAGACCCTCCTTTTGCTTGAAGGCTTTGGGGAGTCCATCTGTTCCTCATCCAGCTGCTAATTTAAGAATTCAAAGAAGAGTGGCAAGTTCTTGTCGTATAGGTGGACTCCCACACCTTTTCAGTATAGGAAATACTTCCCCAAGAAAACATCTCACATCTCACTGTTTTGCTTCTGCTGTGGAGGGAGGAAGCAAGCCTGCCCTCCATCTCTGTGCATTTTATCTGCTATCTATCCTTGAAGGTGGTTTTTAGCATGTATCTGAAGAAGCCATGGCAAATGTTTCAGAAATGGAGTAGCTTTTGTTCAGACCTCTTCTCAGTTTCTTTAAAAATAAAACGAGTCTCTGAGGCAAAAGGTTTAGGGAAGCAGCAGTGATGTATCCAGACTTCTTGGTCTGCCTTTACTTATTGTCTGAAAGATTGCTTCCATGCAGTGCTTACAAAATAGCGGAAACTTTGAGGTGAATGTGAGTGAATCTTACCTTCGGTTACTTCTGGTTTGGTGATAGATTTCTTTTAAATGAATCCAGCTGCTGCCTGCTACAGAAACCTTACTGTCCTTCTTGCTTGTGTTTAATTGCATGCAAATTATTTTTCTTCCCTTTTAGGTATGGTGGTGCCTTAAGAGCTTCAGGAGAAATGGCCTCTGCTCAATACATTACTGCAGGTTGGTGTTTAGAGTAGGAGACATGGGTGTAGACAAGTGTGTGATCTGCTAACTGCAGATGAAATTTGCAGTTAGAACTCTCTGTGTTGTTCTTTAGTGCATATGCCATAGGAAAGTCAGATCTGCTGGCACTGGAGGATTCATTTCGTCTTTAAAGGTTATTCTGCCCCTGCCTGCAAAGCATTTATCTCTGCACATGACCCAGCTGCAGGCTAGGGAAAAGATATTTAAGCGTGATCTAGGCTTAGATAGAAACAATTTGTATCTCTTCCATGTTTTACATGTAGGCATTAAGTAATTGGAACTTCCTAAAGCAGACTCCATCCATCCATGTTTTGATTTGATCACTTTGTGTAGAAATGTTTTAGTTCTTTGTTTCACATAGTGGTAGGCCAACACCATACTCCTGGGATATGTATTTCATTGGTATTTTTTAATACAATTTACTGGCTGAGCGTTATTGTTACGGTGGAAAGTGTCAGCCTTTGCCCTAAAGATCCAGATTTCATAACTGGAATGGAAAGTAGTGTCTTCAAAACAAAAGTTACTCATTGTTGTGGTAGTGTGGGTGCTCACACTGTGGGAGCTCACGGTGGCCCTGTATCTTCAAGCTCTAACTAGAGTTCTAGTTAGACCCTTTACACTTGAACAAGGGTACTACTTGTCCGCTTTTTCTTTTTTTACTCTATTTCATTGCCCCACTAAGATGCTGGGCCAGGACACTGGGATTTCTACCAGTCCATTTAAGGAAAAACAAAACAATATAAGGAAGGAAAGGTCCAGTTTGTGGGTATGCCTGCTGATCGAATTTTGGGGTGGTAAGTTCAATGGTTACTCTATACAGCCATGCCTGCCCCTCCCCTTTTCACTGCCTTTACTTCATGTCCCTTGTTTTCCTTTTAAGGTGACAGCTCTGCTTCTTAGGAATTTTAATAGTTTTAAGTAACTTGTAGTTAATTCTTGGGTGCTGAGCTGTTCAGGACCTCCTGCATGACACTTATGGCATTTTTTTTTAATTGCTGTGTCATATCAGTTGCACCTCTTGTCAAAGTCAGTGAAGACATTTCTGAAAGAGGAAGCAACTGACCTTGGTCCCCTGTAATCTTGCCTATATTCACTTACTCAAGAGTACCATTCATTAGTCTCTCCACTTGTAAATTAGTGACCATGCAGATTGTTGCCTACCTCACAGGGTTGTTGTGAGGATTAACAGGTGCCTTTGATGTGATCTGTGGATGTAAAATGCTGTAACCTGGGTAGATAAGACATATGCTGGAGTGTGGAACAAAAAAGAAGGCCATGTGTGTTGTCATGCAGTATCATTCATTGGATTGCACATAGTTAAGAGCTCTCTGCACATATGCCTACACATACTTGTTTTCCTGGGCCTTAAGCATGGGTATTTCCTAGATATTTTATTAAAGTTTTTTTTTCCTAGTAGCTGGTGGAACTTAAGTTGCTCTAGAGGATAGATTGTGAATGCCTTCTGGTTTCTCTTGTGAAAATGTTGTTCCTCAGATGTGTTCCAAATAAAATCTTAATTGCTCAATTTTTTTTTTTTTCTGTTAGCAGCCAGGAAAGACAAGGCATTATGTGCCAAATTCTCAGATTTGCCAGCTTTATGCTTTCAAAGTTGTGTTCACAAAGGAGATCTTAGGTGCACCTGTTGTGCCACCTGGGGAATTTGGTCCTGCTTTGGAAAGATCAAATTGGACACTGTTAAATGATCAGTCTTTAAATGTTTCTGCTGTTTTACTATTCTTTTTGCACTTCCTGCCATGTTTGAATTGTTTTTGCACTTCTCAAAGCATTCACTTACTTTTTCTTCAAGCTCTTAGAGACTTGTTTGATTCCATGGATAAAACTTCCTCCAGTATCCCACCTATCATTCTCCTGCAGTTTTTACATATGGCCTTCCCACAGTTTGCAGAGAAAGGTGACCAAGGCCAGTACCTTCAACAGGTAAAGACCAATTATGAGCTTATTGTTTAAAATTAGTAGTATGTTGGAAGTTGAGAACAAGAACATTTTAAGACTTTCCTTCTCTTGTGAAAATAATTACTCCCAGTAAAGTGGGGTGTTTTTTTCTGTAGAAAAGTTGTGTAGAAGTTGACTGTAATATCAAGTGCTTTGAGAATGCATGGTGGAATTGGGAGAAATTCTTAGTTAAGGAATCCTCACATTTGGCTTTATAGCTGATGGGTTTAATGTTACTAAATCGTAATGCCACTACTCAGGTTTAATGTTGTGTTCCCTTCCTAGGATGCCAATGAGTGCTGGGTGCAGATGATGAGGGTACTACAGCAGAAGCTGGAAGGCATCGAAGGTGATACAGTTATGGAGGTAATTGTAGTATTACTCTAACCAGAATTAGGATTAGTAGTATTTCACATATTTTTTGCTAAGTATTATCTGTTTGTGAGTTCTTTAACGTGTGTCTGGAGTCCAGTAAGGGAAATTGCTTTCTGATGTGTCTGATCAGCATAATGCTACCATGGTCCTGTCAGCTCTGCTGTGGAGTGTGCTAAAGGAACCCTTCCCTTTGCACTTTGTAAGGCAGCGTTGGACCAAGCTGCTGGTGACACACACTCACATATGTGGCAGGTGGCCCTGATAACCTGTGAATTCAGCACACCAGAACTTCTAATTCTGAAAAAAGGGTGCTACAATTTTAACTTGAACTGTTATGAATGGAGAGCTAACCGAATCAACCTGATAGAGGAACTTGCTGAAAGTTTTTCCCAAGGTTTTACCAGAACAGCTTTCTCTTTTCTCTGTAAACTGTTTTCTGGAGACTCTTGGCAGAGTCTTGAAAGACCATCTGAAACTTAAGGTAGATTTAAGTTGGGGGGGCAGGGATGTGTGAGTTTCTGATCTTGCTTGTTAATGTGCTTCAGGATGGTTTTAGCAGGATGTTTTAAGTGTATTTGTTTTGAAACTTCTATGCTGTGTAAGAGGATTGACTGGCTAGGAGAAAATGTACCTATAGAAAGATGAAGGAATAGGCTTTAAAGAATTAAAATAAATGGGGTTATTTTGTCTGTAGGGATGACTGTATTTACATTCTATTTAAAGTTACATCATAAGATACTTTGTTTTACAGACAGACTCTGGAGCTACAGCAGCATCCTCTAAAAAGAAGAGTTTAATCGATCAATTCTTCAGCATTGAATTTGAAACAGCGTATCCTAAAGACTAAGGCAAGACATGAACAATGGTGATTGCACACTTTAGCAGTTGAGTTCAGGGAGGATGAAAAGCACTGTTCAGAATAGTATGGAAAATAAAGATGTAGGTCTGGGAAGAGGGTCATGATGTTGTGCAGGAGTACACAGAAGTTAAAGTGAAGATTGGATTATGCTTTGAGAGAGAGGATGATGTGGGGAGGAAGAATGGTAATGGAAATTTACAGGAAAAAAACCCCCTTGTTAAATTTCAAGAGCAGATTTCCTCCCCAGAGAAGATTGGTATGTACCAGCTTCAAGGATGCTGACATGCTTTATCCAACTAAAAGTAATTGTTGTCCTAAATAGGTTTTTTTGGCTTGTGAGGGTGTGTTTCTGACACACTTGGAGTACTAAAGATGCACAAAAGGTAGCTTGATTGATTTCTTAAGAAATAAATTAGGTGTCCACTGTTGTATGAGTAAGAAACAAATGCAGCTGACGAGTTTCTAGTAGGTTCTTTATAGCAAGAAAAAGAGGATATGACCACATGGGGCACACATCTCATGGCAAGTATTACTCTTGTCCCACTTCTTCACCCCAAAATCCTGGCTTTTAGACTTTTAGAAAGAATTACACTGTGCATTTTGCTTGTCTGAAATAAGGAAACATCCCCGTAGATGAGGTACTGTATCTCATAGCTTGGTAGTAAGGAGGAATAAAGGGATTTTTTAAGGTGGGAGTCACGCATCTCTCTCCCTCTATCATGATGTTTGTTGTCCTTGAAATAGTTGGGAGTCTTGGAATGTGCAGCTAAGAGGAGTGATGCATAGGCCAGAATTAGGAAGAAGACTTGTTAGAAGAGTTGCAGACTTTCAAAGTGTGATTATGGTAGCATTTGTAGAATAGCTGCAGTCAGAAAAATACCTGGTTGGAAGGAGATGGATGAGAGAAAAGCATTGAGGTAGAAGTATGAAAAGAGGAGAGAACAGATAGAACAATTAAAAGGAAAGTGTAGAAGATAATGAAGGAATTAATTTCATTTCAGTGAAGAGGACAGATAGAAGGCAGAGAAGGGAGGCTCTGCATGTTGAAAGAAGCAGGAAGTCTGGCCAGCAGTAGCAATAGAAGAACGTCATTAATCATAAACAACAATGGAGTGTAATGTTGCAGGAGGGCTTTGTGACTTGGTGTTGGCAGCCAGTTAATGTGTTCTGTGTCTGGCGGGTTGGGTGGTGATGGGGGAGAAGAAAGAAAAAAACAGGCCCCAGCTTAAATAGTGCTCAAAGACTTATTTTACTTTTTTTACTTTTTTTGGTGTGCTGTCTGCCCCCACTGCCCCTTGTCCTTAGCCACGAAGGAACAGATTGGTCTGAAGGAAGGGCTCCTTCAAATCTTTTTTGTACTACGAGAAGTAAAAGTAGTGTCTACACAAGCACAGAATTACCTAAATCACTGTGCTGCTTGGCATGTTGTTCTCACTAGAGCAGTAGTTCAGCTCTTGGTGCATGGTGGTTTTCCTTAGTTTTGTGAAGCATGAAATGTACAGAAGCCGAAGAAGAAGAAGTAACTAAAGGAAAGGAGAATCTGCTTCAGCTTAGCTGCTTTATCAATCAAGAAGTGAAATACCTGTTTACAGGACTAAAATTGGTAAGCTATCACAGCTTTTATTGAAGTTCTAAATGGCCTGTGTATTTTTTAATTGAAATTCTAAGTGACCTAAATACACTTAATTCTGAGTGTATTCTGTGACTTGGAATTGGCATCTGCTGTCCAAGCTTTACAAAGTTTCAAGAATCTTTTTGGTGTTCATTGGGATGAAAGATGGCTGTGAAAGGGAGTTGCATGTTCATGTTAAACAGACTTCAGCAGAGCATTTTCTTCATGCTGACATGGTCTTCCCCATGCAGGTAACCAAGTGCAAGGCAGTTTGCCACTTGTTTGTTCATCTGGGTTTCACTCCAGACTGAGCAGTACCATGGTTTATGCAGAAATCAGTTCCCAAAAAGTTCAGAAGTCAACTTGAAAGTAGAGTGGTGTTTTGGTTCCTAATTAAAACCCCACCAGATGATGTAAAAACTAAATTTGATTTTACAGATTTTGAAGGGGGTGTTATTTTCCGTGAGACAACATCATCCTCAAACTTTTTTAAAGTAGAACTCCTTAAGGTAGTCTGTGCTTTTTTATATATGTATTTTGAAATTTTAAGAGCTCTTTGGAGAGTCTGGATGTCTTGGGGTGACAAGGAGAGGAGCTACTGCAAAACCTTTATAGTAACTGCGTAAGGCTAGGGCAGTGATCTGGTTTGTACAGGACTAAAACCAAGTTGCATGATTCTCAGATAATCTTTGTATCTCTTTTTCTTCCTTTTTTTTTAAAACAGAATTTAGAAGGAAAAGGAGGATAAAATAGCTAATGCTCACAAATTAAAAAACTATTAAAAAAGAAACTCCACTTTCAGGCCAAAAAAAGTCTACAATTCTTATGCTGGATTGCCTGTAGCAAGAAAGTTGCAACATTAAGAACCAATCTAGTCTTTCCGGGAATTTTGTTAGGAGGCACCAGCTGTCACTTTAGATGCAGCTCTGCCTGCTTGAGGCTGAGAGCTGAGAAATATGCAAATATTCTTCTCACAGGAACCTTCAGATTTTCTACAGTTGTGTTCCCAGCATGATATGATACATTTGTAACCAAGTCCAGATACAATTAATAACAAAATCCAATTGTGAGTTCTACTCCTGTGGAGCAAAATTTTCTGCAGAGATAAACTCAGTGTTGTCAGGGCTCAGGAATGGGCCTGGAGCTGAAGAAATGAATGGGCATGGTCCTTTCTGCCAAGGAATTTCAAAATCCTGTGTGTTGTAATGGCTGGCAGCAACAGAAGAGACTGGCAGAACAAGATTTAGTTTATGGTTTGTTTACCCCTGTTGTGCTTTTCTCTAAGCTGTGTTTTATGATGAACATGTGTTACTTCTTTTCCTTGTAACAGCGTCTTCAGGAGGAAATCACCAAACTCTCTCCAACACTGCAGAGAAATGCACTCTATATCAAATCTGTGAGTGGTACTTTCATTGCTCTTTATGGTTCTTCTAAATGTTGTCAGTTCTCTGTTCCAAACCACAAATTTATTGCTGCAACACCATGTGATTTATGTTTATAAAGCATCTGAGTATCCACTACCAAGAAATTTAAGACAGAGCTTCAAAAAAGGAGACCTTGTTTTATTCCTGTGGGTTTGTGTACAAACACTTTCTCAGAATAGACTGTAATTTAGGATGAACAGCGTTGAAGGTATAAAAGATCGGTGAATATTTAAAGTAATAGCTTTTTCTAATTTGTTTTTTTATAGTCCAAAATTAGTCGCTTGCCAGCGTACCTGACTATTCAGATGGTTAGATTTTTTTACAAAGAGAAAGAATCTGTGAATGCAAAAGTTCTTAAGGTAAGTTTTCTGCATATTGATGTCTAATTCCTCATTCTTTTTTCCATGAGTTTTTATTACAGGTAGATTATGAAGACTTGAAGACTACTTACTAAATTGTTTGCTTTTAAATTGCATTTAAAAACATTAACAGTGCAGGTTCTTTGCTCAAATGCAAAGTAGTTTCGTTTCCAGTTGTGATGGTGTGTGGCAAACTACATTACCCACAACAGAGTGAGGGAGGAGGTGAGGGGCAGAAGTGAATTTGCCCCAGTAGTGCTAATATTACAGGATGAGAATAACCAGGATGTTTTTTGGTCTCTTCTCACCAGTGGTTCTGAGAAGAATGTGTAACTAAGGAGAGGGCCATGCTTTCAAACTCTGAACAGTGTTCTAGTGTTGATGGGAGATGATTATGCTGTCAAACACTTCCTGTATTAGTGATTTTAATTGTCTGGCTTTCTGATGGACAAATGCAGGAACCAGCTGCAAACAGCTGAATGTTCTGGTTTTGCTCTCTCTTGGCCATGGCTGACAGACCTCGTAGGCTGCCCAAGGAGCATCATGATAGATGCTCCTTCCTTACAAAAGGAAGAAAGGAAATAAAGATTGAAGGTACATGTTAACTATTTCAGAAGATGGTTTTGGATAACACAAATGGACATTTTTACCAGGATGAAGTCATTCACATGCCTGCTGCTTTTTTCTTTTCCCTTAGGCCTGAATAGGTATTTCTGTAGTGTATGACAGCTAACAATAAACAGTCTGATTTATTAATTACTAGTCTATGCTGAATGTAATAATTTATAGTGGTTTGTTTATACTGAATTAGACATTCTTCTGGGAAAGCATTGTAGCCCTTTGGGTAAATACTGTCACCAGAATCCCAGTGGGTCAGGTTGCCAACAATTTGAAGAGGGTTGCATTTAATTTGGCTTAGTGTTGTCTTCCCATGGGAGAATGCTTTAATGTGGAGTACCAAACCATGCTAATAAATCTACATGCTTTTTACTTCCTAGGATGTCAAATTTCCTCTTATGTTGGATGTGTATGAGCTGTGTACGCCAGACCTGCAGGAAAAAATGGTTTCTTATCGATCAAAATTCAAAGATCTAGAAGACAAAAAAGTAAATCAACAGCCAAAGAACGTAAGCTTCCCGACACTTCACTAATTCATCCATCTGAAATTGGGGTACTAATAAGGACTAGAGAAAACTTTAAATATATTATTTTAATATATTCATATATTATTTTCTTATGTAGCAAACTCATTGGTTCTGAGCTTTAGATCTTTTTATCCTGTATTTTCATGAAAATACAGTATCTGCTTTGGTATATTTGCTTGATGAGAAGTTTTAAATGCTGTGGTCAGACAGCATGTATTAAATGTATTAAAATGTAGTGCTTCTGTTTACCAGTGCTACGCCTAAAGGTTGTCTGTAAGTTACACAAAATTATTCTCTTCAAATATTACTGTTTGCTGGCTGCTCCCCTCTTCAGTGGAGTGTAGGAAGCTGTTCCCTGCTCACCAGCTGGAAGGGGTTGTACAACGCACTGCTACGCGTCTGACTGATAAAAATTAGAGTACGTGTACTGGTGAGCTTAAAATCAGCACTCTGAAACCTTGGTAAATGCTTTCATGTCTTACCCTGCCTGCATAGTTCTAACACTGACTTCCTTGTCTTTCATGAAGACGAAAGCAAATGAGCTGTAGTGTTTTAGCCATTTTTTTTTTTTAAAGTTTGCTGGTATTTTTCCTGGCCGAACTCCTGGCAAATTCTTTTAAACATTTGGATAAGGCTTGCAGCCCCTCTTTTACACACATGGGAGCAAGGAAAGAGTGCTATTTTTGAACAGAATGTATTGGCACTGAGAGTCAGTCCCTGGTACTTTCTTATTGCCACTTCTGCTGCTAGCAAGCCCCCACCAAGGAATAAATCTTCAGTTGCAGAATTGTTTCATAAACAAACCCAAAAATCTGGTGGGTGAACAGTGCAGGCAGTATGTGCTAAAATGGTTATATATTTGCTTAAAACTGGTCTTCTTCAGATAAGGTTTTTGTATGTCCACCTAGAAAATACAGTAATGGAAATTCTTTCAAGTTGAACAAAAATATTTAGACTTAGGAAAATATTTAAATTAATGGAGACTTGTGATTTGATGTGATTGTGCTAAAGCCTTTATTAAACCATTTTGCATTAATTCAGCTTATTCTCCTTTTTAGTCTAGTAAAAGTGATGGTGCACAGAAAGAAGTTAAGTATGAACCATTTTCTTTTCCTGATGGTGAGTACAGGGAAGCAAATCTACTTTAAAGAAACTTTCTATTTACTTGTGTTCAAGTGTGCCTGATGGTAGAAATACTTTGAGAACCCTGGCTCTCCTTAATGCCTTTGGAAAATTAATCTTCAGAGACTGACAGAAATTTAAGGAATGGAAAGATTAGGTAAACCAAAATGTTGAGATAGTCAAAGGCATAATTGCCATCCATCTGACAAGCTGGTGATAATAGAGGACAGGCATATCAAAGACATTTGCATGTAATGTGCAGTTGTTTTGCATGCTGCCTTGTCAGTGGGTGGTAGAAAGCTGAAATCAAAACAAAAACTCGAACTGGATTTCTAAAAATGTTGTTGTTGTGCTGGTGTTGCCTCAGTTTTGGGGAGGGCTTGGAGCCTGAAGGCCCAAAGCTCTCACCCTGTGCATTATGTCAGTGATATTTATGCATACGTATTTATTTCCTGAGAATGCACAACATCCTCAGTTTCCTGAGACTCTCCTGGCTGAGAGCTGCTGCTTTTAGTTCACAGTGGTTTTGTACCGTGCTGTAGCTGGGGTTTTACACACACAGCTCTGGTGCTGCAGCCTGGCTGATGCATCTTTGGTCTGTGAGCTGTTAAAGACACTGCTGCCGTTCAAGTAGGACTCAACGTTACATTCTTTCCCTTTCAGATATTGGTTCTAACAATTGTGGCTATTACGACCTGCAGGCAGTGCTAACTCATCAGGGCAGATCAAGTTCCTCTGGGCATTATGTGTCTTGGGTTAAAAGGAAACAAGGTAAAAAAAATAAACAAATTGCAGCCCTGTTAACCACTCTTCACAGCTCCTCTCAGCAAAGGGGCTGTTAAGCAAGCTTAGATTTTATGTACAAATGATCCTGTTGTTTTCCTTGCAGATGAATGGATTAAATTCGATGATGACAAAGTCAGCATTGTTACACCTGAAGACATTCTGAGGTTATCTGGGGGTGGAGACTGGCATATAGCTTATGTTCTACTCTATGGGCCTCGCAGAATCGAAGTGGTTGAAGAAGAAGCTGAACAATAGTCTTCCGTTTTAGCCATTCTGCCTAGGTGTGAAATAAATGTTGATTACTGATCACTTCTTTAACCCCAGAGCTTTAGCAAGTGGATAAACAATTTGTTCAAACCTTCTCATGTCAGAGGGATATTGTTTTAAAACTGATCCATGTACCAATTAGTCACTACTGGACTGGACTGCCCACTGTGGTGGTGACAATACTTAAAATAGCTTTAATGTCTTGCAGAAGATAATTTTTTTTTTTAATGAGCCTCTCCTCCTCCTCCTTCTTCTCTAATGTCATCAAGTATTTATTACACACCTACTCTCACATTGGTTACTCTTGCATGGTTTATACCACAGTTCAGTAGCTGTCCATCCTTTGCCTTACCTGGCAGTTCTGTTAGGAAGGTAGAAGAGAAACCGTTGCCTTGTTGTGTAACTCAGTGCTGCTGCCTGTAGCCAACAGCTGTGGCTACAATCAAGTATTTGTCCAGCCTGACCTGCTGATTCAGTCTGTTCTGTTGCTGGCATCTCATGATTTCAAAATAAATTGTGATCAACAATGTGTCTCCATTAAAAACAGCTCCTGTCCTGGTACTGTAGTCAGTATGCGTTTGTTTTCACTTCCTGGGCCACCACTGATGAATGTCTCAAAGCAGTCATGGAATAAAATCACTTTTTTTTAAGCTGTAGGGATGTGTCTCCTGTCCTGTTACTCTTTATCAGTAGGTAAGCCCAGTTTGGTGGCTGCAAAACTGGGCTTTGCTTACTTACAGGACCTGCTGCAGTAAGTGGGTGGGTGTGACTGCAGTAAAAAAAGCATTTTAGTGCTGGCTACAGCCTAAAAAGCAACAAGGCCATCAACCCACTCACCCCTTGTGTACAGGTTCCCAGTGTTGATGTGTCCCAGTGCCTTCTGGAAGAGCTGGTCCCTATTCATATGAAATACTTGCACTTCTGTTGGCAGTGTGGTGAGGTTGTCTGTGCCTCACTTGCTCTTTTATCCCCTGGGGACACTGGCATCTGCTGTGGCCTTCACACATGGCCTTGCAATTGTTACTCCAGTGCCACCTCCCCTGCACAGCTTCCCCTGGGAGCACACCAAAGGCCTTGGGGTGTATTTTAAGTAAGTGGCACAATTCTTAAAGGCAAGTTCTGCCCGGTAAGGAAGCCCCCTGACAGTACTGGCTCAGTTCCTGCAGGCACTACAGAAACTACAGGCTCCTCTAAGTTAAATGCTTGTTCTGCATCCTGTGAGAGGGGAAGGGGGGATGGTGCCTGTGCTTGGTTGCCGCTTTGTGGAACTGCATCCTCCTGTTGTCATCCTCAGCATTCCCAGCACCGAAGTTGTCAGTCACACCTGCACACTTCCACTCACAATATGCTCAAGTCCTTCAATCAGTTGAAACTGTTCAAGTTCACACCTTCTACCAACCCCTACCTGCAGCAGGAGCTAAGACCTGGGCTGTTCTTTCCTATAATTTTCCTGTATCTCTGCCCCTACCAACCTTTACTGAAGCACCTTAACCAAATTCTTAAACACATTTAAGTCCAAAGTGGGGCAGCAGGCACAAAACTTACCAATGGCTCTGCAGGCAGGAACCCTCCTTTGAGGTGGTAGCTAATCATGCTGGAAATTGACAGCTATGATTGAATAGCTGAAAAAATACAGGGAAGAATTCAGTGGAAGGTAGTTTTCCAAACACTGATCCATTAGAGAGATCTTGTGAAGGACAGAAACACTATACAAACTAGCCACGGAACAAGTTGTAGCCACTAACAATACTGCAAATATCTCTCTTTTTGAGGGAAAACAGCTTGTACCCATCTACAGAGAACCATGGCCTTAAAATGAGACCTTCACAGTAACCTGTGCCAAAAAAATTCCCTTGTTTACCAGGACTCAGGGGAGTTCCTACACAGCCAAAGAATGAGAGGCTAAAAATAATCATTAATAAAAACCAGCATGGAAATCCCATGATCCTTGACTGAACCAGTTCTTCAGCAGGAGAGTGGGACAGCACTTCTTCCCTGCAAGTCAATGCTGTGCCTTGGAGTGTCATCACAACCACCCTCTTATTTTACCTCTGCCAGGTAGGTTTTGACAGTCCCCAGCTCCCATCACCCCAAGGGGTGACTCCAAAGTCTTTCACACAGAGTCCTTCCCTGCGCTGAGGGACGTGGCAGAGCCAGTGGCAGTGGGAGAAGCTGCCAATGCTCTGTCCAGTGGGAGCAACCCAAGTTCTGCTGGTGCCAAACCCTCCCAGAGCCTGCACCAAAATCTGCTTTGACTCTCCATCCTCCCTTTTATGTTCTACCACCAAAGATGAAGCTTCCTACTTCCAGGCCAGGGTGACTAATCCTCTTCTCAGACAATCTGGACAATCTCACAGTATTATTAAAAAGCTTTGTATCATTTACTGAACATAAAATACCTATCAAAAATCTGTTACCTAGTGACAAAAGTAACAATTATCAATGACAAGCACCAGAAGAGTCACAATTACCAGCACCCCCAGCCCCAAGTCAGTCAGCTGGCATCTGAGGCGAGTTAGCTGCTGCCCTCGGTGTCGTTGGTGAGGCTTTCGGCCAGGTCCCCAAGCCCGGCTTTGCTCAGTGCCGTGATCAGGTTCTCGGGGGTGGCGTGAGCACCCTCCTGATCCTGCCAGGCCACCAGCAGCTGCTTCGCTCTCATCTTCACATCCTCGCTGTCCAGCTCAATCTGCCGTATATCAGATTCCTTCATCTCCAAGTAGGGGGCCAAGGCCTTCCACTGCTCCCCTAGCCTGTTCGCAAAGGACTCGATCTGCTCGCCCGTCATGGCTTTGTCCCGTTGCACCTCTGGACCTGGAGAAAACAGAGGAGGAATCAGTGAAACACAGGGAACATCTCCAGACACTGCAAATTAATCTTCTCTGATCTGCCCCATTTCAAATCTTCTATTTACTGACAGCCTGACTTACACCTTTCCTGTAGCTTTTCAAACCTACTCGAGCTCTGAGAGCAGATTTTTACAGGTGTTTACCTGGGTTTCAAGAGGAATGTCTCTTAATGCCCATAATAAAGAAAATACTGCTTTTTATGTTATCTCCTATTATACTGAGAGAGAAGTGCCAAAGTCTTAAATACATCAGAACTGCCTCCTCCAAATGAAAACAAGGATTTTGACAGGCAGACTATAGTTTTCAACACAAGTCAATTATAACATTAAAATACAGAGTGATCTTTAACACAGTTGTCTTTTGGAATTTTTTAGTCACCTTACTCAAGGTCAACCCAGGTAAAAAAAAAAAAACCCAAACCCAGTTTACTTGCCTTTTTTCTCATGCTACTACTAGCAGCAGGACTGTGACAGTAAATGTCATGTTTAGTCAGTACTTTAAGGAATTTTCTGTCATTCTGGCATTGACATAAGAACCATGGAACACTAGGCTCTGCTGAGAAGCCAAGTGCTGTAGCGATTACACAGATGGCTTTGCACATTCATAGCTTATCATGGTCTACAATCTATGGCTTATCACCCATGTTTATTTCACAGTTTTAAAGAAGGAAACACCAAAGACTGAATTATGTAGAGAAATTAATAATAATTTTTAATAAAATATCTCACCCTTGTACCACCTGAAAAAACAGCTGGCATGGAGTAGAAGTTTCAACTCTACCCAGTGCTTTTAAGTCACACTCATTTATCTGAACTAAAGTCACGTCGAGGGGAAAGGATAAAAGATGCTGAACAACAAAACAATAGAAGCCCTCAGATCACTTCCCTTATGTCTAAGCACAGCAGACCACAGCTCTGCCATCGTTGCTTTAAGACAAGATTTAAAGAAAGATGTAAATCCCACACAGTGACACCACAAAGGCTGTGTGAATTAGCATTAAGCTGAAGAGAAAAGAACTTCTCTACTATTGCCAAGGAGACTGTGGAGAAGGTCAAGTGCTGGATGGAAAAGGGAGACACAAGAGAGATTCACAGAGGCCCACAGGTGGCCTTCCACTACCAGAAAAAAGCTTCCAACAAAGCTGCCAGAGGTACCCAGTGTTTTGCTTCCATGCCCTGCATATCCCATCTGCCCAAGATGGATCCAGGAGCTGGCACACAGTTACAACACACAAGGGAGAAGGTGCTGTGAGATGAGGGCATGAATGAGGATGGAAGAGGGCAGATTCACAGACAAAGGAGATGGGAAGGACACCTAGGAGCAGGACATGCCAGGATTAAAGGCAAGAGACAACCAGGAGTGGATTGTGGAGAAAAATGAGTGAGACGATGTTTGTCAGGAATGTTGCTCTTCTCAGCAAGAACCTTTTACCTTTAAAGTATTTTAAATGAAGAGGAAGTAAAGACCTCAGAGTTGGAGTATGTTAATTTTTGAAAGTCCCAAAACTACCACCCTAGGAGGGGCTAGGGGAAAGTGCTTACTCCAGCAATTAAAGGGCAGAGGGAAGAGGAAAGTGGGTGAGGAGCACTCACACAGGTTTTTACACAGCTGGTATTTCAGCCATGAACACCCAGTGACACTGGCAACATACACACATAGCAGGAAAGGTGAAAGAGGCTCCCAATGGAAGTGCTAATCCAACAGGTTGGATGCTTTCAGCATTGCAGGCCAGGACTCTGGGAGGTTGCTCCTGGTGCCCCGTGTCCTGTAAAGGCTGCGCTTTTTGGTACGAATGCACTGGGGTAAGCAGGACTGATGGTCCTCAGTAGACTATGTTAAAACACAGATTCTGCATTACACATAAGAGAAAAACTGAAAAGACCGAGAACATGCAAGTCTTACTTTCATTGTTTTCCTTTAATAAAGCATCATTATCTTCCTCATCTTCATCTTCACCTGTTTTTATTTCTTCAGAAGGAGGCTACAATGAAAGAACTAAACATCACTGGATGAACTTTGTGTTCAAAGAGAAATTCTATAGCTCTGTGCTTGTCTCTGAAACGTGTGTTAGAATGGAAGGCCTGACATGATCCCACATGAGAATTAAAAATCCCCCATAGTCTCCTAAATAACAGCAACAAGTTCTAATAAAACACATTACTAACTAAAAAACCTAATAAAAACATCCACTGACCTCACAGGATTCTTCCTTTTACAGTAATAACTACTAAGCATTCCATAGTGAGCTTTATCACTTGCTTAAAAAAAATCCCAGCCAATCAACTTTGAGATCACTACTGATGAACATTTTTTTAAAAAAGTCGTTATTATTGTTATTCACTTATTTTATTCCTCACTTGGGAATTCCCCAAAGTTTATGCACTTTCAGACTTCTGGAAGGTGGCAAACAAATACACAAACAACAAACTTTTCACTCCCTCATTTAGCTACTGATCAGCCAAAAGGTTTCATCTTTTTCTACATTTCAGCCACGGGCCTTATGTACATATTTTTTTCTTGCGATAGCATTTGGCACATGACAGTAGTACCATCAGGAATATTGCAGACAGCCATACCTTAATACATTCAACAAATTAAAATACATTTGCCCTCCCCTTATTTTTTCTGAACTTGCTATTAGCATACAGTTAACTCTGATGGCTGGACAAACAAAACAGCCATACATTAAAATCCAACCTTTACACCTCAGTAGTTTCACATTACACACAAGGAAGGTCTCAGTAGAGGAGCAGGGGTTTGTATCTGCAAGACATTGCTGGGTTGTGTGCTAACTCAAAGGGGTAGAAAGTGCCCCTTCCCCACTTGCAGCCTCTCTTACCACTGTGTATAAAGTGATCTGAAAGGCCCCTTCCTGGACTCAAATTTTTACTGTTGACCAAGCAAAGGGTTAATGCCTTTGCTCCACAAGGTTTATTCATGTTTTGCATATTTTAGAAGTCAGGGAGCTTATAGAAGAACTCTGGCAAACCTTGCTGTAAAGCTCTGGTAACACTTAGCACAGCACCTTCAGCTGCACATGCTGCCCCTTTTCCTGCCACCCCAGTATATTCATGAGCCATAATTCTGGCTTATATCTTCCATAAAATTGGTCTGCACTGCAACATGGAACCCAAGTGGCTGGGTTCATATATATAGATATATATATAGGTATGTGTGTGTATATGTATATATATATATATATATACACTCCTGCCTACCAACAGAACTGCCACAGCTGATTTTTTTCCCCAGAGTACAAGGCAGGGCTCAACAGTTACTAGGTTAACCAATGTTACTTAGTTTATCGTTACTGGGACCTTCAGAAATTAGACTAATTTAATTTGTAATTTTTACTTTAGTGTACAAACTCTTTTCCTAGCTGGGTTTTTGGGGGTTTTTTTTGCCCCCTCTGTGCCCAGGTACCAAATGGACTGTAGAGAGACAAGCAGAAAGTGAACTAATTCAACATTAATTATTATAGGATAATATTACTTACAGGCAGCTCCTTGGCTAATTTGATTACCATGTTTTCTAGATATTCAGGCAAACTCTTGAATTGTTGGTTTGTTGGCTGGAAGAAGTGGGGACTTCTGCGTGCCAGAAGTCTCAGTGCTCTCCAGCCATAGTTAGAATTGTTCACAGCCCTACAATAAAACACAAGTTTGTTCAGTAAAGTCTGGCATCTATAAAAGCACAGAGAAAGATTTGAGACTTTTAGTAATATAATTCTGTCCAAATTTAAACAGTTTTTGTACATTTCTGGAGTCCTGCACAGATACTAGTAATGCTGAGAACAGTCTGTTTTCTTTAACAAGCCAAACATGAAAGAAATTAAAATCAAGTGAAACACAGCAGAGATGGACATACTTATACTTATTTTCCACCATGTTTTCAGGGTCTGCTTGTTCAATAGCTTCTTCAAAAAATTCCTCCAGTGTTGGCATATATTCCCTAAGAAAATCAAATAAGGACATTAATATGTTTCACAAACTTCTCTAAAATAGACAGTATTTGGTTCCTTCAGACACATCTCAAGCTCATCCACTGAAGAAAGAAAAACAAACCCCAAACCAACCCATTCAAATTAAACAATTTTAAATAAGCAAAGAATCTGTTTGATACACATTGCTATAAAATTATTTACTGCGTAACCAGCGGAGCGTGCCAGCTGTTGCTAGCACTACCTATTACATACATCTAAACCTCCTGCCATACTAAGAGGTGACACCAACATCTGTCAACAGCATCTGCACGGCTCACAAGTGCTCAGGAGTCTAAAATACTTGTTAGTTTTGTGCCATTTGACAGCATCAGTAAAACATGGCTGTCCCTGCCACCCCCATCTCAGTTCCGTCTGCTCTCGGAACCACTTGTGGTTGGTTCTGAGAGGTACCCAAAGCAGCACAAGAGGAACCCTGACCTAAGAACAGAACAGAAATGAAATTTCACACCATTGGGACAGTTTGCTGCTGAGAAGACTCTAACCAAGAAACACAGATTGTGTAGGAGTTGTAGGTTACTGAGAGCCAAGACTCTCAGTGGTGCAAAGCAAGCTCAGAATGATCTGTATTTCTCCTACCTAATGCTGACAGAGACACAGCTGCTTCTACAAGGTCTTATCCGTAGTAAAGGGTTGGACAGGGGGTGAGGCACACTACTCTAAAAACTCACTTCAATTTTGTTATGAAAAAGGCATTTTGCCCAGGGCAGCAATGCCCTGCGCATTATCACTGACTACTGGAAGCAAAGCCAGCACCTTGAAAACCCATCAGAGCCCTGCTAATATTATCCCCAGAACAACCATCTAAAAAGGAGACAGCTAAGGAAGTATTCCCCATTTGAATGGAGATGTGAGGAACCAAAGCAAAAAGCTACAGTCACTTGACCACGTACAATCACAAAGCCTACAATAAAAACTTGGAACTGAATCCAGATCCTATGGGACCTATTTCCTGTTTACCATGGCATGCATTTTCTTCGTTTATCTCAATTTGTTTAGGCCTTTATTTATTAATTTATTTTTATTTAAAGACACTGCAGCACAACACAATCACACACAGGGAATCAAAAGCTTTGGTCCCAAACACAACTCCACCTTCATCCCTTGGCCTAGTAAAGGCAAGTGTCCTTGTCAGAGACCTTCCTGTACATCCCAGCCTCACAAGAAAGGAGGGCGCTTCCTCTGCAAAGCTCTGAACCTCTGGAAAAGCGATTCCTCCATTCAGGATATCTCCACAGGTAGCACCTCACCCCAGGCAACCAGATTCTACAGCCACTACTAGCAGAGTCCTCTTTGGGAACTCTCCCATTCCTTCTCCAAATTTTCTTACTCTGCATTGTGTCTGCACAGAAAAAGGGATTTTGGTATCTGTAACAAACAAAGTTATGTAGCACATTACATTTTAAGTATTTCCCACAATTGTGCAAGCTGAAGGGACAACCAATAACTGCATTTTTCTGCATCTGTCCCACGAGTAGATACGGTATGTGCTGGAACAACGCCTGGTACCCAATTTCCTCTTATCTAGCATTGTTCAAAGCACAGGCCTGCTCGAAAATCATAGCCAAGTAGCATGCTAACTTCATCAGAGCCAGACTTGGCAATCTTCCTTCATTATATAAGGTAATTAATTATACAATCATGCTCTATAAAATGGGAGTTTTCATCTGGTTTTCAGCTTAGATTTTACTTTACTAAGCCATGAAAATTACTGACAGCATAAATATTTGAAGAAGTGAGGAAAATTGTAAGGGGATTTCAAGGCAAAGACTTATGCAAACACCTTCTCTCAAGAAGGTGTGAAATGCACACCTCATAAAATCATCTTGTATATTTTCCTGATGCCAATTTGTAACTCTCTAATTAGAGTGCTAATTAGTTACCTTTAGACAAAAGATACACCCATTTTTTACCTACCTACTCTCAGATTTACAGGCTTCCATGTTATCAGGACATAAATTCCAAAGGCGGGTCAGTTCCTCACTGAAAAGAAAAGCATAACCACACATTGTTTATGTTCATCATTCTACAATTCCACACTTATGGAGTGTTTTAAAGGGATCTGTAAAAGATGGTTACAAGGAAAGAAAGCCTACTGCAAGTTTTAAAAGGATGATCTATCCTTTGGCAGTTCTTTCCTGGCAGTTCCAAGCTAAGGAAGTTTGAAAATTACTGCATAGAAAAATCAGCGGGAGAAAAAAACCCCAAACACAAAACCCCCCAAACCAACTAAACCAAACCCAGAAACTCTGTAATGGAAAAAGAATCCAACATACTTCCCCATTAGGATTTTTTTGTTGGATCCTTTTCCTAAGAAGTCCTCTGGAGCTGGCCTCTTTCTCACAGGCCTCATTGGCTTAGAATCAGGAGGTCTAAAGAAAAAAAAAAAAAAGATGCTCTTTAGTATCAAACCAGTAACATCTCAAGAACAAAAAAAGCCATTTCACCTTCACCTTGAGATGGTGCCAAGTTAAATCATAACAAAAGGACTGAAGGACAGTGAGTCTAAGAGTGGAAGGAGGCAGTGGGGAAGAGGAGAGAGAAGGCGAAGTAAAGATAAGGATTCTGCCAGACACCAAAATTAGTTCACTCAAAAACGTAAAGGTCTACCAGAGTCCCAATAAAAAGAAGGAAGCAAATCACATTTGTGCCAGCAGCACATGTAAGTATGATCTACCCTGCTGCTGGGATCATCTGCTCTATGCTTGCAAGGTCTCTTTCCCCAGCTGCACCTGATTTCACGGGATTAGAGAATGGAGATCCCAGAGCACTGAGGTTAGGGCAAGACCTACCCAAGCTGAAACTCTGGATGAGATCTAAAGGAGACAGAATATTTATAAAAGTCAGATTTCATAATTTTACTTCCCCGCAATCCCCCTGCAACAGTAATTCTCTCTTCTAACAGCTCCCCTCCCTTTTTTTGCAAACAGTTTAAGTCATGGAGAGGTGGCTGCACCTCATCTCTGCAATAAAAGGAAATCTCCGAAGAGATAATGACCCAGATGCTCCTTACCACAAACAGGCTACAGTCTGTGTGTACAATGAAGAAGGGTGGAAGACAAATGTTTGGTAATCCCCTCAAGACAGCCAAGTAGACACATGGAGTCAAAGTTCAGGTTTTGCCACTAGTTAGTAACTAATTACATAGAAAACTTTCAGCAGTGAAAGCCACCTAAATGTCATTTCCTTTAAGGTAAGAGATCACCATCAAGTGGCACACTAATAAATTAATTGCATGAGAGAACTGTTACACAAACTCCAGGTATGCTGCTCTGCCAAAGTCATAAAGCCAAAGGCTTCATTAGAGGCAATCCAAAGGGGTATATGGGAAAGTCAGGCACTAACCTCTTCAACCTAGGGTCTGCTGAAAGCAGGAGGGGACAAAACCTGCTCCAGTCTCCTGGACCACTGGATCCTCAGTACCACCAAATGTTCCCCTGAGACAATGAGGAATGCTCTCCTGAGAGCCCACACACCCATAACCAGCTCTTCCCTGACACACTGCAAGCCTTACGACTTTTGGCAGAAATCTAAGAGCCTTCTGCACTCACTGTAGGGACAGGCAACTGCACAGATCTCCAAGCTGTGTGAATGGCTAATGCTCACATGCACCATGGGTACCATATTCTGAAGTGGAACCATTTCAAACAAGCAGCAGAAAGCTTCTGTTTCGTAACACAGTTACCTTTCTTTCACAAAGCTGGGGCAGCCCTCATTTTTCCATGAGTTCCAGTTTTCTTCAGTATTTAATATATGCTGTAGAAACACAGAAGGTATTGCATATTATTAGGATCATAAGCACTTTCAGAGTTGACTCCAAAGTTTTAAACTAAGCTATTAAAATTAAGGGGAAAACTTTGTTCTAGGTTGTGTGTTTCAGTCACTATCTTAAAGATCACCAGTATAATCTTAGGCAACTGGTTTAATTTATTAAAAAATAGTGTATCTTCTCTCTTCAAAAATTGTGGGAAAGGCTTTATTTCCCCTGGTATACACAAGAAAATAGATGGAGTCAAACTAAAGGAAAAAAGGAAAGCAAAAAGACAACTTCTTGGGTTTTTATTAATTTCACTTGTATTTTATTTCCATGTCTTTGGGCACAGGACTCCTATCTGCAAAAAGTTTTAAATTTTTTTTGCTTTCCAATAACCCATCTCTCCTGTATGTCCACATGCACATATAGGCATATTTCCATTTCTCCCCAGCACAAGGAAGAAAAGAGTATTAATGAAAACATGGGATAAAATATGACTACAAAATAAAAAGACATCATAAGACCTTTTTTTACTGGGATGAGGTAAAAGCTTTCTCAGATATAACAGCTGTGTTCCAAAAGCTAGTTTAAGCTGAAACTGATTTTTTATATGCTATACAGACTTTGTTCAGGCAGGCATCAAAGTACTTACCTCTACCATTTTTGAGAACCTTTCCCCATCTGGAGGATTTTCTGAAAGAAGCTATGAATGGGAGAAAAGAAAGTGAACTTTTTGCATTATATCTGTAGCAGAATATGTAGGGAAAAAAAAAACCTCAGAGAAAATAGTCCTTACTGCTTCAAGGGTGGTTGATACAATATTATATGCTTAATCTTCTTCCATGTAATTTTTATGAAAGTAGATACTGTACCAACCTGATAAACTGCTTTTGTAGTATCTTCAATCCAAAGAGACTGTTCATCTGTTAGAACATAGTTTGAACTGAAATTGAAAAACAAAACAACACATCAAAAAGTGTGCTGAGGACACATAATTTACACTACATGCCTTCTAAGAAGTGTTGGAGGGGATCTAAGGAAAATACTTAGAATGTGAACTGCTCTGGTCCCAGGGACTCACCATTTATTAGTTTGTGGAATTAATGAGATGCGCTTTCAAGGTTTAGATTCACCCAATAGGAAGCCCATTTGTGTGATTCAAGACGACACCTTGATGTTGGACCCAAAACCCAGCAAATGGACACAATGAAAAGATTTACCTCAAGAAATAACCAAGTGTTATACTACACCATTTGTATCTCATGACATCCTTGACCACCAATAAGTGGTCATAATGCATTTTTATGCATTGACATTGAAATGACTCTCACTTCAACAGGACTGAACTGCAGTTCCGAAGACCTGAATTCCATTCCTTCTCTGTCACTAGACTGCCTTGACAAATAATCCGTAGAATTAGGGTAATGATCCTAACCTAGTTTACAAAGTTCTTTGAGAGCTGCTTATAAAAAGCAATATACAGCAGGTGAGAGACAGCTGCCTTGTTAAGGATGTTAATTATTATGTGCACATATGGCCCAGGGCACAAGGAAATGAACAGAGAGATGGGATTTTCTTCAGCATAATGTTAGATACTAGGAACAGATGGGGTTTGGTTCTATCCCATTAGTTCATAAAAGCAACAATCACCATTGCTATTTCTTGCCGTTTTAGACAGAGTTCTGTAGCACACTAAGAAAAAACAAATCAGTAACCAATGCCACATTGCAGAGTCACTATAGATTCAAAATGATGCCCCACACAAGTACCTTCCACTGGTCTAACAACTTGGTGCTGCCAAGGAGAGTCTCCTTCCCTCTCATGGCTGGCACTCACTGTAAGCAAGTTTTAATGGCCTCTACTTCTCTGAGACCCCACAACTCACTTTACTCTGCAAAGATGAGCAGATTGGGTTTTTGCCTGTATAGTAAATGGCACAAGTTTGAGTAAGTCAAATCAACACTAAAGCAAAGGATGGCAAACAGGCAGAGGAACAGAGAAATTAATGAGACCTCTGCTTTCCTGCCATAAAATAACTTCAGCCACACCCTGTATTTACCAATGCAAGGCTCCAAGTTCCACAAGAACCTCAGAATAAGTAGACAAACTATTTTAAAATATTTTGGTTTATCTCCAAGTTCCTAGTTCTCCATCCCCAAAATACAAAATATTTTCACACTACCTTTTAAATTTGACTTGTCCCTTTAGATACTGAAACAGTATTAGGTACTGCAACAAGATGTGACGGCGGAAGTTACTGTCACTCAGCTGTAAATCCATCAGCTAAACAACAACAAAAAAAGCAACAGATCTTTAAATATTTATTCTCCTTTAACTTATCTTTGTAAAGACAACATTACAAATGAAATCAAATAAACAAATGGCAGCTTTACTGAAGACTCTTATTCCAGAAATAGAAACTCCCGTGTCATTAATTAACAGAGGCAATCCACAAAAAATAAAATACAAAAAAGAATAAAATAGAAAAAGGAATAGAATAAATGCATCTAAATAAATTGGCCAAACAGTGTAATTGGGTACCAGAGTCTCCATCTGTGGAGTCTCAATGTGTGGAGACATTCAAAGCCCAACTGGACATAGTGCTAATCTCCAGTTTAGAGCTTTGAGGGAGGCTGAACCAGACACAGGTTCCTTCCAACCTCAAGTAGCCAAGGATTACAAGACGGGAAATCACATACCTTTTCACTAGTTAGGAACTTTGCAAAATATACATGTTCTCCTCCTGTTTTTAGTTCTTCCAACTTTTTTCGGGAAGCCTGAGTGTCATCCAGTTTATAACTTTTGAAAACAGCCAAAACCTCTTCTGAGTACTATAAAACAGTTATTTAGCACGTGAAAACAATACTGAACCTTTGTAGTTAGAGAACTACACTAGACTTAAAGCCAAGCAAGTAAAATAATTTGTAAATTTGCTATCAGCCCATTGAAACAACCCATTTGTTACCAATGTGTACAACACAAATGAAGTGAAAGCACTATCATGTCAGAACACCTAATCATATGGAATATTTAAAGTATGCTAAGAAAAAGAACGTTTTGGGTTGTAAATAGTGCTTTGTTGTTGAGACATCATGAAGAAAAAAGGTTCACATGATGACAGTGCTACACTGAAAAATTTCACCTGAAAGACTTAAGTCTGGCCTTGATCAGTTTCTGAACTGCACCCGGGTGGTTTTTTTTTTGACCCCACTAGTAGACCTCATTAATTACATTTATATTCGGATGTCTGAGCAGATGTCACCTCTTATTACCAGAACACAGAGAACAAAGATGAAAAAAAAAAACTAGACTTCTTTGAATTAAATAAATACTGAGTGACAAATTGTGAAGAAACAGTAGCTTAGCAATAAATCATCTTCAATATTCATACTAAGCAAAACTGAAACAGCTGGCTGAAGGGGACATTCAAGTCATAGTTTCTATAAAGAGATTTGCTTCATTAGAAACCAACAATCTTTAGGATCCCACTGGGATCAATACGACTATTCAAAAATAAGAGCTAGGACTAGATAGAGCTACTTATCTTCTCTGGGTACAAAAAACCCACTCAAACCTACAAGTTCTGCTTTTTGCAGCTGTTAAGCCACAAAAAAGTTATTTCTGGCACTGTTGCAACATATGAAGTATTTCTGATACTGACTTACACAAGCTGTATTAGGGGGCTTACTGTACATCTGAACACAACATGTTTGTTTACTGCAAAAGGCTCACTTTAGAAAACAGCAAAATGCATTTCCTCCTGCACTATCATCTTCCAGCAGCCTGAGCCTTTGAACTGTTCCATGCTTATGCAGTCACTGCTACTTGTGTAAACAATGACCTTTACTTAGGCTGAATGGTTGAAAGCACGAACTCAGATTACCTTAAGGAAAGTTTTCCATGACACCTTCTCGTAGCACTGCACAGGATTTCTAAAATAATCTTGAAGTGACCAGAATTTTCTATACAGGTTATAATCTATTGGAATGGAACTGTGGAAAAAATAATGAAAAAAAACCATACTGAAAAGCAGCATTCAAGTTCACTCAGGAATGTACAATCCCAGAAAATATAATTCATTTTGGAAGTAAATTAATGAGTCAGTAGAGAACCCTCACAGACAAATCTGTAACTCAGAATTTGTCCTTGTAAGAGTTTTTTCATTCGGTCTATTGTTACTTTCTCACCACAAAAGCAAAAATAGTACGTAAAAGGGATCTTAGGAGTTTTCAGTATCTGGGAAACAAAGAGGACCACAACTTTTTCTCCTAAAGCATATACTCAAAATCCCTGAATACATCTTATCACAACAAGTTTTGTGAAGGGAATTTGGAAAACTGTCAAAACCAGACTGGTTCTCAGCAAGGGTATGTAATTTTTTCAAATCTGTACATTTCTGTCTTCCAGGCAACTCCACTTGAACAGTTAAGGCACTGTCAGGAGTCTTCACCAAGGAGATACATCTTATCTTCAGAGGGCAGGAGATGAGGAGAATTTGGACCACGACATTTAAGGATATTTCCCAAATAGCTTTTTTCCTTTCACTTTACAAAGCTTTGCTTCAGCTTTTAAAGTTTCTGTAAGCTCACCAACTTGTTGGTGCTTCATCATCTCCCATTTCACCTTCTTCTACATCCATTCCTTCTTCCCTCTCCTCGGTGTGCTAAATAGGAAAAAAATATTTAAAATTTATACAAATGCCACTACAGTTTGCATAGGGTTCTCACAGTGTTCTTTACTACAAACATTCAATTACATATTAGATCAGAAAGCTTAAGCTGGTAACTCAAAACATCTCTGAAGTATTATTACTGTCAAATGTGCAACAAATTCGTGTCTTAACGCACTGGTAGCCTCACTTCTCCTATAAAAAGCTGAAGAGACGGCTCTGTTCTCTGCACACTGTGGGGAAAACTTCGCAGTGAGTGACAGTGCTTATTCCTCACAATCAAACCAATCCTTTTCCCCTCAGAGTGCACAGTTCAATGTTCCAGATAACATGCCTATTCCCAAAACTACAGCTTGGTCTGGCAGAGGAACAACCAAATGATGAACCTACAGTCCCAAACACTTCTTGTGCAAACAATCTAACATGTTTACTGCAGAATCAGTGAAAAATGACATAGGAATTTTCACCTTCTGTCCCAGAGTGCTCTCATGTTCATTGGTATTGAACACAGTGACATTTTCCAGGTTAAACTGACTCTGTAGGTTAAGCCCTGTGAAAAACAAAGGGTAAGTTTTAGAAGTTGTGAAGTTCCCAAGTCTGTTCATTCAGTCAGCTGTTTATGAAATGTTGGTACTCAATTCTCAGAGCATTCAAAACTTATGTTTGAAATCAAAGCAAATAAAAGTCACTTACAACATCGAGGACAGACACAAGAACTAGGATACAAGTGCAAAGTGATTTGGTCCAACTGGACTTGGTCTGCAACCACCAGAAACTTACAAGGTTCAGCTTATTTAGTCTCAATGTTAAGTGTGATGAAATGCAAAAAATCTCACCTGACTTTTCTGAAAGTGGAAATAACCGAGCCAAGAAGAGCTGAATTCTTCCACAAAAGACTGTGTTTTGTGACTTAGATAATCTTCTTAAGAGGTCTAGATATCACAAAAAGTACAGAATATTAGTATTTGTCCCTCTTCTCCTTTCTCATGTAATAGAATTCAAGACTTGCTAATTACACGACTTACAGAGCTAACGAAAGGAAGCTCATATTTGTAAATTTAAATGCCAGTGAATTCCTCTGATCAGACATATTTCTTCCAAATGCATTCTTACAATTCTTCTAACACCTTCAACACCAATAAAAAATAAGTTTGAATGAATCCTACTCAAATACAGCCTCTGATATGAGCCTTGTCATTGCTGAGGAATGATATTCTTCTATAATGATCTCCACTGATGAACAGAATTCCCTGAGGTCTGTACGTCTTTTACATTAATAAGCAAGACTCATGAATTTCTATCTGCTGAGAAATGCACCTTTTAACTTTATAATTTATTGAACACATCTGAATTTAAATCAAGTTATTAAACTCACTTTCATTTGCTGAGATAAGTTCTTTAAAACTGCTCCCCCCTCCCCGAAAAACTACCACTCACCATTGCACATGCGTAGCAAGTAATTTTTCCCTGCAGAGTAAAATGTGTTCTGAAACAGAGTAAAGGCATTTAGAACATTAAGAGATAATAAAACCTTCTTGAGCAGATTTAATCCAGCCACAAGGTATGAGTAAGTATGAGTCAATCCTACAGGTAACTCGAAATTTGAGTCTTTTCTTACATAACAGGCAGGTTTCACGCAAAAGAAGATAAAACAAGCAATCCCACAAATTCCAACAAAGCATAAAACACATTTAAATCCAGCCTTCATAAAGAAAAACGTATGTCAGTGAACAGTAAGAACAGCATCCACTTTTTTTTCTGAATATGCTAATTTTTACAGTAATTTCCTTTATTATTTCATTTATGATTTATATAAATAAGCAAAGAGCACTCACAAAAGATTTACAGTGTTCACAATACTGGTGATTTGAAAGCAGGAGAAAGAAATTGGTAGAATTAATTGAATTAATGACAAAGAACAGTTTGCGAATATATCAGGGGCTGCAATGTTATCTGAAACAGAACAGCTTGAGTTAATGACTATAGGAGGAAGTTCTGGTTAGAAAATCCAGGTTAGGAAAACACTGAGACAGAAGAATGCTTTTTGGGTGCTACCTCTGGGGTTCCTGACACGTCAGCTACAAGACAGTTAAATTCTCTTCATAAAAATGGTTCATGTAGACAAAAGCTTTGGCAAAACTATGCAATGTTTCGCAAAAATACCCACCGATTTCCACGTAGCAACATTTTTCTCCACAAAAGTGAAAATTTTGTCACACTGATCCAAAGGTAGGCAATCCAGAACATCCCCCAAAAGCACAAAAGGAGTTGATGCAGTGCAGATACCTGTGAGGAACAGGGAATCTTTTATTCAACAAATTTGAACTGAAATATAAAGAAAAAAAAAGATGTGTTGCACTTGCGGGACATTTTATTAAAAAAAAAAAGAAGAGAAAAGTTTTTATTCCTAAGAAAGCTTGGACTAAAATGGGAACTTTCATTGAAGATATTTCTACACATACTCAAATGAGACCTGCAAAAGCTTTGCACTAACATAAAACAAGTACTAAAAAAATTGCCTGCTCTAATGACCTCAAACAAAGCCTCAAACGATGCTGCATCTTTCTGCAGAACGCAAGTGAACTCTTTCAGACTTCTAAACCCACAGTTAGTCACACTACACACACCCATGAAGCCCGACAGCCTTTCCAAGCACCACTAAAACTGCTCCAAGGCCATCCATCCATGATCTGTAGGTAGTGCCTGCATTCCTCATATCACACAGCTCTTGCTATTCTACAGCTCACAAAACATACATGTAGTTGACCTATACTTACTAAAACAAACAATTTTTGATGAATAATGTGAACAAATAAACAAAAGGAAGGGCTCAAAGGTCACTTCAGAAGAGACCAGCACACTGATTTCTGACATAAAAAACTGTTACAGAAACAGATTCAAGTATCTGAAAAACAGCCATGTACTGACAAGGAGACGAGCACAAACATCCAGGAAATGTCATTTCTGACTCGGCCAAGTCATTTGACATCTCTGCCTCAGTGATCTCATCTCTGAAATTATGCTGGGAAACTTCTAATCATTTTAGAGTGCTGGACAAAGCAGAAAATGCTAATCATGCTGCAACGAAACCCATACATCTCTATTAAAAAGAAGAAAAAAATTCAAAATTCCAATACAAATGTCACATATATAACCAAATTTAATTATATTATACTTAATTTCTCTTCTAAAAGAAACCCAAGCCTACTTACCACTAGCATAAGAGTCACTTATCACCAAAGATAACTGCTGCAGGTGACTTACAGAAATCAAGATCTTAAAATTCCCTTAAATGGTCCCTAAAACTTCCAATAGATTTGAAAGAGAGATGCTCACCTTCTGTGACTCCATTAATAGCAAGAGAAATAATTGCCAGGAGATTTTCACATGGAGCTTTGTTTATCTAAACAGAGAAAACAGCGTTGAAATTCTCTAGTCTGACCTAAACGTATCTAACAAAACTAATTTTTTTGTTTACAAGTAAGCATATTTAAAACAAATATTGACATTCAACTTTCCAAAACAATCTATGAAATTTGACCTATCAGCTAACTATAATAAGTTTTTATTGAGTGTGAAACCTTCCTTGACTGCTTCCAGCCACTAAAGACCCAAATACTGGGAGAGTCATTTACCTCTGAAAATTAATACCCCACGTTCAGACTTCATTCAAGTATTATTTGACGGTAACATTATTTGACTCCTTACATCATTCTTTTCAGCTGACAAGGCAGCTTTGTTACAAATACATATTAGTATTGTTACATATTAGTAACAAATCACAAAATAGTTTTGATCTGAAGAGGCCATAAAGATCTCCCAGTACAAACCCCCCTGCCATGGGCAAGGACACCTTTCACTAGACCAAGTTGCTCAAAGCCCCATCCAGCCTGACCTCAATCACTTCCAGGGATGGGGCGTCCACAGCATCTTGGGGCAACCTGTTCCAGCGCCTCACCACTCTCCCAGTGAAGAATTTCTTTCTGACACCTACTCTAAACCTACCCTTTCCACCCACTCTTAAAGTACAGTTAAAGAACAATGCACATTTATGAATTAGAATTTTAAGATGTAGCAGACTTTCATAAGCATTACAAAGAACTGCTGGAAGAGGCTCAGTCAACAGCTCCCACCATAGTGTGACACCTGTAAAGTACAAGATTCTACCAATCTCCTTGAATCATCTGTATTTAATCTCACTTACCTATTACATAGTTCCTGGTTTTAATAAATAATGTTTTCTTACACTAAAGTAAGTTGCTGTTACATTAATATACTAGCCTGCAAATAGAAATTTGAGGTTCAACAAGAGATAACCTTCAGCAGTTTAAAATACTTACTATTTCTTCTTCTACAACAACTCTAAAAGCTTGATCCAAGGTACACTTCTTTTCATTTTCACTGCAAATGCAAACATTCCACCTTAGTTAGTAACAACACTCAGGCACAAGATTACTAAAAGTTATCTGAATAGGCACTTTTTAAAAAACCAAGTGGCCCTTACTTACCTCCCAGGAACCTGGTTAAATGCATTCAACAGCGGCTTGATGCTTTTGTTAATCAGAGCCTCTCTGGTGGATGTCTACCAAAATGCAAAGAAAAAAAAAGCTACAACACCAGTACAAAACTAAAAGGATCTTCCTATTCCTCTGACAGTGGTCAGAAATACTAAGGAAGCTTTCTACCACACACCATGTGTTAGTTTACAGAGAGAACTTTGGAACAAGAAGGGCAAATAACAAGCACCTAGCAAATTAGACACCTGAGCTAGTAGAGCATCACACCTCAAACCCGGGCTAACAGTGCGGTGAAAACAGCATTTCTAAGGGATACACACAGGAACACGCTGTTGTGACCAACACTGCATCTATCGTCTCACGTGCCACACTCACAGCTTCAGGTGGTTATGGTGGTTTGGGATACAAATTGCAGAATATTCTGAGTTGGAAGGGACCCACAACGATCATCGAGTCCAACTCCTGGCCCTGCACGGACAGCCCTAAGAATCACATCATGTGCCTGAGAGCCTCTCTGTCTTCAAGGGAGTTAACAGCTCCTCCCAATTTCGTATCACCTTCAAAGTTGCATAAGATCCCTGCAAGTCCTGCACCTTTAGGAAGGTGTTGAAAAGCACTTCTTAGCACTTCCTGCTAAGAAGATGGTCTAAAAATTACTATTTCCTGTTACGAAATCGATCTAATGGATCGAGCGCTTGTGCCTCGACCACTTCTGTGCAAATCCCACCCTCTTGTCTGACAGCCTGGGTCGCAAACGACAGGATCTAGAGGCCTGCGTACACAAGCAGGCCTCATGCTCCGGCAAAGGAAAAGCATCCCTCAGCAAAGGCGGCAAGTGCAATACACTCAGACGTTTTGCTGCGGGGGGCACGCCATACCTTCATTGTCTTTTACATTAATTTTCGCTAACCTGACGGCTGATCCTCCCCTTGGCAGAGCCGTCGCGCAGCCCGCCCTCACTCCCGCACCGCCGTACCTCGGCCGCGCTGAGCGCTCCATAAAGGAGCGCCCGGGCCGCTCCCGGCAGCAGCCCCAGCCGGGCCGCGGGCCCGGAGGCGCCAAGGCACAGCCCGGCCCCGCAGCTTCCCGCCCGGCCGGACCCCGCCTGAGCAGCGGGGATGGAGGGAAGGGTGGAGGGGGGAGGGAAGGCAGGAGGGAAGCGGGGGAGGCTCACCGTGAAGCGGAGCCGCGCCTCGGGCAGGCTGAAGAGCGGCGGCGACATGTTCCCGGCCGGGCGGCGCTGCGCGGCGCGGCGCGCGCCGATGACGCCATGGCCGCCGTGCTCCCGGCGGGAAGAGGGAGGAGCGCGGGCTTTGGCGGCGGGGTGGCCGGGGAATCGCCGCGGCATGGAGCGGGGCCGGCTGGGAAACACCGCCGAGATCGCCGAGTCCAGCCGTTAACCCAGCACTGCCGGGCCCGCCACTACAGCACGGCCCCAAGGGCCGCGCTTTTTGAACGCTCCCAGGGATGGTGACCCCACCGCTTCCCTGGACAGCCTGTTCCCATTGCTTGACAGCCCTTTCGGTGAGGCAGTTGTTCCTGATCGCCAACCTAAACCTCCTCTGGCACAACTTGAGGCCATCTGCTCTTGTCCTGTCACTTGTTACCTGGCCACAGCCTCCTCTGAGGTGTTGTAGAGGTCTTCCCTTGATGTCCAGGTGTTAGAAGGATAAATTACTGGTCGATGGAATTGCCTTGTTGAAGTTGAGGACTTGACATGTTTCAATGATCTCAGACAAAGGTTAACAAAGCTTGGGGAGAAGGATGTGCCACTGAGAGTGGACACAAAAGAATGCAGAATTTACAGGCCACCAGAACATTTGGCAGAACTCCCGAGATAAGGATGGAATTAACAAAGGCAACGCGGCAACTCTGGTGAAATCAGCTTGAGCTAGGTAAAAGGTAATTCTGACAGGGAGATTGCAACCACCTACTTATGGACCACCAACTCAAGAAAAGGCCTGACCATATGACTAATTAGCATGAGAATTGAGGCAATTATTTAACCAACATAGGATAGAATACAAATGAATAAGAGAACTATGTAACTTGTAGCCAATGAACATCAATGCCCTTTTCCGCTAAAATGTATAAATAGTGAAACATTTTTGTAGTAGGCGTGCTTGCTTTGTGGATTTGCCACCCAGCACCCCTCTCTGCTCACAACTGGAAATAAATCAAATATCTTGACTCAGTGTGTGGATTGGCCTCTTGAATATCAGGTGAAAGAGCCTGCAACAACCTGAGCCTCCTTTTCTCCAGGCTAAGCAACCCCAGCTCCCTCAGCCATCAGACTTGTGCGCAGACCCTTCACGTTTCATTATTGCCAAAGTGGAAATGGTTTTTTTTCTGATAAGCAATCCTAGGCCACAGTCTGCCACCATTTTCAAAGTATCACTGAAGTAAGAATGATTAGGGATTTTTATATTGTCAGTCAAATCACCTCAGCGCTCACAATTTACAGGTTGAGCAATATCCTATGGATACCTCCTCAGTGGCAGAAATATTTCCAGAAGAAATTACACTTCTCATGATCATAGAATCAAAATCATAGAATTGTTTGGGTTAGAAGGGACTTTGGTGTCTGGCCAAAAGCTCAGGTACTGCCAAACTCTTGTTCATAGGTGGGAAGAAGCTCCAACATCCACTATCCCGTTCATATGGGAAGAGGCAAATAATATTAAAATGAAATTTATTGTCATTATTAAATGCAAATATTTAAAATAACGCATGAAAGGATAGATGAGTGTGTGGGGGTTTTTTTTGGTGTGGTATGGTTGTAGTTAGCTTTTTGTACCGGGAGAGGGAAGTGTTTTCCCAGAAAAGGAGGATGCAGTGTGAGGGACAGCTTGAGCCGCGCTTGGGTGGCTGGTTCCAGTCGCTGCTCCGCTAATGGGGAGATGGAGGCACCCTGCCAACCCAGAGTTTGTCACCTCATCTATAATTGAAACCATTGTTTGACGCTGCCTAAAAAATGTGGGCTGTGCCGGAGCCATGCCCATTCATTTCAAATCATGGGGAAAGGGGCTTCATAACATTGAAAATAGGCTCCACATGATCTGTCTTTTTGAATGAGTCACCTGCACGTGCTGTGAGACTTGCTGAATGTTGTTCATTCAGGCTTGGGAGAAATTCTACTTTCCTCCCCCCACTTCTATTTCTCATCTCTTATTAAAATCATATTATCAGCTGAATAAAGGGCCATTCTAAATGAGTAATTTGAGATTATTCTAGCCCCCATCTCTTGCTGTATGAAAGACAACCAAAGAAGAGCTCTCTAAATCGGTTATAAAGTTTTTAAACTTTAAAAAGATGGTAGAAAGTGAAAGTAGAAGTGTTCCAAGGAGATACTGTCAAAGGAAATGGTCTTTTTTTGACTATAGATATTCCTTAAGCCAAGACTAATGTTTTATATGAACAGAGAGGACTGCCAACATACTGAAAAAAGCAGTACAGTATATTTGTTAACGAGTACAACATGCCTGAAGACTTTTTTTCTTGGGGTAGGAACAAATGAAGAGGAAGAACAATGTTACTACTGCGATTTAATAGTGTTTTATAGCCACCTCCTGTTTGATACCGATTTTTTCCTGTTTGGAACGGTGCTTGTTACTTTCTCATGGATCTCATGCCGAGAGGGGATCAACAGTGGGCTGTTAGTGCTCATGTTGGGTTGTGGACAAATGAGACTGCAGTGCCTGAAGAAGTTCTCACTCCAGCAGCTGCTGTGCAGCCAGGGCAGAGACTGCCCCTTCAACAGCAATGTCAGCAGCGTGGCACTTCTGCTTGCCACGTGGTCTTGTCACCCTGCAACATCTGACGACATTGCTTAAAGCCATCCTCATCACCTCCATAACAGAGGTGCCAAACTGTGCTCTGGGCTGGCAGGCGACAAACTGGGTTTTGGGATCAAAAGCTCACTCAGAGGAGTAGTGCTGTGTACCTGTAAATTAAAATGCCACAATTATCCTGGATATTAAGAAGAGTCACTGTCCTAAATTAGCTAGCAGTATGTTAGAAAAAGCTGTGTCTTCTAGTATGTGCTAGGTGGGAAGCTAAGGGGGGAAAAAAGGAGTAAATATTGCTTTATATAGAAATATTGTAAGCAAAATAATGTTTTAGCCCAGATTTGAATGCTATCACCAGCTGAAAGCTCAGATGGATGAAAGCAATCAGCAGCAACAGTATGTCAGGACACCTCTGTACTCAGAGCTCAGTTGATAGAACAGATGTTCTATCATCTTATGTCAAGAGGCTGTGTAGTTGGAATTCCAAAAAAAATCACCCAGATGCTGTATTTTGGAATAAAATCCTATTCCAAGACCAAATTGAGTTTCCATTTTAGTTTCTGTTACCATTCCTACAGAAGGGCATGTTTGGAGACTCTGAAGCCTACCATCTCTGATGGCAATAGGGCTTAGTGCTTTGTTCTCCCTCTGTCATTGCCCACCCTTGTGCTTAAGTGCTTTTCTTCTCAACCCACTTCCTTCCCCATCGCCCTGCACACCATCCAGTGTGGAAGTACAGGCATTAAAGCTGGATAAATTGCCTTAGTAGGCTGGTTAAAATAGCTTACCTGTTACTTCCAAACCAGTCATGAGAAGTTGCACAAGGCAGTTTTATCTTTTAAACGATGATGAATACAAGGTGTCCTACCTTAGGCACTTAATTTTAAGGTGGCATCCTGCCAGCCACTGTAGCTTGTTACTGACGGTGCGATACAATTAATAATGTGTGGACTGATGAAAGAGAAGCTAGATTAACACAAAAAGTAGCCCCTCAGGAAAACTTAAATAACATTTTTATAAAGTGAATAATAGAGAATCCTTCTGCATTTTATTATTGTATTACACTCTTCACCAGAACATACATATAATTTTTATGTTTGTTAAATCTCATGATGATGTTCTGGTGCGTTTAATACTTTCAGGATTTTATCTCGATTTATTGAATAAATTGCTGGGGAATATATACCATATGATCCCATTCCCTCATACCAGTTACAGCAGACATGTTTCACTGATACGTTTTGGTGGCATTTTTCAAATAATTTGGTAAGAGTGCCTAGAAAGGGTTCATTTACCTCAATTCACCTAGAAGACTGCTTCACATGTGAATCTGAGAATGAATAATTTTTCTACTCTTCATCTTTTTTCTGGGACATGTGACTTGCTAGCATAGAATACCTGGAATACTGCCAGGTATTATACTTTATTTATATAAATTTATATCTGCACATAGGTGGAAATATGGTCACAAATGGCAATGGTTGTCAAATCACCCACTAAGGACTTTAATGACTGAGAGCAGGGATTTGACCTTAGAGTCAAAACCTTGCAGAAGTGTTTACTGTATATTGTTTGCTTTATCCCAATGCAGAGAATGTGTCTTTTTCTTTGCCAAAAGAATTTAACAAAATTAGTATCTGTGTGCTACTAATACTACAGAAATCTGGCTTTTTTCAAAAGCAAGGTGTCACACATTTGGCTGCTATTCACAAAAATCATGCTATCAGCAGCTCTTTTCCTCATGTGGCAATATTTTTTGGATTCTAACCTAACGATACTACTGTGATTCCAGCAGAGAACTTGGATTAGTTGGACATTTTTTAGCTAGAATTTCCTTACAACATACCTCTCATTTTGCACATACTCTGACATGGAATCCCTTTAATTTAATTCATGAGTGCTTTAGAATGTCAAACTTAGTTATTAAAGAATGCAGGAAGGCATCTTCTGGACCACATGCCTATGTTTCTATACCACAAGTGCCTGAGGTTACTTTCACATCTGCCATTGGTATGGATGCTGAAGTATGTTGTTGTTTTGTGATTATGCTACTGAAAAATGATACCATTTTTGTAGATTCAGGTCCTGTGGATTGCACTACTGAAGCTCATTCCTTCCTCCTTGTCATCTTCTTTTTGCCCTTCCTTGTCAATATTCAGAAAAAATACAGCTCTGCCCCTAAGAACTTCTAGTTTGAATATACACATAAAAAAACATACAAAAGCCAGTGGAAGAGGTAGGCAACTAATTCTGATCATAAGCCAAGAAAGATCATAAGTCAAAGAAAATGAGCTTTTCTTTGACTATAAATTTGAAATGAGAGAGCAAAGATACTCAGCAATCCAGGCTTGGGGTAATAAGGAAGAAGTCATACAAGTGAGAATCCCAGAAAGACACAGGTAAAGAGAGCGAGTGTGATGACCCACCCTTAAGGGGAAGGAAGTGGGAGTAAGATGTAAGAAGGGGTCAGAGTCATGAGTGCTGGAGTGGTCTCAGTGGAGAGGGAGAGAAGGAACCTTTGGAGGAATAAAAGAACCTAAGCAGGGAGAGCCAATCTTAGCTCAAATATTCAGCCTGCTTTGGAAGAAATCTACCATGCTGCAAATGTTTTTAATTTGGGTGCCCGATAGTTCTCTGTGTGGGGCTTGGTTAATGAGGAAATGGTCCCTACCAGTGTTTAGTCCAGTCCAAATAACCTCTGATGGTCACATGCATAGGCAAGAGGAAAAGAAGGAATCAACTCTTGTAGTTCAAGCTACAGAGATGCAATCAGGAAAAGCTCTGCTGAGGCTGTGTAGCAGGAGTTCATCCAAAAATCTCCCCAAAAGGCAGATTATCTGGGTGAAGTTTTTATATCAGAAGTTGTTGCAATGTCAGCTGCTGTATCTCTTCTGTACTTCAGCACAGGGCATAATTTACGAGAGAGGATCCTCTAGTCTAGTTGCTGCATGATCACTATGTGCTGCACTCACATGGTGGTTCTCCTTAACAAAGAGTGAAGAAAAGAAAGAATGGAAAAATATTTTAAAAACTGTACTGAAATTCAGTATAATATCTTAAAATATGTAAGGCCTAGAGCTAACAATTTTATTAAAGTACTTGGAAAAAAACCCAAAAAGCATAGGGAGGACTAGCAGGGAATTAGCAAACTATATGTGTCACATCTCCCAGCTCACTTTATGAATATGTTCATCTGTGTTTGGGTTTTGTTTTGGGTTTGTTTTTTTTTTTTTTAACACTGCACAACCCGTAAGTTCTCCATACCCAAATGGAAGTTTGTAAAGTACCTTACTCTTTGTGGACCTGTGTTTCACCTCAGCCTGCTGCTCTCCAAATGTCATTCTAGATTTTCCCTTACCTGGGGGTTTTGTGTCCCCCTCTCAGATGGATTGTCGCTGGAAACTGCCAGCTTACGGCAGCTGACGACATTCTTTAAGAGACATCTGAAGACAAAGTGGAAAAATCCAGCCATGTCTGTGTGTAAATTCTAACTAAGGCATGTGTCATTGATAAACTTTGCTATTGGGACTCACTGTTATACTTTATTTATATCAACTTAAAGCCTGAAAGAATGTTGCTTTGGCTGCCTTTCAAAACCTGAGAACTGAGAATATGTGGATTCATTGAAAGGGAAATTAGTCACTCTTATTGCTTTAGAGAAACCAATCACTTTAAAATCCCTGCAACATCAGTATGCCTCCCCATGATATAAATGCCCCAGAGGTTTTCTTGTTTTGAACAGTTCCTTAGTGCAACTATCTACTAAAACACAGTTCCATACTGAACTATGGAAAGGCATTTGGAAGTATAGCTTGTTCAATCAAAACATCTGAACAGACTTGGAATCAGCAGAGTGTTTACATTTTTGTCAGTTATCTCCAAGTGCTCGCTACTATTAGAAGCTGTCTTTTTCCAGGCAGCCTTGCTTGTCATACAGTACTGGAGAAAGCTCATGAGGAGACCCAGTGTCCTTTAACATTGCAATTTGTAGCAAACCTAAGGCTTTTTACCCTCGCTTTCACATGCACAATCACCTTCACCAAGGTGAGCTGTTCCCTAGCTGAAAGAAGACAGTGCAGGCCCAGAAGATCAAGTGTTATTGCCATGGTGCAACGCACTATGGTGATGCAACCAAACTCCTTTCCAAGGGCTCCTCGTATCCTATGTGACCATAACATGTGATGAGCAGGTTTCTGAGACTCTGTTATGGAAAGTCCTCTCTAGTCTCCCAGCAGGAGAACAACTAAGTGACAACAAATGAACGAAGAGAATGCTAATACTCACAATGGCAAAATGGCATTGACTGAGATAGCAAAGCCCTCTTAGACTCTGAGACTGCTCAAAAGATGTCCTTAGTCATCACTGGGCAGAGTGGTAAGGCTGTTTTCTTCTTGCGTCCCTCCTAGATGAAGAGCCTGAAGCAAAGCTCTTGAACATCACTCCTATAAAAGATGTGGGAATGGCAGGCTCAGATGCATTGAGATGGAAGGTGTAGAAGACCTACTAATCTGTATTCAAGTTTATATCTCATAGATAGCTCTATTCCTTCAGTAAGGCCTGGATCCCAGTCATGTGTGGAACTAGGTGAGGAGCCCAGCCTTCATAAACACATCTTCTGATGAAATGAAAGGGTGATTCAGGATTTAGGTGAGAGAGTGACACTGTGGTGGTCTGTTGTCCTTACAGAGAGCCTAGGACAAGTATGCCTATCTCTTAGGCACTCAGTTAAGTACTATGAATTAGGTGGGATGGATCTCAATGACAGAAGTAACTTCATGATCTCCCCTACTGCTCTTGTGCTGTGTTCTGGCAAGTGGAGCAGACCAGCATCCTGGCAGGATGATTGCACGCACCCACCCTTCAGCAGGCTGCAGCCTAGGAGTAATGGCTAAATTGACTTGCTCAATCCCAGATCTGTTGCTTTTCCAGATGACTCCTGACCTTAGATGCTTCTTACAAAACTAATTTGATCAACCTTCTCACTTCTTCTGGGACTTGGTTGTGGTCCTGAGACAGAACCATGAACCTGGTTGCAAACTGCATGTATCAGGAGGTATATCTAGCACTGTAGTATCTGCAGTGTCACTGTGACTCCTCTCCTTAGTTAGCTGGTTCCTCACACTCTCACAAGTCTGGACTCTTTGCATATTCACAGTCATTATATTAACAGTTTCACTTTCCTCACAACATTTGGTATTGAATTCTTCATAACGAGACTTGAATTCTCAAACTATTCTAATAGTTTGGCATAGTTACTGGCCACTGGACTTTTTATTGTTGAGGAATTTCACAATTTTGTAATTAAAACAAGAGGGTTTGTATGGCAGCGTAAGATACTCTGAGCCTCTGAGCTATGGTTTTGGATTTTAAATCAGTTGTTGGAGCTTGTGCTCAGAGCTGTGACAGCAACAGATTCATAAAAACAATTCAGGAACAAGGTTTCACTAGGTCATTGTTAATAATACAGTCTGCTAGCATATATTTGAAGCATGCAGGTAGCTCCAAAGAAAAATTACTAGACAAGTTCCTGTGCTTTGCTGAACCTGGAATCTGGGCAAACAGCTGAAGGAGAGCATTTGCTACCACACGAGAAAATTCTCCTGGCTCTTGGGGAAGAAGTTGAAGGGGGAGGACACACTGGAAGTAGTTTCACTTTCTTTACTTTCCTTTGACTCTAAGTGTCAATTTAAGTGACATTATGGTACATTTTCTCCTTGTTTTCAAGTTGTTTTACTCTCCTTCAGATCAGGTAGGAGGAAAAAAAAGAGAACTCATTACATGGAGAAATATGTGCAAAGAGTTGCCTAACACACCAAGTCAGTCCACCAAACAAAAGGGAAAAATATATTTCCCCCTGAATTTTTTAGAGTAGGATTAGTAATCTGAGGTGCCCCTGTACTTCACAGCAGTAGGGATGCTCAGGTAACAGTGTGGTTTCTAACCTGAAGATAAAATACCCAAATGACAAAATTTATTACCTGACTACAGCTTTATATCAATCACATTGTTTCTTGTTATATATAGCTCACCTACTTAAGTTTCATATATAAATTACTTCCCTGAGTTACCCAAGGGAACAGTAATAATTTTCCAAAGTATTCACCTGAAGGTTCCTAAGATTATTCAGGTATCTATTAGACTCTAGAGAGACTAAATATAGCCACATGGAGCCTTCCTTTAAAATCCAGGGCTGGAAGACTAATTTCTGTTTCAACAACAGGCAGCAGGGCCATTTTCTTTGTGAAGCTGTGGATCTAAAAATGTTTTAAAACCTCTGTGGCTTCTTCACATGAGAAAAGTGTGTATCAGAGAAAGAGGTGTTGCAAGAAAGGCCATCTGAGGCAGAGCAAGCAGTACACACAAATCTTATCCCAGATTTTTGAGCTGAGAGCATTTGGCAAAGGAGAAATTGAGAGGTGCTGGTGGTGGGATCTTCCTGGAGTAATGGTGATGCTGTTAGCAGCCAGTCAGTGTTGCCATATCTCACTACTTCTGTGCCCCTGTTCCCACAGGTAGACCCAGCCTTGGTTCTGCAGTATGTATGGCAACAATGCAAGTTCATGTTTTTCCTCTATAGATATAGCACAACATTTTTGCCACTCTTACAAAAGGAGGGATAGAATCGACCTCAAAGAGTCCTGTTCTTAAATCCTACCCCCTAAATTATTTTGCCTGTCCACTCAGTATAGACCTTCCATTCACTGCCTTATGTGAAGTGAAGCAGTAATTGTTTGGGTCAGTTGCTGTTTTGTAAATGAGGCAAAGGGAGGTTTGCCTTAGTCAGTTACAAATATCTTGTGAACTAGTGCATTTTTTCTGTGTGTTTATATTTCTACTCCATCTTTCAGCCAACTTTCTTAAAATATTTTGCAGGTGTTTCTGTGGGAATACTCACAAAACCTTTCTTTGGTTGAAAAAATTCATTAGCATCTGTAGTGAATAGTGAGAGAAGCTGGGGTAAAGAATCTTTCAGACATTGATCAATGGGACCAATGATCTGATTAAAGCCAAGCAAAAATTTAAGTGATTTACCACACCAGGCCTTTAGATCTTTGCCAAATGTCATCAAGAAAATTGGTGGTAGTACCCATATCTCCTACAGCTCTGCCAGGCTCACATTTTAATTATTATAGAAAACTACTGTTTTATTTAGTAAAAAAAAAAATCTGACAAGCTTGGAAGAAAAATGAACTGGTTTTGTGGCAGACGGCTACACATAGAAATCTTGTGTGACAGCAGCAGGACTGACTCTGGTTGACTCCCCTGGAGAAAGGACTCTATAGAATGAGTGTATTTGCAGAGAATCTGTGAATAGAGGGATGGACATCTGCTGAGTAAATCCTCTGTTGTCAGGCTATAGAGCTTTTAAAACACGAGGCAAATTTCACCTGATTTCCTGAAAGGTGAAAAATATTGAGATCCTCTAACTTCTGTTGCCTAAACCACAGTGGCATTCAGTAATTCCCTATTAGGCGTGGGATGGTCCATTTTAAAACTCACAGCCACAGTATGAGCACTACTAGAAAAAACTGCTTCTCTATTAAATTCAAATGCTGATACCACAATGCTCTCTAAGTTTTTTTCTTCTGTCTCTGGTTGGCATGTAAATGACATAATTTGCTCTATTAGTTGCAGGATTAGAAGGCAATTTGGAAGTCCTTTAGCTGATGTTTCAATTAATATATTTTCCAAGTGCACTTATTTCATGCTCTAGAATTTAATGTTCATGCCATTATAGTTGTTATTATACAGACCACACTAAATCAGGTCCAGGTTGTGTGTGGTGCTGGATGGTGTTAGTGGTGTGTTTGGTGAGCACTCTTTGCTGTCACCTAATGATGCCACAGGTATTGTGATGCCACATCTACTGCTGAGATGTTCACACCGTGGCGTATCTGACACAGCCTGAGACTATACCCTTGGCAGCGGGAGAAGGTGGCCCTGAGCAGTAAAGCACTTAGGAGTAAATGCCTGAATAAATCCCTTCCTCCTGCTTTTTCTTTCTCCTGCAGCAATCTCTTTTGAAGAGAAGTAATGGGTCTGATTCTGTCCTCCCACAGGTTTTTTACTTTGTATCCTTTCAGAAGTGTCATCTCATGTGAAGGAGAAGTGTGTGGTGTGTGCTCTTTTCCGGTGCCTGACAGCCCTGGTCACACTGACAATAAACTACAACAAATACTATATTTTCCCTAAGCTTTACTTATCACATATTTTAACTAATGATCAAAGAATTTACCTGTTCTAGGCTTAGTGTAGTTTCTGGTTTTGTTTTTGCTTTTATTTTCCCAGGAGAACATCAGATTCTTCTCCTGATTTCTTCAGCTTCTTTTTCAAAATGTTCAAAAATTAGCGCTGAACCTTGCAAAGTGCTGCATGTGCACTGGAAAATACCTGACCCAGTGTTATCTGTGGTCTTTGAGCATGGGAACACCTCTCGCTGCAGCATCAGCGGTGGAGGGGGAGAGCTGCCTCCAGCAACTGGTACAAGAGCCAGGTACTTCTCAAATGGTGATAAAACTGTCAAAAGAAACAAGGCTTGCCTGGGCTTCGGGAAGCTTGTTCTTGGCTCTCCGCATGCATGGACTGTCATTCCTCATCCCATATCCATGGCGTGAGTAGCCCAGAGCATAGCCAGAGTGCTGTGGGAGTCAGTTCCACATGGGTTTGTGCAGCCTATTACATGGTGTACACTCATTTTCACTGTCTCTCTGTGCTTGGAAAGAGAGCAGCATTCCTGGCTCTTTTTCCTAGTTTCACAGCCGTATATTCATACATATTTTTACCCTGGCTGGTGTGATCACAAAGGAAATAGTGCAGTAGCCCCTCAAATTGAAGGAAAAGAGCAAATCAAAGCACATCAGTCACCTGAGCCAGAGTCCCAGCTACCAGAGGGTTGGGAAAAATGCCATGCATGTGATTTTGCTGCATGTTAAAATATAGGGAAGGGAAACGAAAAAATATATCACCATGTCCTTTAAAAATCTGTACCTACAGAGTTGAAGCAACCACAAGTGATGCTGTACAGATGGTTTTACTCTTGCCAGGGAGAAGTGCAGTGAGGCCAGAGTCTTTTAATCTGTCATATATATAACTCAAGATTTACAGTTAGAATCAGACTTGAAAATGTAAATGGCTTTTCAATTGCAGAGTCTGATCCGTCACAAAGGCTTTCATTCAAAGCTTTGTCTGGGTAGAACAACAGCTGTTCTGCCTGTGGTTTTTCTTGTTTTATTTTATTTTTAGAATTTTGTCATATGTAAGATGCCACAAGATAGACACAGACTGGGAGACCTCGTGGTGATGTCTGAAATAAATAAAGTGCTCTCCTTCTACACAGAGAGAGTTAATTCAGCTAGTGAAGAGTCCTGACCAGGACTTTTGACCACCCTCCCACTCCTAACATGGCTAATCTGGATAAAATGGTATGCAGAGATCCAATTTGCCTTTGAAATTAGTTTTTTTCCATGAAATCACCAGCTGGTGACTGATGAGAGTCCCCAGCTTTTGCATCTTAAAGTTAAAAACTGGGGAAAATCAGTGGTTGGTCATTTAAAAATGCTACCTTCAAAGAAAATTCAAGGGTATTTGGAATTGAAGTGTCTCTGGTGTTCAAATTCAACAACTGTCTGTTTATAAAAACTAAGGTACCTCCTTTTTGTATCCTCTTTTTCAGCATGTGTACATTTCTGCACCTTTTGTTCATTAAAGTTTGTTTATCAAAGATCCATGTTTGACTTCATAAAGTGCACCTGTTCAAATGTCAATACCAATGAGAATTAGTATAGAAACAGGAGCTGTGAGTCCAAATACTGCTGTGGACGTATTTTCCAGACAGTGTTTTGTTGCTTGGAGACCTACTGTATGTTCTTGCTTTTGTTCTCTCTTCCAAAGTTGAGTTTCGTATTTCTAATACAGACGGAAAACTAGAAAATATTCTGTGTTTCAAAACTTGTGTAGGAGGAAAAGGACATGTAGGAAAAACCAACCAACCACCAAAACAAAAGCCTCGACCCAGCTCCCAGAAGACCTGGAGCCACCAGGAATTTTTGTTTGTGCTGGGAAAGTATTACATGACTTCAGGCACCAACTGAATGATATGCCTCTCTTGCAAGGCAGGGATGTGTTCTCTTCACAGCCAAGAATGGGAATTACGAGAACTATGACACTGCCCAGTTGTATGTTTCTGAGAAGAGACCTCCTCTGTGGTTGATCTTACTAGAAACCACAATGAGGACATCAGTGTTCATTATCGTCCTCAATCATTCTCCATATTTTTCTCTTCTACTCCCTGAGCTGTCCCTTTCTCTTTTCCTCTGTTTCCCTTCTGTCATCAGCTCTTCTCTCTTTACCTTTTCTCTTTCTTATCTCCTACAGTTTCTTTGAAACACAGCAGGAAACATGGTTGCCCCAGCCTGTCAGAAGATGGACCAGTGACGAGGCTGTGCCTGTAGTTAAGTTTGCTTCTACAAGTAGATAGCATGAAGCTGTCTGTTCAGATATCAGTTCGTGCTGTTATCACAGGCAATAATCCAGGAACATTATTTGCCTGCTACAGTGAGATACTGCAATGCCAAGGATGCTTTGTCTGATTTCCACTTCCAGGCTTTTATTTTGACATAAAAAACCAAAGTGGACAAAAATACATTGTTGCCATTCAGAAAAATAATTCATCATCCGTTTGATATGAGTGCGGGTAATAGAGATGGAATTAAAGAAATGTCATCTTTGCAATATGCCCAGACTTTTGAATGAGAGGGATTCCTGAACAAAATTCTTCCAAAGTCATATTTCAGACTTGCAGCTTCTATCAGCTGGACCTCTTGCAGGGCTGGCAGGAGCATGACTGCAAATACAGGGAGTTTGGAAGCAATCCTTAGAGCCTGGAATCACACTGATGCCTGAGCTGTGGATTTGTGCCTTGGCAGGACAGATAGAAAAAGTAGAAGTCACGTGCTAATCTCTGAATTGGAGATTTTAATCTCTTGAAGATCAAGAACCTAACTATAACCTGAACTTAGATTCTGCTCTGGTGCAAAACCAGAATAAGTGTGCTTAAGCTCAGATATACAGAGTGATTTTTCAAATGCCTTATAAAATGTGTTACTGCCTTATAAAAAGCCAAGCACTTGTAACCTACTCTAATTTAGTGGGAAACCACTCTTTATACCCATTTTGTTGCTCTCTTTCCTTTTGCAACACTAACAAAAAAGAGTATGGAAACTTCCACCATTCAGCAAGATGCCCAGAGTGTCCTCAGATAATCCCTTGTGGGCCTGGGCGGTGGGATCAGAGCCAGGCTCTGTCATCAGGGCTCCCCAGCTGGTCAGAGGGATGTGTTTGTTCCCAACCATCCCTTACTGTGTCTCAAGATGAATGGCTCCACACTGACCACTACAATTACTTGACGGTCCCAGGAGAGATGCTATTTAAGCTAAAGGACAGCACTGGAAACAGAACAAATGTGTCTAAATGGGACACAATTGCATTCACACTGGTTATTAAAAGAAGATTCCTAATAAAGTTTTTGAAGAGCAGCCAAAATGATTTAAGGAACAAAGCAACCCCTAATTATTTTTGAAGTGTAAGCTGGTATGTTTTCAGGAAGATTTGTTGAAGTTGAGCTGCAGAGGAGTCAAAGGTCTCAGCAGTCCTTAACCTTCTTGTTTCTGATCAAGGGGGTCTCCTGGTAATTTAGTGTCAGGTGTTAACTGTTACCCACACAGGACATTGCTCTACTCTGCTGCTGTTCCTCTGCTGTGATCACACTGAGCTCTGCTCTACAAAACAGCAGCAGAAATGTCTGCCTTCCATATGCAGGGTGATGGGGGAAGGACACCATTCTGTTTAATTCAGCACTGAAAAGCTCACTCCCCTCCTTGAGGTGTATACAAAATAATTTGCTCTATGCCAATTTTGGTTTCACTGGAAAAAGTCACTTCTAAAAATCACCTCCCCAATAAACAAAAATCTCCAAAACAAGACATCAAAATGAATCATATTCTTGAAAATCTCCTTTTTCTTCCAGTCACAAAATGGGGCTGGCAATACTAACATGCCTCTGGGAAGTTCTCTGGGTAAGAAAATCCTCATGGCATGCAAGATCTTCTCCAAAAAGAGCATTATTTGCCTAGTAATTTGCTTTTATTGTTTTGGTCTAAAAAAAACCCAAAACATCTCCACACAAACTTTGTAGCAGTACACTGAGTTTATTTTGAAAAAGAAATCAAAGAATGTTTTTTTCATCTCTGAGCCAGATGGGAAGAAAAAACAAACGTATTCCACCATATGAAAGAAAACAGATGAGAACTTTCAAAAAAGTTTTTAGCCAGTTTTTGGTTTTTTTTTTTTTTTTCACTAGACAGCATGAAAAAAATGAGGTGGAGATGGTGAATGAACAAATAGGCTCTGGTTTTAGGAAGGCCTGGTTTCTGAGGAGCAAGGGTTTTGTCTGTAAAGCAGTGTATCATCGCATTTATAGATGCCAAGGCTATCTCTGAGTGTAGGTAACACTGGGAACTTCCTCCTCCTGCTCCTGCCCAAGCCCTGGAGAGATCGGAGTGTCCCAGCTGGGGGAGTGCCAGGCATGGGCAGCTGTCCCACTGCTTGACTCTCACGTGTGAGCCCTGACACCTGCACAGGGCAGCACAGAGACCGCTCCAGGGACAGCCAGGTGGTCATGGAGGAACCTACATCTCTGGGGTGCACAGACCCCAGCAGAAGTGAGGGAGGAAAAAAAAAGTCAGTCTGGAGGCTGGGGCTGGAGACTTTTTGTTCCCTTTGGATGCTACAGATGTGTGAGCTGCTGTGCTCTTAGGCAAGGGGGCTGCACTGGGGAAAAGTGGTTGTGTTTTCTCACGTGAGAGTGGACTCGGCCACCTTTCCCCTACTCCCTGCAGAGCAGTTTCTTCCCACAGGCAGTGGCTGCTCTCTGACCAGCTCCTCGCCTTGCCAGTGATCAGACACCAGCTCCTGCTACTTGCTAAAAGCAGAGTAGCTACTGCCAGGAACAGAAAATTAAAAGAGGAGGTCAGCCATCTGAGAGAGAGAGGAATAGCAAGACCAGATTGGCCATTATAAACAGACAATTTAAGCCATCATAATGGCTAATGTGAGGACTGATGATACTCAATTCAGGCTGTCCTTCACCGGGGGGCCCATCTGAGGTGCTTGGTGTGCTAGGACAGTAAGCAGCAAAGGGCTTCAGCCCTTCTTAAAGGTCTTGTTCAGATCAGACCTTTGAACCCATGTTCCTAGCCCCTATGTGCTGCAAGAACAAGGCACTAAAATTGCAATTATGGGATAAGATAGCCCCGGTCAGGCTTAGAACTAGGATGGTGTAAGTGAAAAGCAAAGCTTTAATGGAAAAAAACTTCATCAGTTTGATTTTTAATACATATGAATGTTCTGGCTCCACATCTCTCTGATCTCCACATCCCTCTGTTACACACACATGCACAAAGTGAACAACATTCATCTCCATGTCTCCGCTTAGTGATTCCTTTATTAGAACATTTGCAAGTATTAATTATAGACAACAAAGGAAATGAGAGTTGAGATTTATAAGCTCTAATCAGCTGAAGGCATTTCCAAATAAATTAATGAAACGAGTCAGAAATGACATTAAGAAATCCAGAACTGAATGTAAATCACAGTGACTTTGTACCTTCTCTGCCTTTCCCTCTTTTTCTTCCAACAGTCCCAGTGCTTGCCAGGGTATACGGACTTGAATTTAATTTTATGTAAAACAAGAAGGGTGATGGCAATGTGTGCTCAGTATTACAAGTTACAATACTCATGCATAAGAAGGAAAGCCAAAACTCAAGCTGGGACAAAATAATTTGCTATCACTTAAAACTTTCCATACAACCCACATTATTACTCAAAGCATACAGAAAGATTTGACGGGGATGTTTTCCCATTAAAGAGTGGCAGGTCTGATTTTCATGACAACATCTTGGCCCATTCTGGTGACCTGCTTGCATTCCTACCAATCTGTCCTTTCTGTGACAGGTTCCTGAGCTGTCTTAACACTCTCTTGTCCTAACACTCAGTGATTTCAATCCTTGTTGCCATTGGACACCTCTGTTTCCTTCCTGCAGGAATACTAGGTCAAAAGGCTGGTCTGTCTCAGCACGCCTGGCTGCTCAGGCCATATTTTAAGGATGACTGGGCATGTCAGGCACGCAACTGCAGCAGCCCTCTTCATCCAGTTTTGTATAACAGCTGCAGTGTGTGGTTCAAGTGTGTGAACAGAAGGTATGAGCCCAGTCACATTTCATTTCTCAGTGTCCTCAGCTTGTCATTCCTCTGACTGTAGGACACTAGATAACTCTTGGATAATCTGATCTCATGTATTTACCATCACTGCTGGTGCTGAAGGAAGAGAAGGATGAAATCTGGGCAAGGAAGCAATACAGCTTGAGCCTAAACAGAGGTTTCTCATTCACTTCTTTTGGTGACAGAAGTCTGTGGCATCAATAAAAAGCATGAAGAACGCAATTTTATGTAGCAGATGCTCAAAACTTATAAATAAGCCAACATTCAAAACAAAGGTAGCAGTGCTTCCACTTCAGTGTGGCTCTGCAAGGCTCCACTCACCAGGGTCTGTGAGGCTCTCTGGGCATGCAAAATACTAGTTTTGTACCTCATTATCCAAAAATAGCAGTTTAACATTATCTCCACAGACATTGTGTAAATATAAACACTACAGCATGTGTTTACAAGGCAACTCCTTGGTACAGCATGACAGTGCATGGCAGAATCAAGTTGTATTCAAAACCTTATGAAAAAGCCAAAAGAAAAGTCTTATGAAATCCAGACTGTCTGAAGACAAGCCCTGCCTCCATGATGGTGACACATGGTTTCTGCAGCTGCAATACACAGACCTTTCACTTTTAATTAAGCAGATGCAATTTTCAGGTTGTTCCTGTCTCATATCTAATTTGTACCCACAGGGCAGATTCCCAAATGTAACATTTTGTGTATTTTGAAAGAAAATTATAATTGAAATTTAAAACACTGGAGGGAGTTTGAGATGTAGAGAAAAAAACGCCTTTAACGGGTTGATCTTAGGAGCAATATTTGAAAATCTTAAGTACAAAATCTTGTCTCTTTCCAACAGAGCTGGAATATTTCAACAAATTTATCTGCATTCAGCCAAGGTAAATGGCAAGTCATGAGGCAATGGAAAAACAGTTCTCCTTCCCAAGAAGCCAAAACAACTTCCTTCATTGTAGAGCATGTGGCGATGAAAAGAGTACAAAAACTGGAAACAAATACCAAGATTTCTGCTAATGAATTAACCCGCTAATTTTTAAAATTCCTGATAAGCAACACTGCTGCCTAGACAACGGCTCATGGGACTGTGGAGGAAACTGGCTGGGTAATGATATCATCTCTTTCTGCTTTGCAGCATACTTTATTTTCTACTTTGTTTGGGAGAGAAGTACTGGTCCAAGAAAACAGAGAGATTGATTTTCAAAGCAGTTTGGAGAAGTGCAAGTTTATTAGACTTTTCTGAGTACGGCATGTTTTTCTCACCAAATCTTGAAATCTGTCTTAAAAACAAACATATTTCAGTGTGTGCGGCTTCTTTGTTTCTCTTTTCATAAAGTCTCTCACCTGGGCTTGACCTGCAGTATGTGTGGCACCTTTTCGGGTGGATTTCCTTACGAGAAGGGGGAAGGAATGAAAACATTTCAAAATCATTCTTTAAAATTGGAGATTTACTTCCATTTCTCAGGCATTTTCTCCTGAGTGGAAGGAATGTAGGATGGCAGGATAGCAGGCAGGCAAGCAGGCAGGCTGGAAAGAAGGAAGGCAGGCAAGCCAAAAAGGACAGAAGGAAGGAAGGAAGGAAGGAAGGAAGGAAGGAAGGAAGGACGGAAGGACGGACGGACGGACGGAAGGAAGGAAGGAAGGAAGGAAGGAAGGAAGGAAAGGAAGGAAAAGCTTTTATTAAAATTGTCTTTCCATAGTATCCCAACGAAACACTGGCTGTGATCAGAGCTATAATGAGTATCTAGTCCTTAGTCAACTTAATTGTTACACATGCAGACTAGACTGCATACAGTAAGGAAAACACTATCTAAAATCTGCTTTAAAAGTTATTTAACCAGAACAAATCATCTGGGAAAGTAAAAATATTTCTAACTGGAAAAATATTTCTCTATAGCTGAGCTAGGCCTCACAGCAAACCTTAATGAATTATTAGTACCTTTATTGTTTTCTTTGGCCCCTGTGCACTATATTTGTAAAAAAAGTCAGTAAAAAAGAGAACAATTGTAAAAAGCAAATATTTTGTACAAAAATACAAAGTTTTAAAAGCTCTTAAAAGTATATTCCATATTATTGATAAGAGTTGGACTATATATATATATTTATATAAAATCTATATATTCGTGTATCTGTATAATTTTCCTACATTTGGGATTTTAGCAAATCAAGCAACTGTTCACACAGTTGCGTTATATGTTTTTCTATATGAGTGACCAACAGTCTTACTCAGATTGATAGAATGTCTTTTCTCAGAAGACACAAGTTGCTTATGGATGTGGTTACTGGCTGGGAAGAAAATCTAAAACAGAATTAGTCCAACACTATTTCCTGATGCTGTGGGTCAAAAGGCCTTAAATAATTACAGGATGCTGGAGAAGAGTTACTGCTGAATTCCTTGATGCTTTTAAATCAGTTTTCAGTGCTTGCTTTTTTCTTTTTTCATATTTTTTTTTCGATTTTGGAAGTCAGTGTTGCTCTCTCCCAGGATTTTCTTCTTCTTCATGTAAGTTTCCTTAATATGAAGGTATCTGTAAAGTCACAGCCTATTATACTCCAAGTATTTGCCCTACAGTATGAGAAAAAAAAAGAAAAACAAAGAGAAAAAAAATCCTGTAAAAAGCCTGTGAAGATTAAACAAATTTCCAAAAAGAAAACTTACAGAGATCAAGGTATGTTAAAAATTTGAGCAGACTCATATTCAGATCCTGTAGGTCCTGGAGGATAAATATTTGTAAACCTTGAAGTTTTCTTAAAATAACAAATGTATGTAGGAAAACCAAGGTAAATTATATTGTTACTTACACACGGTCCTTCAATCTGGACCTCCAAACAGAGTTATACACACAAAGCTTGTTCAGCAGTTTGTTTTGTCTTAGGGGGCTATGGATGGGATGTAATTTTGGCTCTAGCTGACATTTATGTCTGCCTTCACTGAAATTCAGCTGACAAGTTTCCAACTGGAGCAGCCAGGCACCCTTGGCAAAGCAATGTTTAAACAGGTTGTATGGAGGAGATAACGTTTCAGGCAGAGCCCCACCATGAACACAAACAGCAGCTTTGACCACGTTCTGTGATGATGGGGCAGGGCTCTATGCAGCCATGGGAACCACCTGCCCTCTGCTCCTGCAGAAATGCCTGTGTCAACAGAAAGAGATGCCCTGTGGCAAACACCTGGCTGACTGCTGGGCCACATGGGCACTTTATGAGTCCTTCACTCCAGCTGCAACAGATGAGATGCTTATGGCCTGTGGACCCAGCTTCTCAGTCCCATGGGACATCTCCTGGCAGCAATGGGAATTTTAAGATCTCCTTAGCAGTCACCAAGTGCCTCCTATTGCACAAACTTTCAAAACAGAGTCTTTTTGGTTTCTGAAGGCTGGTGCCTGAGCCACCCTAAGGCCACCTTTACTTTGTTGTGTGGCCACTGAGCCTATAAAAACAGCTTCCAGTGTGGGTAGGATCTGGAGCATGTGCCAAATCATGCCCAAAATTTTAGGCATGTGTAAGGCCTACAGGAGATGGTCAAGATGCTGAGCATGCCATGGCTATAGCCAGTTGTGAGGCTGCTTTTTCCAAGTGCAATAAATCCAGCACTTGCATCTGGATCCGACTAGAAGTGCTTCACATGTGATTCCCCCTCTTCCTCAACAAGGCGCTGCTGTAGCATTTAGCCAAGATCTCACCTCTAGCTGTAGCACATTTACTATGGGCAAGATGAAATAATCCGACCAAGGGCCTTGCTTACCTTTGTCCATGTCTTTTTCACAAATGAAATTGTTAATATCTTCACAGTAGAAGTCATTCCAGAGCCCAGCATAGATCAACCCGGCACAATCTTCCCCTGGCCCGTGCCCATGATTCCAGTTATCAGGCTGCCCGATTTTCCAGTTTCTTTCCACCAAAAAGCAAGAGATATGATTGCACAACACAGCACACATGGCAGGTTTTCACCACAAGAAATTAACAAAAACATCATGAGATCTGTTCTGAACGGGAAATTCACATTGAAACAAACAATACATGACTCTTGCTGGAAATGGAAAACAGATGTATTACAGAGAAGGGAATCTATTTGGCCTCAGGCTGCCAAGACTCAGAGACCTAAATTTAGACCAATGAACTTTATTTTAGTTTCTGAGTGTACATCCACACACAGTGGGAGTGCTCCATGCTCCATGTGGATTGCTCCAAGCCTGCAAAACCTGCACACTGCATTCCTGGTGGCAGATGGGACTGAGAAGAGCCCATGGGCTCAAAGGTACTGCCAAGATGGCAACAGCCTGCCCTTGCTCACTGCAAAGGCACTCAGCCCTCTGACTGTATAAAGGTGGGCATCTTGGGAGGAACAGCAAAGATGCACATGTTTTAGGGACACAGGCTCAGATGGGAAGGGAATTCTACTGACTTACAAGGAATGCACAGAGTATATTTACAGGCATCTTTTGAGAACATTAGCTTTGATGGCGAAATTGAATGCAGCAAGTAAGAAATCTTACAGCAAGTGTTTCCTCATCCTGTTTTTGTTTAACGAGTGAGAAATGCTTCCAAACTCAGGACTCAAAAGCTCAGTTTTCCTGAAGAAACAGGTTGTTGAGGGGAGCTTGTGATTGCTGGCTGACACAGTCCATGCTCAGCTAAAAAACATGCCTGCCTGACACAGAGTGTCCAACCAGGCACCTGGGAGGACACACAGCTTTCCAGAAGTAATGAAATGCTCCAAAAATCTGTAACTAACAGCTCTGAGGTTACAACAGAGCACCTAAAACCACAGTGTAGTGGAAATCTACTAAAAGCAGTGGCTGAAGTGGGAATCCATCACAGTGCTGCCATAAAGAGGAAGAAAGATGAAAACGGGAAAGGAGGAAAAGAGGAAAATATCACGGCTCATTTGAAATGAATCTGACTTTTCCCATGTTTTTCATCTAAATGAACACCAATGAGATCACAGCTAATCATTTCATAACATCTGCCTGACTGTGTAGCCTGTTTTTCTAAAGCACAGCATGCTCAGATCTATAAACTCTTTAGTCTACTCCTCAGTATTAAAAATTTGGGTGGTTGCAATCTGTTCCATTTAGAACAAATTAGGTGTAGCCCTAGGATTCCTGGAGAGCTGCCAATTCAGTTTTCAGCTGGCCAAAGCATAGACGCCCTCATTTCATGCATTTTCCTTATGTTTAATGCTTTCCACTTGGATTTGGGCTCTATCTAAAGACTGGTCATTTTTTATCAGAACGAGTACTCTATTTATAGCCAGTTGTAATGCAAATAAGGAAAATTCAAACCAAAACAGTAAAACTGTCTGTGCTTTCCATCTCAACTTCGTAATAAAAGTCAGGAGCAAACGTTTTGGCAAGAAACACTGCGCTGCGTAGTTATGTGATTCTTTCATTCAACATTCAGTTTTCTTCCTGGCAAGGAAAGGAATCCTTGTGCATGGAGTAGGGAGAGAGAGAAAAAGCCCAGCACCCCCAGTAACAAATTAAATTATTGGCATCTACAACCATCTGGATCCATTGGATAGTTTCAAGATGGTGCTTTTAGAAGTGTTAGCAAGAGTGGTAGCACTGCTTTTTGTTTACGTACGTGTAAACTGGTAAGGATCCATCCAGCCATCTCCATTCATTTTCCTTCTCTGAATCTGTTAGTCCAATCCAGAAGCTGCCTTTCCCAAAAATCTGCCTTTTTATCCATTGCTGTGAAAGAAAGATCTTAGTCCGTAACAAGGATGACAGTCTTTGGAGCCAATAAACTACACTGGTTTCATAAGCCTCTTGTTACCAGAATAAAGAGGGCCAGAGAAATTTTTCTAAGCTGAAGGTATGTTTCAGGAGTTGGCCTTGGGATGTGTTGCCCAGACTAGAATCCCTTGAAGTGTTTGCAATGAGGTAGAGAGAGCTAGGCATGAAAATCAGGTTGACATGAAGTCACAGCTAATGTCTTATGGATACAAATCGAAAAAAACCCAAATAGTAAGCAGTTGTATCTTGACATCCCCACTGCCATGTTGAATAGTATTAAAAATAAAGTTAGATTTATAGTCAGATTAAAAATACTTTTGGGTCACACTAGTCCTGGGCTGCATGTGTCAAATCAGATAATTTAAAATTAAATTATATTCACTGCTGTAAAAGATACTGATAATATACAAGGCATAATGGATTCCATCTTTAAAGGTTCAAAACTCCTACAATTCTTAGCAGCTTTTCTGACTGCTCTGTCCTCACCACCTTCAGCATCAGCTCTGCTCACACTGCCCTTCTGCAGATGGAGAAGCTGCTGATCAGAGGGTGGACAAAATTCTGAGTCAATCAGTGCGTTTACTTCTACTATATGAAGTCATGATGCTCTCAGCTTCCCACTATCTTGTGGTTTCTACATGTTAAACAACTTCAAACTCCCTCCTTGAAAACCAGAAAGAGAAGGCAATTACCTGCTCCTCTTTGTTGTTGATGATAACCAATTGCGATTCTTTCTCTTCACAGAATAACTTTGCCTCTTCAAAAATTTCTCTTTCAACTGAAAAGTAGTAGCACTTTTCTGTATAGTTCTTCCAATGGGGAGAACAACCTGTGGTGTGAATTTTTGGTGTTAAGCCCATTCTTGGTAACTCAGCAGAGCAGTAATAGGGTCACTAATAAATGGAGGAACCCATACCCATCTATAGCATGCAGTATGTTCATGGCTTACCATTAGCCTCGGGTACGGATGTAGGTTCACTCTGTAGTGCCATTGGCATCCCTGGACCTGGTGGCCCTGGCGGGCCAGGTGGGCCCTTTGGACCGGGCAGCCCAGGGACTCCAGGTAGTCCAGTTAGTCCTCGTGGTCCTGGTAACCCTGGCTGTCCCACAGTTCCTTGCAGGCCTTGAAGCCCTGGTGGGCCTTGAGGTCCTGGTGGACCATCCTTGCCTGGAGGCCCTGGTGGCCCTGGGTCTCCACTTGGTCCAGGCAGACCCGTCTTGCCAGGAGAACCTCTCTGACCTTTGGAGCCAGGCGATCCTCTTGAACCTTTCCCTCCTTTTTCTCCTGGTGGCCCGGCTGGCCCAGGTGGGCCCTTCTCACCTGCAGGTCCCGGTGGTCCAGGCTCTCCTTTCTCTCCTTTCTGTCCTTTTAGGCCAGTGGGGCCAAGAGGACCTTGAGGGCCTCTGTCACCTTTAGGTCCCCTTGGACCAGGAGGGCCTGAAACAATGTAAGCATGCAAAGTGGGGATATGCACAGAAAACAAAACAAAAAGCCCACATGGGGTGGGATTGTTCAATACATCTCAGACCAACACCACTGGATATTTAACAACACAGAAACTGGGTTAACAGCTGTTTTCACCAGTGCTTGTAACAGTGCAGCTGCTTTCCAGGCCCTATATACTGTTGTTCATTCCTTGACCTCCACAAAATACAGGATACAGAAAATACTCTGATCCACCCAGCCATGTGAACTGGACAGTGACACTGTGCCCCAGGTGACCAGCCAAGGTGCCAGTCCCTAAAAGACTCTGTGCACTAGTCTATACTAGTTTATGCACTAGTCCTGTGTGTCGGTGGTCCTGTTTCCTCACTCTGCCACGCTCCCTTCTCCTTCTAGTCTCACCTCTCTGCTCTTAGACCCAGCACTTTTTCTCCTGATCCTGTTTGTTGGTCTTTCAATAATGGGGGGTCAAAAAGAGACAAAATGATGGATAGTGAGCAACAGGCCAACTGTGGGAAAGGCCAGAAATTGCAAATTGGCCAGCTCTAACAAGACAGGGAACAATAACCCATGACAGGAAATGGCAATACTGTGACAGCAATAAACAACAAAACAATTTGGGATTCTGTTCATGGATGAGCAAAACCCTCGTCAATACCTTCCCACCCCCGGCACCAATGTACATAATTCAAACTCCTCCAGAGATAGACTTCCAAGCTGGAATCATTTAGGCCTGGTTGAAATGAGAACAGTTAAGGTTAAGGACATATAATCTTGGCTTTAATGCAGCCTTAGTTTATTTGGAGCAATGGATTTATATTTGTGATTGGAGTTTTAGACGGGTTCACATCAGATTGGAAATATGAGTGTTCTTTTCATTTGGGATAATATTTGGCTGGGAGAAACCTCCTAAACCTGATGCTATTTATTTCTGGAGAAAATGAAATATCTCAGGATTAAAAACTAAGCAAAGTAGGATGTTTTCTGGCAGACTAACAACTGGCTTAAAGTGAAATAGCAACTTGTTTTTCAGTAAGGGTGGACCTTTCTGGGAATAGTCCAACATATATTTTTTAGCCATTTCCTCCTTACTGGGGATTGGTTTCTTGAGGTTCCACACCTTCACTCGCTTATTTTAGAAAACTAAATCAAAAGCAGATCCTGTCAGTCAGTCAGACAGAATAAAATTTTGCTAAGTCAGAACCTTCTTTCATAACATCCCCATTTTAGCTATGTAAAAAAGGCATAGAAAAATTAGTAAGGAAAATTCAAGCTACATGTACATTTCCAAAGTTTAGGATTAGATAATGGAAAACCCCAGGACTCTGGACCAGCATGCACTAACTTCCACAGAACTAAAGAACTAATGCAAGCAGGAATTCAGCACACACACATCATTAGGGAAGCTGCATACCTTGTAGGATAGTGAAGTTCTTGATGAGCTGGCCATGTTTGGAATCCACCAGCTTCATTTCTTCCATGATTACTGACAAATTGGCAACTTCAACATCTAACCTTGACCTCATCAAATCCTGTTGCACCTTGAGAGATGTAGAGTCTATGCGAATATTGGCTAGCGTGCTGTTCATAAAAATCAGCTCATCTGAGTGTTTACTTAAGGTGTCTGTACAAGTTGTCCTGACCTCGTTGAGATTGCTTGTCAGCGTCCGTAGGTGATGAGCAGTGTAGCTGATGTTGCTGATGATATTGACTATATCAGTTTCAAAGACCTGGAATCTTTCTTCTAGATGGCTGAATTTGGCAGCAGTTCTGTTTTCATATCCTTTATGCTGTTCCTGGAGATCCTTTAGACTTTGTTCGTTGGCTTGGGCAACTGTGGTGATGTTCTCCATCTGCCCACTGAAGGAGCTGAGCTGATTGTTCATGTCTTCAAGCGTATCATTGTTGGCTTTTGCCATTGCTGAGTTGTTGGCAGCCAAAGACTGTAAATTTTGTACTTTCTCCTTTAGCCAGTCGGTGTCCTTCCGGGCCTGAAGGACAACCTGCTGCAGATTTTGAAAGTCACTCTTGATTCTCGATATAGCCAAGCTTGTGTCTTCCATTGACTTTTGTAGGACACTGATAAGATTTCTTTGCTGTATTTGAGTCAGGTTTAAGTTGTTCAGGTTCATGATGACCACATTGTGAGAATGCACTTGGCTTTGCAGATTTGTTTGTATATTACTTGTGTCTTGTTGAAGATCATTGATATAGCCAGTATATGCTTGAAGAGTCTTATTGACACTGACGATCATGAAAGAGTTACTATCTAAGGCACTTTTCATTTGGTTCTGTCTATCATCTAATACATTTCCAGACTCTTGCAGCTTCTCCAGTGTATCTTTGTTTCTGGTAGTTTTCTCTGCAATGTCATGAAGCTGCTGACGAAGAGCCAGAATGTCAGATCTGAAGCTGGACAGTTCAGTGTTAGTATTCAAGGCTTTTTGTCCAGCCTGGTCATCTGTTGTACAGGAAAAAAAAACAAACCAGAAAGGCTTTAGGGTTTTTTTTAAAACACAGTATAAACCAGCACAGAGTATTTTAAGAACAGTCAGGTTGTCAAACTGTTCAACAGAATTTCTATGCTATCTTTTCCAGAAAAGAGAAACCACTGAGCAAAGTTCTACCTCTAGACAGAGAAAAAAAAGCAGAGAGGAATTGATGAAGACCTTGTGTCTTGATGAAGAGAACAAAAAGGTGATTCTGTCATCACAAATGGGAAAAACCACAGAGCATATGCAGTCAAGTAACACTGTGTTCTGAATGAAAACTGAATGGGAAACAGAATTCAAAACATTAAACAGGTATCAGCAAGTGTAGATTTTAAAGTTACAACTGGATTTTGCTGAAAGCTCAGAAGTTTTTTTTATCTGTTCATGTTTTCTTCCTTCTTTTCACTGCAGGTACAATACCTTCATTGTGATTTAGTACATGTAACTCCAATTTTTTAAATCTTGGGTTTAGTTTTACGTAAGTTTTAAAACAATCTGAGTTAGAGACAAAAGCTTTGCCAGCAGGCTACTTCAGATATATCAGGATAAGATATATTTCTGGTTTTCTCTCTAATACATTACTATTGCTTTTAATGACATTTATTTTTCCATTATTGTTTCCTCATGTTCTGAGTTTGAGGAAGGCAAAACCTTTAATCTTTGAGAAACATCTCTGCTTGTGCTTACATTGCCCTATGGAATACTTCTGGAAGCTTGTCTGAGTATGATAAAGCATTTGAGATTGCACAGCCTATCATCCAGGACAGAGAAGCCAAGGAAATAAGCAGTCAACACTTGCTTTCAGGGAAGACTCCCTTGCTTGACCTCAATCACTTCGCTAGCCTGCTCACAGTCCATTTATTTTTGTCCTCATCTAAGTGTAGCTATATTTATGAATTACACAGTCTGAAGTCCATAATTTCAGATTATGCTAAGACAGAGCAGTATGGTTTTTATAAATTACAGTGAATACAGCTGTGTATGGAGCTTTGTTTGGTGTGATTGAATGAGTCATGATGGCAAATGTCAAATGATGGCTTGTGAGACTTCAGCCTGAAGTGTTTATGGAGTCTTTTGTGGACGGACATCTTCCTGAGCACAGTTCCTCTCCCTGCTGCTTGTCTCACTCCCAGATCTTCTCAGCTCTGACTCTATGTTTACCTCTTGGCTATAGCTCAAATTCTACTGTGTTCCTCACACAGCTCTGACAACTGCCAGGTCCACATACAGCTAATCCCTGAAGGCCTGTCTTCCATTCACCACACGCTGTTATCCTTCTGGCCCTACAGCTGTTCTCTTACCTTTGTGTCCCCTACTCAAACTGCCCCAGAACTTTCCTAACTGCCTCCATGGCAAAGCCACTTAAATGGGAACTGATGATCCTGAGCATCTCACTGAGCATCCATCCAGCAAGTGTGTAAAAATGTGTGGTCATGAATGAAGCAAAGGTGCTCCAAGTTGTGAAAATTTAAACAGCTTGATATAATAACCCACATAGAAGCCAAGTGTAACACTTCTGTAGATGTGCCAGTAAGAGAACATCACACTGAATTACCCCATGTCTTTGAACTAAATGCAATGTGCAAATACTTTGGAAGCCAGCTTCTTTTTGGGGGAAAAAAGTTGTAAAAATTTATAATCAAGCTGTAAGCACGTAAGTTTTCCTAGAAACGCACGTCTCAATATATGGTTTATGGAACTAGACAAAATTTATTTCAAGAATCACATGCATGTATGTGTATATTAATACTTCTACAATAAAAACTGTATGTCTGTGGCCAGGAAGAAAGGTAAAAATGTACACTTAGAGAGTAGAATCGTTATCCATGATTTTTTTTTACATCTTCCTGCAAATTGAAAACTTTGATAGCACTTGGGAAATCCAAACACATAACAATCTTATGTCCTGTATTCCCTTACGTCCTGTATTCCCTGAGATGATCAAGAAACATTTTGTGGAAGTAATCCACTCCCCTCAGACATAAGAATTTTGAATAGCTGATTATTTGTGTACCTTGTAAAATGGCCTTCAGTTTTGAATCTTAATTGCTAAAACACCATCAAGATGACTGGGTGACAGATTCTCATTTTATGTAGAATCCCTTGTGCTGTGGAACAGCTTCTGCTATGTTTTCTATCTCTACTTCAGAGAAGGTTCTCTCCTGAGGACAACATTTAAGTGTCTGTTTATTTAAGTAGAAATGCTTTCAGAGTGAGTTCAGTGGAAATTGTAAATTTTGAAGTATTCTTAAAATGCTCTCCTAAGTAGAGCTGATCTGAACTCATTTTAAGGACTTTACCAAGTATTTGAGAAACTGGAATAGAAGTGCTGTATCTTGTCATGGGCAGAGATTTTTCAGACACATTTCCTGCCTCCATCTGCCAGGAGAACACCCCAGATCCATAACACAAAGGGGCTTTGCCTGTGTGTGGATTACCTAATTTCTTCAGATCACTCTCCACTTCTGTGAGCTTTTCTGTGTATCTTCTGTGGGACATTTCCAGGCCACCTGTCACATTGTCCATTTTTTCTACAACTAGGGGAAAGAGAACAGTATGTTACGGAAAGAAGAAAAGGGAAATGATTTTAAAAGTCTAGTAAACACTAAAGCATACAAAACCTCACACCACTACCATCAAACAGTAAAAAAAGAAAACACCTTAAAATTGCCTTGCTTGTCATTACACTCTGCTGCTGCTCTGTGAAATGTTGGAAGGATGAGCTCCTACTTGCTGGTGGACCCAGAACTCTTCCACTTCTTCAGTCTGCCAGCAGTCCCTAGACATTTTCTTTTGCCCATGAGCAATCTCTCTCCTGAATGAGGAAATCCCTCTTTGTGGGTTTTCCTCATGAACAAAGTCCTTTTCTTTTAACAGTATTTCCACGCTTCAAGCACAGTGCTGTGGCAAAGGCAACCTGATTGTTAAAGGCTCAGACATGTGAAAAGAAGACTTCCTTTAATTTTGTTATGAGCCATTTCTCCTTAAAAAGAACTTCTTTTTCTTGTGCCTTTTCATCATTAAAAGTTGCCACCTGGATAGCAAACTTAGGACTGAGATAGTGAGATAGTAACTACTAAACGTTTTGGGGGGTTTAAACATATTGATAATGGTACAGATCACTCAAAACAGTCTTGAAACGATTCTGTCTTGTTAAGATTGAAAGGATGGTCATTCAGGAAGCGCAGATTTATGACTGATCTGCAATTTATTTTTAATGCCTGAGTACTTGTCGCTGAGACATTCAATTATTTGATGAAATTAATATGGGAATGGAAAAAGCAGAGCAACAAATAAACAGCCCGGGGTGGCTTCCAGTGGCAAAAATGTGAAATGCTTGCAAGGTTAGAGGTGAAAGCCTACAGCTTTCACACCAAACATTGTCTAATAGCCTTTTGTCTTCAAGCCACAACCAGGGGTAGAAATTGCTTCTCATCATGAGATTATTTAGTCCTTTTGCTACACTGGGAGCAGAATGGGTCTGTAACAACCCTGGGAGAGGCTACGTGATTTATTGAGCCAGCTCCCTCTTTCAAACAGTAGAAATAGCGTTTCCCATGTTTTGCAACATGTTTTGTAAACCTGTGTGGGGTAGGGGGTTCCACTCTTTCTGTCTGTGAAATGATCTGCAGCTTGGAAAGAGTCTCATAGAAGTTGTTGCTATGTAAAGATTTGGGTTTTCACAAGAAGTGAAATTTAAGGATCTTTTGTGGCTCATAAGCAACCACATGAATCCCAGACCTTTACAGTGTAGTCCATCAGGTGCTTCTTCTTTATTAACTTTTGCCTTTGTTTTTCTGATTCTGGGTACCACAGTTACACAGAAGGCTTTTACTGCTTCCCAAAAACCAACAGGAGAAAAAACAGACCAAGACTATCTGATGCAATGGCACTAAGGTGAATGAAGTTACAACTGGAGAAAAGTCTCAGGGTCTTCAGAGAGACCAGACATCCTTTGGTGAATTACCTGCCTGCTCCATTCTAGGCTGCTAAAAAGGCAGTAAAACAGAGGCTTTACTGTGTGTGCAAAGTCAGAGTGTGGCTTTCTGTAGTTGAGATGATGACAGATCGCTTGCTAAACACCAGACCCAGGCTACAATAATGGCTTTGTTTTTTCAGAGGGACAGTTGCTCAATACCTTCTGCTTTAGAAAGAATTCTTCTCCCCATTATAGCACTAATTTTTCTCTGGTTCTTCTGCCCATTAAAGTTGTCAAAAGGCTGTATGCCATTTTTCCTAAATAAAACCAGAGTTGATTCTCTGTTTGTCCTACCCAGCTGTATTCCAGGCTGGAGCCCCGATCAGCAAAGGTCCTTCAGCTACTTCTGACACTCCGCTGATGCATGTATACACCAATGTATCACATGCAGTGAGCGTGAGGACCATACTTGGCTTTTCCTTCTGGCTCTTGGCAGCTCCTTGTTCAGTCTGTGGTGTTCTCCTTTGGCTACAGATAGTCAGTGTGAAGGGCATGGCTCACTCTGGGCATTTAGAGGGACCTGATGAAATCATCTGCATTTAAAAAAGCAGGCCTAATTCAAGTGTTTCTGCTGAACCTGTGCCTTGACTAGCAATGTCACATCACCTACGGCTCTTGTTAATTCAGATTTAGTGTAATATTCAACTGTTTTCCCCAGTTATGCAACACACTTGGAGTCAGCAAATAAATATATATTATCAGTAATTAAATGAAAAGTGTAATTTCTTCTTTTTGCTGTCCAAATGAATACCAGTTTGTACTTCAGATCTGAAGTCTGTAAAACTCAGATTTTATACTATCACATAACAAGTATGTTTTCATACACTGAAAATGTATGAATGAAATCTAACACTGGAAACTTGGGTTAAAATATCACCCTGAAGAGTCCAAAGCAAATGAAAACAGTAGTAATCCTATCAATAAGTAGTTGTCTGGCAGTTAGATGAGACTGAACAGCAGTAATTATACAACAGCATATGGTATTTTCATTGCTCAAAGTGAAAAAAAACCCAAACCACCCAACTCCAGCATCAGAAACAGAAGAGGTCTCTGCAAACGTGACTACAGTGTTAGCTCAAGGCCTAAGCTGCCATCCCATAGATACAAACCAATGCATGTATTTGCTTTATACGGGGGTGGGATCTTAGCCTCCATGGTCAAACAAATCATGGGTCTGGTGAACTTGATCCCCTTCCCAAACTCCTTCCCAAAGCAAGTTGTAGCTTATTTGCTTTTCTTGCTACTGCCCTGCAAGTGGAAAGGATGAACTTGGGAGAGAATGAGTAGAGAGAGGCCAATGTTGGGTTTTGCTGCTCTTGATGTCAAAATAGGTTGTATGGACCGATGTCCTGTTACTGGGAATGCCTTTCCTTCCCTGATAGCAGCTCCCACCACCATCTCTGGATGGAGCCTTCAGTGGTAGGTGAGCACGTGGAACACTCTCAGAAGTGAAAGTCAGCATCTAGTGAGTGCCCCAGGCTTGAATAGCCACTTTCCACCTTCTCCAGAAAAAGGCAAAGCAGGCAGAGCATCTGTACTATCCCTCACAAAAGGCCACTCTGCTGCTCCCAACAATCTGCCTGGTCTTAAAAAGGCAAAGTTGAGTATGTCCTAAATTTGTTTTTGGTTAGCTTCACCTTAATTCACCGCTTGGTCTCTCTGCATTGTCATCTCAATTTCTGACAAGGTCACAGTGGAAAATGTGGTGAAGATCCTCTAAAGGAAGCCAAAATTTCAAGAAGTTGCTGACCAGAACAGTGAGGACTGTCTGCATCTAAGCCACTACGACAAAATGTGCCATCTCACCAGGATGTGTTGGCCTCAGGTAATGGCAGGCAAACTATGTCTGGGAGACAGATAAAAGAAGTAGATTAAAGTCATGGTGGGCATTACTCAAGAAACTTAAAAACAAGGACTAGAGAATAAAAACTACCAGAAATTCAAGCTGCAAGCACTCCCTTACTGGAACAGGAAGATCATTCATCTTCAGTAGACTAATCTGAGACTGGGTGGTGCCAGAAAAATTATAACTTTGTATTTTTCATTTAATTTAATAAAGTATGTGCAAAAAATTACAGATTTCTTTATTAATGTTTTAAACAATAATTTGTCTTCTGAAAGCAGAAGAATAGTAAACCTGCCTTGTTATTCCTTCATGTTTTGTTTCCTTGTTATTCATGTTTTGGTTTCAGGTTTCTCCAACATACTATGTAATTTTTACCACTAGTTTGCAGGTTTGTTCTGTGTTGACTTTGCCTCCCATTGAGTTACTTTTTTGCTTGCCATATTTAATCCAGTGATTAGTAGTTTTAATGTTTTAAATCACAAAGGATATCTAAATGCAGTGTAGGAAATGAAAGTTTTAAAAGTAGTTTTGGGCTTTATAAACATTAAGTGTGGAGGCAAATTTAATGGAAACTTAGCTAGGAGACTAAAAGAATCCCTGATGCCAGCAGAATTCCTTCTTTCAGTGTAATATTGCAGTAAAATAGACAAGCCAAACTCTGATGTAGAGAGGAGAGTTCAAGAACTCTATCCTTTTAGTCTGAGTTTTGTTCCTTCTATAAGGCCTAATTTCTTCTTAACAATCAAAAATATTGCAGTAATTCATTTGAATATATACAGTCAGCTGGGGTTTTACCTATCTTATGTTTTACCTGCAAATTAGCACGTAGGCACCGTGAAGACAAAGCCCTTAAACTGCAGGTACAAAGTGCAAAATTAATGCCTGACATGTGACCATTTGTTCCTTGGTGTTACAGAAGGAATACCTTGAATTCAACAAGACCAACAAGACTTTTGTCTCTTTGCCTCTTTCCCTTAGCATTCAAATGTTGCAGTCACCAAGATGGTGAGCAGTGGAGCAGTGGTCACCAAAATGTCTTAGGGTCTGTGAGCAAGATATGCATTATCCACCTTCCTACACTCCTTTTAACATTTATTTGTGGAAGAGAGATTATTTTGTCCTTCCCCTGGATAGCTGTGATTTGGTACTGCTAAGACAGAAAGACTCGTCCCTGGTGAGTGACTGCTCATTCACAGAAAGTTTAGAAATGAGTGAAGCAAAGATTGAGCATCAAGAAGAGAGCAAAGCCTGGGGAAAAGATGGTGCTAGGGGCCTCCATGGAGAAAGAAGCTTGAAAACTAGATTGAAATGAGGAAGACAAACTCCTTCTCCCAAAGTCTTGGACAGTTTCCTTATTGCTACTGCTTCCTCCACACATGCAATCATTTGCCAAAGCAAAATAAAGAGCAGTAGTCCCTCCAACTTGATACGCTGATTCTGATGCTGAGTGAGGTCTGACTCTTCTGGTAAGCCCCAGAACTGACAGTCTTATTTAAAACTCTTGAGGGAAATTCTGCTAAAACCCAGTCATTTAGTGGCTGAGTTAAGTCTGGAAAGATCCCATTCTCATCTGATGTAAGCAGATCTCTGCAGCTTTATGTCTACAAAAGGCCTCCACTAATCCATATGACCAAACGATCTATTTATAGATCAAGAACAAATTTTTGAATCCTGGAAGGTTTTTTGTCCCTCAAAACCTGACTTCCAGAGACCAGTTACTTCAGGAGATGTATTCACAAAGATTTACTGCATTTTTTTACATTTGATGTTAATTTGCCACATTCTGTCTGCTTTATCATGAAACAGGATTATCTAAGTCTCTCTATCTGTTCCTCACATCGTCTCTTCTCTCTGGGTAAATCTTCCATCTAAACCAAATAGTTTTAATTCTCTCCCACTCAAAACTGTGCCAAATCCTCTTAAATAATTATTTATCCTTTCTATTTCTACAATTTCCTTTTCTTTCCCTGGCAAAGGACCAGAGGTGATGTCAGCTCTGCAATGAGTGCAGCTGTTGGCGGCACAGGACGCACTGCATGCTAATCACATGAATATTTACCCAGCTCCTTGGAGGGGTTTTGAAGCTACTCTCAGAGCCATACTCAGACAGGTAGTTTAGAGTTAGTTTGGTTTTCTCTGCAGCAAGCTGTGATGTCCTGTTATAATGCTCACAATGATGTTGTTCACTTTCTTTTTCTTACCAGAAATCCACACCTTATTTATTTAACTTATTATAGCTGCACAATAAGCAGGTATTTACATCAGAGCATTTCTAAAAATGCCTAAGTGGCTACATTTAATTAGTGATAAGAATTTATGGGAATTTTAAGCCATGTTTCCCAATGTGCCCAACCAATGACTTGCATAAATGAAATTCTCTCCATTACTGGGTTGCTTAACTACCAGAATCTTTGAAATTACTGTTAAAAACATCTAAGTGTCTTTGTTCATCACAATTATTTCGGATAGGCAATACATTGGGACATCCTGGTTAAATTTTTCTTCTTCCAGATATTTAAAATTAATATTGATACTACAGTTTGTTCCCGTGCTAAGTATTCTATTAGTAAGATATTCCTGTCTGCTGCACATGTTACACAGCTTTGAATCTTCCAGTACTCCTTCTTGGTGAAGGAATGATCATTTTGTTTTAACTTTTCTTTCAAATGTCTAATGTAGTTTCAAAATTTCATAGTAATTTGAAAGTGAAATTCTAAGGTTGCAGTTTGTTGTTATGTATATACAAAAAGCCAACATTGCCCAAGTACTGATATTTAGGCTAAAATATGACAAATTGCCTGGCTAGCTAGTAAGCAACAATACGCTTGGATGCTTGTCTGAAAGTGAAATGTTGGTCTCAATGCATACATACCTTTGTATCCCAGAATGGCTACTGTGATTGTTAACAGGGCACATAAAATATATAGTAAGATGATGGAGAACTTCAGTGCCCAGTTATTTTTACACTTGGTACATTGGCTCCCCTCCTGAATACCTGCAAAAGAAGATTTAAAGTAATTTAAAACAATGGCAAAGAACACATTGCTGGGTTTAGCTCCCCACTTCCTTTCCTCTGTTTTCTAAAGAGCAAATTATTTATGTAAGCAGATGATGTTTACATATGGGGTGCCTATTTGCCTAAGCTGCCAGGACAAACTTCAAGGTGGTTAAAACATCAGCTCAGTGAAACAATCACTTTGGGATTTTAGCATGTGTAAGAGAAGTAGGTTCTGCTTCACTGGAAAACCTCTGGTTTTCCTGAGAGATGGCTATTTTCTGATTGTGCTAACAAGACTATGGTGAGCTTTGGAAATAAAACCTTTATTAGCATCTCCTCTGTCAGGCATTACACTGCAGAAGCTCTTTCTTAGCATTTGGTATCTCTGTGCAGGCAATAGGACACAATAAATGCTCTGGCAGAAGGAAAACACAGAAATAAAATAGCACTGTGTAAACCTGGTAGGAGTACTAGTTCTGCTTTGTAGCAATTACCACAGATAGTTACCATGCAAACACTTTCTTTCCATAATGAGAGAGACTTTTTGCATATTTTTGGGGGATGTTGGAGAACACTATTTCCACAGAAAAGAAGGGGTGCTTTACTGATAGAGCCATTGGTACATCCACAGAAAAAATGCTGGTGAATTTCTCTTTGTGGACAAGCTTGAGAAAAAGGGCCTCAAGCTGATGAGTGAAAACAGAGCTTTACTATTTTATATTTGAGCGTTTTTGCAGAATGGCTTGCTATCTTTGAGTCTATTAGGGAAGCAATTTTTCCTCTTTTGTGCTCCTTGGGAACAACTCAAGAGCATTGGAAGCATTGATTATTAATCAGAAGCACAAGTGTGTAAAAACCTGAAAGCTGGGCCAATGTACTGGAACAAATGGGTGGGATTTGTCCGCCTTTCCAAGGTGCGTTAAGCAGGCCGGGATTAATGTAATTTTCTGTGTCTGTCAGAAAATGCATTTCTTTGATATTTCACTCTATTTGTGTACTATTAGGGGAGTCCCACAGGAAAGCTTTAAGCTCTAATAAATTCTATGTACCAGATTACTTAACTAATCAAAACTTGCTCTGTAGCTTTTTATGAGCAACTTATATTTCCCCCAAGGCCTAATGCACAGATGATTTTACTTTTCCAAACTCATGACCTTCTGCAGAGTGGATTTTTATTTCTCATTTTTTTAAGAGAAAAGCACGGGCCACTTCCCCTGGGTTAATGGAGGGTGGGTGACCAACATAATGAGTTAAGTCAACTGCATTTCTCTCTCCAGTGACATTTTCCAACGACTTCCTTTAAACCTAAGGTACTTGAAGGAGGAAGGATTACCATATTGGAGCAACTCAGGAAGAGGATTTATACATAGTTTATTTGACAAGGCATTTTCTTCAATTCCCTCTGCACATATACTTGCTGTGGCTAAGGCAGAAATGCGTCTTTTGCAGGTCTTTTCCACATTACATCATCACACATTTTTCCTAAACTCTTCAGGTGTGACATCACATTCTGTTGCCATGTGATGAAAGTGATGTCATAGATCTGGGTTCCTTGGGGTTTAGGCATAAGACCAGTTGGGAACATCTGGTTCTTTTTTCAGGAACATTATGGGAAAATGAGACAAAGGCTTGTAAGCATAAACTCAAGAAGAGAAATTCCAGAGGGTAAAGGCTTCTCTCCTGCCTGTGAGCTGGGAAGGGAGGGAGCTGGCACAGAGACAGGCAGTTGCACAACCTACTTATTGGTGACTTGGATTTGGAAGGGTGGTAACTCCTGCACCACAAAAGAAAAGGTGAAGGGTCCATAATTCAGTAGTCAGGTTTGCTTATGGATCCTGATACGTGGGCTGACTTGCTTTCTTTGCAAGTGTCAAGGCGTTTGATGGTGAGGGAGCTCAAATTGCTGAAAAAGCAGGAAAGGGAAAGTGCAGTTTCTAAAGGTTTGCAATAGGTATTCAGAGACTGACATTATTTCACAGTGGGAACTCGGTGTTGTCTGGACCACCATTTTTCTGGTCTTTGCTGGTACTAATGAGCTCACTGAGCCCCTGTGTCCTAAATACGAGGTTCCTTCCCCAAAGGGTTTAAAATTCAGATTCCAATTTGGTTGTCTTTGAAAGTCCCACATATCCAAAAACAAGCTGGGGGGCGGGAAGGGCAAATCTCACATCACATTCACTTTCTAAATCGGCAGATAACAGAAAGCTTGATCCTCCTTATTTTAAAGTTAATTGAGGCAGGCCTAGATCCCTATCTGGGAAGAATGATGGACTGCAGACATACAAAACACAGAGAAAGGCAGAAGTAAAAACAAAGCCTTTGGCAGCAATTGCACTAAGTTAAGTTTCACTTGATAACTGTCTCATATTAAGATTACTCATTTTATGACATGACCTGCTTTCTGTCACTGTACTCTGGCTTCCTGGGTAGTGTAACGAGCTGAAACTTCACCGATGTCACCGGACGTACTACAGTTCAGCATCAAGCATCATGTATGTTCCAGTGCTTCATAGGGATCTAGTTTCACTTGTCTCAGCCCTCTCTACCTCTGGTTCAATAAAACAGCACTTCAGCTTTTCGGAACTTTTAGTTTCAGTGTATTTCAAACTGACATCAGAGCAGCACCCCAACAAAAGCCAGACCTTTCCATCCTGTAACAGTCCAGCACGGTTGGTATCAATAACACAGGCACATCATACTAAAACCATCATACAGGCTGGAGTGATTCCATTAACTGAGCTGGCCTGCAACTGTGTATTGCATTCCTTGCTGGGGCTTTCTCCCTGTCAGCCTAAAACTACATCTGATTGCCAATGAACCCCTGCTACCCTCATCTAACATGACCTGTGTCCAGGACTGGAGTGAAAAGCCAGGGAGCTCTAACAGGCTCCCTTGTTTTCTTTCACCTAGGATGCAGTAAAGTCTTTCAGAGCAATTAAATTTGCTCTTTATTGCAAATATGTAGTGCTTAAGTCTGCTGCTAGTAACACCTGATTTTGTAGTTTACTAAACATATAAAAACTACTACAAAATACCAAAGATAGAGGTACCCCTTGAAGAAAAAATTTGGAAGCCTCAGTCTGATGTCCGAGCAGTTAAATAATATCAGGTTATATGCAAAGGCAAAAGGCAGGAATGCAACCCTCTCCACACAGGGACAAACTACAGCATAATCAGGGCTCCCCAACCTCCCCAGCACACACCCTGACTTCAACTTGCCACGTTGTTCTTCCCCACTACCTCACTTAAGGATCATGGCCAAAAAAGATTGTTCTGATACAGAAGATGCATTTAGTCCATGTTGTGAGGACACATTTTTATTGAAAGATGGTTCTGAAAAGATGTGACAGCCAAAACATTAAGCAACAACAAATGGGAGACAATTAAAAATGCTTGCTGTGATACACAAAACTCAGCAGGTTGGCATAAAATCATGAAGGTTTACCACAAAAGCTGAGAGTTGAGGCTAGCCTGAGCCCAGGCTCAGGCTTTAAATTTAAATTTAATTTATCCACTAGACTGCTTTCTGTCATGGCTTACACAAAATGCAGGGTTCTTCCAGGAGATGTATCACATCTCATCTAGAAAGCTGTAGACTAAATGGACAGGGAAAGACCCTACACACCCAATATCATTGACAGAACAAATGTAAAGCCTCCAAAAGGCCATTCTCAGCTGAAGTCAGCTCTTCTCCATTTGTTAGTGATGCTCCTAGTGCAGCACACTCCTCTCTGTGTCCTGTACATGTGTTTTCAATGTTGGTCTGCTCCCAGACATTTGTCACTGACTTCCAAACTCAGGGAGCCAGGGTGACTTCCGCATGACATGCATTGCTCACTGCCGATTTGATCAATGTTTAATAATTATCAGATGGGACACAATGTGCCTCATTTCACTGGACACATGCTTTTTTCCATTCCTTTCCCTGACTTATTTTAATAAGAGCCCTGGTTTTTCTGCCTCACTGTTGGGAAGACATCTGGCCAAACAGACAGCAGCTTAGTACAAAGAGATCCTGCTGGCTCACATGCTTTGGGGACCCCCTTCTCTGCAAACCAAAATGGTCACAAAAAAATATGCAAGTGAGACATCCCCCTGTTACCAGGCTTTGTAGTATTTGTTTTTATAGCATTGCATTCCAGTGACTGAAGTCTTTGTTCTCATGCAGGGGGTATACATCTGCAGATTCCTTTTGGGCTCCAAGAAGAGGTTTTGCTGAACGAAGAGCTGGGCTTTTGGGTTTTTGTTTGTTTGGGGGATTTTTGTTGTTGTTGTTGTTTTGTTCCATGGTTTTAATGGGAGAAAAAATATCTTTGCTCTTTGTAACCGCCTTACAAAATGCCTGACTCCTCAACTGTATTATGCTTCAGGAGCACATCTTTGAACACTGGAAAATGACATGCACACACATTTTTTTTCCTGAGTATTTCTTTTGGAAGTATTTGCCTCTGTGTTCTTTTCTTGGCTCTGGCTGCAGGATCATAGGTGGCCTCATAATATTTCTGCTAGCAAATCAATTTTGACAAAGATGCAACGTTTCCTTCATAACCCTGACAAGAAATGTACTGATAAGATAAAGAAATGCAGTTCAGGAAACGAAAATACATTAGTTTGGAGGGGTTTTCCCCAGGATAATTCACTGAAGAGAGATAACACCCCTTGAATTTCAGAAGGAAGACTGCAAGCCTAGTTTGCAGCCTTCAAATGATTGTTTTCTCAAAGCTAATGTTTTCAAAACAGCAGTAGACCTAATACCTATATTCAAATACTATATAATACCTAATACCTATACCTGAGCAAACTACATACATCTAATTCAAGCCTCCTGCCCTGGAAGGTGCCCCTGTCCATGGCAGGGAGGCAGAAACTAGATGATCTTTGAGTTCCCTTCCAACATGAACCATTCTGTGATTCAATGTGTAACTAGGAGTCAAATACTGAGAGATAATTAACCATGCAGAGTTGCAACAAGCTCCCAGTGGTGTCTATCTCACTAGCAAAAGTAGGTGATCCCACAAGGAATCAATCTCTAGGTTTAAATTTCTAAATGCTTTGAAAAACCTGTCTCTAAGTGCTTAAATTCAGGCACCCAAGTGTAAAATGGTAGGTGTTTAGTAACATGCATGATTAGAAATTATGGAAGTAAGTTTGTCTCATAGGAGAGAGAGGATTTTAAAATTCAGGCATGTGTGTGTTTTCATATATACATACACAGAAACACACATTTGTGTTCAAATATATGGAAAAATATGTGTGTGTATGTTTTTTACAGAGAAGCTTTGGTAATGACAAAACCCCAGCATATTATATTAGCACAGTCTAAGAAAAAGCAGGCAACAGCATCTTTGACAACAATAACTTTGTATAGGTTTGCGATTACTGGATCCAGCCAGCCACAAAATCCACAGTGAGATTTTTGTCTTCTCCTTTGTATTGTGTCACAGGTTATTAACCTACCTCTCATGAAAACAATTCCCATGATCCTTCATGAATGGTTTTGTTGCAGCGGGCAAAACTGATGATTTGATGGTTCCATATGCTGGCCTACTTCAGAAAGCAATTGCTGTTTATAATGGTCACAAATGGCAAAAATTGAGAGTGGTTCATGCCTTTTTAAATTATTGTTTTGAGATAAAACTGATGTCTTCTAGTTTAGAGTCTATTCTCACACCGTTAAAGCTACAATTTGAACTACACGTAAATAGACGCCCTATGCATTTCCTATCTAATGTGTAAAGGTCCACGCCTCCTCCCATTCCACAGTCTTTGCAAGCCCTGTCTCCACAGTGGCAATGGTCCTGCTCAGCCAAATAGTGCAGTGCTGGCTTGTGGGCAGGTGGATTGCAACAGCCTGCTTAACTTAATGATCAGATTTTTACAATGCCATTGGAAAAAATATTTAGCACAAACATGCTGTCATTTGTTCTGGAATTTGCTAGTTTTGCTTCTGGTTTTGTAATCAAATAGGGATAAATACCAGCTATGCTTGCTTTGAAAAAGTTTCTGGTTATTTATTAGGAAGCAATTAAAGCAGCTAAACTTGAAATCTAAGCAGTGGGTATGTACTTGCCTAACTTGTGCCAGTTTTCCTATGCCAGGTGGAAAATCATGAAGCATGGCAGCAACACACAGGCTGAAACAGCCACTCTATATTTCAAGTAAACACTGCAAGACACAGAGCTTCTTTCTTCAAAAGTTAATAAATAAATGGACCCAACTCAAACCACTCCATCTTCACAGGTTTCTGCAGTGTTCAGCATAATCTGATTGCCCTACTGCACAGCTGGCAGCTTGTGCAAATAACCTCTGGAGAGAAGAAAACACCTCAAAAGCCCAATCTGAGAATTTGTGCCTCACGATGCTGCACAACCCCTACCAGGGCCAGTGGTCCCAGTTCCTGTGATTTTATCCTGAACTTCACATTCAAGATTTCTAATTCACCTGGTGCCCTTTTCTTTCCAAGTGCAAGGTTGGGGCAATCCCTGGTATCAATACAGGCTGGGGCATGAACAGATCAAGAGCACCTGTGCCAAGAAGGACTTGGGAGTGCTGGTGTACAAAAAGCTGGACATGGGCTGCCAATGTGCTCTTGCAGCCCAGAAAGCCGAACACATCCTGGGCTGCATCAAAAGCAGCGCGGCCAGCAGTGGAGGGAGGCAATTCTGCCCCTCTGTTCTGCTCTGGAGAGACCCCCCCTGTGTACAGGTCTGGGGTCCCCAGCACAGGAAAGACACGGACCTGTTAAGAGTGGATCCAGATGAGGGACATGAAGAAGATCAGAGGGGCTGGAACACCTCTCCTATGAAGACAGGCTGAGAGAGTTGGGACTGTTCAACCTGGAGAAGAGAAGGCTTCGAAGGAACTTTACTGTGGCCTTTCAGTACTTGAAGGGGGCTGATAAGAAGAATGGAGACAAACTTTTTAGCAGGGCCTCTTGTGATAGGACAAGAGGAAATGGTTTTAAACCAAAAGATGGTAGGTTCAGATTAGATATAAGAATGAAGATTTTTACAATTAGTGTGGTGAAATACTGGAACAGGTTGCTCAGAGAGGTGGTAGATGTCCCATCCCTGGAAACATTCAAGGCCAGGGTGAACAGGGCTCTGAGCAAACGGATCTTGATGAAGATGTCCCTGCTCATTGAAGAGCAATAGGACTAGATGACTAACTTTAAAGGTTCCTTCAAACCCAAGCTGTTCTATGATTCTTGCAGCTATGTAATTATGTGGGACTTTCAGCTTGCATTCTAGGAGAACAGCAGATTCCTAGACTCCTAAAAAATAGAAGTGGTGAGGAGTTGTTCCTTAAGGCTTAAGAAAATAGAGACTCCACCATTTACAGGATTTTCATAATCCCACCTCTACAGAGCAAGTCTCAACACTGAGGGGGCAATGCTGGGGCTGGCACGGCTCACCCTGTCCCTCATCCCCTGAAGTGGAAGGGGTGCACTTTGTCCCAAAAGCCCAGGGTATTTCAGTAAACACGAGGGGTTTCCTTCTCTGGGACACCTTGGGAAAACCCAGCCCTTGATGATCTGCACACTGCAGCCTGAAGCTCTGCACACAGGGACCGTCAAGCAAATTCTCCTCCACACACCAGACTGAGTCTGTTGGAGGCAGCGGCCACTTCCCATAAATCAGAATCCCACATCTGACATAATAAAGAGCCTCAGAGGGCCAACACTATTATCTCTGGAAAGCTTTCAGCCTAAGAAATACTTTATTCTATGTAATGTACACAAACCCTTTCATTAAATGAGGGGAGAACCCTCATCATCATCTCTCACTTATTTATATAACCCAGCCAGCATTTTCTCTCTGGCTTTGTTCTTCTTTGCAGCAGTCCAGAGAATCACAATGAATTGTCAGAAATCCTAATTATACACTTCAACAACCACCACCATTTAATTATATACTATTACCAAACAATGTCCTACTGTGATTAAACACTAAATATTTTAATTGAAAGGATACAAAAAGCCCAACCACAACACAGGCTAAGCAAAGACTGCTGAGTATCTGAACTGTATGTTAGGCAAATATTATGAACAGAGCTGAAGAACCAGTATGGTAAATTTTATGAAAAATCACGGATTTGCAACAGCTTAAAGTCCAGCCATAACAATGTGGTAAGAATATCACACCAGCGGAGGGTCCAGCATCCCATAGGCTATTAGATTTAAAGACAAACTCAAACCAGAACAAACCTCGGGAAGTGCTGGTGCTTTTAAATAACTGTCTGGAATAAGAGAGATGCATCTGTCCTCAGTTACTGAAAATCAAGCAAGGGATCACTCAGTGCATGTCTCTGCAACTCAACCCAAAAATCTAATTAGGCTGTTCAAAAGATGAGAGAAAAACTGGAACAGTTAAAAGAAGATAGAAATTACGTATGAATTAAAGACCTGTTCAATGACAGGTAAAACAGCCATGATACATGACAGCAAAGCACCTCTCTCAAACTCTGTCTCAATAGAGAAGAATTTAGACTGACTTGCAAGAAGAAATATAGCCAGATCTATTGGGAGATCAAAGCCAGATCTTTCGTTTGGGAAACAGCTTCTTTAGACAACCTGAAGATATTCCGTTCAATGATTTAAGTAAAACCAGAGGTAACAAAGCTTTAGCACAGTCATAGAAGGGATCTGTCCTTGAGAATTGTGCCAGATGGCAAAGTAATGCCATTTTTGTCAAAGTCCAGGCCTTCCATTCTGAAATAAATATGCTTCATAATGAAACATAGATCCTAATTAAGATTCTATAATTTGATGACTAACGTACATGATTTTTAATCTTAATTCAATTTACATTCAACTGAAAGGATGAAAAAAGGTAACATACCTAAAGTGTACATTTTCCCTAACATTCTCTAATTTTGTAACACAGTGTTTAGATGTTAGTGACCCTAGTAATGGTGTTAACTGGTAGGCAGAAGAAGTGGTTAACTCCATACTTTTGGCTTTTAAGATACACTTCTTGAAGAGGGCAACATGATCTCCTCCAGGGCTGTGAGTGTGGTAGGTGCCAATAGCCATGGCAGTGACACCTGTGCTGCAGGGCCACTCACCAAGGACATGACGAAGTCATCCAGAGCACAGGTGCAAAAACGATGCTCTTCACAGGAAGCTTTCACTGTTGTTTTACCAGTTTCTGCAACTTTTACCATTAAGGGCAATGCTAAAAACATTGGATCACTGTTTATAGGACAAGAAACAATGGAAACTCCAGCTATGCACAACAAATCAACATTTCTGTATCCACTGATGTTGTCAGAAATGGTATTCCAGTTAACTACAGAGATTAAATTTTTTATGTGCCTTCACAAGTTAAATGGAAATATTTGGCAGCCATCTGTTCCATGTAAGTTTCTGTGCACACATGCACCCCTGACATGGCTGAGGCAGGTCATTCATTTAGGAGCAATGTAAAACACCATGTGTCACAGCAAAGTGTGCTTTTAAACTCTTGTAGCTCATACAAATCTAAACCAATTTTCACTCAGTAGTTAGAAGCACAATCAGCATGCCCTTCTCACCAGGATTTTTCATCTCATCTACTACCTAGTGGAGCAGAACAAAATAAGAGTTTCAACCATATTTGATAACATAAAAACTGTATGTACCTTTTTTTTGTTAGGGAAAAATACAGAGATATTTTTATGAGGTTTTCAGAAGGAAAAAATTGCCTGCTGACTATGAAAAAGTATACCCAACTTCATGCAGAAAATCAAACCTAGAGATGTATCTGGAACTACAAGTTTTGTTACATGTTCCAGGTGGAATGCTGCAATAAATCCTGGCATTAAAAGAATTGAAAAAAATTCATCAAGATTTGACACCTCAAATTAATGTATAGACCTTTATACACCCTTTTCTGGATTTAGTGGTAATGCTCCTATTTCCTTCGTTATGAACCACTCTAATATAAAAATTACCCTTTCTCCAACTGAAAAGTCTCTCTGAGGATATTATTTGGAATTTAAAAGACTAATGTGCATAAAAAAAGAAGAGGTGAAAGTGTTTCTATCCATGCTGGGTACTTAGCAGGTACATAGATCTCTTATTTAGAAGGTGACCCTCTTATTTAGAAGGTGACCCCAAAAATGGAGAGGACCACAAGGAAGAATGCAGTAGGACCTCAAAAAAAAGTGAGTTCAGAAAACAATAGGTATAAAGAAGCCTGCTCTACTCTTTCAGTTATGCAAATTGCCACTTCTGATTAGTCTTTTCCCTGTGATATCAACAATGCTTGGCTGGGATACCAATACTGAACTGAGAAGAAAGGATCCCCATAGGCACTGCACTGAACATAGCTCATGGTCACAAATCCACTGGCTGTAAATTCATTCCTAATCTCCTGAGGCTACATGTTCAGCTACAGGAGAGAAATTATGTCTAGGTATAAATGCTGCTCCTCTGGAAGTGTGCTGCCTTACTCCCCTCAGTTGAATTGAGACTTGGCATTAAATCACCTCCACAGGAGAGGAGCTGTCAGGTCCTGGATTTATTTTTCACCTCACCGGCCTTCTAAAACCACTTTCTAAAGGTAGAGTTTTTTCCACAGAAATATTGCAGGCTTGGTGGCAGACAAAATAAATCCTGTTTCTATCCTCCAACCTAACCAACCTCCCCCTCTGCCTCCTTTTCCAGAATCTTACATTTTCAAAGTGGAAGTTTTCCTCTGTGAAGCTGGATCTGTAGGTTAAGGAAGGATTGCGACCCAATGCAGCTCCCATCTTTCAGTCTTCTCACTCTGTTCTCCCCTTTTCCCCCCTCTCCTGTCTCCTTGTGTCCTGTAGCATCTCAGACTCCTGAGATCTCCCTAACCCTGGCTCATTCACACCTCACTAGCATCCAATTTCCTGCATAAAAGGAAGACTTAGGATGAATTCCTCAGTCAACCAGAACATTTTTTTCAAACACTTGTGTCAATGTGTAATGACTGTGCAGTGTAAGGAGCAAACAGCCCTGATAAATGGATTTTTTCCACTTCATACCATCACAATTTCTGGGATTTTTCCTTGCTTAATATTCACCCTTACCGAGAGAGGAAATTTTTGTTCCGTAAATTACTACAAGAAGTTTCCTGTACAGAGGTCAGAGTGTGGTTGGTGAATGTAATTTGTGTTTTCCCTCCTAAGAAAACAATAAGCAAATTTGCACTATCTTGACAAATGCTGGGAAACGATGAATTAAATCTGCTTGTTACTAGTGAGGAGAAGCCATGCAAAAGGACATCCAGGGCACCACCGTTGCAAAGATAAGGAATTAGCCAATAATTAGACAACAAACATATTACCTGCCTACATAGCACCTACCCCTCTGCCTTCTTTATGTCAACGCAATCACTGTGCTAAGTAGGTGAAAACTCTACTGCAATCATGAAAATACAGAAGCTGACAAATCCATTAAACATGAAAACATTTACTACACTTTCAACAGAAACAACAACAACAATAGTAATAATACCTGCAAAAATAATTATTTTCCTGAAACATATATTCCTTGCTATAATCCTTTTCTTGATAGCTTATGAAATCTTGGAAAACCAAGTCTTTGAAAAATACTTTTTAATGGAGCTTGGGAGTTTCAGCCTCTCTGTCTTCAGAGCAGTACAAGGGCAAGGCAGCTGCCGTGAGGTCAGGGATCCCACATCTGAGAACTAAGATCCCACATCTGCAAATGGAGGACTAAAAATCTCAGAATCATTTTGGTTGGAAAAGACCTACAAGTTCATTGAGTCCAGCCTTTGACCCATCTCCACTTTGTCAACTATACCACGGCACTGAGTGCCATATATAGGTGTTTCTTGAAGACTTCCAGGGATGGTGACTCCACCACCTCCCTTGGCAGTCCATTCCAATACTTGACAACCCTTTCAGTGAAGAAATTCCTCCTGATGTCCAGCCTGAACCTCCCCTGGCAGGGGACATAGCTTGAGGCCATGTTGTCTTGTCCAGTCACTGGTTGCCTGGGAGAACAGGCAAACCCCCAGCTGGCTACACCCTCCTTTCAGGTGGTTATAGAGAGTGATAAGGTCACCCTTGAGCCTGCTTTTCTCCAGGCTAAACAACTCCATCTCCCTCAGCCATGCCTCATAGGACTTACAAGTCTTTTAAGTCTGATTTAAAGTCTGACTTAGGTCAAGACTTAAGTACGACTTACTAGTCTTTAGTCTGGTAAGACTCAAATCTTACCATGCATTTCAAGCTCATTGCTACAAGCTTTATCAGGGGATTGAGGCTGACAGTGAAAGGCTTAAACAGAACAAAATAATTTTCTTAACCAGAAGACTAAATAAAAAACGTAGAACTTTTCACTATAAAATCTATGTGCTTTAAGGGAGAGAAAATCCCAGGGCATTTTAATTAAGAGGCAGGAAGCATAATATAAATCTATAGTTACAAGTGGGAATTTGTTAATTTTAATTCAGACAAAAAATTGTAAAGGAGACCTTGTGGGTTTTTTTCCCCCCTAGTTGACACATAAATATGTTATTAAAAGTTCCTGTGAAAGGTACAACCCTATGCAATAAAAACCCCAAAAATTAGCTTGTGCTTCAGTGATAGCAATTCCAAAGTAACTGAAAATTTGGAGGACAGCTATTCAGGCAAGAGGGAAGAAGGAAACTAAGTGAACTCAAAACAGTCAAGATGTCTAAACTCATTCTGAAAAATTATTCTGCCTGAAGTTAATGCCAAAGACTTTTGGACTGCAAACCTACATGTCTGCTTTAGAACTTTCTCACTGGTTTCCAATGTTCTTCTACACTTGTAACTTTATCACTCTTTTAACTTTTTTAAGAATGTTGAAATTCTTAAACAATGGCTGTAATAATCAGTCTCCTTGTTTCAATATGATATACCACAAAAAATACAAGGAAAATGGTCCCTTTCTGTAAAAGGTGGAAAGAACTTAGAAAGCTAATAGAATTGACTGTATTTGTGTCAAACCTGAATTTGCCTTTTCATTCTTGTTTTTTTGCCAAACACTAAGATTTATTGCTCCTTGAAGAAAAGAAAAAAAATACTGAAACAAATGTGGGGTCAATATTTGACTTCAGGGTCAATATATCTTGCCTTTTCACTCTCAAAGAGGTCAATATCTGCTGTTATTTATGCCATACTCTGCAGCTGCTCTTTTGAACTCCAGCAGAGAAATACATCACACCCTTGACCCACAGCCTTTCCAGCTAAGTGTGGAGACACTGTAATTTATTTCTTCAAAGCAAGTGTCAAATGTTTTTAGCACTAAACTGCACTAAACACTCTTGTTCCTTATCACAATTTCAGTTACACAAGTGCAACCTCTCTCTCTGGCTTCCACAGACTTACATGCAATTTACATCAGTGCAGGTGTCTCACTCAGCCAGGGAGATGGAAAATGTTTTTTATTCCATGTCAAGCTAAAAGCATAAAACAGAAGAGCAGGTGAAGCTGCCACACTGGCAGCTCAGTGGAAACTTTATATTAAAAAAATTAACACACAGCACTGTAACCTGCTTAAGGAAAATCCAATAAAATACAAAATAACTCTTCCTTGTGTCTTTGGAATCCACAGGCACTTAGTCCCTGCAGTGCTCTAAGGTTTATAACTAATAGGCTGAAAAATAATTTTCACGTATTAAGAGTAAAAATATTTTCTAAAAATTCTGTTTCTCGGCAATTTTATTTGACTGAGTACATTTATTTCTTGGCTAGTTCCTTGTATGGTAAGTTTCAGTCCAGTACAAATTTTTTCCATGGCTGAACTACATCCTCCTGAAAAGCAGAGCTGGAAATGTTGAAAACCATAAACTATAGCTAAAGGCACACATCACAAATAGGATCATGAAAAGCAGAGTTCTCAGTGTGAGCAGAACCTTCTTTTTCAATGTGTAGTTTGTTTGTTAAGCACACTTCATACCTCCTCATACTCTGAATCTTACTCCAGCCTCCAAAAGGAAGAAATGTTTGAACACATAAGCTGTAGCCTTTTCATGTAAGGGACTGAGTTTTCACTGCTTTTCATGTTCTTCTTGTTCCATGCTTCTTTCCACAAGAAAAGATGGCATCTTGTTTGCTCATTTGAACAATGCACCACTCTATTTAAATAGCTTAGACAAGACTTTCTTTAACACTGTGAAAACTAAGAGTTTAAAAAATATTTTTAAGGAGAATTAAGGTATTCAGTTTTTTCATATCCTACTATATGAATACTATTTTTTACTGGTGAGATAAATATCTGTAAATTTGTAGATGAACTGTGTTGCACAGTTTTGCACATGACCCTAAAATAGATTAAACTGCTTGATAAATGTCCTGGTAGTTCTTGTGCCAAAAGATGAGAGAGGATATGCCCAGCAAAAAGTATTACACCCCTGTAGAAATTGGGAAGCATAATTTGTTATGCAGGATCTTCTTTTTTCCACTTCTTGTTTTGCTGAGTGCTTTGTCAAAGAAATTTAAATCCACTTACAGAAATTTCCTCTAAGTGTTCTGCCAAGGTGCATGAGCAAACTCAGGTCAAAATTTTACTGTACATGGACAGAAGCCAGAGGACAGAAGAGCACTTAATTTTTAATCATTATTTCATTAGTTAGTAAACTGCTTAGCTGCTCCATAGTATTTTGGATTGTCTGAAAATGGCATAGAGCTTTGTGTGAAATCCTTCTTTGGCCTCTCTCAGCCGCAGACACAAACCTTATAGGTTTCCCAAGGGAACACAAAACTTAGTGCATAACTAAACATAATGATGAGTTCAGGGCAGCCATTTAAGCAAGCTGAGTCACAGGATAAACTGGGACCACATACAAGAAAGTGAATATCAGGGTATCCAAGAGTATGGTGGAAACAAAATCACAAACCCTGTGTGCTGTGAGTGGAGAGCAGTGGCTCCAAAAAACATAACGAGTGAGATGACAATGAAGGCTACCAAAGCATTACCACCATGATGTTAGGGACAAAAAGGCAGAGCCAGCTTCTTGGCTTGCTGCAGTGAGCTGGCAGCTGGTCCAGCCTTGAGCACTGTAGCACTGATGAGAACTCAGCTCAACACAGGGACTAGAAAAGCCCAACTCGCTGCTGTGGCTTCCAGCCTTCTTATGCTGGAGACAGTACTTGGAGGCTGGACAACCTTGGACCAGCTCTACAGCTCAGGGCCAGGCCAGTCATTCAAAGACCAAGAGAAAAGGTCTCCTGGAGCTGGTGACCAAGAGTAGCTCCTGATGGAGTCAGGAGTTTTGAGGGCCACTGGCTCCAAGGTAGCACATACAGGAGCGAGCTGCTATTGAGCTAATGACCCTAATGTCCCTAGTGGGGAGGCTGCAAGTCACACCAGGTGTTTCCACCACTATGAGTCTTACCAGGAGTCCGGGGTTTACAGTGACAGGCTTAAATTGAGCCAAATGCTTTTCATACTTGGAAGAAAACAGTAATTAAAAGAAAGCCAGAAGACTTGGCCGCAAACTCGGGTGCTTTAATGGAGCACTGTCACTAAAGGGCACTTTTATGAAGAGGTAGGAGTAACATACACTCCTGGCTACAAGTTGGAGGTAGAGACTCTTCTTGGAAAAAAAGCAAAAATTGAAGCAGTGGGGGTGATTACAAGTGGAACAAATTACCATCACAGGGGATTCCCTGTACTTTAATGCCTTTAGATCAAGCCCGACTCCTCATTTAAAAGATATGCTTTAGCCAAAAACAAAGTCATTGGACTTTGTACAGGAATAACTAGATAGAATTGCACAGCCTATCACACACAAGAGGTCAGAGCAGTTAAGTGCTTTGGCTCTAATCCCTACATGTGGAAATACGTGTGTCTCTGCTCTGGCCTGCTGCACAGAAAATATATGTCTCATGGGGAAGTTCACAGTGATGACAAGATGCCTCACTACCCCTAGGGGAATGTGTCTTTCAGATCCAGCTGAGCTCAGAACTAAAACAGGGAGTGGGCAGATAACCCTCCCAGATGTTTCATGGCACTGGATGGAGACAGCAGATGATAAGGTTCAGTGTATGCTGGAACACAAGAGGGTTTGGTTTTTTTCTTTTACAGCAGGTAATAAGTCTGTTCAAGAAACAAAATAAAGTGAATCCAAAGGAATAAAGGCTGGAGGTTAATTAAAAGCCTACTTCTATTAATACAGGGGGAGAAACTGCTCAGGGATAGTTCATTATGTTGAATCATGGCCCTCTAATACTGCCAGAAATTGCTAAGAGCTTTGGTGAGTTATCTTTGACCCGGTTTGTTAAACAAAACTGCTGTGTTGTTGCTTTTCCCAAGAGTGGGGACAGATATCCACCTTGGGAGGCAACAACCAAGTCAAGTATATGTCTCTTATGTAGGGGTGAAAGGTCACATTTCTCATCTTGACCCCCTTTTTTTTTTTTAAAAGCTGGTTCTTCCAGTCTGCAGGACTTTCTTCAGAGCTGTCAGCCAAATTCTGGAGGAAAACTCTTTTTGCCAAAGTGCAACTTTTTCCTTGAAAAATATAGCGAGTATGGAAAAGTACGAGGGAAGAACAATATTTCGGTCAATTAATACAGCTTGGGAAAACATAATCATACTAAATTTTTACTATTTTTACTAGTATGATTTACTATTTAAATCAATGAAAATTTGCTGGTAATGCTAGTGACTACTAAAAAAATCACAATATGGAAAGTAAGGATTTAGGATCAAGATATGAAACAGAAGCATTATCTAGAAAACCTAAAAGGGCTAATTTGGACAGGCTCGTAGAAGCTGTTTACTGAAGTACTACTTAAGATAAAGTTCACTTGACATTCACAGAAAATTTCTGAGATCCAGCTGGTCCCTGCAGTCCCTATCCTGAGCATCGTTTCTGTTGTATTTGCACCCTTACTTCTATAAATAAATTAAATACTGCATTTTGGGACAATTCAGCTGCAACCAAAAAAGGATAATGAATTATATAATAAATCAAACACTGGAAGATTGCTAGAAGTACTGGACAGCCATGCATGAAAGCTTAAGCATTAAAACCAGCTTTCTTGCAAACTTGCCTTTATCCAAATCTGCTGGGAAGGTTCCTGGAATTTGCAAGAGAACAGAGACAGAAATGGTGGGGTTTTGTCAGCTTTTCATGGCATAACGGGTAATCAACACATCAGCCTTTTACAGCCAAGAAAGCTGCCTCCCTCTGAGCTGTAACTTGAATCATTCCCCATGTTAGTCACAGCTGGGGGCGGCTTGTGCTCTGCTTCCAGCCACTTCCAGACTGCTGCGCTGGGGGAAGTGGTAAGGGCGCTTTTGGGAATCTGCAGCGTGGCAGGGACCCCGTCATGGAAGGGGGACAGTCACTGCAGAGAACGTGTGGCCACCTTTACTTCAGGGCACTGCTTGAGGGATGTTCACACTCACGCTCAGTTTTTCTGCAGCCTGTAGGTGTGTTACTCTTTTAGCACCTTTTTCCAGCAGGCAGCAAACTGTGGAAGGCTGAGCACCCAGATATCCTATATTATCCAGTCTGACACTTATTAACCACTTATGCCACTGTAATACCGAGGGTGCTTCTTAAATGAACACTGTTGCATTTCAACAAGGATGCTTAATGTGTTGCAAAAAGGAAGACTGAGGGCCTGTGTCTTCTTAATTCATCTGAACAGTGCCTGGCAATCTTACAAAGTGAAAAAAACCCCATTGCCTCAAATTTTCATTAAGGCTCAGTGTTTAGATTCAGTGTCAGTTCTCATTGACTCATCCCATCTTCAACGTAAGTTGCAGACTAATCTGTTTTACTTTCTTACACCAGTGAGGCCAAATTACCTTTGTACGTGCTCTGTTGGAGCCTCACAGAGTTAATGTCATCACACAGATAAAACTCAGCCCAAAATCTGGTGTGCTGACTGATGTCCGTTCCCTGGTTTTCCACCCTTTATCAAAAGAAAGAGAACAGCCCATCCTTCAGCTTTGTGTGAAAACTAGCAAAGACACAAGTTCCAAAATTTATATTTACTTAGCTTGAGACTCTATTGAATGTACATTTATTTTAACAGATTGAATTTTCTTAGCAGCTATTACAGACTGAAACTCAGCTCTAAAAGATTACTACCATGAATTAAGACAATTTTCTCTAGTGGAAATCCACCTCATAAATCAGGTCTGGTATTCATATGGCAGCACAGATGCACCAACTCAACTTGCAGCTGTAGGCACTCAGAAAGCAGCAGAATTTGTCCCTAAATCTGCAATTGTTTGATGAAAAAATGAACATATTTTGACTTTCAAGTGAACAGATCATTGGAAGATGTTTTCTAATACAGAATTTCAGGATATCTAGTATAAAACACCACTGCTCATGAAAACGAGCAGACAGTGGAAATTAAAGGGTTTTCCTAGTTCTGCCTGCATTGCAATTTTTCAGATATATGTTCTTCTGCCTCCAACATGCTGGTCAGCAGGACAAGCATTTCTTCAGTATTGACACACCATTCGGCCCTACATCGAATATGGAAAAGGGTTGGTTTTGCCCCACAGGAATGTAAAGCACTTCCAGGTCCAGGGGAGTTACTAAATAAACAGCCTACATTTCAAAATTACCTGGGAATTCCTGCTGAAATTGGGGCCATTCATCAAAGAGACAGTTTAACATTAAATACCTGGGTAGAAGGTTAACTGAAGTCGCTGGTGGTTCACTCTTCTGAAATCTGGTCTATTATTACTATATAGTCAAGGTCCCTGTTTTGAAGACTCTAGACTAATCCCACTTATTTACTTATTTTTGTCATTCAAAAAGTGGCTGAGATCTTGATTTTGACTTACCAGACAGAATGAGACCAAAAGCTCTAAAAAAAGAAGCTTGTCCAAAATTTATATTTGGGATGAACATAGAACTCACAAGAAAAAAAATTCTGTGATTCAGTGACCACAGAAAACAGAAGATTTTTCCCTGTAATTATGACATTTTTTCCCAACAGAAAATTCTTTATTCACAATAATTTCTCCTCAGATTTAAATTTTTAGCATAATCCAATTTTCAGCCCTAAAATATGCCACATAGGCCATTCTGTTAAGCTAGATGGTGAAATTTTTACTGTACTATTTTGTATTTACATCTTTGCTCTCAAATACAGACTGCCAGTCATGCTGTCCACCTTAAATAGCACAGAAACAAAATTTGACTCCCATCAGGTAGTAGTTTGAAATATATGGTCCCTCCAGTGCAGAGATACACTGAGCAGAGTCCTAATTGCAGGTTTTCCACAGAATTTGCTGCTTTCCTGAGCAAGTTTTTTTATTTCTGAACCAAATTTTCAACTCTTATATCAATGTGAATCCAGGATAATTTCAGTGTAGTAACTCTAGATCTAAATGCGTACAAGTGAAAACAGAACAGCACTAGAATATAATACTGCAATTAAAATGTTACTTGTTGAAACAGATTGTAGAAGCCATGTCCAAAATCTTTGGTTTTGTTGCTTTAATATATTTTGTGGGATATTCAAAAGCACTTCAAAAAAGGGGTCATCAATTCAGAACAAGAACTGTATTAAAAATCAGCTTGTATCTTCACAGGACCCAATATCCCAATCTTTCTGTAGCCCTTCCTGGTTCCCTGTCAGGGCAGTGCTTCCAGGAACACCCTCAAAAACTCTGAAAACATGCAATATAAAGCCTGGGCTGTGGGGAATAATATCATTAGGAGAAATTGATGCAAAATAGAGTCATTTTGCAAATTTACCATGCTCAATTGGGATACCTCCTGTACATAAAATTCCTGCTTTATGAAAGTGGTATATGAGGAAAATCTAAAAGCTCATTTAACAGTTTCAGGAAGTGATCTGCATTCAGACCATCTCATAATTAATACTACATCATTTACCCAAGTCAGGTTGAAGAATAATGTGATTATGGCTCACATGCCTCCATCCTGACTTAGCTTCCCTGCTACTCCGGTCCCAGGCCTCTCTTCTAATTCAGCTAGTCAGCTTGGTAGATACCATACACTTATGAACCAGACTGGGATAAATTAGCCCTTTGAAACCAATTTGAATTTTAGCCAGATGAGGTAAAAACTGTGTGACTTGTGTTGTGCAATAACTCACTGCTCAGTTATCTCCAGTCTCCTCCACACTTTCCTATCTCCCCCCTCACAAACACCCTGAGAACTTTGCAGGTCTCTGACGCTTTACCTGCCGTGCCTATCACACTCTGAAGCTCCCGTGCATGAACATGTACACAGCTAGATATTACACAGTTCCTGTTGGTATCCCACCTCCTCAGCAATTCCAGCTGTCCCTGTGAAAGCTTGTGGGATGTGAGGTTAAAATTTGGAGAAAGCCTTCCTTTAGGCACCTACAACAAACTGTTAATTTTCCATGATGTTTCAAAGGGGTGCATATCAACGATTCATTCCTTGCTGGTTTACAAATACATCTCAGATTAGTAACTCAGGCTGAAGCTGTCATTTAGTCATATAGGTTCTTTCTTTAGAAGTTTCTACAGTTAGCTTTCACCACACTTTTACTACTGAACTTTTGGACCCTAGGTTGGCCACCCCTAGACTCAGTGATTAAAATCCCTTTGCCACTGGATTCCTTACATGTTTTTCTGACCTCTTCCAGAGGAGCTCCAAGGCAGCTGCTACTTCTGTTTCCCCCAAGTGACTCCCTCATATTTCCTGCATCCATCGGCTATGTCCTGCTGCCCCATCTCCACAACACACACATGGGTCTGTCAGTAACTCCAGATGTCCTGTGGAGTCATCCTCCTCTAATGTCTTCTCACACCCTGGCCTTCCCCTCCCTCTTTTCACTTGTAAAACTTCTGATGCACAAGGGAACCTCTCCATCTCTCAACAGCCAAGCAGCACCTGGTCCTTGTGCAAAGAGCCCCAAACCTGCTCCATCACATTCTTCTCCCTCTGACTCCCCTGCAGAAGTCCCTGGTGGCCCCAAGATTCAGTGGCACATGAGTCTGCCACCTGGTTGCCTTCTGGGTCAGTTCACTGTCCTTAACCTGGAAGCAATTCTGGACAGGGACTGTACTGAGTAAGTTACTGTTTGAATGGTGTGACCTAAAGTGTATTATAAATGACTTGGGGAGTACAGTACTTATAGCCGCTTCGTCTGAAGTCTGGCACTGAGGGCTTTTGAAACACTCCAAAACAAAGTTTGCTAAAAACCCACCCCTCTAAACTTCCTCCTCTCTCAATCCCTGAAAAAGCAGGAGATACAGTTAATCCACCCATTTTCATGGCAATACCGGTTCAACAAAGGCTCAGAGGAGTATCTGCCTTCCCCACATACCATCGTGTCATGTAAGGAGGCTGTGACAGAAACAGATGTTCACTGTATATCAAAAGGAGGTTACCACCATGCTGATACACTTGTTATCTGAAGGCTGCAGTTGTCAGAAGTTTTGTACAGACTGAAAGCCCACCTGGCTATTGAATGAGGACACATCAAAGAGGCACCAAACCAGAAACAGCCTGACTTGAAACCCGTATTCAGCACCACATTCTTGCAAATGGCAATATAATCTCCAAAAAGGTGCATGAGGATATGGAGAATATGTTTGTTCAGCATAAAATATCTGGCAATTGTGGTGGGTTCACCAGTCTGTGGGTCATGGCTGAAAACCCCACCAGAGGATACAAACTTTGGAAAATACAGAGGAGTCAGAACTACAAAGCAGCTCAATTGTGAGGTAATTGGTTTTGCTCATCAAGTACTGTCTTCTTTTAAAATATTGCCAACTAAATATAAAAGGCAAGAGCCCAGTCACATAGGAGGGATAGGTGACTGTGTTTCAGCAAGCAGGGAAGGCAGTGTGGGTAACCACCAGAGCCTGACAGTAGGAAACCCTGTAACTGAGGAGAGAGTAAATGAGGAGAGAGTAAATGCAATAGCTAAGTCTGTAAGCAAAATTAGAGACGTGGTATAACTGTGTCTGGTGATGGTACTGGAATAGTTTATGCTGTTTCTGCATCCACTCATTGAGCAACTGAAATGCAAAAATGAATTGGACAGTACAGATGAAAGGATGATAAAAAAATTTCTTTAAAATGAGGGGTTAAAGAAAACATAATTTTACTGAGTTTATCAAAGATGAGGCTAAGCTGACTTACTCATTTTGTTTTGCTCATAAATGAACCCCCTTCTGACAATACATGGCTTTCAAATAGACAAAGACATGATAAAAGCCAATGTGGTAGACAGTGAAGTTAAACTTCTGGAAAGTATTCCAATTAGACACAAGCTGATAATTCTTATAAGAGATGATGATTAACAATAGGAAACAGCAAAGAAGAGAAACGGGATTTTCTGCTGCATGAAATGTTAAAATTAAGGCTGGGTGTCTTAATAAAATATGCCTTAGCTACAGGAAAAAAAAAAATATGGGCATTGTTCAGCAATTCTTCTCTCTTGTATTTTATAAAAGGTCAGGCTTCATGATCATAATGGTGCCCTCTAACTGTAAAGTTATGAGCCTATGCATTTTTAAAGCATTCTACGCTCTTGAAAACCATTAATTGCACCAAACTATATGACTATAAAAAGGAGTTTTGATGGACAGGCTGAAGAGGGTATCTCACAACAGCCAGTAACCAGCTGCCTGTGCTTATGGAAACCAATTGAACAGCAAGGAGCAAACATGTAGCTGCCCCATGGATAATTTTCTGAGTACACAGAGGCTGCCCGAGCCATGCTGGGATCTTCCTCGGGTAGAAGATCAGAAAGGAAAATATTACTAATATGTCATGCTTATTCCCTTAATGCATTTGAAGAGATGTTTATCTGTTTATCAGTTTTCCTGGTGCACCAGGAAAGTCACCCCAGTCACCTCTTTCCTGCTTCTAGTACCTGTGCTTCACCTGGGACTTGTGTTTGGGAAGCCAGGTGTGTCAGGCCAGTCACATACAAACTGTGCCCGAAGACCTGGCTCTTTCCACCCTCAGACAAGGGGTGAGCTCCCACACAGGCATGCGCACCACCAGGGTGCACCTTCAGCTAGGGAGCTCATGTCACAGGAGGAACAAGTGCATTTGTGTTGGGAAACCTGGGACACAGCAGAAACTGAAGAGGCACCAGACACATATGGCAACTGATGAGCCCCAGTATGCTTTGGTGATTTCATTTCTCTCCCTCTCTGGCCCCTCAAGGAAGGGTGGGGAGAAACTTTTCTTCTTCTTTTGCTGTTTCAGGAAAAAAACAGGTATTGTGAGGCATAAGGGTGAGCCATTTAAGAGGAAACTCCAAAACAACATACAGAAAAACTGCTTTTAAAAAAAAATCCATCCATCCCCACAACCATTCCAACATGTTTCAAAGAAGTCACTGTGGATTAATGATGTCTGCAACCACTTTTCTTACTAAATAGTTCACTCTCTCCTTGAACACTGAAACAGCTTTCATCTCACCTTTCAGCTTGCTGTGAACTCTTGTAGTTAAGGAAAGAATATTGACATGGTCTTTGGCTTTTTAAATAATGCCAAGAGATGCAGTTTCTTTATATCACTCCACTTGTGCACTATTAGCAAAACTCCAAACCTCCCTGAGAAGGAATGGATAACCTGACTGGGGAGACTGACAGATTTCCTTTGATGCCTCTCAAATGCACCATCCTACTGCTCGTGCATCACTGCTGATAACGTGAAACACAGGGCTGGGAGCCCCAAGTTAACACTGAGCCTGTCCCTGCACTCCCAGCACCACAGCATTACTGCACCTGTCCCACTGATTATGGGCACATCAGCTTAGCACCTTCATTTTGTGTCCTCCTGTCTGGTATGATGAAATACATCCTTCAACACTTACCCAAACATTAAAATAAAAAAAAAAAAAAAAAAAAAAAAAAAAAAAGACTTATCCATATGCAAGTTTTGAGGAAGCTTTTAGAAAGGCACTGGCAAAATGTAAAACAGATTTTGAAATTATACAACATTCCTAATCCTGAAAAGTGAGGTGTCACTTTTGTCTTCAGATTTAAACTCAGAGAAGGCTTTGCCTACAGTTATCCCACTAGCTCTGACAAGAACTGGTTTAAAACAGCATTACCTTCATTAGATACAATTGAGTTCCTCCTCTGAATAAAAAAAAAAAAAAGGTTTAATGATCTTCAAATATCAGGCTTTCTGTGGACCATAAGCCAAAATCTACTTGACTTTCCCCCTCAGCCTCCCTGTCTTGAAAAGCAAACTTCACATCTGCTTGTTATCAGTAGTTATCTCACAGCATGCCTCTGAATCATTTAGAAAACTCAAAGCACATGTTTATTCCTGCTGAGGAACCAGTCATTATGATGCTATTTACAGGCCCTTGGTGACCCATGCTCACTACATGGTGTACAAAACTGCCAAAGATTTTTTCTCAGGGGTTCTCACTGCTGCTAGGTTTAATTACTTACCATCAGCTTTCAGCCAGGAGGCTGCACTCCCTCCTTTCAAGCTGCATTGAGGCATGCTTGTGTGAGGACATGTGGGAAAGCTAAGATAAATCAATTAGACATATGAAGCATGTCGCATGTGACTTAAAGCACGTTAAATCCTCATGTGGTTACTCTTATTCAGAAGAATAAAAAGGCTTTCGCTTTCCTGTGCAGACAACTTCAAAGCTGCACCATTTTACAATTGTAGTGTGTTGTTAAAAGCAATGAGGGGCTAGGAAAAGATGTCAACAGTCTTGGGCAAATGTATTTAGATCTGAAAATGAAAACACTGATTGCTCAGTAATGTGGAAGGGTGATATGTCCTTCTGAGACCAAATGTGCTTCTCCCAAGACATTGTGCATGCAAACCCCTCCAGAGCCTTTCTGCTTAGACAGCCAGGAAAACCTTACAATTGTCTTAGCACAAGGATGAATAATTGTGTCACTACAAGATACTCAAAATGAGCCTACTTTTTTTGTGGGACATGAAGGTTCATGCAAGTCTGCACTTCCCCTGACTGTACAGAGTCAGCAGTTTTGCTCAGTATTTTCAATATTCAAGAAAACCATTTAAAGGTTTGATCCCACTGCTAGTGTCTAGTTTGCAAGTGCTCCTTACTAAATCAAAGGGAAAATTCACAACATCAAACTCAGACCTTTGGCACTCCAGAACAAAAGGCTAAGAATATTGGTTCCTCCTTGTGCAAAGTGCAGAAATCTCTTCATACAATTCTTCTTAACCCTCTTGAAAATCTGTGCAGGGCTATCCCCACATGTCATTTTTCATGATTTTGAATCAAAACAGAGCCCTATGTTTTTTGCTTTTCATTGAGTAATTTCAGCAGTGAGCCATATTTTTTTTTTTTGCCCAGAAGTGTTTCAACAAGTAAAAAAAGTTCTTTCTAAAGCCTTAGCAGCATTTCAAGAAACAGGAGAATCCCAAAACCACTTCCTCATCTCATTTTGCTAGAGAATCTTTTGAAAAGGTAACAATATCAGACAGGGATGTTTCACCTTTCACTGCTTTCAGAGAATGTCTTCTTCACAGAGAAGTGACCTACAATGCCAAGCTCCAAGTGTTATATGTGAGAACCCATCTGAGGCTACTTGCTGTAGCATATCTGTGTGATGTACCATGTACAGACAGAGCCATCTACTATAAATTCTGTGCAGAAGTTGTGAGGTGTCTGTCATCTTCTTAATTAAAATAAACCCAAAAACAATAATAAAAAAACCCAACCCCAAACAAAAATACTTCAGCAGACCAAGAACAGCTGAATGTCTCCAGTATTTCCATTCCTGCATGTGGGTTAAGTATCTGCAGCTGACAACTTCAACCACACGTTCTGCAGGCTGCCTTGTTCCTCGCTGTTGGGGGGATGTTTATATACCCACTCACATGCGTTGTGTTCTTTAATAACATAATACACAGAACTGGGAAAATTTAAAGAGAAAGCACTTGGCTACACCTAGGTCCAAACCAAAGCTATGTCTAACATAACTATGCCTCAATTCCTTGTGTTCCTGTCACCAAACTAGCATAAAATTTGACTACACTTACAATTTCTGACTTTATCTTGAGAAAACCATGGAAACTTGGGGTTGGATAAAAAAAAAAAAGCTTCAACTGCAGTGCAATGTGACACTGCAAAAAAAAAAATCTAGAGGCAGCAAGTGTATACAAAATATCTATTCTGTCCTGTAAATAGATATTAAAAGCTTAGTTAATATTCCTCAGTGGTTTGACAGAATAGACTTTGAAGAAATCAAATTAGAAACGAAAAATACGTATGCCATTTATTTTGCACATGCTAGTGCCATAGGTACGGTTCAGTAAGTGTGAGGAGCCTGCTACATTACTCACAGGCGAAACGTGTATTTCAAATCTGCCTTCATTTAAGCAGTGCAGTTCAGTTTCCTCTATTTCTCCAGTTTCTGGCTCACATTTGGACTCTTTTTGCTGAAGCGTAGCTTGAGTTGGGATTCAACTCCAGATGTGTACATCACTGATACACAGGAGGGAAAGACAGCGATGCACTGGAAAGGCTTGTTTCTGCTGCTGTTAAAGGCTGCCATTCTCTTCTCATGCAAGAAGCTCATGATTTTGAGGGGACACTAACCTCCTGGTTAGGTCCCCACACATTATTTGCTTTGCTGAAGGCTTTAGAACCTTTTGTTCAGGCCCAGGTCCTGGCGTAGTTAGCCAAAGCTTTCCACTTCCATTCCATCTTTCTTCAAGATGTAATTACTGCAATGCACTCTGGCTTGGAGCTACCCTTGAAGATCAGTCAGAGGCAACAGCTGCCACACACTGTGGCTTCCCACTTGCTAGGAATTGCTCACCACAGGCGACATGTCACAACAACTCTTTCAACACACTGTACAGATTTGCATTTCTCATGTTCGAAGTTGCATTCATCAAGATTAGCAGAGACATGGGGAAGCTGGCACCACTGTGCTGGCTTGCTTGGGCTGGAAAACCAAGGGCTTGGCTCACACAAAGATTAGGCACTTTTGGGTCTAGTGTATTTCCAAGCCTTTTAAAGATGGATCTCACTGCTTTTGTCTTGTCCTTTGCTGGTTCTTTACTCCAGGATCATGGTGTCGCCTCCAGCACTGACTTCATCAGCAGGCTCCTCTGGTGCCCCTCTGCCTTCCCCCATGTCCCTTGCAGCATCCCTGCCACACAAGGATGAAATACAAGCTAATGCCCCTGCAGAGCTGGCTATCTGTGCTGTGCTCTGCTTGCTGCTGTGTCTCGTTGGACTGGGCAGGAGCCAGCAATCTGTAACTCAGCCTGTGTGTACGGTGCTCACCTTGGGAAACTGGGATACAACTCAGAGGAGGCACGGGGCTGAGCAGTGTTTCAGGTATTCAGTTACCCCCTCAAAAGGTGGGATGTGGTTATCTGTAAGGTTTTGTGCCAGAACCAGAGAGCCAAACCTGAGCCACAGCTTCTCAGGGCTGTACTCTAACCTCTAGTTCACCTAACTGCAGGTCCTAATAGTAAACACCACAATGGAAAGTCTGGTATAGCTACGCAGGGATAGGGTCATGCAGACTACAAACCAACCTCTTTTGCATAAGAATGCAACCATAACTGTTTGAATTTAGCTAGCCCTTATTTTGCTCTGGATGCAGCCTGTTTATACTGCTTAATTGTAGTCATTCCTGTGGCTTTGTTTGTTTGTTTACAACAGTACTCCAAAGTTTGGGAAAATGTTGCCAAAGTTTTAAATAGCAAACATGGCAGTCATTCTTTAACCTAATGTTTATAGTTTATAGGAGGGCTTCAACATGCATTATAATATTGCAAAACCCCAGCATGTCTTTGCATAGTTTGTCAGTATAAATCTGGGGACAATTTATGCAGTGCTGAGAAACAGCTACTTTTCGTACAGCTGTAAATTTTTGCAGACACACAAGATAAATCACCTACTCAAAGATGATGGAAACACTACCAAGAGTTTCAAACAAGTTCACAATTAATTAATATCTACCATCATCAAAAACCTGTAAAAGCAATTCTGAAAAAAAAAAAAAAAAAAGGATGTGGTACCACCCTCCTGTTGTCCCCACATAGTATTTGCATCAGTGAAGGATTTACAGCAGCATTGCTTAGTTCCTCTTTTTTCCCCGACGCAAATGGGTTTTCTGAAGATTTCCCGAGCTAAGTCATATGCTGTATTTCTCATGCTTTAGTATATATATTCCAAAAGTGTCCCTTTTCCCAGGATTTGTCAGTCTTACCAATACATCAAGCTAAAGAAACTCAACCTTCTCGTAGTCTGGTTGGAGCAAGACCTGTTCACCTGAAGAAGCAAAGATCTGGCATCTAATTTAGCAAGAATCAATGGGACAGTTTAGGAACAGGGAGTTTGAGGAGCCCTATGATAGTTAGGACCTCCAGTCCAGCAGAATTTGAAGAGGGTATTTTGCTTCTACATTCACTAGGTACATACACCTGAAAATTTTGCTTCTAATGCACGGCCTTAAAACCTACAATTCTCGTACCACGAGACTGGAACAGTTCTTGAAGTGGGACATCTTTCTTCTATCAGCAGGTAAGTGCTCTGAGACATACCAAACCACATAACCTCCTTGTGGATTGTTTCAGGTGAGATGCTCTCTCCATACCCTTTGATCTCCTCTGGCCTAAATTCTATATTGACACTGTGCAGACAGCTTTTTGCTGTGACACTGATCTGTTAATGTGATATTAACTTACTGTGCACAGTATATTTTCTACAAGGCATGAACATTGAATCCATCTGTTCTCTGTTGCTTGAACCTGGAATTTTAACTCAGAATTGCACAGGGTTTTGCCTTGCCTCCTTTTGCCCTTTATTTTGTGGAACCTCAGTGTGTTGAGATCTGCAACTTCATGTTCTCCCTCAGTATCGACGATTTCACTGGCTTGTGGTGAAATATCCATCTTACACTTTCTTTCCTCTCTGTTCACATCTGGAGCGAGGCATGATGTCATCAGTATAGTATGTCATCTGTCTCATCTCCCCTGGTAAAAATGAGAAAATTTGCTTGATTTTCAAGCATTCATTCAAGAGTCTGAATGCAACATGAAGCTGCTCAGAGTGTCCTACCCACTCTGGCTGGTCTGATTAACCTGCACCATCACACAGCTCTCTGGGAGGATTTTAACAGCCATTGCCTTGTTCTCAGAAATAAAATAACTCATCTCATTCACAAATTCTTATTCCTCTCTGCCCTTCCCCTAGCCTCAAATCCCATTTCTGTTCCTTTAAAGGTGAATTATTTTTTTGCTTCCCTTTCATTCCAGCAGAAAGATGGCCCCTTTTCTGTTTCAATGGGACCCAGGCCTTCCTGCCGCAGCTGCTCCCTCCTGGCCAGCGGCCGACTGCCTCATCCGAGCTCAATCTTAATGTAGTTTATTTTTCTCTGTCTTAGTTGTTTCATTCTTTGCCTTTTCTTCGGGTTGGACCTCACTTAATCAATCTCAGTCTTAGCCCTTTTGCCTTTCAATTCAGCCTTTTTTGCTCTGCTGGGTTTGGGGTAAAGGAAACAAGGCTTCCTTAGAGTGATTTGCTTACTCTCTTTTTTCCTGATTTCCTTACCCTTCTCTTCCTCTGCCAGGGAGGTCAGGAGAGCTCTGACCTTGGGTAACAGTGCAAACTGGAACATTTGTGATTGCAAGAGAAACAATTCTTTAATTAATTAAACAATCCAGAAGTTGCAGAAGGAAGCCAGCAGGGCTCTCCTGCCTGCTGGGACCTGCTACACCATGTCTTGTGCTGCCTTCCAGGCTGAAGTACACGCTCACGGAATGAAGTCATGACTCTGATACATCCCTCCTTGTCAGTCAGCAGCAGTACAAGTCAAGCATCTTTATTTACGTTTGGTTTTACCTCTTAAAAAAAATTAAAATTACCCCTTAAAACTCAAGTTGTGTTGTTGTGAACCCTTACTTTGCTTCATGTGGCTTTTGTTCATACAGCTGAAGAGTCACAAAGTTGATGAACTTGAAATATCCGAAGAATTCTGTAAGAAGTCATTATATGAAATCTTAACTGGAAAGAAGTAGTCCGTATGTTTGCTCCTACAGATGGCAGTAGGGCACGTACCATTGAGTCCTACGGAAACAGAATGCAGCCCTACAGTTTCCAACTGAAGTGTTTTGTAACTGTCTTGGCCTGAATGGGGTCTGAAAATTTATCCTATGCATAAAAGAAAGAAACTCTCTTTAGGAGGCTTTTTCATGTGTTTAACAGATGTTCACAGAGATTGAGCCACGCTTTCTAGGAGGGTTGGGGCTGCTGAACCACGTAAATGATATGGGAAAACACAGGACAGTGTCAAAACACCATTTGCTTTTAAGGTGGAGGGTTATCTCACCAGCTCTCAAGCATCTAAGACTACTTTTTCAGCAACGCCAGCTGACATAAAATTTAGGGCTGACCATTCTGATATAAAAACATAGTGACTGGAAATCATGAATAATCCATGGAGAAATCCATGTCCTTAACTCATAATCACATTTCTTTAGATCCTCAAGTTTGCCATGTGGTGTTCAGTAGTCTCCTTTTATGAGTAGCCACACTTCATCATGCCATCTGCAGAAGAAAATAACTGCATTTAACAGAAGCCTCTATTTAGAGCTGCAGGGGGAACTAATTAAAGGTAACTGAAACCACAGCTGCTAAAATAATTATATGGCATCTAAACTATTTTGGAAAGCCCTCATTGTTTCTCAGTGTGACAAAGCAGAGTAAGATGGGAAACCTACCATCACCTTAAAAAACATATTTGTGGTAAATGATGTACCTAGAACTCCATAGGATACTCCCTAACTCAGGCATGTGTAGCATCCATGCATGTTTTATGTATACACAAACACACACACACATTGTATATAAATTGACCTTTTTTTGTGCTCTTACTAGCTGCATATAGTCTTCAAGACTTAGGAGAAAGAGGTACTGGCGTTATAAAACTGCACTAAAGAGATGCCCACATTACTTTGCAAAGAAAAGCATTTTATAATCACACACAGAACGGATTTTTTGGAATTAAATACACTGGACATGATTCAACCAGTCTTCAGCGAAAAAAATTTCCTTCAACCATTTTCATGTAAGAAAAAAAAGACTTGAACTTCATATATATATATATACGTATATATATATATATAAAGAATGACAGTACTGAAGCTTGGAAAAAGAGTTTCAGATGAGGTTTGAATTATTCCAAACTCAGAGCTCAGTGGGGAGCTCAGATTTTACATTTGCACAGGGGTGCAGCTGTCAAAAAGAAGTAAAATCAATTGACAAAAAGCACCAGCAAACTAATCTGCTTGTGTCATTTGGAACTTATTCATAAGAAGTTCTTTAAAATTAAGAAGAGGACAGATGTGCATTTGAACTCCCTTCTACTTTAATTTGTTTCTGTCCAAATGATGTTCATCATCATGGTGTTTCAGCCTCTTTTTAAACTGATTAAAACAAGCCAGTCTGCAAAAGGCAGGCGTTATCACAGAGTGACTCAAAGCTGGACCTGGCTTTAATTTTACAAGCCCATTCTTCTAACACCCTTTCCAATGTTTATTACAGATCATACTAAATGTTTTGGAGCAACAGTGTTTCCCCAAAAAAGCCATGACGAAGTGCAAGAGTGCAGAGCACTCCCCTGATGGTGCACACACTCTCTAGCACTCCTAAAACCCAGCTCCTTTGGTCTTTCTAGAACAAAATCCCCATATCCATCTCCAGTTGTTGACTTGTACTTCAGTTTTGAGGAAAGAGATGGTCTACCATAAAGTTACTACAAAGTTTATCAACAATAAGCTCAGTTTGCTGATAGTCCTGCTCTTCTAAGCCCAGCCAACATGCAAATGAAGCATTCAGCTTCACAAAAGTGAAGTATTAGTAGTCTGTTATTAAAAAAACCCCAACAAAGTAATGATATCCTCAGTGACATCTTAGTGCAAATACTACTTGGAAATAAGCATGAATACCAGACATTAAATAATTTCCATACCTTGGAAACAACGTATTGTCCCCCTGGCGATGCAGAAAAGGAGATGAGGCCATCTTCTTTGGCAGGATATCAATTGACAGGGCAACAGCCACATTTACCATTTTAAACAGTATTTGGTCAGTGAACATTTATTTCTAAAAGACCAAAGTACAAATCTCCAACTCAGACATTACTTTTGTCATCGTATGTGGATGTGAAAGACGGAAATCTATTAAAAACATACGCAGACTCCGAATGATTTAAAAAAAATTGCTTCCAAAAAATACTAGGCACTAAATAGATTCCAGGGATAATATATAACAAGATATTCCAGAGCATCCAACAAATGGTTATGTCTTGAGTGAACTAGAAAAAGCCCCTAATGGACAATGACAGGCAAATGGTGAAGAAATATGCAAAGAATGAAGCTGATTTTTTTGCCATAACAGACATTGCATAGGCCAGTGCGTAAACCCTCAGAAGGCCTGACTGAAAGCATTCCCTCCTTCAAGCCTGCTGAAGGAAGGGGATTGAACTTAGGAACATGCTCAGCATGAAAGCAGGAATTTCAGTTAGTCAGGGGCTGCAGTGACTCTTAAGTGCCTTAAGAAACATTACATGGCTTAAGGAAAGATTGAGACCCAGGTGTGACAATTTTCACAAAGTCATTTGCCTCATTAATTTTTTCATAAAATGTTTAATTTAATTTTTCCCATTGCCCTCTTGTACCTCACCAGTTTTCCTTCACATACTGAAGGAAAAACAGCCCAGGAGCCAGGATGTTGTCCTGGGATGGACAATGTCCTTTCATTGGCTTTTACTGGGGCTCAGAGCAAGTCATGCAGGCACAGGCTACTACGGGCACTATACTATCTAAAGATGCAGATGCAAACCCCCTGTGACTTTAGGAAGTGCCTTAGCAACTAAACCTTGTTGAAATCAAAGAGGGACTAAAGGGCAAACAAAAACCACCACCCCGTGACTTTGAAAGAAAGCATGAATTAAGACCCCAAAATTTCTTCAGGGTCCTGTAGTCAAATAGTCTGTCAGAGCAAAATGTATTCTGTACATTTTCTTTATTTTTCCCCAAAGTTCTCTCTTGTTGCTACTCTAATGGACCCTGTGTGAAAGCAGGAAGCACACAGGCCTAAAAGAGGTATATTGAAACTATGGATAGACTGCATGAGGCTGCTCTCAATTACAGCTGAGCTGGAAGGAGCACAAACGAAAACCAGACTGACAGTCTGGCTATTTTATATCCCAATGAGACCTGAAAATTTAGATAGTTTCAAGAATATCACATATGAAGTTTGATCAATAAACGGCTCAGAGACTGAACGGTCTCACTTGTAGTCATCTTCATTTTGACCTGATTGAAAACATCCTTCTCTGTCTTGGATGGTATGTGGGTCACATCAGTGGAAGGATATTAAGTTCACCCTGCTGGTGCCCTTTCACATCTGATGTGTTAAGAATGACCCTGACATGCCAGAAGTGTTGACTGACAGTCTCTTTCACAGAGATGCTGGAGAGATTATGTAAATCATGGTGTTTATGAGCTGCTACACAAGACCCGAGCCAAGTTTGGTAGAAACCACCCCTTCATTTTGCTGGCTCATGAGCCCACCCAGAGTAGCTGAAAACCTCAGACAGTGGTTCCTTCCTTATGGAATGAGAAAATGCCACACTGTATTGAGAAACTAAGATTGACTTGGACTTCTGTACCAAGATCTTTATGTTTATTTCAATTGCTTTTTTAATGGAACAGCAGATAGTTTCCATTTTCCTTGAGGCCTTTTGCAAACAGAAGAAAGGGTCTGAAGAGTGAGTTACAGCCTGTGCCAGCAGCGAAGATTAAGGCTGTCAAGATACTATGATAAAAATTATGTTATTTTACACTAGGATTTGGGATTGAAAGTAATAAAAGAAGGCCCTTACAAAGAAACTTGGATGCTATCCTCATTTTCCTTGCTACACACTGTTCATAGCTGCCCCTCTTTGTACTACGATAATGATCAGAATAGAGAAGCTTTTGGGTTTAGTTTGGAAATCAAGCAAATATCGAAAAAATACCAAGACGATGCAGTTGAATGCATTCTCTAAGTTGCTAAATGTGGAGAAAAAATTCCAGTAAGCTGATAGCACTGAAATGAATGCATACCACTTGTGCTGAGGTAAGGACTGGCACCACTCAGAAAATGTCTGGCAGAGGACACACGTTTATTGTACAAAATATCTCATCACTCAGCTCTGCGCTCTCTCCATCTCATCTCATCTCATCTCATCTCATCTCATCTCATCTCATCTCATCTCATCCATCTTTTCTTGTATTTTAGCTAGAGCCACACCAATGCTGATCAGTGTAAAGTCTCACTTCAAGTGATAGAGTGATAGCAAACAGTCCTATTTATGTGTCACTACGTGAGACATGGAAATATCTGGGCATTCTCCATGCTACATTGGCCATGCCCACAGGCTAATGGACAAACAAACTGAGGCACTGAAACAGACTCTGGTCTCAACCAAACTCAAACCCTCTGAATTACAGTAGGCAAGAATGATGCTTCTAAACGTTTATCTACATGACAAAACAATATCTGAAGTCTTTAGAAAATTGTCTACAAACAAAAAGATATTTTCCTGTTGAGTATCAAACCATGAGGCTGGGATCCTGCATGTGTGGGCAAATGATTAAAACAATCAAAAGAACAGAACAATTTAATTATGCAGTCAATCATACAGCTAGTTGAGTAACCAATGCTTTCAGAGCGAAATATTTCTGTATAAGGAGTAAAAATATTGCCAGTATTTCTGAGTAAAGAATCTTTAACAACTAACTTAACCTGTAAATCAATGCCATTAAAAGAGTGACTTGGATAAGTTTGGAAGTCAAAGAAAGTAAAAGACGCACGCAGAAGTTTGGCATTTAAGCAGACTCATAAATGGAAGACACGTGGCCTTAGATGAAAACAAACTCCCTTAATGTGCTGGTTTTCTGAAGAGAAAATAGCTGCAAATATTTGAGATGTTTTCAGGACAGGCTGCTATGGTTAGGGTCTTCATTTTTGCAAAGTAAAAAAAAAGCAAGATGTCTATAAACACAGCATTATGCAGATAAAGCAGATTTAGGAGTGAAAATTCCTCTTGCTATTGAAACTATTAGTGTCTTGCACACCAAGGAGAACATAATCTCAAAAAGCACAAACTCCCTGCAATGGAAAAGGTATAAAAGAGCTGGCAGGATGTTCCAGGCTTATTTGCCCCCCTGGGCTCCACACCCCACACCCTCACCCATGGGCCAGAAGCACCAATAAGCCAAACCCTGTGCCCCTCATGATGGCATCACCTCACGCCCAGCCTGCACTGATGGCTTCCAGGCTGGCAACTCCCAGCCCCTGCTCTGTAGCCATGGGCTTGCTGGAGGGCACAGAATCCGTCCATACTTCCTGCACGTGTGCTGAGCCTCACGGGCACAAGGAAGATGGGTCTCACCCAGCCAGATGAGAAACAGGACTAGAGAATCTTGAGAACTTGGCCCTTCCCAGCTTAAATAAGAGGGCTAATAAAGAAAGCAACAGTGACTCTAATGTACGGTAATAATTAAAACATATCTGAATGGTGGCAAACGAAAAGGGTTGTTGAAGATTAAAGAAGAAGTAAAATTATAATTGTAAGTAGCTGAGCTTCCGCTTCGTACAAAAACAAGAGAGACGCTATGAGGGATGCCATATTGCACTTGGCTCCTGTCCTAAAACAATTCCACATTATAAATATTTGACACAGCACTTAAGACTATTGCCTCCACAGGATTTAATGCAGTATAATGTAACACATCTGTTAGCTACCCACATGGCATGAAAAGAGCGAACGGGGAAAATAGGAACAAAAAGTTCAAAAACATATTGTATACTATTACTTCTGTGTTGGTGTTGATCATGCTGCATTCATTACCTATTGAACTAGGATGACAAAAAATGTTTCACAACACCTGAACAGCATGATCTTGTCCACTGTTTTTTTGATCTGTGAGACTACATCAACCCTGTTCCTGCCTTTACTTTCTGTACTCCTGGTAAGTACCATGAGAAGTCATGTCTTGCATGGATACTGCATCTAATGTGAAAAATTAAGAGTACCTGTATGAAAGTGCAGCAGCATAAGACACGTAAGGTCAAGTAACTTGGGGAAATGCACCTGCTTTTTATATCTTCAATTTAAGTATTAAAAATCTATTGTCATCAGTTTACATTAGCTGAAAAATTGTAAATTGAAGAGATAAGTGTTAGCCAAGTTAATAAACTTTTTTGTCAACCACATTGCAGCTAAGTGACACTTTCTTGCTCTACTTTCAAGAGTTGCAAGATTGCCATACTTTGACAGTTATCTCCTGTGTGAGTTCCTCTGCTCAGCATCCTTCCTTCTTACATCCTACCCTTCTTAAGGGTATCTTCCTCAGGAGAAACTCACAGAGTATCCTTCTTAAATTGTAAGTCCTGTAGTCAAAGAAAAATGTTAAAAGCCACAGGTCATATTAACAAGTAAACAAACTAATGTGCAGAGAACACATAAGGGTTGACACACACTTTCATCACCGCAGGTCTGTCAGTCTGCTGATAACAAACTCCACATCAGCTTTTCGTTCTCCTTATAGCAGCTTAGATTGGTTTTGGAGTGACCACTCACTGGAACAGATTGCCTAGAAAGGTTGTGGAGTCTCCCTGACTGGACATATTCAAAAATCATCTGGATGGTTTCCTGTGCCATGTGCTCTAGGATGACCCTGCTTGAGCAAGGAGGTTGGACCAGATGTGGTCCTTTCCAACCCTACCCATTCTGTGATTCTGTGAAAAGAAAGCTACACTGAAAAAGTAATTACAGAACAAACCTTTGGTTTTCTCGTGGTTCCACAATAAAAGTGCCAATCTCTGCTCTGTTCCCAAACTTAACAGTTAAAAAACAAAACAAAACAACAAAGTAAACAAAACAAAACAAAGCAAGCAAATGAAAAACCCAATAAACCAAAAATCCCCCCAAAGAAATTCTTACTGTGGGACAGAGTTTAAAATCTTTCCAGGAGATGGAGTCTGTCTTCATTCACGTTTTACTTTCATCAAAGCATTTTCATGTGGTGGTAGACCCACCAGGATTTTCAAAGCTGCAGACCAGCTTAGATGCCCTTTGTGCATTTGAAAAGGTCAGTGATGAGCTCCAGAGAGACCATGCACAACCTGGCCACTGCTTTATGTGCCTGTGCTCCAGCACTACCTGCTTGGGGGAGCCAGAAAGCAGGAAGTGGCCAGGAGACACAGCTCAGCCAGGAGCTACAACTAGGCCAGGCTCCCAGATGCCACCAACACTGACTGACCTCTTTCTGAGGGTTCTGAGAACTCCTAATGGGTGCACTTCGGTAAGCTCAGTATCTCTGTGACCATCTTTCCCCACGTCTGAACCACAACATTTTGTTTTCTCTGAAAGCTGCTGCTGAAGCAAACATTAGGATTTTTTGCGAAATTGCTTTAGCATTTGTCAGAATATCAAAATGAGTAAATCATTTAGCAGAGAAAAACAGATCTAGGCACAGTTTTGCATACCATTATCTTGACTCCTCTACTGTATAACTTTTTATAACTACGCCTCATCTGGGAAAAGTCACAAATCTGTTGTTTGTGGGAAGCTAGATAATTAGACACTCTAAATGACAACTTACAAACTATAGCTAAAAGCTAACCAGACTGGTAAACAGGAAGTGAAAGACTGACTTTTGCTTCTTTACCCAGAGATTAACACAGATGAAATAAATGCTTAATTCAGCCCTTCTCTAGCAGCAGTTCATGAACCAGGGGAGGTTTGTGAAACCACACAGCTTGCTTGTGGAGCCATGTTAAAGCGTAACATTTCCCAGTTTTGCTTGCCTGCAATAGTCATCCCTCCCAGAAACTTGGTATGTACTGGTTCATTCATCCACAGCCTGGAGATCCATAGGTTTCAGTCAGGTCTAATGACCAGAAATGTAGCCAGTTTTTCATAAACAATTTCCCACTCAAAAGCACAAGAGCCTGACTAGGCAGCCCCTTGAGCCAACAGCACACCTAAAAGAGCTAAGAAATCAATGTAACAGCATCCTGAATAAAGTATTAAGTTTTTTCCACTGGTAAATATTTACATTTTCCCTAACAAATAACCCATGCATATGTACTTGGTTATGGATGAATTTCTGATTTCACAAACACTGTGGGCAAACTCTGTGGTCAGAGGTTGCTAGGAGCATAAATGTGTATAGCTGTTCATCATCATGTCCTCCTGCCTCTGTAGAGGACATAATTAAGAGTATATCATTCACCTCTTTTGTTTGAATTATGGATGGACCGGGCTGAGAGCAGCAGGAATGAACTCAAAACTTGGGTCATGAATGTGAATGATTGGAAGGATCTCAGCTAGTATATTTGATCTCCTGAGCTTGGAGGACAATTAGAGCAAAACTGAACAGCTGAAGTTTTTCTTTAATTAGTCTCCAGTCTGCAGTGTATGGAGGTTCAGAGCTTAAATAAATTCTTACATAACTCAAGGTCCTCTTTTCTTTTTCCATCAATATTACTATTTCCATTGAAAAATATTTAGGTTTTAGAAAGGAGGGAAATGTGATAGCCATTTATTGCCCCCACACCACTAAGAAATTCCATGCTTTTATGTGCAGGAAGCATTGTGTTGATGTTGGCTTCCCCATGAGTTAAAAATCTTGTTTAAATGTTGCAGAATCTAAATGCTCTTTGAGGTTTTTCTGTGTTGTTTTATGGAAAGGCTTCTGCCTGATTATTTACAGATGCTGTCTCTGAGAAAGCCAAAAATAGTTCTTTACTAATTCAAAATTTAAACTAGCATTTCTATTATTTTACTGTGTAACCAAGGAACTCTGCTCTGGGGTCCTCCTCTTCAAAGAGGAGAACGAGCCCTTCGGCTCGCTCTTGGCATCACAAGCAGTGACATTCCCCTTCAGCCAACAGCAGTGCCAGGCCTTGGCAGACTACAGGATCCTCTCCAGCAGAAGTGCAGCCTCCAAAGCATTTTGCAGCACAGACTCCCTAGGTTACATGACCATGAGGGACTCGCATTGTTTCCAAAGTTACTTCTCCCACAGTAGCACAGGGTGTTTAAAGCAATTTTAGGAATTACGACAGCCCTTCAAGCCATGCTGGTTTTCCACGGCCACCTTGGCTGAGCATCAGGAAGGGATTTTTTTCAACAGTTCATGAAGTGCTAAGATGTATCTTGAGCTTAACAATCAAGAAATGTCACTCAGACAGCTCAGCAAGTAAGCATTTTGTCAGACGAAACACTCCTTCAAAGTTTCTCTTCACTTCTCCAAGGCTAAGGAGAGTCGTGAACACCAATGAATAAGGGGAGTACCCTTGTTAAATAGAAGCCAAGGAGCTCGGATCTCATCCTTGCCAGTCTAAAGACAGATTTTACTCTTTACTCTCTCAGCAACCAGGGCCAGAAGAGTTGCACTTCCCTTGCTGCCTGAAACTATGGCTTTTCAATCCTAAGTCCTGTATATACCTGGTTGGTGGGTGGATTCACTGATCTGGAGACCACGTGCTGGACTACTCCCATCCTACGGATATGGCAGTCCCAGCAATCCTGGAAAGGGACTGGGGGTCAGCACAAGCTAGCAATATGAGAGAGAGAGGTGGGTTACCAGACATTACTTCTGCCTCACCCAGAGCATGGTTCAAAATAGCCTTCCTGACCCACATGAACTCCTCAGCTTCTCCAAATCCCTGAATCATGAGATGGTTAGGAGCAAAAGTGATGTATTAAAAACTCAGCATTGCAGTAAACAAGAAGATATGTTACTGTTTTCATTATGAAAGGTTCTGCATAAAATATTGTTGATAAAACATTTGCAAACGTAATTTTCTGCCTTTCAGCAGGTACTCATACCAGCTGAAAGCTGCTCCTAACTCCGTTTGCACAAACACTTGCCTACTACAATGTGGCTTTGAAACAAAACAGGAGCTGTTTGTGAACAACTACTTGTCTCAACCCACAAGTAAAGTACCACACAGATACAGGACAAATCTGTGGGGTTACATGGTAGATTTGTCTTCTAACAGACTGGCCTTCAATCTGGATATCTCTCAAACACAGGGCTTGGGAGGCTTGTGTTTATTCCCCCATTCCCCATTTAACTTCTTATCTGAAAATAGCATAATGGATTTTCTGAAAACAACAGCAAACACCCCTTGGGGGATTTCTTTACAGACTTCTCTAGTTGGTACAGCATTTGTAGTTGTTCTGCAGTTTCACTCAAAAAAAAAAAAAAAAAGGCAAAAGAAGACTCGGCTGCACTTACTCCCTCCAGCTGAAAATTTCCTTCATCTCAGAGAGACACAGCTACCAGAGATGACTGGAGAACTTGGTACGATGACAAATAAATTAGGTTCTTATTTACATGCAACAAAGCACTATCATTTACTTTGAATGGCAGAAACCTCTTGACCACAATTAGCATTTTAAAGTGTTAACTTTTTACAAACTATAGATTTCTCCCAGATCTGAAACCACTCGAGAACCAAGATTCCATAGTCAAATTTGATCTAAAATTGAGTTCTCATCTTTCTTTCTTGAAACACATTGGAGCTTGCATTCCTACTGGTTCTGGCTGGATGCAACTCATCTCTAGCACTGATGCAACTGGCATCTGCTCCTTCTAAATGTGGAATTCTTCCACAGGGAAGACCTGTATGATATGTTTAGTTATGCCAAGTTTCTTAGCCATAGCACAAGCTGGCCACATAGTTACTTGTCTTATCCTTTATACCTACATTTGGAAAGACAATGTACATGACAGATAATTTGCACTGTGAATTGGGTTTGCATGGCCTCGCTACTTTTTATCCAATAATTTTACATGCTCTAGAAATGTCTATACATTTTCCTAACAGTGCCATTTCCTACTATTACTGCAATTTAAGAATCTCCCACAGCAACACTAAACTTTTAGTTCTGGCACTTACCTCCTCAGTTATAAATCACTTGTTCAATGTGTTTTGCATTTTCTTTCCATGCTGGGATCATGGATCTGAGATACAGTCAGGTAAATTACCTGGGTGCCCCCCACCAGCCTTGCTTTGTCTCCAGCTCCCTTGCTTTCTCCTGATGACTGTGGTCTGCTGTTCTCAGAGGCAAAGAACCAACCACACAATCTGTAAATTGTGTTTTCTCCTCCTTACTTTTTCAGATGGAGATTATGTGCATTTTCCAGCACAACACAGGCACTTGCACTACAGCTGGAAGACCACCAGGATTTTCTTCCTGTCCTGTGTCAGAGCATAAATTAATTGCTAGTTGCTCTACCTGTTCCTCAGAAACACTGATCTGCCATGAACACAAGCAAATTTCTTGCCTTGGTTTCAGTCTCATCTCCTCTACCAAAAGGATGATGACGCACATTTCCCTTGTTGAAAAGATCAGTGATGACTGAGAAATGACCAGCAAATTCCTACTGTTGTTAAGGAAAAGATTTTCATAAAAACTCTTCATCTCTCCTCACCTTGTTGATGAATATGCAGCTTATCCATGACATGATACACAAGAAACCAACATAATTGTGCTGAAGACAGTGTGATTTCTCTTTTTCTAATAAAAAAGAGTGACTAGCAAAATTTTTCTTTGGCTTCAGATGTCTTTAATAAGTTAAATGGATGTACAAGATGTAACTGAGCATCTTCCTCTGCAAGTATGCGTGGTGAGGATGGCATTTTCTGAAATATGGTTGGGTAAAGAAAATCATTTAATCACTTTTGAAATCCGGTTCTGACAGAAAAATTGCAGGATAATGACCTCTGATGAAACAATAATAACAATAATAATAATAATAATCAGTATATTTCCCTAATCCTACCAGTATTATTTTCATCATCCTTGCATTCAGTACTGTGCCTGTCAGCCTTAATTCCTACAACATTTCACTGCGTTGGAACACATGAGGTATAAACTAAAGTCCACAGCTATTTCTTGCTTATTGTCCTGGTTTGGGATGGGGTAGAGTTAATTTTCTTCATAGTAGCTGATATGGGGCTATGGTTTAGATTTGTGCTGGAGACAGTGTTGATAACACAGGGACGTTTTCATTATTGCTGAACAGCGCTTATGCAGAGTCAAGGCCTCTTCTGCTCCTCACACCACCCCACCAGTGAGTAGGCTGGGGGTGCACCAGGAGCTGGGAGGGGACACAACCAGGAGAGCTGACCCCAGCTGACCACTGGAATATGCCATAACATATGGCATCATGCTCAGCATATAGAGCTGGGGGAAGACGGGGGCATTTAGAGTGATTGCGTTTGTCTTCCCAAGTCACCGTTACATGTGATGGAGGCCAGCTTTTCTGGACATGGTTGAACACCTGCCTGACCAGGGGAAATAAGTGATCTCCCAGATATTTCACAGAATATTCTGAGTTGGAAGGATTTTCTCTCCCTGCCTTTCACCTCACACATTTACAGGTTTCCAGGTGCTAAGAGGAAATCCGTCCAAAATTAAGTACTTGAGCACAGTTACCTTGGCAAGACTCGCACCTAGCTAGAGCCTAAAACTGATCCCTTATTAGAGCACCTCAGTGGACTGAATTTATTAGCAATCTGAGCCTGAGTGCAAGCCACACACTAGATGCAAGTCAGTCAGAAAATGGGCTTGGTAGGGTTGGGGATTACCCAGCCTGCCTTGGACTCTGCTGCAGAAATGGAGCATTTCTACCCTGGATGCTGATGGTATTGTTTACTGTGTGTTCATGTGTCCCTGCACTGCACCACAGTCACACAAGCAGACTTGTGAGTGCAGTGTCAGCCACCTGCACGATGAGGGGTTCCTGCTGGGGTCTGCTTATAGTGGTTTGTCTGGCTCCTATTGTTCTGTCACACAGGCTCAGAGGATTCCCCAGGACTTCACATCCATTCCTGTGACAAAGCAGAAGCACCACCCTGAAATATTTTCTGTCTTCTCTTATTTTGGGCATGTGCTCACTACAAACTACAAAAATCTCCTGTTCTTCTGTGCCCGACCACATTTTATTTGTCTTTAGTCAGCTTCTGTATAACCTCAGCATTTCTCTCTCATACCTGGAGAACGTTAAGCCAGAATTAATGACACATGGCTAACAGGCATCATGGCTAATATGTCATCAAGGTTATATCTCCCAAAGCAGCAGTCTCTGCTGAGCATCATCCCTTGCCTTCGTGACTCTGCTGTACTCTCCATGTAGTTTACTAATTCAGATTATGTGTAACATCTTTTGTTATTTAACACTAATAGGATTCAGTTGAACAATGCTTAATTACATCCAGGTCTCCTTCAATGCATGGCTTGTTTCCACTGTCAGTGATTTAATAAGCACTGAGACATACCATAAAATGGAGAATGAGTAATGCACACAGAGGTGATTATTATGCTGTGGTGCTCATGATAATAGCTGGAACAGATCACTGGATTAATGAAGCTATATGGACTTTGGGATAGCCCCTGCAAAACATTTTCAAGAACCCAGAGTTTCTCAGTGCCCAGGTTAACATACCCATCCAGGTTGCTTCATCCTTCTTTCCAAATGACTGTTTCCTTTACACCATTTACTGCATCCTGAGGAAGATTATTTAATCTCATCATGGATTTATCCTCATGAAAACTGGGGAAGGCTGAAAGAAGTCTGCAGCTCACAGCTATTCTTAACTAATAGTTAATGGTGGATCCAGGACATCAAATTCTCTTTTATCAATACCTACTTAGTTTGGTTAGCCATGACAGAAGTCATAAACAGGCATAAAAAGCATGATACCTTTTAGATTGGTGAGATGGATCAAGTGAAAATTCCCCAGTTTGACAGAGCTGGGGTCAAATGTGGGGGGCAGCCCCAAAAGCATGGCTTCAAGGCCCCTGCTGTTGAACCCAGGCATGGGAGGTGGTCAGTCTGCTGCCCACCCTGTCACCATGTTGTCCTGAGCAGAAGACGGTGGACCATAAGTCATGATGCTGGATGTATACACTGTGCAAGTCTCTGAAGTGCTATGACCACCCCAAAAATGCTCTGGATAGAAAAGGAAACGGTACATGCCACCCACGCGAACCCGTGAGGTGTCCACAAGGGTTTAATTTACACAGAATTGGCCCATGGGCTACATAACTCAGTATCACCCCCCTGCATGCACAGCCAAGGACAGCTTCGCTTCATTAGTGCTCAGCAGTGAGCACACCCCAAACTCTACAAACCTTCCTCACAATTCAATCCCTGATCCCCTTGGTGATTCCCTAGCTCCTCTAAGTCATCCAAAAGGCTTTGGAGAGGAACACAGCAGGTCAGCCAGACTCCTTCCATACTTCACCAGGAAACACATCCTGTTTACATTACATGTTTTGGGAGCTGGGGCGCACAACACCTCATCCAGAACACTGCAGCTCATCGACGATTTGCAGCCAATTCCTGGACCATTCTGTAATGTGCCCAAGGAGCCCTCGATAATGAAAGTGAATGCAGTCAGCAGCCACCTGAAAACACCCAGCAGGTGTTTTTATGTATTAACCTGCTGAATAACTGTATAAAAAATCCTGCATCATACAGAAGCATGAACTGTCCAGTGTGCTTTCTTACACCCCTCCACATCATATTCAACCTACCTCAGACAAAAAAAAAAACAACCCAAACTAGGCAGAGCTGATGGACTCAGCTGCCTGAATAATCCAAGGGAAAAGCTTCATCAGATTCAGTGGGCACCCTGCCTTTCTCCACAGTGACAGGACAAAGATTTAATTGCTTATCACGGATTTCTGTCAGAAAGATCCGAGAAGATCTCACTTGCTCCTTCAGTTTGCTTACTTCTGCTGAAAACAGTCTAATTACATGAGACTTGGTAAACATCCTACAGTAATAAAAAAATGGCCCGTGCCATCATTTCAGATAACAAACAGAATAAGTTAAATATCAGAAAACATGCTAACTTTACAGTTATTTTTCATCAAAAATATGTTTTCAGCAGATTCCATCTTCCTTGCCTTCAGAGTGTTTCAGGAAGAAACAGTATCCCTCTGTTCTGGACAGGTCACACTCCTGTTTTGTCATAGCTGTGAGCACTGGTTCCACCCCTGGAATTTATACAACCTGAACTGGTTTGTTTATATTTGCTTATAAGGAGCCAGGTTAACTCTCACAAATGCTGATGTGGAAGCACAGTGATCCCACAGAAGCCTCAAACTTGCTTAACTCCTGCCAGAGACATGTTGAAATAGCTGTAATACCTTCCATGATGCTGCTGCAGCAAGGAGTCTGTCAACAAGTCCTTTTTCAGCACAGAACACTCCAAGCAAATACAGCCCTGATCTGTGTGGGACACTGAACAGTTTTACATCCACAACCACATCACTTGATGCTAAATCTCTGCTGCACTGAGCAGAAGAAACGGGAGTGTCACATCCCTCCCCGTCCTCCATCTCTGCGTCCTATTCTGCAAGTTTTAGAGAGGTTTTTGTTCTCTAAAGCATAATTTGGATGCATCTAGAAACCATAATTTGAGCTCTACTACATATTCTCTTGGTGATTTCTTAAAATGTGTTCATTAAATTCACATTGTATTCTGATACTCAAAGTGGAAAAAAAAAAGTAACTGGAAATCTGTTAGTAAAATGTCCCTGTGTTAGTTCCAGATTAGGATGTTTAAATGAGATAAAGAAGATCGACACATAAAGACCCTCCTTGGTCTGTACCAAAAGACCTAGAGGTGTTAAGATGAAACAACTCAAACAAGTAAAAAAAAGTGTTTATGAATTTGCTTGGAGCACAGTTCAACCTCATGTTTACTAGCTGGTTACAAACAGGGCTAGAAGCCCTTGCCTGTTTTCAGTAATTTTTGTGGAAGGCAATATAGATGAAAATATGCTTTTATATGACAGCTAAGAGATGAACTAATTTATTTATTGCTCATAAAGACTTGAGGACTTAGTAACCCAGTAGGGAGGGCTCTCCTGGAATCATGGATGCTCCTAAAATGGTACTACTGTCTATCATTTTTACACTTTGAATCTCAAGCCTAGAAGCCAACAGATGTGTGAATTCCTGCTGTCACATCCTTCCCTTGGCTTGCAGGTTATTACCCACTCTTTGCTCATCTCACCTGCTGAGACCACAAGATCTTGCACGATTCTTAGTATGAATTTTTTGTTGATGAATTTCAGATGCTATGAAATAAGCATCATGAGTAACAGCAACAGCCCATCATTTAGACACTGGAAAGGGAACAGTTGCTCACTGCAAGCATGAAACATTTTAGTCAGATCTTCTCAGATTTTCAGATACTAAATACAGAATTTCTGGAGGGGCAGTCTGCAATGTATTTTTGAGCAGGGTACTGCTGATGAAACCACAGTGAAGAATGTGACAAATTTTTTTTGGAAATTAAACCCGATGGAAGTTTTTACTAGAATAATGTGTCTATGGAAGAAGGCAGTTCCATTTGAAAGATTTAATATTTACAAACACTTTCAGATTTTTCTTTAAGGGAAACTAAAATAAGCTGTGGATAATATTTAGATCATGGACAAAGCATAATGAACAAGCATCAAAACATTCTGCAAAACTGAAAAATTGCACTACTCAATTGAAATTTGTTTACTTTGAGGCAACAAAAAGGAAATACTGGGCAGTATTCCTAAATAAACCACTGTGATACCCCATGCATTTCCAGCTTGGAAGCCCAGCCTCCTAGTGAAAAATGAGACAAATTTATCTAATCTGTTCATCCCATGAAATAAAGAAGCAAGATTTTAAATCACACCAGAATAAAGTAGAATAGCTCAGTCACTCAGGAATTCTGAAGCTGCTCTTCAGCTGAAGACCTCAAAATAAAGCTGTATAAGCTTTTCCAAGATGATCATTTCTACAACAGTCCCTTGGAGGGGGAAGGTGGGTGGAAATCACACGGTGCCTTTATTCAGACCAACAAAACAAAAACTTGAAATGCCAGCGTTTTTTTCTGGGACAAAAGAGTCAAAAGTTTTTGACGAGCTCTACTATTAGAGCAATACATCAGCATTGCACTAATTCTGAAGAGAGGTATTTCCATATGAAAACAAACTTACATACTTGGAATGTAACACCAAATACAGCCCTGTGCAATGCAGCCCTATTTGCAGTATGTAATCCCACATACGAAATCTAAATCAAAGAAGCATTTGATGCTTTGAAACTTCCATATCACAAATAGATGGGCCATGAATCATGGTGAAAACAGACAGAAAAAATACCTTCTCTCCCCAGTCTTTCACTTAATTCCTGAATTCATTGCTAAAAGTGATTACCAACCATTCAGCCTCACCTCCACGGCTGGTAAGGTCATGGAACTGGTAATCCTGGAAGTTATGTTGAAACATATGGAAGAGAGGGAGGTGATTAGAGACAACCAGCATGTCTTCACCAGGGGCAAATCATGCCTGAGTAATCCAGTGGCCTTCTATGATGGAATGACTGCATCAGTGGTCCCTCACCAGAGGGAAGGGATGCCATCCAGAGGGACCTGGACAAAGTCTAAGGAGTGGACCTACATGAACTTCATGAAGTTCAGTAAGATCAAGTGCAAGGTCCTGCATGTAGGTCTGGGCAATCCCCAGTATCAGACTAGGAGGTGAATGGGTATGAGAGAAGCCCTGCAGAGAAGGATTTGGGGATACCAGTGCATGAAAAATTGGGTATGAGCCAGCATGAACCACACCCTGGGCTGCATCAAAGAAACATGGCCAGCAGGCTGAGGGGGGATCATTCTCCCAACTACTCCTCTCTCGTGAAACCCCATCTGGAATACTGTTCATACAGTTCTGTATGTCCACCCAGTTTCCACAGTACAAAAAGACATGCAGCAGGTCCAGAGTAGGGCTAAAAAAGTGGTCAGAGGACTGGAGCACCTCTCCTATGAAGACAGGCTGAGAGAGCTGGAGTTGGTCAGCCTGGAAAAAAGACTCCAAGGACACCTTATAGAAGCATTCCAATACCTACAGAGGGCTTATAATAAGGACAGAGAGAGGCGTTTTAGCAGGGCCTATAGTGATAGGACAAGGGAAAACAGTTTTAAACTGACAGAGGGTAGATTTAGATTGGACACCAGGGAGAAATTTTTTATGATGAGGGTGGTGAGACACTGGGACAAGTTTCTCAGAGAAGTTGTAGATTTCTCATTATGGGACATGGTAAAAGTTAGGTTGGATGGGGCTTTGAGCAATCTGATCTAGTGAAAGATGTCCCTGCCCAGGGCATTGGAGTTGAATTAGATGACCTTTAATGTACCTTCCAACCCAAACCAATCTTTGATTCCGTGTTTCCGTGATTTTAGACATGCAAAAAGGAACCCAAGCACTGAGAGAGTGAGGACCCAGTGGGGTTTTCACTACTTGGATGTTTTGTGCCATCATGGCTGCAGATTTAGCTTTTGGGTGCAAACTTCCTTCAAACCTTCAATTACTGTCCATTTAAAGCTTTCCTCCTGTATTTGATTGGTCAGTCAAGAAGAATATCTGATTTTCTCAGCTTTACAGGGAGCCACAGGACTGTTTTAGTCAGGCTTTGGAAAAACAAGATTCAAGCATGTAATGAACAAAGATGAGGGTTACTGCACAGATGACAGGAATAAAGCACATCAACATCTGGGTGAGGCAGGTGGTATGTAAGAAGGAAGAACATGACGGTTTATTATTTAAATGTGAAAATTGCATTTTGAGAAAGTATTTTCAAAGTAGTAGCTAATCTGAAGTGAAGACCTCTGAATCTGCTTGCTTTCTCTAGAACGCCATAAATATATGTGTTTTGTTTACAGATAGACTGAGAGCATACAGACCCTCCAAAACAAGACCTGAGCTGCCTGATGGGTCTCTGATGAAGACATCAGCCTATATGCCTGTATTTGTGAAGCCCTGATGTCAAGAAAAGGAAAAACACAAATCTCCTAGGAGAAGCTGTGGTAAACTAAAATAATTTATCAGCAGTTGCCTCTGAAAAGCTTACGCATTTACAAGCACAATTTTCCCATTTGTTACAGTACTCTCTACCACAGTTCACTGATCCCAAGTTATGCTGGAATGGCTTGATTGTAAAAAACGTGTGGTGTTTATGAGAAGAACTTGGTAGAGGATTCACCATTTTAGTTGCATGTTATGAATAGAGGCTGTTGAGGACCCCAGTTTGTAGGCATGCATGAACATGGATGTGTATTCCCACAGGTATGGTGCGGCAAGGGCATCCACAGAGCAGTGGGCATGAGGGGCTCTCTGCTACATAGGCAGCAAGATGAGCAGTTTACATGGAATCTTCTTTGCCCCTTCTCACCAACCACTTGCAGTTCTTTCTCTGGGGTCCTGAATTTAGGCCAAAACAAATGGGGAGAAAAAAAGTAATCCACATTTTGGGATGGGGGATGAGGGAGATAAAATTTCCCTAGACATTTTTTCTTTTCATTGGCAGGCACTGACACTGCTCACAGGTTTGGTATGTCAGACATGGTCCCAGCAGAGACCGCCCAGCACAGAGGCTGCAGGTGAGGCAGCTTTTTCAGCCAGGGCAGTTACCACTACAAACATGTTTCTCTTTTGCAATCTGTTTGGTACTTGCTTCTCCTCCTCTCACCAGACACAGACAACATTATAAAACAAACAAACAAACAAAATAATATTATTAATATATTTTCCCACCCCAGTGATTTATTGTGACCAAAGGCCAGTGACAAAGATCCTACTTGGCCAGTCCTGTCTTTGTAGTTTCTTTAACTGCAGTATCACTAGAGGAAAGTACATCACACTTCCTATGTTCTTGACTTCTTACATAATAGAGGAAAACAAGCTCAGGCTCAAAATAACCCAAGAACCCCATACCAAGGAAAAAAAAACCCAACAGAAAAATTAACATTCCACATGTTTCAAGAATGTAAACAATGTCATCACACAGACATGCAGAAAACTGGTGTTACTCAAACCAGGCGCTGCCAATTCTCCATCTAATGAGTTGTTGAATCCTGAGACAAGCAGAAACCGCTTGTGAGAGCTTAGTGAACAACAGCATTTGTTTTCCCTTCTGATTTCTCCTTATTAAAAGCTACAGGGAAACCACTGGGCTAGAAAGACTACCTCAATTACTCTTAATTGCTGTCCATTCTGATTAGCCCAGGCCACGGTGAACCCGCAACAACCAGCACAGGATACAAAGCAGGTGCTCTGTCTGTTCCCAGTCCCTCCCTCAGCCTGCAGTGGAAATGCCATTGAAGGAATGGGTATGAGCTCACCATCTACAGAGGCTGCTGATACCCATGACCGCATTTTGTGTTAAAAGAAAGGCTTGGCCTTCCTATTTTGGTCAACTGTCCTTTTTTTTTTTGTGTGTGTCTGTGTTTTGGGCAGTGTTCCAAGTAATCTCATGAATGAAGCCCCACCTTGCAGAGCAAGAGGGGTGCTTCTGCTTGGACGAGAAGGTGAACATGGCTGTGGTAGCTCATCTACGGAGCAGGGACATGTGTATGGCCCAGTGGGCCAGATACATAAAGCAGCAAGAAACCCTTTTCCAGAATCAAGAGGGGGACAGAAGACTGCCTCAAGGGAGCTGAGTGAACATTGAAACTTTTTTGAACAAAACAGAGGAAATAAGATATTGCTTATTCCCGGTTCTTGCTGTTTCTCCTTTGGCATACATCTGTGAGACATTTGGGGCATAACGACAAGTAACTAACAGTGTTCCTTGACACATAAAAATAGTTGGAAAACAGAGGTGCAAAGTGGTAAACTCTGAGTTTTCAGTCTGCTTCTTACAAGGTTTCCCCATTAAAAGATAAGAAAATGTCAGAAACATACATACTGAGATAATATATATTAGCCAATATAGAGGAGATGGATATGGTTTCAGAACATAAATTATCATATATTAAGTTTAACTATTAGCTGTTTTATCACCCAGTCATCTAGGACCACATTCAACATCTCTATTATTCACTAAAAATTAGTAATACAGCAATGAGGATGTTGGAATGTCCATCCCAAAGCAGCTTGCAGTAAAGACCAACTTACTAATTAAGAAAAAGGAAACAGAGCCCCTTAAAACTATCAATTAGTGAGGAGACCAAGTACTGAACAAAATGGTTTTTTTATAAATCCCATAACAACCTGATGCAAAACTACATGGCAGGACTAACTTTACTACTGCAAAACTTTAAAACCTTCACAGTGAGATGCAATAATTCTCTGATGCTATCCAGGTGTTAACAAACTCTTGCTTATGTTCCTCTGACAAGTGTTAAAGGACTACATGGCACATGCAGCTACAGAGGAATCTATTCTTGCTCACTGAGATCCTGGCTCTAATTCACTAAATACAATGAAAATGAATGAGGGATCTTACTGTGATTTAAAGCAACGTACTTATTTAGGCCTTTCAGCTGGCTGCACAAGTATTGTTCAACTCTCTAGCTTCTAACAGTGGGATGACACAAACCTACCCAAATCATTTCACAATTCAACACTGTCAGGGACAACACTGCTTTAATCAGCGGAGCTGTAGCTATTTGGAACAGAATTGTCAGTGACCTAAGAATGTAACTCCTGAGAGATAGTCACAAAATTCTCCACTCTCCTCAGACTTCTAAAAGACATTTAAAATTATTATGAGAAAATTAAGTTAGAGATAGCTTCCATGAATTTCAAAAAGAGCCTGAAGCAAGAAATCCCAGAAAAAAACCCACAATGTTTTGCCTACTGTACTACAGCTGAAATGCATAATCAGAATTTTAAGGCCTGGGAAATCAGAATGGATAATCCCAAATCCTCATAACAAACCATAAGATTAAGAGAATAATGGTCTGCTGTGGGTATCTCATCTACACCAGGCAGAGCTGCAGACAAACTACAGATCATCCTCCTCCCAGCTCTGTCTTTTACCTAAGCTTTCCCCATGACACTGTTCAAATACTTCAAATAAGCCACTTTCACTTAAATGTCTAATTTACTGGAAATCTGCTGGCAACATCCTATGAGGTGTCTGAAAAACAAGCAAAGTAATCTGCAAAACTTTAAAACGAACATAGTTTTAAATGGGGATGTTTGCTGACTGCTTTTTCCTCTCTCTTAGGAGTGGCCAGCTCTGGCAGCAAAATGCTTTAAAAAACATACAGCCCGTGCTAGAAAAAGATCAAAAGCGGATCAGATGTCAGTGCCAGCTCATGTCAGTCTTGCAAGAAAGAGGAAAAAACAAAGTGAGCAGATGAGTTTTTCTTGCCATGCATCACTCTGTGCCTCCCATCTGCACGCAAGGGCTCCTGGGCACAGTGGAGCATCTCTGCCAGGGGACCTGGACCCACAGTGCGAGTGGGATCGTGCTGTCCAGCACTACCCCACCCCTCTCCCCAAAAGAACTCATCAGCCTTTATTCTGGCAGCACCAGGCTTTTCCCACCTGTGCTCCTCCTCATTGGGCTGGCAGTCCTGGAGAAGGCAAAGAAGCCTGGGTGCTGGTTTGAGGTGACATCGAACAGTGACAGGGTTCAGGGTGAGGGCAGCCCACCTCACAGGCAGGCAGTGGATGCACACGCAGGGCCTGGCTGTCTCTGGGAGTGGGGGGCAAAACACCCTGGATTTGTGAGCAGTGGAGGGTCATGGCACAGCTCTCCTTCCCTGCCCTCACTACACTACGTCCCATTTTATCTACTTGCATTTGCAAGACTATGCAGACTGTGCTGGGCTAAAAATGTGCAGATAATGCTCTATTTTCTTTAAAAACATGAAGCCTTTTAAACATTGTGGAAGTGGACATGAAAGAAGAGTCCCCACCCAAGAGTCTTAAATGCCATACCCATTTTCAATGGGGTTTTCCTAAAGGGCTGTGTTGGGACCCATACAAAAAGCAGTGAGTTGAGTTTATAGCTCTGTATATCCCTTCTAGACAGGCACACAACGGCAGCTGACCGGGGAGCATCCCCTTCACGCTTGCCCACTGCCTCTCTGTTCTGTTCTCCGATGCCTGGGGGTGAAGGTGGTGAGCACCCACTGATTTCGGGGCAGGATTAACCCGAAAATCAGCCAGCCCTCCGCCAGGATTTCGGAGGCTCGCTGTGCTGAGGTGAGGCGAGCGGCAGCAGTCCATGCCCTGCTGACTCAGCTGGCCAGGCTGGTTGGTGGGCGAGATTGGGTTACATGGCAGAAATCATAACAAAGGCAGGAAACAGATCAGCACTCCCTGGGTTTAACGCTCTCTGGGGACCCTGCCGGTTTCCAGACTGCAGATGGTTTTAACCCTCTCCTGAAACATGCCTGTGTGGCATACTCTGCTCTGGTGAAGTCAAGCCTGGTACATAAAAAAGAAAGCAAATCAAGCCAGCAGAGGAATGGCCCCAACAGGCACCAGTCAAGAGAGGTCCAAAGGGACACGGCTTTTTATGAATGGGTACAGAAATATGAACCCTGCTGAGCAGCAGTCAAATAAGAGTAACCAGACTGCAACGACTGAGTCCCTTGGCTGAGTTTTGGGATGACCCCCTCGCTGTTGTTCCCTGCCAGCTCTGTGTGGCTTTGCCTCCCCACAGCAGCAGGGCGTGTGTGCCACCCTGAGCCTGGCTCTCCTGTTTTTGCTCTCAGCGCTGGGCTTCCAGCATGGGACAAGAGGAAAACCCCACCTGACTTCATGCAGCTTTAGTAACTCCAGTGCCAAAAAAACAGTTGTGCCCTCAACTGCTAAGTTTTGGTGGCTGAGTTGATGCAATGCGTCCATCGGAGAGAGGATGTCTTTCATAAAACCAGTCAACTCTGCAGGACTGTACTTTGTTTAAAAAAGCTCAAAGGAAATTATATGAACACATTACTGATTCTCTCAAGTACTGATTTGATTTCAGGTGGTGTTTTTCCACTTCGTGCCAGGATGCTTTAGGAACAAGTCCTACCTGTGATGTGAAGTGTTGCTCAGCGTGGGGGAGCAGGGGAACAAGATATACGATCTCCAAACTGAAGGTCTTTGGAGAAAAAGGACATTTCTCATGAGATCATAATGAGCCCAGCACTACCTTTGGTCCCCTCTGGGAACTCTGATGTTCTGGAAACAGCAATCTTGAATGGTCACCTGGAGGCTACGAATCCTTTTCATATACAAATCTGATAGCAAAAGGACAGAAAAGTGCCTGCCAAAACCCCCTTGCTGGGAATTTGCCTGAGTGAAGGTTGCAGGACTAAGGTGATATCATGGCTTCCTTCCAGCGGGATGGCAAAGGGGGTAATAGTTCTATTACATGTCCTCCTGCAAAGCTCCCATAACTGGTGGAATATGGAAGAGCTTCTTAATTTAGTTTCCCCTGTATTAAAAGCTTATGAAAACTATTAAAAAAAAAAAAAAAAAAAAAGACATAGGAGTAGAGTGTTATAAAAACCCAAACAAACCTCAAAACGCCCACCCTGGAAATGTCTCCCATTCACAGCTTCACCAAGTATTTTCTTTCAACTTACCACAAGTCTTCCCAGAAGAACAACTGAAAAGACATTAGACATTATTTATTTTTAAAATATTGTTTTAGAAACCTCCCAGAAGGGAGGAAAATAAAATAAATTATTGTAGTGCCACATCAGCACAATCACCAGGCTCAAAATGAAGAAGGCTACAGTGATCTAAGTATTCCTTTGACGTAAGATGCTCTTTAATTTCATAGTCAGCTGTTCTGCTTCCTTTTACAAAGACACTTCCACCTAATGTCTTCAAAGTCACCTTGAACACCCACTGGACATATACATATTCTTGGTAGCTCTTTTGCTTATTTTCCGGGTTTGTTTTGGTAATCTGGTTTCATGCATGGGAAAGTTCATTCTCTGTAGTAAATGAAAGGCTTTCATAAGGGGTCTTCTTTCCATTGAAGACATGATTAGAGGCCAATTTCTATTCAAACCAAGTGTAATAAAAAGGGCTTGTTGTGAAGAACACAGCTCTATTTCTTTTTATTAAAGCACAGAACTACTCACAGTAACCTTTTGCAAGACAACTGAGAATAAAAACAGCTTCACCATGCTGTATTTCACACAGCAGCTTGCCAAGAATACGAGTTTCTCAGAGGTCAGAGCTGCAGCAGATGTGGCTGTTGCTGCAGAGGTGGGCCCCAGCCAGCACCCTCTCGTCCTGTGGGTCAGCATGCATGGTGGTAACATGCTGGGCAAAGGGGTTCAAACTCACGCTGTGTCTTCATCTGCTCCTGGCCCAGAGTCAAGGCCTGTTGAAGCAAGAGGCGAGCTGTGAAGTTTACAGGGTTTATGGGGTGCCAATTGCCCTCTGACAAGGGCAGGCATTTCCTGCAGCTACCAAATTTCCCTTCTGTATCCTCTCGGTGGGCTCAGTACTGAGATGAGCTTTTTACCTTCTGGTGGACTACTTCGGAGCTAACCCAAGTGGGCAGGGGGAATAATGGACAGACTTACAGCTAAACATGAAAAGGACAGTGCCACCTCTGCCTTGCTCCCATTACCTCTTAAAAAGCAAAAGCAGACCATGACACCACAAACCAGCATCTCCACAGAGCCTGCAGTTTTTTGAACCTTGATGAACTTGAGCTGTGAACACCACACAAAGCACAGAGATCTTTCACAGATGTGGCTTCATGTGCTGCTTTGGACCTTGCAGAAAGGATGGTTCTGATCTGAGACCAGCAGAGATGGAGCAAAGGAAGGCTGAATGACAGGTCTCTGAAAAATGATCTTTGGTTCTCTTTGATGAGGCAAGAGAAAGCCAATGAAGACATGTTTACTCCTTCTTCCTCTTCCAGTATTTCAGCTGATCCAGACCCTCACACATACCAAACTCATTACTTTGAGCCCCCCAAATTTTCTCCTAATTTTAGCTAACCTTGATTAACTATTTAAACAGGTATCAGTATTAAAATTGTCAATATTCTGGGAAGTTTTTTCAGCTCCTTTGTAATGAGCAGAAGAGCTGGTGCTGGTTTGTTTGCCTCCCCTTAAAACCAAGATATGCTGCTGCTTTCTGCAAGGCACTTGGAGTAAAGAAATTTTGTGTAACACTGAAATCTGCATATGGTCATTTTTATAAATTTGCAGAAGAGGTTAAACATGTAGTATCATTAAACAAGAAGAAACCTGCTTTCTTAAGGAGGCAAGTTATTTTGTTTGAGGCAGCCAGAAGACTTGTGACTGGGGCCTTGGAATACAGTGAGCACAAGAACCACCTCTCAGATTTTTGGCTTTCCAGAGCTAGGAAACAATGTTTGGAGCACAAATTTCCAGATGGAATCAACATGCAATGTAGTCCTACAGATCTGTTTTTGAAGTTGTGCTGTTAGGTAGTCCTATACACTAAGCCAAATCCAGTTGGGAGGTATTCCCACAAAGCACATAGGTTTAAACATAAACATCTGTGCATATAAGCAGGGATGTGTAGTAACTTCTGGGGACAAGTGAATTTAGCTGTGCACAGATGCTGTGCTGAAACCTGGACAGTGTGTGTTTGGATTAATCTGGCTTCAGACTGTGCAAAGTCTTAATTAAGGACAAGATTTCTCCCAGTCCAAACTTGAGACTTACAGGTCAGATTTAAAATGAAATCACCAATTATGTGAGGCATTATACACCAGATTTCCACCTGAAGCAAGTAACTTCTAGAGACAAAGGAAGAAGGAAGAAAAATATCCTTTGGCTCTATGTATTATTATTTCTTGTAACCAGACTGTCCTCTGTCATATGATAAAGCAGAAATATATGTAAGGAATCTTTCAGTCAACAGTTGTCACTACATACACAGATGGTCTGAAATCATACCTTAACCCACAAACAAAACATAAAAGGCAAGGTTTTCTTCTGCATTGAGTACTACCAAATATAGGGTATATGGACCATAACAAGCCTGGCAAGTAAAAGCTTCCATATCCATTCCTGGACCAATTAAAAATATAAAATTTGGTAGAATTTTTCATCTTCCATCTGAAAATCAGTAAGCATTTTCCAAATATTTAAAATTTCAGGTTTTGAAAAATATGCAGTGAAGCCCTGTTAAGCAGACCCTTGTGCCCAGATGTCCTTAAAGGAAAATAATTCTGGTCTGCATCTTTGTGGCATTATGAAACCAGAGAAGACACAAAGTTTTGCTACGCTAGGCCTGAATGTCTGCACACCACTTTAAATACAAAATCTCCTTACAAGCCTCAGCTGGGCTGAAGAGAAGTGGATCCTTGGGTCTCGCACTCCATCTACTACAGAAACTTCAGCTGCCTCCATTAAGAGTCACAAGCCAAATCACAAAAACACATTCACGTTTTATTTATTTAAGGCATCAATCTCTCTCTCTGGCTGAGTGGGTGGATTTTCCAGATGCTTTCCTGACTGAGCTGAAAAGTATCTGCAGGACACAAACCTCTCCATACACCCATTGCGCAACTCTTGTCCGTGCCGGCTCCGGGCGCTGAGCAAGGCTCCTTCCCGCGCACGCCTCTCTCCCGACCTCTCTCCGCTTTCCAGAGTCTCAGCCCACTCACTTAAACCAGGCTGGAACGGGACAAGTGGAAATTTCTTGGCTCTTGGCTGCTTCACCTAAGGTTTACCCATATACAAAAGACTAATTGAGACTGGGTAAAATTTTAATCCAGGCTTTATTTTGGCTAATATTTTGTAGAGCAGCACGGTGGAGTTTGAATTGATTTTGACTTGGCAAAGCAACACACTGTTTCCTTGTTAGTGTTTGTAACAGGACAAATCAGCCTAAAACACTTACCACATTCTTCATTTGTGCTATCCCTTACACCGTTCTCTCTCACAGGCTTCTTTAGCCTTTTATAGGCTTTCCCCAGCTTTTTAATGGGACATAATACAGAGATCTGGAACTGACAATATTATCTATGTAGTAACTCAAAATGATCAGCATGGTGATGCTCTTGCTCAGCATGGAAGTCTTTTCCTTGCTATTGCCATTTTAAGGACAGGTGTCTTTAAAGAGGCAGTTGCCTCAGATCCCTAAAAGTAGCTCATATGACTCCTACCCTAAGTCCTATATTCAGATTTCATATGGAAGTCAATCTTCAGACAGAAAATTTTCTCTCTGAAAATTATCAAGAAATGAGTCAAGTACAACAATATGATGATGTTGCACTCAGAATGTTATTTTGCCAAGACACTGGCCAGGCTCAGGGCTGCTGAGTGTGATGGTGGAGGACAGCAGAGACATTTAGGTCTGGTCCAGGGGTCTAGGGGGTCTAGGTCCAGGTCCCACATTCAGGTCTGGGTGAAACTTATGTTTCACATCATCCTTGCAGCGGCTTCCCCTGGGAGCATGGGAAACCAGGCACCAACCACACATGGAGCTACAGTATGGGTTGAGGAAATGCCTAAGAAATAAAAAGAATCCAGAATATCAAAGTAAGCAGCACATGACAGGTATGTGTTTAAATTTGTGTGTGTTGTTAGGTTCATCCAACAAAATACTCAAGGGAATACGGCCCCCCCTTTCTCATGGTAAGACCAATGTCCCTGTGTTGCTTTCTGATGGGAAATCATTATGAAGAAGGTACAGAAAAACCAAAGATCAATTGGACACATTGAGCACTTGCAAGCATAGAGTTAACAGCATGCAGTAAAGAGCATAGTATAGTAGCAGCTGGCGACAAATGCAGACTTGTATTTGGAATAAAGCTTAAGAGGAGCTCAGGAGTAATGCTGGTGCAGTCTACAATCCCATGGCAGTGCTGGGAGAGTCCACTAATGGGTATTTTCAACTATTTTTTCCTTCCATCTCATGATGTCTTCATATCTGAAGTTTTCATTTTTTTCCCCTGTGTTTTGCCACAGTTTTCCTGTGTTACTCCTTTGCACGAAAACATACTGATACCAAGTGCTGAAAACACAGTGCTCAGTTTTTTTCCAAGACAGTAATTTCACAGGTAATTTTGCTATGAAGTTGAACAGCCCACAGTGCATCTTAGGTGTTCTGGCAGCAAGCTGATGTTACCAAACATCATTATTTGTCTAGCTAGTTTACAGGGAAATAAAAACAAAATCCCCAGGTGTCGCTTGCAGTGTAGCCAATGTTTTTCATTCCATTCGTAAATACAACGTACTGTTCAGCCCACACACCTATTTTATAGCTCTAATGAAAAAGACAGAGCAAAATTCACACATCAGGGTGACCACACTGCCTTTCAATTCACCCCTGTAAAAGACAGATTGATCAAACAGGTATTGCTCCAAGCATGTGACTGCAATATATGAAGAAGCATGTCAAGAATTTTAATTGTACTAAATAGGAAAAAACCCATAACTAAGAGAAAATAGATTGCCTCCATAACAACACACAGCTGGAATGACTTTAGTCCCCACGGCACTGCTAAGAGGCCTCTTTACGGGCTTGGATTAGAAGTGCCTTTAAGCCAGGCACAGCAGGACAGGTTGGAGAGGGGCAGCCTCAAACCCACAGACCTGAATGTCTCAGCTCCTAAGTTAGCATAGGACACACAGACCCGATAACTTTTTGGATCTTGCTGTTACTGCCTGACACTGATGGATCTCTCAGGGTCCACCAACTATTCTCCATCTTTATGAAGATAGGCAGTTTCAAATTTGTTGTTTGTATATTCCATTTATCCCACATGCCATTACATTGCAAAAGACCAAAGGTACTGACAGAGAAGGGACATGCTGATGGCACAGGGGCACCTTGACAGGCCCTGAGCACGTTCCTCTGCAATGGCAATACTGCACACATGTCAGCATTCTTTATTTATTTATTCAGACTTCAGTTCCCTGCCAACTGCTCCAGTACTGGGAGCACATACTGGAAAAGAAAAGAAAGACAAAGGAACTGTACATAGGTGGTCCCTCCCCATGCAGCCCCTGATTCTGGGATTGAAGCCCCGACACAAACTCAGGACCTCTGAGGGTGCTGGATTCTCTCAGCTGCTCAGGGCTCACCCCAGAAGAGGGCAGGCTCGGCCCCCTTCCACTGTACTGGCCATGGCAATTAGAAGGGTCACTCCAAATGGAATTTCTTGGCCTAAAATGAACAGCCACACAGGCACCACCATTCAGCGGGGATTTCATACCCCAGGACGCATGCAGGCAAAATCCTCATCTGTCACACATGGCCAGATCAGTGAACTGGAAGCAACGTGCCTGACTTTGCTCTGGCTCTGTGATTATGAGTGACTTTTTATTGAGCCATATGATTACACACTGCAGGCATACATGTGAAAGAACGCCCAGGGAGGTATGTGGTTGTGGCACCTGAAATCCCTCACTGGTCATTTACAAACCATAAAGAAAAGTTGACAAATTCCTAAAGCTTAGGATTTTTTTTTTTCCAAAGCGGCTTAAGGTTTGTGTATATCTATAGCACACCTGGCTGATGCCAGACATTTTTTTGGTGCTTCCTATTAGAGTTGTGAACAATAGCCTGGATTTATCCAGAGACAAGGACTAAAATTATTCTGTCTGTGCAGTGTTAATGAATAAATGCTACTCTTGAACTATCGCAAAATTCTGAGCCATGAATTTTCATCATATCTGAACAATTATTCATAGGCACAAAATCCCCTGTACTTTTTAAAAAAACCCTTTTCTGAAAAAGCTTTGTATCTTAAAGTTTTCATTTTTGCTGTAACCTATTCACATGGCTTTTATCAGTTGTACACTCCTGAAACTCCCTAAGTTGTATTTTATTGAAGGTGAAGTAATTATATATAGCTTCTTACTGTATAAAAGGCTATGAACAGTGCATGGTGAGAAAACAGTTAAATGGATCTAGTTCAGCTGCTCCCAAGCCACTCATCAGGGAAAAAAATTTTACAAATACGTTTTTAGACCATTTTTTTTCCCCCTCATCTTTTTTTAGTGCATGGCAGGATGATTCATCCATTCCTGGTCCAGAAATTCCTAGACTTGATTCTTACACCTGGAATCATGCTTAGGAGCTAGATTGTTGTAACTGCACGGAAGGGGTATCCTGACCCAGTCATATCTTATATACCCTACAAAAGATACCTAAAGAAGTACCTGCCTTCATTGAGGGGGGCCCCTGCTAATTTTTATCCCTCTTTCCCTTTCAGCTCTTGACCTCAGGGGTGTGGAGAAGGCTGGAGGAACAGTGCCTTGGTGTGCACTGGACCTCCCTGGGGACACGGGAGACTGTCTCCTACCAACAGCTCAGCAGGGAAGAGGGGAGGTGAAGGTGAGGAGTATCCTGACTCACTGTCTAGAGCATGGAGGGGACCAAGATGGGTGTTTCTAAGGAGAAAAGGCTCACAGTCTGCAATTCTGGCTGTGTTTGCCAAGGGCAAAGGGTAATTATCTTACACAAGCTGTTTAGTCTTCCACTTATCTACAGTGTACTGGTCCTGTCTTCTGATACCTTGGGAAGCTTCTCTTCATCAGCAGGACTTTCAGCTCATTTCTTTGAAGTCTGTTTTCTAAAATACAACAAGTGTGCTTCGCAACAGTTCAAAGACCATCTCCTCTGCATTCAGCAATTCCATATTTACTGTAGCTTCGAATTATGCAATCAGTAAATTTCATGGTGAAATTTCTACTTAAAAGACTCTATTTATTAAAGTGCAGATCTTAAGTTCTTAAACATTAACATAAAGAAACAAAATGCGCAATGAATTCTACATCTATTACCTCAGAATGCCATGAGTTAGGAAGATCAGATCTTCTACCTTGGAGTCCATTTGATACCTTCAATTCCCTTGCCTGTGGAGATACCTGGAGCCTGAATCTCAGAAGAAAGAGTCAAATCCTGCCAGAAAGAGATCTCATCCTTCTGTCTACCATCTAGAAACTAGTCTGAGCTCTCATGCCTGAGATTTAGCATCCCCAAAGTGTATCATATTGGAAAGGAAGTTTTGCCCTTTCCTCATTCATTCTTTCCCAAAGTGAGTTGTGCATGGGGTGGTGCAAACCAGCGACATTGATTGATGAAAGAGTTAACACTGATGGCAATCTGGTAGAGGAAAACCAGTGGAGAGGCTTAGCTTGCCATCTGGAGCAGATAACTTTAAAACAGCCTAAGAAATGGGGCTGAAGATGAAGTAACTGGGAAAAGAAACACGCTTCCTCACTTTTTCAGTGCAGCAATCTGGAGGCACTGCAGCTGAGCAACTTCCGGCAGCATCCCTGCACATCTGTAGCATCCATTGAAAAGAAGTAAACAGCATCAGTGAGCTGGAAAAACTGTTTTCCTCATTCTCGCTGACCCCTTGCAGCAAATCTGTCCCAAGCTCAAAGGAGAAAAAATCTGATGTGTATTTTCCTAGGAGTTGTCATTGTTCTTTAATATGTTAGTGTCTTATGCTTAGTATGTTTGGCTTAATATGACCGGTTAATGTTCTATTGACTAAAAAATACAGCAGCTTGACAAATTCCCAGAAATTAACTTATTTGAAAAGGAAGGACAGAATGATTCAGAAAAAGGGGAAGTGGTATAAGACAGTGCATATTCAGTCCTCTTTTCAAAAACTTCTTCCCCAAAATGAGAATCGTTGGAGAATGTCTCTCTCCCTCCCTCCTTCTGCTGATCTCTTCCTTCCTTCAACCAAACTACAGGCTCCAGCAACAAAGCAGCTAATAATAAACTCCTCAGCTGAACTCTAGGAAAGCAGCTTGGTCAAGGTTTTGCCTGCCAAATGCTGACCAACACATGTTCCCAGCTGCCAGCAGTGACTGACTGCTAGCCACATTTTTTACAAACCAGTTATACTTTAGCCTTCTGCCCCTCAGAGCACATTGTGCTCCAAACAAGACCTCCAAGTGATGGAGTCAAAGGTACTTGACTCATGGTCCTCCATGTCTCATGTCCATGGAGCATACAGGGACTTCTCCAGTCACAATATATTAACACAACTGCTCTTGCACTATGACTCCTGAAACAAAAACCCCACTGCTGTTTTTATCCCATCCCACACCAGCAGGCTGTACAGGAGCAGCACTGGCATTTCTACAGTGCCAGCCAGCAGGACTTCTTTCAAAACGACCTTTTATCAAGGTTTGTGTAATAAAACTTGGCTCTTGCCTTGGGATTCCTCCCTGCCTTCTTTTACCATCAAGAACACAGGGCCAAGAGGGAACATCAACTGAGACAGCACATGTAACATTTCCTACTGGTCAGGCAGGAGCTTGATCTACCCAGATGCATTTTGGCCCAAAGAGCCAAGAGTGCTTCACTTGAAATGCTGACCCAGCTGTCCACTGAGTTTGGAGTCTTTTAAAGATGTGCACGTCACCTTTCTGTCTGGAGGAGCCCAGTGCCAGGTGAGGAAGCTGCCAGCACTGCTGAAGGCACGAGGCTCCCGCTCCCTCCAGAGGCCGCTCAGAGGCTGCCTGGAAATGCAGCAGAGACTACAGAGGTGGAAATACACCGAGTCAGGTTTTCTGAAGAAGGGGAAATAAACCCTTTAGGGGACACAAAAGCATGAGCATCTGCAGTCAAACAGCATGTATGCTGGTGCAGGGATGTATGAAAACCAGGTCAGCTGAGATCCTCCCTGAGCTCCATGATGCTGGGAAAGATGAGGAGAGTATGGGAGGAAGTTTGGGCTCCAAAATAGTGTGGACAAAGAAGGCTGCTTGGATTGGGACACTATTGAATTACAGCTCTCACCAGTGCCAATGCTATGGCTTCATTCATGATCCTATTCTCCCTTTAGTCAAGCAAGGCTCTTCATCTGTACTGCAGATATTTGGGATACCTCCCTGACCACAGAAATGTTGTTTTCCTGAGGCATAAGGCAGTTATGGTTGGTTCCTAAGGGTGGAACGACCCTGACTCCTCCTCTTGTGGTGAAATCTCCTCCTACCATTTCCCGGCTGCCAGTCCTCTCTTCCCTCCATGCTGCCCCGCCAAGCCCAACAGCACAAGCATTTCTGGAAATGGTCTTGCATTTCTAAGGGTGGAAATAACTCACCTTGGCAGCATCACAATACCCATGAGAAAGAAATTAATGAGAGCAAGTTAGTATGCAAAAATCCCATCATGTCACAACAGCGCACTTACTATTGGGATAGTAAGGATAATGGAGTACCCACTGCTCGGTAAAATTCTCTGCAGTTCACTGCAAGAGAGTGCTGACCAGGGATAGCCAGGTAGAGGATAACACAAAGGGAACCTATTTTTATAGCTGTTAATGAATACCAATATTTTTTACTCATTTGGAGGTGACAGAAATGAACAGATAGCATTTCTTCCTATTTCTCAAGATTTGTTTTGCTTTTTTGCTATTCCAGGGCTTAATCCAGAACAACAACAACAACAACAACAGCAAAAGTAGGAAAAAACCCTGTGTGCAGCCTTATGGAGGACTTTCCAAGCCACAGATGCTGGCTCTGTGGTTGGCTGATCTATCCAAAATAAAGCTCAGCAGCAGGGAGCAGTGGAGTAGTTCAGGGGGTAGAAAAGGTCATGCGAATGTGATCCCCACCTCCCAAACTCCTCATCTTACGCTGCCTCCCCCTGTTACTTTTGGGATGGAAGGAATTTTTGACTTATTTTTCATTTTTATTTTCAGCCTGCCTTTCCTATCCACTTGCCAGCTGGGGTCACTGAAAGTGACTCTTGTTGCAGCCACTTTCCCAGGACAGAAAAAATGAGGTGAACCATTATTCTGATGACTTATAGGTGAAAAGGCACCAGCAGCTTTGATGATGAGCCCCTTTGGCTCCAACACCGAGCTGGCACTGTGGGAGCTCAGAGGCCACCACGTCACCTTCCCCTTGCCATGGGGACAGGCATTCCCCTGCCCTGGGTGAAATTGTTGACTGCAGAGACTGAAACGTTTTCAGAAAAAAATCACAAGAGCCTTGAAAATAGGGGCCTCGAAGGCTGCTGACCCCTGTGCACAGATGTGTGGCACTGCCCACCTCACAGGAGAAGACCATTTTGGGTGAACAAACATAAAAAAAAAAGAGGAAAGTGGAAAAAGGGAGGAAAGTGGAAAAAGGGAGGAAAGTGGAAAAAGGAAAGAAAGTGACCAACCTAATTTTAATAATTTTTGACATTAGAATGCATTCATACCGTATCCTTTTCCTTTTCCTTTGAGAGAAGTGCACAGCCTATGTCCTGGCTCAGCTGACAGTACAGTTTCTGCAAGTCTACAGGAGATCCCATGAAACCACTCTGGGGAACACCTACAAACCCTGCTGCACATCTGTCTGGGGGCTGAAGCAATGCCCAGCTGGGAAGAGGACATGTAAGAGGCATGGCCCATTTTTTATTACAGCCTGCACATTCATTTCTCTTCAAGTGTGGGCTTCAATTTCATAATGAAAGAACTATTTTGGAAGCCTTATGTTTGCCAAGAAAATAAACCAAGTCTAAACATCACACCTTCCTCTGGGAGGACATTGAATGTGGATGATGGGACTGTACCTGTATGTTTTGATGCTGCCAGCAAGAAGGTTTATCATGGCAAGTGTTTGACTTACCCTAAGCACTATGCAAAAGCAAGCTGAAGACTGCTAGCACTTACCAAACCTCTTGTAGCCGAAGGACTGCACCTCCTCCTCCTCTGCAAAGTCGTCTGGAGAAAGAAACACACAGCAGCAGATTATTACTACTACCACTGGAAAAAAATGGGAAGAAGTTTTTACAGGTGCATGTTCATGAATTCGTGTAAGTTTAATTGATTTGTTAGGCATGCTACTGCTCTTCCCCTGTGCTGCTCCTATCCTACCTCTGTCTCCAAGTGCAGAAGGCAGTTCAGAGCCTTTCCCCCAAACAGAATCCCCCGCAGAACTCTGGATTACAAACTGTGCAGATTTATCACCTGGCAGCCATCCTGAGGCCTGCTTGGCCAGCTAAGTACAGACCAGGGCTGATATGTCCCTCATCACAATGACAGCCACAACTGTCACCAATGTGCCACTTGGTCAGGCTTGTCTGGACCACAGTAGTCAGAGGGGATGGCTGTCCATCCATCCATCCATCCATCCATCCACCACCTCCCATGCAGCTTGGCCTGAAAATGTCAGATCCGATAAAAAATGGGAAACAGAACTGATAAACTCAAACAGATAAGAAAAATAAAAACCAAGATGGTGAAGACTGTGAAGGCTCTAGAGGAGTGGCTGAGGTCACTTGGTTTGTTTCAGCCTGGAGGAGACTGAGGGGAGACCTCAGGATAGTCTACAACTTCCTTGTGAGAGGAAGTGGAGGGGCAAACATGGATCTCTTCTCTCTGGTGAGCAGTGACAGGACTTGAGGGAATGGAAGTTGTGTAAGGGGAGGTTTAGGTTGGCTATTAGGAAAATATCAGGCTCCCCAGGGTTGGTCACAGCACCAACCCTGCCTCAGTTCAAGAAGCATTAGGACAATGCTCTCAAATACATGGTGTGATTCTTGGGGCTGGCCTGTGCAGGGACAGGAGCTGTACTTGATGATCCTTGAGTGTCCCTTCCAGCTCAGCATATTCTATCATTTGATGATTCCCTCATGCCTTTTGTTCTCATCTTTATAGTTAGCAAGTAGTAATATGCTAATAATCACAAGTTTATTTTGTCAGAAGCTGAATTTCTCTCCACTTCCTTCTGGCAGCAAAGGAAAAGGCTGGCATCAGCAAAAGAAATACACCCATGACTACTTTAGAAAAAAGGATATGTTTGTGTTCATGTGTTCAGCCTCCTTCCACCGAGACAACCCCTCATTCTGCTGAGTCAGGAAAGGCAAAAGCCCTGCCTCATCACCAGCACCAGCCTCTGCATCAACTGCTGGGAAGGCAGCACAGCCCAGGCTGTTCTTCTCCAAGTTCTGTATTTCCCAGAGGAAACATTTAATGACTGGTGGAGGAGAAGCAAGCTCAAAGCAGATAAACACGTGTGAGGGAGTAAGAAGTCTGTGTTTAGTTAGACCTTTTTTGCCCACAGACTTACTGCATGATTGGGCTGCTCTGCATCACAAAACTGGGCTAACTGGTGCCACAGCTAACTTGGGCCAGCACAGAGCCTTGGGGGGATGAATTCAAAGGTAAAGATACAGTCTCCATCCAGGCTCAACAAAGCCTAAATGATTTGAGTGCATGTCTCCAGCAGGAAATCTGTCTTGTTCCTCCTTGTGACCTGCGAGGTGCCACGAACAGAAGTCTGGAGGAGACTTCGCCTGAAGCAGCAGCAGAGTCCATGAAATGCATAATTTTGCAGAACATCACCCTTTACTGAGGCAGAACTGTTGATTAAACAGCTAAAAACACTAGGTAAGACATTTTGCTTACTGCCAGCAGTGCTCCTGTCCGTATCTTTAGCTAGACCCCCAATTCAGATGTGCATTTAAGAAGTGGAAGAGCCAGTGGATGTTCCTTAGGCAAATAAACATATCCTGATTTTGAAAGCAGAAAGAAGCCTTTAAAAAAACCAACCAAACAAACCCTCACAATTGTCCTGAATGCTATCTGAAGACAAGGCCCCCCAACTAAACAAGACAAATACCAATAAACCATAAACAGTCAACAACCAACTTCTCATCCCAACAGTGAGCTACTTAGGAAAAATCTTCCCTTCTTGCACAAAAGATAAAATGCTGCACAAAATAAGATAACAGCTCCAGAGCCCTTAGCTTCCTGCCCTCTCCTGCTATCAGGCTGCAACACAATTGCCTCCTTTGTTTCTCAGGAGTGTAACCTGGCTTATCCCATCCGTATCTGATGTATACAGCCAGGCCACCTTTAAATCCTGCAGCTTCATCCCACACCATATCTCCAAGACCTTCCTCCCAGGCTGACAGCCCCTTCCCTAAGTTGTCTTGTTTTTCACGCTTAGACCAACAGCATTGGCTTTTACAACTTTAATCACATTTGTGTTTCTTTGGCCTTTTCTGTATTTGCAACATATATTTATATAAATACATTTTACATATTTCGATACACACATGTACTTTTAAATATATATATGCTTTTCAATATTTGTGATGCTGCATGGTATTCATGCCAGGGATGTTTTTTTTCCTTAAGCTTTGAATACTTATTCATTAGTTATTCAATATAATTATATTATATGTAATTCTATATACTAATTATTCTTTATTCAATAATTATTCATTCACCTCCTAATTTTGAAGAGCACTCATAGTATTTGAAACAAGTGGAAATGGGCAAGGACAGCTATATCAAGTGGTGACCCATCTCCCCGCTCACAAAAATCTCAAACATCACATTAAATGTTTTTCAGTCTCTGTGAGCTGATCTTGCAAGGGGCAGTCAATGCAATTTTAAGGGAAGTCTATGAAAATTATTTAACAGGCAAAGCTCAGTGTTCTTTCAGTCACAACTGCAACTTTGCTGAAATCATGTGCAAATACAATATTTTACAATATTAATTGTAATGTTAGAAGTTTAAGGAAAATAAAGATGGAAGAAATTAATAAAGTAAGCTTAGACTAAATATTCAGAAATTACCAAATTCAGAAATTTCCAAATTCAGAAATTTGGAAAAACAGACTAAGATGGGTTGAAAGTCTGACCTCAAAAGAAGTCTGTGTTTGAAATATTAAAAATTAAGCCTAAGGCAAAATTTAAGTCCTAAGGCAAAGCCCTGCACCCAGCCTGCTCGTCCCATGCCTGTTGGGTAGCATTGTCCTCACTGGAGGCAGCAGAAACTTGACCCTCAGCTCCCTGTTCCAGTGAAGGAAATGTTAAACTTTTGTCACAAGTTCTACAAAAATCTCAAAGCTTCCTGATAGCTTCAAATCACGAAAATACAGGAGAACTTAAGTTTTCATTGAAAAAGTAACAGCTTTTCTAGTGAAAACCATGAAAATGTGATCTGTTATGAATTACAGAGGTTAAGAAAATATACACCAAGTAGGAAAGAAAATACTAAGAACACCTCCAGTACATTTTAATGGCTTATGCTTTTAAAGGCAGTATCAGAAATCGGTGTGACAGAAATTCATGAGCTTTGAGCACCAGTGGCTGATCTTAGAAACAGAAATTCTGCATTTTCACATCAGTGGTGCCCATACTTGAGTGGGGCTGCAAGTGGTGTAGGAGGGGCTTGTCTGACATTGTGAAAGCCTTAAGTTAGAAATATTTCTCTTTAGTTTAAATCCAGTCCTTCTCAGTTGCAGAGGACTGGAATGAATGCAGTATTTCTGTTACATACACATATATTAATATGTAGGCAAGGCTTATTTTCATGGGTGAAAATTATGGAGGGCAGACTCCTCCTTGAAGCAGACAATCAAGCAGAATTTGTTGTTATGTCCTGGTCACAAGAATTAACTCTTTAGTACTGGGAAGACCAGCCCTAACTTAGTTATAAGATGCTCAAGTGAGTTCTCAGCTGTGAACCAAAAGATAGAGAATCCAGAATAAGAAAGATGAAGAAACATAAAAAGCTGGTCTCTTATTCCACTGACTTGTACAGAACTCTGGCACCAGGAAGGTCCATAAAAAAGGTGAGCTTTGGGCAGAACAGAAACATGTGTGAGCAACCAATTGTATTTAACCATGTAGGGGAAGGGCCACTGGAGATCTCCTTTTTTATTGGGTTTACAAGAGTCTCTTTGGATGCTAGAACAGATTGTCATGGGGAGCTTACAGCAAACTGCTACAAATCACTGTCAGACTGTAGCTGAGCAGCAGCAGTAAGTCAAATGTTTTAGGGAGTCAGAGCAAAGCAAGAGTTCTGGTCTAAAAAAAAAAAAACCAAAAAACCCCTTTGAGATATTTTGGCAATATCCATGCCCCGTTGAGTATCAATGCCAAATTCCACTTGCCCTCCAGTTATAAGCTATTACTGCAACACCTCTAATAAATACAGTTGTAGAGTTAAATAAGTTACAGTACAATGCTTCAAGGGAGTGGGAATTATAAAAAGGCAGTTCAGCTGGGGATTAACGCAGCGAACAGAGGGAATTCATTTAATCTAAAACAAATTAGACTCTCATTTGATTAATTTGCTAGAGGCAAAGCAAATCTGTGGAGCAGAACTGTTTAATTTCTTGTTCTTAAATCTTAAATAAATTAATCATGGATCACTTATGAGTCATTCTGAGGTCAAGTAAGAAAGAGCTGGCCTGGAGCCAAAATGGATGCTAAATCTGCCCCTGAGACAATACAGGGCATAAAACCACGGCACCAGATCTGAGGAGCCTTTGGTGCAAGGTGATTTTAGGGAAGTTGTTTCCATTTTAGCCCCTTCCTTTCGCAGGTGTCATTGTTGGCATATGAAAGGTGTTACAGAAAGTACACCACTAATGTACGTGTCCAGCTGTCTCCTTTTAAGAGTACACCCTGCTCAGCCATTTAAACCTAATTAACTAACGAAGCAAACAAGACCTCAAAACCATTAGAGATGCTGGGTCATATGGTGGCTGTAGACATGTGGTATCCAATAATTTCTCGAACACTTGTGTGCTGCAAACATGAGTACAAAGTCCTTGTTTAAAGACTTTGTTCGAAGTCTTAAATAAAGAAAACACACCAATATTCTACACTGCATTTCAAAATCTGGGAAAATCTATTCCAGGAGAGAATGAGGCATCTGGGCTGAAAATTGTCATGCCAAGTTTCAGATTTTAGAAGTTCCTTTATAGCCCCCTGAAAACTTGAATTACAGTACATTAGAACTTACCCCTAAATACCAGGCTGGGAACTCAGACTGTAAGATTAATTTGTAGTAAAAATGCCATCCAGTGTAAGAGTTTCATCTAAAATAAATGTCTCTCTCAAAGGGCTTTAATGGCTAGAGCCCTACCTTTCCTACTGACTTAATGGGAACTGTAGAGCTATATCCCAGTGCAACTCTGTAAAAATCAATCTAATATTATCAAGGAGAGATTTTTACTTGTACCATTTGGAAAGAAGCTGTGCCCATTAGATGAAAATCACAATATTCCTCTCTTTAACCCATGAGTCAGCATGGATGAAGAACTCTGCTCAGAACTGTGTAACAAGTGCATCTCCTTCATGAGAGACTGCTTGCAGTGTCAAAAAGCTGCTTCTGCCCACTCTCTTCATCTCAGCACTTTCACTGAAAGGCAAAACTCATCCACTAGTGAGGTTTCTGTAATATTAACAACTGTTCAGACAGATGAGAACAGCGACACCAATATCTTTCTCATATCACATTTCAAAAGCTTTTTGAGCTGCCACCAGATTTATATGCATTTCTGCTCACTACTAACTGGGTCTACATTCAAACTGCTGACCTAGAGGTGAAATGGAGCCAGCATAAGCACAGCAAGCAGCTGTGGCCTTCAGATGTTGATGACTTCATCAGTCTAATTAGTTTCCACTGGTTTTCACAGTTTTTTTTCTGGACAGTCTCCTGCTTGTGCTAATGGGCTGCTCATTCCCCTCTCTCTTCACAGATGCTTTATTTCACTTGTCCTCTTATTTTGCCTTTTCTCCACTACTTTTTCCTTATAGGCCCTTTTCATAGTCAAGTCTTACTCTCTGCCTCTATTTTGATAAGCCCTCCCTTATAAAATCCCACCCCACACTTAAAGAACATCCTGATGGACAGGATCCCAAGCTGACATGTCAAACTAACAGTCACTGTTGTTTGCTGAGTGTGTTGTGTCCATATTAGCCACCCCTTCCTTTGTCTGGCTTGACAAGCAGCAAACTCCTTTGGACAGGGATTACACGGATTCTGCACTTGCAGAGTACCTGGTCTTTAAGGCAGCCATGGCAGAGGTTCAGCTGAGGCTGTCCTGGAAGAGAGCCCACCTCCCTGCATCCCAAAGCATCCTTTGTGATGTTGTTTGAGCTTGGATTCTGGCAACAAAACTGAGGCTTTTCCTCAGCTCTGTCCTATCCCAGACTGCTGATTTGGGAAATTTATCTGTTTAACTTCGTGACTCAAAGAGGCAATGTCCTAGATCAGAGATCCTCCCTTGGTACTATCCTGTGACTTGGCTGGTGTCTCTCATCACCTAACACATGCATAAAACAAGCAAAACAATAATCATGACAAATGGGTGCAGTTTAGTATCTTGGTCTTCATCTATTCCCCCACTGCTATGCCCAAAAAATGTGAGCACTTACATTAAGAACACACAAAAAAAGACAGAAGATTGTGAAATTTAGAGGTATAACAACAATCACTCTAGTTTTATTTTTTAGGCACAAGGGGGTTTTGAATAGGGGTTAAATAGGGGGTTTTGAATGCAACTTGTTAGCCCATAAGTGCCACACAGCATCATTACCATACCGGGGTCAAGAGCAGCTGCGTGGTGTGGAGGATCGACCTTAGAAGTCAAAAGTTTAAATCATATCGTATTTCAAAATAATGATTTAAGAGCAAACAGATCTGTTCTCATTAGTGCACTGAAAAATCGTGCCTCCCTGTCTGTATGTCAGAGGAGGCAATCAACAGCAGTATTAAAATGGCATACACATTCCTAACAACACATGTCTCTATTACCTCCCATAATTCATTCACTTTGTTCCCCAGTGATGGCCCAGTCTGCACCTCAAATTTATGCACCAAAAGGGATTGCAGTTTTAGGTGGAAGTGGTCAAACTCCAAAGACAATTCATCTGAGGTTGCTCCCTCCCTCGCACAGACCACACTCACATTATGAAGAAGATCGGGTTCACTTTCCATGCCTTGTAAAAAGCGTCTTTATTTTGCTTTCAAAGGGGGAGGGCTGGAAGGAGAGATTCTCTGTTCTGACACACAGAACCTCAGGATAAGGAACGTTTTGTGAAGCTGAAGATAACTGGGCATGCATCCTTTGCAGTACTGAGCTGCTTTCATCCTTGACATTTCTCCCAGCTCCCTTTATTTTACTCTGTTTTATCTCTGCAAGGTCTGATCAGCTCTATCTCTCTGCAAGATTACCTTTCTCTCCTTATCCTAGCAGGCAGAAGTGTCTGAACCTCTGGGCACAACGGTCTTTCAGTGTAGATCTAAGTAAACTGTTTAGTGGTTGTGACAAAAAAGGGCTCTGTTCAGCCCTCAGCTGCAGCAAAATCAGTCTAAAATGAATCTACGTTATCCAAAGTAGGAGAAGAAAGAGCCACAGGAGATTTTAAACTACTCCCTTCCTCACAGGGATAGGCTTGCTCGTGCTATTCTTAGTCCTATTCAGTCCTAGGTGGCTGGAAAAGTAGAATTGAAGCAATGATGAACAATTACAAGTTCTTACTGAAAACGGTCCTGTCATAAATGGCTTATATGCTAATTCTGCTCAATATCCTTTGCAGTTGTATAGTAATATTTCTATCTGTGCAATAATAGGTTTCTCTTGTAATTTCATAGCTCTGTTTTCCTCTATATTGTTAATAAGAATATCCTTTGACACATGCTTGCATCTTTCTCATCCATGTATTTAAAATCCTCTGTGCTACCAACTAATTCAGGACACACACAGACTGTAAAGTAGCATTGCTCAGGATTTGTTCTGTGTTTTATCACACATTTATTGTAACTGCTCATGCCTTTGAACTTCTGCTTTAGGGTCCTGTGACATGTCCAACACACACCACTCAGACCACCTGCATATGTTTCATGTTTATGTTACTATTCATATAAGCTCTGTTATATCTGGACTAAGGAAAGGTTACTGGATCACTCCACTTCTAATCCTTGATTTTCAGATGCTTTCTAACTTCTGCAAAATGCTCTGGACTGGATTTTTTTGAAATTCTTGAAGTTTCTAACCAGGAAAGACCTATTTGCAGATGACTGTTCATTTGATTTTGTGCACACAAAGGAGAGAGGGACTTTCCCCCAGTGTTACAAAATCATAACTTTTATTCCTTTATTCTTTAAAATTAGTAGTGGCATCAAAACAAAGAGAAATACAAAACCTGTCAAGAAGGTAAACATCATATAAATAGATTATTTCAGACTTTTCAAGGTAGTCAAGAAAGAACAACTGAACTTGCATGCACAGTCAGCTTTTGTAAATGTAGGCATTACTTGCAAATTCCATCCAGGCTCTAAGTCCCACAGAAGAGACAATTTTATCAACACAGGCTGATACGTTAATTAATTGTCTGATAAAGTGTTCACTGTGTAAGGCAAACTTGGGGTAAGCTGAACTGGCATATCCTGTGAGAGCTCAGTGTACTCTTATCTACTGCGAACTGAGCATGGAGCACACTGAGCTGCCTTTGAGGTAAAGGAGCGATGCTGAGAAAGGCAGGCGTTCAGGCCAGGCTGCTCCTGAGGCACTGTGGGCTTCACTGGTTCCCGTGGAACACAACCAAGGACAAACCTGCTTCTCCCCATGCACTTTTTTTTAGCATATGAGAGGAACGGCACAAGACAGAATATTTGGTCACATTCCAGGCTCTTGAGCACATCCCAGTACTCACAGGATCCTAGATGATTTGTCCTCCAGCACCATGGCTGTACAAGTGGTACATAGCAAGGTGCTTGTGATGGCAGAGAGGGAGGAGGAGGTGGGGGAGGCAGAGGAATGGTGGAAAGAAACAGCTAAGCTACTTTGAGCATCATAATTAAGAGCTTCTCTGTCATCCTGGAGCAACACTCCCAAAATGACCACCTTGACTTTGCCATTGCCTGAGTTTGGGCATTAGTATTAACTGGTTATCCAAACAGTATCCATATTTCACAGGAAAATACTTATCACCATGACAGTAGTGATTACAGACAGAGTTTAAAGTAGTAATTACAAAATATATTGCAGATATATGGGAAGAAGTTCTCAGTTTTAACGATGCTTGTCCCTGTCTTAAATTAGGGCCAACGTTTTTGAACATGTGGTGGTGTTTGACTATGAGGAAGCTGTTTTCATTTGTTTCCCAGGCAACGAGCACTCCTTCACACCCCAATAAATAACTACAACTTAGAAGTATCATTTGATAAAGATAAATCTGACCCTAAAGCAGTCAGATCCCCATATAAGTCACATGAATTATTACTAAAAATAATCACAAAGTTTGTGAGCTCAGTGTTGTTTGCTGGAAATAAAACTGCCAGCATATTGAACATAAACTTCAATTTGTTTTACTGATTTAAAACATAACACATTACAAATACCAGCAATGGGAAATATAATTTATTCCTTACAGATATTTAGTGATGTAATTATTTAGATATTCCTCCATTCTCCAGAGACAGTAGATACAGAGACAGCTGCAATCAAGAGATCTTTTTGTTTTTATTGAGAAAAATGTGTAACTTGGTATACCAAGTTCTACAGTCCTACAATTATCACTACCATCAGGTTTAAAGAGAAAATATGAAAAGCCAAGTCCATACCCAGAAAAGGAAATCACTGAGTCAAAATTTGGTTTGGCTCTCTGACTTCCCTAACAGTGGCAAAGGCACTTGATGTGATGATTTGTTTGAAGCTTTTCTTTTGCTATTAGCACAGTCATTCAAGTGTTCTTCTTTGCATGTTTTATTACTGATTTCTGTAACTCTCTGGGGGAAAGAAATAAAGCTGGCTGTGATCACTCTTAGGGAAACCAAATGGTAAGAACTAGCACTCCCTCTTGATTGAGCGTGGGGCACCAGCAAGTGCTTCCAGGAGCAGGAATTATATCTTCCCTTTGAATGCCACTTCTCTGCTTTGCAAAGAGCAGTGGAGGCAGAATGGAAGGAGACACAGGCTACATTATGTGTTATTCCCGTCCTTTGCATCCCACCTCTCCCCAGAACCCCAAAGAATGGAGTGCAAGGCTTTCAGTGATAACAGGCACAGGTTTGTACTACCAGATCCCCATTGTTTTGGTTTGTTCCTGCCCTTACACTTACACTGAGAATGACAAGCTGATGACAAAATTTTTGGCATGAGCAGCCAATAAATAAAGAACATTGTAAATACATTATTTCTAATATGTTGCATGGCCCTGGAGAGACACCATGCCACAGTGTCGGAAGTAACTTAAATAGTGTATGTGGGCTTGCAAAATAAATGCCCCCCAAAAGTTTTTCCTCCCTTCAGGCAGCTACTCTGGCAAGTGAATAAATAATCACATCATTTGGTGTCCTAGACTCTGGAAACTCAGTGTAACTATCATGATGTTTACTGGCCTCCTGGCATCTGGAATAAAACTCTGCAATCCAAGAACAGGCACACTGGCGCCCAAAAGAATTTTCATATATGTACGTCTTTTCCTTAAGCTTATTTTTGCCTCTGAAGAAAAACTGGATTCAACTCTCACAAAGTCCCAACTAACTCCTAAATTTTCCATAATGTCCTTTGATGTTTTCATTGTAAGTATTCCCCAGTGAGTAAAGCCTCTGCCTTTTGCTGTAAGGCTATCAATTTTCATAAACAGAAGGCTTTCTTGCACCCCACCCCCCCATACATCTTTACTAGGTTACAGTGTAGCAATTTGGAAATCTGCTTCCTTATTTCGTTTTAAAGTATGTAATACCTCTCAGTCACAGCTATGTAGGATGGGGTCAGGTGTTTCACTCATTTAACACAAAAAGAGAAGGAAGGGAGGAAAAAAAAACCAAAAAGGAAAAGAAACATAGTTTCAGTTTGAACAGATGCAAAGCAAAGACCAAAAATTTTCCAGTCGGTGGATGTAGAGGAGAAATACGCCAAATACATTTCACAAGCCAGTTAAGCCTCTACTGGCACCTAATCACTGCCAGATGTTTAGAAGCAACACCAAGAACATCGCAAAACGCTGGCAAAAAATAAACAAATAAACCAGGGAGAAACGCAAGTCTTCTCGGAGCACCGACGAGGGAGAAGATAAAAGTTGGGTGTCGAGAGAAACCGTGCTGGGGAGAGCACACATGCCGGGACACACTCACACACATGCCGGGACACACTCACACAGTCAGACAGGGACAGCCCGCTCCCGGGTCCGGGACTGACCGACGCACGCCGAGCCGCGGCGGCGGCGTAGACCCCGCAGACCGGGGTCGCGGTGAGAGCCCCGCTCTGCCTCTCCCGGCACCGGCTGCCCGTGCCCTGCCCGCAGCCGGCGTGCCCTGCCCGCCACCTGCCCGCACGACGTCCTGCCAGCACCTTGCCGGGTACGGCTCACCCCGGCGGGCACCCTCCGCACAGACCGCCCTGCCCGCACTGTGCCCTTGCTGAAGACCGTCCACACGCGGGCACGCTGCCCGCCGCCTGCCCGCTGCCCGCACACCGTTCCCGCACGCTGCCCATGACGCCCTGCCCTGCCCGGTGCCCGCAGCACACGTGTGCGGGCGGCGGAGCGGGCGCCCCGCTCCCGTCCGTACCTTTCATCTTGGCGCCGGGGCGGGTCACATAGGACGGACGGGGCGCGGCGGGGCTGCCGCCGGGAGCGGCGGGCGGCGGAGCGCTCCCTGCCTACTGCCGGGCCATGCCCCCGCCGCGGGCCCTGCTGCGCAGCCCCGGCCGCTGCCGCTCGCCCTCGCTCCTCGGCCGCCGGCGGCACCCAGCTCTCGCCGCCAGCCCCGCGGAGCCCGACCCGGCCCCGCGGAGCCGCGGCTCGGCCCCGCCTCCCTCCCTCCGCCCCGGGGAAGGGGCCGCGGCCGGGGCCGGCCGGCGGGGGCGGGCTCGGGGTCCCGCCGGCGGATGGGGCTGGGGGCGTCGCACCCCGTCCCGCCGCGCCCCGCGGGACCGCGGGGTTCCCGGGTTGCGGGGCCGTGGGCAGCTGGGGCTGTCCGTGGGGAGCAGCCCGGGACGGGACATACAGGGCATCCCTCAGTGACCGGGGGAGCTCGAGTGGAACGTGGTGTTCCCGGGAGGAGAACGGTCCCGTCCCTGCGCTCCCCACGTCCATGGCAGGCAGCCGGGGGTTTCCTCGTGAGTGTAACCTCTCCAGGCTCCCCACACCAGCGTGCCTCACGCGCGACACGTCGACCGAGGGATCCTGGAGCGGGAGTGAATAGCTGCCGGCTGGGAGGAGGCTGCAGGATGTACGAAATTCACCCTGGCGCTGAACGAAGGGCCACGAGTAGTCCTGTTGGATTCAGTGGGACTGCGTGCACTACAGGCACTGGAGAGTGTGTGTAAATATTTGTGGGAGTAGGGATATACAGGCCAGTCATCTTTTATTTTTCTAGTTCTGCATGTTGCCAGGAATAAGGGATCATTTACAGGCTCCTCCTTTCATGAAAGGCATGGTTTGATTTTCTGCAAAGCTACCAATTTTTAGGCAATTGAAGACAGTGGTAAATGTTTATGATCCAGCTTTGAGTATTGACATCAGTGCTGATGAGGCAGGGCAGGTGCAATCAATGTGCACCAGTTTGTTCTGGGGATGAACAAAATAGTGGAGGCACCAGAGAGTCCTTCCTGATGCAGTGAGAAGATGCACGTGATTTTGCCTTTGCAGTTAGAGGTATCACAGCCTGTTGAATGTAGAGATGCCCAAAATAATTATTATAGTACATGGTCTTTTCAGAGGTTCTATGGCTGCAATAGGGACCATAGTGTACCAGAAAGGTCATGGCTCAGGGTCACAGCATTAATTTAACACCAAGTCAAAAAGCATTGGAAACCTATCAAGTATGATCTCATATCAGCAAGGAATGGAGGCTTAAATCCACTGAAAGTAGTCATTCTAGAGCAAAAAAGAAAGAACAGATTCAGAAATCTGAATTCCTTCGGTAGGTCTTATTACCTGAGTTGACATCAGCTTGAGCATGCTTTGCTGATTTGGAGGCAGTACCTTTAGTTTGGGATTGATGAAAATATTGGAATACCAGCTGCAGTAGCCATTTGCTGCTTTAAAGCAGGGCTCAGATATCAAAGAGACTTGACTTAGCTTTTAGTTTACACTCTAGCAGTTGACTGCAATATTATGAGTAAAACACTTAAATCTGAATACAGTCATCAGGTAATTATGGGTGCCCTGTAGTGTTCTGTTGGATTAGGACCACAGTGTTTATGAGACAGGCTCATCCTTAGTTGGTGGTGTAAATCTCCTAAATTAATTTACAATTTTTCTTTTGAAGAATCAATAAAATTCAGTTTTCAAAACTAAAAGCTATCAAGACTCCGATCCAGAGCCCATGAGTATGTTTCCAAAAAGAAATCTTTCTTTCACTTTTCATGGATTGGACAAAAGCAAAAATGAAGCCCCATTTCTCCATAGGAGGGTACTTCTGCTTGAAAACACAGTGCAGAAGGAATGCTGTAAAAAAAGATGAGGAGAGAAGAATATTGCTTTAAACCTGTGTCATCAGGGGATGTCCAAGGAGCAGGACTGTGCAGGAATTTAGAAAATTACTCAAAAGCAGTAAATGGAAACACTTTTCTAGTTTTTCATATAGTAACCTTAGTGAACTGAAGGGTAGCAACCAAAATTGCAGAGACTGATGAGTGAATTGCTGCATCTGCAGATTACTAATTGAAAGAAAATGATTGGTATTTTGAATTCATATAGAGCTTATGATTGATTCAGTAGGCCTGGGATCTACCTTCATTCTTGTGACTTGAAACTATTTATTAATTTGTGAGCACAGTGGGATGCTTCATATTTCTAGAGTAAGCTTCTATATAGGCTTTTAATCATGGAAGTTGTATTCCACACTGGATTTCTTACACGTATGTTAGGAATGTGTAAGAAAGTATATGTAAAAATATGTTAATTTAAATGGCTGATGAGCTTCTGCTAATACTGCTATAAAAATCTAGTGTTAGTAAAGAAATACAGGAAATTCATGAACTGTTTCATATGTCAAATCTTTCCTCTAAACCCAAGTATTTTATGTTTTCGTTTCTGAAGTGAGCATTCCTTTTTCCTTCCCACAGATCCATGTCTGTCCACCAGAGGAAGGTGTAGGTATTAGACACCATCACCACCCTTAGCAATCCTGGGATTAATGAGGGGGAAGACAGATTGTTGATGGTTCATGGAGATGGGGTAATTGATCAAGCACACTTAACAAATATCAGTGGATAATTGATATTATGGAATATGTAAATTATTGTATATGTTCAGCTGAATAGATACATATTTAGGGTGCAGTACACTACATAACACAGGGTTGTATTGTGCTGGGAAACATAATACTGTGTTGCCCAGTCACAGGCCTTCACAAACTTTAACTTTTATACACTCTTTCATATTTTTCAAGTTTCATTTAAAGCTATGGTGAAATTTGCCAAATATAGTTATATTGCCTTTCTGGTGAAAACCACTGATGTTCTCAGAAAAAGTTTCAAGTGTATTTTCATATTCTCTTATTTTTAGGAAACTTTAGACCACATTCTAGGGAAACTAATTTCACAAAATACTTCATTTTAGGGGCTTCTTTGTTACCCTAGTTCAGGACATAAATTATGAGGCCTGTTTTTTCATCCAACAGTAGTAATGTGACAGCAGTTTACTACCATGACGGGCTGCCTGTCACAAAGTGATCCCATGTTGCAGCCAGATTCAGACTCAGAGAAGGACTAAAGGATCTAAACAAATCATCCTCCTTTAGAAATGTTTACGTATTGCCTTAATATGGCTTGTTTATATGGAACTATCACAATTTATTCATCAAATGCTGAAATAAGGTACCCAAGTGAGTGCTTTGCAGTTGCTGTGGCACAGTGTGACTTTAAGCCCTTACCAACCACATATGAATTGTTTATTTTTCCTTGCTACAGTCTCCTCTTGAATATCAAGGATATTTGTTTATAATGGGTCTCACTCACTTTTACTCTGCAAGATGTGTTCAAATTCAGCAGTAATCCAAGAGAGAAAGATATCAGTGTTTAATCTCTCTGTATGCACTTTAGAATAAATTGGGCAGGCTGTGCTAAAGTGATTTAAACCACAGGTAATGTGCTCAGTTCCTGTTCATTTTGATTCCACTTCACAATGGACAATTACCTTCACCTGGCTAATTCCCAGGGCCTAACCTACAAAACTGGTGCTCTTTGGCAAGTCTTGGAGATACTGGAAGCCTTGGTCCATGCACATGGAGGTATGTGTGACATTCTCTTTTGATCGGCAGCCTTCTCACAGCCTGAACCCACATACAATAGAAAGGGCAGAAATTAAATTAAAAAATGTCTGAAAAAGAATTGCATGCATCATTGAGGAGAACTGCATGTGACACGGGAACCATATGTGGAAGATCATTTGTCTGAAGTAAGTACCATTTGGGTACAATACAAAATGTGCATTTGAAAAATAAGGCTTGAGTATTATAACGTATTTTAATGATAAATCTTCTTCTGCGCAACCATTTCATATTGTTGTTAATGACCATTTTGGAGCTGTGCCCAGAGTGAAGACATTATCCTTGGATCTGGGTAATGAGTTTGTAAATGATCCTGAACAAATGGTGAAGTTATTTGCTAATAATTTTGTTAAATCTGCAGATGAGCCTTTTCCTAATCTGGGTAATTAGCATCATAATTTGAAAATATTTAGTTATCTGGACTTGTCCCTGGCAAGTGAGGTTGGTTCTTGTTTTTCCTTTCCTATTTTTTGATTAACTGTGAGACTGAGGGAGATTCGGAAAGCAGCAAAACACCTGGTTGTCTTTTCAGTATGCCAGAATTACTCAGAGATACAGACTTGTTCTAGCCATGGTTTAGATGTTAATGCAGAGGCTCATGTGCTAGTTCTCTTGTCTTTCAGTTGCTGTGACCTTTTTAGAAACTGACTTTTTTGGAAGGAAAAAAGGAAGACAGGTCTAGAATAGGGTGGATAGTCACATTGCACTAAATTTAAAGAAAAGCAAAATGCTGGAATGCAAGTAGAAGTACAGCTATTACGATTATCTGTGGGTGAGATTGAGGGACTACTCTTTCATATTTTCGATATTGGATAAAACACATCATTGCAGTGTTTTTTCATATTTTGAATGAAGAGGGACTGTTTGCAGTTCAGAAAGTTTGTGAAATTTTATTCTGGCAATTCACAGACCCATTTCCTTGCACAGTTTTTTGTCCAAATTTCCTAAAACAATTGTAGATGTTGTATCTGCTGAATATCCAAACCAATGAAATGTTTGACATTTGCACTCCAAAATTTCCATAATGAAAAGTAATTACCTTACTGCTAGAGTGCTTAAATGTTGAAGACAGTAAAACCAAGACCAAATAATTAGTGCTAATTTTATTAGGACCTTTGCAGAAGCAGATTTTTATACATTACTTATGATTTTGTTTGCTCATAATATGTGTTTCTTTCAACACACGGAAAAATAATTCTGATTGCGTCAGGAATAGATTCTTGTTGCCTGAGGTCTAACCAGGTCAACTCTTCAGCTGGAGTTTATCAAAATGATACTGGCCAGAGTTTGATTTATGTTGATAGAAAGCAGCAAAGATCTCTCCATGTTCTTGAGACCGTCCAAATGCCAATGATGTTCAGCGTATGGCTATCTTCAGTGGGAGCAAGCCAGCAGGAACCCAGAATTGGGCTGTGTCAGCCCAGAGAAGCATCATTCTGCTGTCATTACATGCCACACATCTGGGGTTCAGCTGGGTGTGTTCTGCATGCTCCAGTCCGGCTGTGCAGCTTCTCCCAGAGGTAAAGTGGTGCACAGAGCTGTCTCTGTAAGGGCATCTGGCACTAGAGGGAGTGGAAGCTGGTGTAAACTACTTACAGACACCAACAGAGCTTGGTTCAGCTGTGTCCACTCACTGAACTTGCTGGTTATGTTAGTAGAGACTCACATGGTAAGTCCAAATACATGATACAGTTATAAAATCATAGAATAGCCTGGGTTGGAAGGAACTTCCAAAGATCATCTACTTCTATCCCCCTTGCTGTGGACAAGGACACCTTCCACTAGATCAGGTTGCTCAGAGCTCTAAACAACATGGCCTTAAACACTTCCAGGGATGGGGCATTCACAGTTTCTCTGGGAAATCTGTTCCAGTGCCTCACCACCCTCACAGTAAAAAATAATTTCCTAATATCTAATCTAAATCTATTGTCTTTCTGTTTGAACCCATTCCTCCTTGTCCTGTCACTGCGTGCTCCTGGGAAAAGTCCCTCTCCATCTTTCTTGTAGGGTTTCTTCAGGTACTGGAATACCATATGTGGTCTTCCTGACCTCTTGCCTGGCAGTGCAGACCTCAGAGACTGAGTGTGGCTTGTATATTGCTTGGTCACAGGAGAGGAGCACAGCAAGGAAAGCACATAAAAATACAGTGAATCCTCCCTATATTAAGTTAACATTATTGCAATGTATTTTGGCTCCTCAGCCTGTGAGTTCCACCCATTAGGATTCCCTGAAGTTTCAACAAGTGGGTGTAAGTAGGTCCAGGGGAATATTAAATTACAGCTCTTCAGCTCTGACTTTGGCCCAGAAAGTACAGAAAGAAGCCCTTTGAAAATCAGGGAACATCATGACTGCAATTGTAAAGTATTTTGGTCACTATGTAGAACACGTCTGTAAATTATGTAAATTAATGTTTATGGAGAATGTTGAGCCTTTGAAGTTTTACTTGTTGGGACATACTGACAATAAAAGATGGCCACTCTGATTAGTACTTTTAGTAGCATTTACCAGGTTTACATTGACCTTTCTTTTTACAGTAAATGGACTTCAAAAGGAACAAATGTACCAGAAGATAGGTAGTGAAAAAATAGCTCCTCATGTATTGCTTCTGAGACCATATTATCGACAGTTGCTTCTGATGCAGTGCTTCTGTCTTCTTTCAGGTAGATTACAGAGCATGAGATACTCACTGGAAATATTAATGAAGATTTTGGAGAGATACCATGGCTTTTTCATTTTGTCAGACACACACAAATAGTTGTGGTCAAAGAACATTACTGAGGTGGTGAGATCAAGCACTCACAAGATAGGAGATGCCAGGAGAAAGATTTCCCATAGGACCTCAATTTACCTGCCGATTCGGAATTATTGACAAGACATATATTCCTACTGACAAAAGGTATCAATATGGATACTAGTTTATAATGGTGTATTAATTTTTTTCTCCAGTAATTCCATTTATTTGGTACAGAGAAGGGGCTGAACTCAGGGAGCACCCATTCAATATTTTATCTTTTCTTCATTGCTCCAGTAAGTCCCATTCACTCAACATTCATGCTCTTCTCTAAAGATAAAATTATTGATTTCCTCTATTCCTGTCATCAGGGTAGCATTTCACAAATGTTAATTAAACTTAGCAAGCAGTAAGGAGTATTACTACCTCCATTTCATAGGACTGAGCCACAGTAAAGCTTTTCTCCTCTAAGAAGTGAATCACTTGAAGTGCAATAATTTCTCAAGGTACCCAATGTTATAGTCAATGTTTACACTACACACCTGAGGACACCTTCCAGTTTCTACTTTACAAGCCTGGTTAAAAGTCCTAGTGACAGCCCCACAAGGCTCAGCTACACACAATGCTGCCTCTGACCTTTCTCTCCCTGCTTTCTGTGTGTATGAAACCTGCAAAGAGCAACCCTGGCAGGCTCTGAGTGAAACCCCATGTGTGGATGATTGAGACATGAAGCTACAGGCATGCTCAGTGTTTACAAGCTGGAAGGCTACATCCCATTGACTTCCATGTCAGGGGACAGTGCTCAGTCCTTCTGCAAATGAAGCCATACAGTTCCTATCAGGATTGTTGAGAAAAACATGGGTAGTGACAGACTAGGATGAGCTGGATGTTGCTGAGTGGCTGGGATGGGTCAAGGCCAGCTGGTGGCAGCTTGGCTCCCACCCAGTTGCTCACTCAGATGTTCTTTTAATGTTCTTTGACCACTTTCCTCCAGAGAGACAGGGGAGAGAGTTGGAAAGCCAAAACTGAGACAAACTCATGGGTCAAGATGAAGGCGGTTTAATAAGTGAATGGGGAAAAAAAAGATCCCAAGTGATGCAAAGGCAATCACTCATCACCTCCCACCAGCAGACCGATGCCCAGCCAGTCTTCAAGCAGCAGTTAAACACAAAAAGTCCCTGTTTTATTGATGAGCATGATGTATATGGTGTGAAATATCCCTGAGCAGTTTGGGTCAGCTGTCCTCTCCCAGCTTCTTGCATACTCCCAGCCTACTCATGGGGCAGCAGAGTTAGAAACAGAGAAGGCCTTGGTGCTGTGTAAGCACTGCTCAGCAACAGCAGAAACAGCACTGTTTTGGTCACAAATCTAAACCACAGCACCATGCAGGCTACTTGAAGAAAATCACTTCCATCCCAGTAGAGTTGCTCCCATCCCTGGCAGAGTCAGTCTTGTTCTCTATCTTCAGCTTTGAAAATCAGAAATTTCTGTTTCCCCTGCCTCTTCTCTGACCTTTAGAATAAGTGAGGCAGAACTCTTAAAAGACCTCAAGTTTTCTTCACTGTACAAATCTGTGGTTGACATCTTGCTTCTATGCTGTGTAGACTTCCACTGGGAAAGAGAAAATGTTATTCCAGGCACAAAGATCATCTATCCACCAGATTTCAGGATTGTGATGCAAAGCCTGGGAAATGAGAGTTTTTAAAGGAAAACATCTACAGGCTTTTGACATAGGCAACAATATATACATTTTCCCCTCGGTTCTTTCTTGAAAATGACTGAAAATTTTCCAAAAAAATTATCAAAAGAAGTCCAAGCGAAATCAGCCAGAGGCATCCAGCCAGCAGGAGAAATTACAGCTAGAATGACTGAATTTTGGCAAGGCTATAAGGTTCTTATAATGGAAAGTATTGGGTAACTTTAAGGAAAGGCCAAAACCAGGTCGGGAATGAAGAAAGAATGACCATGGTGGCCAGTGATTTTAATCTTCCATCTATCATGCAACCCTGTAAAGGGAAGACATAACTCAAAATGTGTTTGGAGGTATCTGTGGAGAGGACACAGGGGAACAAGCTGATTTTGATCTTTCTTCTGTCACTCCAGGCTGTCAGGTCTTTTGAAAGCTCTACAAAGCTTTCTCCCACAATAGAAAAGTCCATTTTCTCTACTTGAGATATTTGTGAGGAATGAAACACATGCATCCATACCTCTCTCAGATCCACATAAAATTAGCTATAAGCCCAGGTGAGCAATAAGTTACAGCCTTCAGCTTCCAGGCTCAGCATCTGCCACACAGACCTCCCCAGGCAGAGTACAGACCATCCTTTTCTCTACTTGAAAGATGACTACTCAGCATGCAGATGGCTTCCAGAGTCTTGTGTAAAACCTATTCCAAGCATTTCAGTCTAAAGCTCAGCAAGTAAGTGCTGTTATTAGCCCATTTCAGTGCAGGTGTGTCTTGGGATGACTTTGTAATGTGTATCCCCATGGCTGCCCCATGCCCAGAAATTAATTTTGTGCCTTTCTGTGCCTTTAAACTGAGCCTGAGAGGGGGGAGGAAAACCTGAGAAAAACTTCTTCAAAGCAGTTTGCAGCTTGTTCATGGTCACATAAAGATAGAGCCCTTTTTTTTTCAACTGCTTCAGCAGAGTGAGAGTGGGGAAGGCACCCTGCTTGCTTTCGGCCAGTTTTTCAGCTCCTTTTTCTTTCTCCAGAGAGAGATGGAGAGTAGAACTTTTGTTTGTCCTGGGACTTTGTTTTTTCCTCTTTTCCTCTGCTGGACTGTTTCAACATCAGAATACATTGGGAGGAATTTCCACTGAGGCCTTGGCCCTGGAGGTGGGCCCACCACCCTGTCCCAGTTCCAAGGAGGGACAGAGAGAGATCTACGGAAGGACTCTGAATTTTCCCCCAGGTTTCTCTCAGCAGAGCGAGAGGTTTTATTATTCAGCATCATTATCCTTTTCCTGTGTGTTTGTTAAATAAATAGTTTTTATCTCTTTCACTTTCCTTCGAGGAAATTTTTTTTTTTTTCCCAAAACTGGTGGAGGAGGGATGGTTGTAACCTGTCTGCTCTCAGAGGATATATTTCTAAATTTGGCCAAACCGGCACAAGGTGCTAGAGCAGAGTATTGAGATTGAAAAAAACTCACTCCTGCTCTAGCACAAGCATATCTGCTGTGGCTGACAGAGCTCAGTGAGGTCACCAGCTCTGCCTCCCAAAAAGGGAACAGCACAAAGATCAGGAGCAAAGCTCCATGTTATTCACCAGCTTTGTTGTTCCTGCAGGGACAGTTGGGATGGAGAGGAAAGAGTTCTGTCACACATTTATAAAATAACCCTTTGAAGTGCAGAATTTTCATGCTGTCATTTGTAATGCTGTTTTCTTCATGGAAAAAGACCAGGCATGCCTGTTGACAGAACAATTTTTGGTCAAAATCTGTCAAAATCAGCATGAACTGCAGAACAACTATATAGATACACCTGTTTGTTCAATTTTTTCCCTTATGACCTGGAGATCTCTGGGATTTCTTGGGCAATTGATCACTGCAATGGCAGGGAGAACTGTGAAGCATGGAGCAGCAGTAGACACTGAGTTCAGTCCACATGCCACATGTAATACAAGCAAAAAACATTTCCATGGGGAAGGAGAATGAAACAAGGCACCAGAAATACCACCTGACCATTGCTCCTGGGAGATGTTTATAGGTTTAAGTAGGGAAGAGTTTGCTTCTTCTGTTACCATGTATTTTTCTGAGTTTAAGAGTGTTACTGGTTTTGCTTTGTATTAGATTTCAGAAAATGTACTTCAAAATTGGTAACAGGCAGCTGGTCTGCTCATAATGTTCCTTCCCCCCTCCCCCCCGAGATACTTGCCTGTGTAATAAAGTTCCATTTTTTAATTTATTAAATGAACATAGTCAAGGTTCTCGCAAAGAAATGAATATCCAAATATATGCAGAAGTATCAGAGAACAAAACCCACTTGGATAGCAAAATTATGACACAGAGTCATTTATGTTGGAGGGAACCACAGGAGGTCTCTGGTCCAGCCTCCTTTTCCAAGTAGGGTCAGCAGTGAGACCAGACCAGGTCAGATTTTCCTATTTAGGTCTTGAAAGCTCCAAAGGCAGAGACTGCACAGCCTCTCTGGGCAGCCTGCAACCCTGCCTGCATGTGACTCAGGCTGAGGGCTCAGGCTGAAAATCTTTCTTCTTATGCCTTGTCTGCACCTCTTTTGTTTCAACTCATGCTTGTTATCTCTCGTCCTCCCAATGCAGAGCACTGTGTAGAGCCCAGCTCCATCTTCTCCCTAACCTCCCAGCAGGAAGCTGCTGTCCCCTGCTGGGGTGCACCTCTGGCTCATGTTCGGCTCACTGTCCTCCACAGCCCCACAGCCCCCATAGCCCTTCCTGTGGAGGTGCTCCCCCTGCTCCCAGTCCCCAGCCTGTCCTATTCCAGTAAGTTGGTCCATTCCAGGAGCAGAAAATTGCACTTGGTCTTCAATTTCAAAACATTTCTGTTGGCGCAGTCCTCCAGCCTGCCTAGATCCCACGACTGCTTCCAAGCACAGTGAATACACTCCCCAGTTTGGTTTCATCAGCAAACTTAATGAAAGTGCACCCCATCCCCTCCTTCAGGTCGGGAATAAAGGTGTAAGATGGGACAGATCTTGCTTGTAACTAGTCTCCAGACAAGGTGGCAGGAATCATTAGCCACTATCCTTTGAACCTTTTTCAAACCCTTGGACAAACCCTATCTACTACCATGGACATAGATTTAGTTCCTAGAGTCAAGGAACCTCTGACTCAGTTCTTTCTCCTTTTTCTTTAGTTTCCCTCTCCCTGACCATTACTTCTAGGCATAAATGTCTTAGACATCTTGTTGGTGAAGACCAAGGCAAAGAAGCCATTGCTCAGCCTTGCAGCTGCTGGTGCTGCTACATTCAGCCATGGGTCCAGCTTGGAGTGTACGAGGTGCTCCTGACAGTGGTCTCCTTCCCCTTGACCTTTCCAGACAAGTCCTAAGAAGAACCTGCTGGAGATATGCCCAGGTTAATGTACATTAGGTGTGGGGTGTTTGTGGCAAACAGGGATGCTTTGAGGCAGTTTATCTTGGCCCAGCTCATAGGAGCAGTAGTGTATGTTGTACTAAAGGCAGGACATCTGCCATGGAGCCACTTTCTGTCCACCCCTGCAAGCCTCCATCAACCCAGCCAAACAGCCTAACTTCATGTTATTGTCTTTTATTTTACATATTGATAATATTTGTGTTTGCAATTAAAGAAAGCTGGAACTTGTAAGCCATTTTCCTGTTCTGCTGGCCCAGATGCTACTTCTTTCACAGAACTAAAACACAGAGTGCAAAATTTTGCTGGTGGTTGATGTGGCCCCTCAGTCTCACAGGAAAAGGGCGGGAAAAGTTTTGAGTCATTCAGCAATAACCACAGGGAAATATAGTCCCATCCACATTCATTTCCAGAGAGGAATTTGAGGTTTGGATGATACAGAAGAGGAATTACTGTGGGGAAAGGACTTCCCAGGCTTTGCTGGTAGAAGGACCTTCCAAAGTGCAGAGGATTTTTATAGCCTCTGTAATTCTTCTAACTCTGTGTTTCTCATTTTATGAGTGTGAGCTGTCTCCATTTCCCTGCCCTTTCCCTTTGGGCTCATTCGTCTTTGTGTAACCCTGATTCAGCAGCAGCTCGGTGCCTCGTGGGATGAGGGTGAGAACTGGCTGTGTTTGCTGGCTACAGGAACAAGCATTACCTTGCCTGAGAGGGACTGAGCTGCTGCCAGCAAACAGACTCAGCTAGCAGAGCCTTGGCCATAATTGTAGCCACCTCTCATTTCCCCCTCCTGCAGGGAATGAGCTCCTTGTGACTAAGAGTGTTTTCTGGTAACTCTTCAAGACCTTTTTGCAGCCTTGGGGTGAAGAAAAGGAATGTGAAAGTGCAGCCTCCAATTTCAGAAAAAGTGTTCAACATAGAATCATAGAATCACAGCATGGTCTGGGTTGGAAGGGACCTTAAAGATCATCCAGTTCCAACCCTCTGCCATGGGACACCTTCCACTAGACCAGGTTTCTCAAAGCCCCATCCAACCTGGCCTTAAACACTTCAGGGATGGGGCATCCACAGCTTCCCTGGGCAAGCTGTTCCAGTGCCTCACCACCCTCACAGTAAAGAATTTATTCCCAATATTTAACCTAAACCTACCCTCTGTCAGTTTAAAACCATTCCCCTCTGTCCTATCACTACACGTGCACATAAAAAGTCCCTCTCCATCTCTCCTGTAGCCCCATTTAGGCACTGGAAGGCTGCTATAAGGTCTTCCCAGGGCCTTCTCTTCTCCAGGCTGAACAACCCCAACTCAGCCTGTCTTCACAGGAGAGCTGCTCCAGCTCTGTGATCTTCTTCATCACCCTCCTCTAGTGGTTGTGATGAATTACTGGAGCTCAGCTAAATCACAAACACGACTTTTACGTAAGTTATTTGGGAAAATATGGAGTCTATAACCCTCATTCTTCTCGAAATGTATTCCAGTCCCAATTCAACTTTGAATCCATGCAATATGAAAATCCTCTGCACTGATAGGAGGTACAATACAGTCCTGTGTTACATGGCATGGCCATGATCCAGCTTCTTTCACCCAGTAAGAAGCAGACTGCCCTCCATTTGCTGCACTTTGGAGCTTCTTTGCTGACTTTGGTAATTGCCCCAGAAAAACAATTGCTTTAAGAGGTGATAATGCAGGAGATGAATTCATCCACTGACATAGCTGTGTGGGCATCTGATCACCAGACAAGAAATCTTGGAATGGATTTCTTTTATGGTGGGGTTGAAATGTGAAGAATGAAACCTTGGACATGATCTGCTCTGCTAACTAAAGTAGGCTGCAGCATTTTATACCAGTGGAAGCTTTTTTCGGGGTGGTGGCAGTTCTTGTAATGGGTTGCTCTTGCCAAAACATTGAATTTTAAGAGTCTTGTGAAACAAGACTGCAACTAATAACTGCAAAGAATGAAGGAGAAAGCTGAAAGTTTATAACCTGTATGTGTCCAGGTGGGCCCTATCGAGTGGATTGTTTTGTGACATTTTAAACCCAGGGAATTGGTGGAATCAGCATCCCTGAAGGTAGTTAAAAGATGTGTAGATGTGGCTCCTGGGGACATGGTTTAGTGGAAGACTTGGCAGTGCTGGGTTGATGGTTGGACTCGATGATCTTGGAGGTCTTTTCCAACCTAAATGATTCTTTAAAAAAGTGAATTCTAAATTCTACATTAAAGTCTCTGTTGCTAGTTTTATGGCAAGTTCATGCTGGTCAGGCAAAACACTGTTACAAACGATATATTCAGGTGTGTTCACTCAGTTGTAGACCCTTGTATTACCAACTATTGCAGGTGAAGAGCCTCGTGCACGGTCTGATGCTCTCAGCCTTCTGCAGGAATTAATTGGTCACGCAGACAACACTTTTGTTAATGTTTTTTCTTGGCAAGGGCGAGCTGAAATGGTTTGTATATAATTACACAGCTTTACTTGGACTTGTGCTTCCTGGTTGTGCTGAAGGGCAGCATTTTTGGCTAATAAGAAATCTATATATAATCTTACACTGTACATGGTGATGATATATGAATTGATATTGGAACAATAACTGAATTCCTTCATGGTTTATTAATACCACTCTGACTTTAAACAGTTTTGACTAAATGCTCACTTGGGCTCATGCTGTTATATAACATGTGGCACTTTTTGAAAAGAGGAATTTTCTTCTATCTTGTTTGTGTAAATATCAGTTGTGATCAAAAGATGGAATTTATGTGTTCAGGAAATTTTGCTGTTGAAAATTTGTTTTTATTCTGAATTAAAGGAAAAATGACATTTGAACCCATTTTCCCTACACTCTGTGGTGTAAAATGTTTTTTAAAAAATACTATCTACTTAGAAGACTGTAAATTATGGGTTGGAGTTTGAAATTCTGGGTTAAAATATTTTTAATGTTTGCTGTGCTTATTGGTTTACATTTTTACATTTTGATATTACTTTATGCCACTTTTATTGCTTTAAAATCAGTTTATGACTTCAGAGCAACTATATTTTCTTATATTATTTTAAATAATCATTAAATTTGGCTTCTGTTTATTACACATTAAAGCATTTAATCTTCTCAGTGTAGCTGTCTCTGATTTCTGTTGTGTTGAAAGACTTTATCAGACTCTTTAGTTCCAAAACAAACAGGAAATACTTGGATGGGAGTGACATACCAGATCTTTGCAAAAAACGAGACACTGTGATCAAGGAAAGAGGTTTCATTCGGTGATAGAAAGCAGCACACAGTAATGATTTTAAAAGATAGTAAAGCCCAGTAAGGAAATAAAATATTTCAGCTGTGATGATAGTTTTTATTGCATTGTGCTATGTTGTCATCTGCTAACTGTAGTATTGTATAACATGCCATAAGTTATAAAATTTATTTTAAAATTAATACAAGACAAATAGAAACATAATTTCAGAATGCTGAAATGAAGTTTCATAATGTATGCTGAAATTTATTTTCTTGAAATACTGCTTTTCTTGAAACATTTGTGCTGAAAGACTTTGGGGGTGGAGTTGATTTTTATCAACATATTTTAAAATGTTTCAGTTTTGATGAAAAGAGCACTACTGCATTGGCAAATATTTTGATGAAAAAGTCAGCCTATGTTTTAGGTACTGTTCTAAGACAGGATGGCAGTTTATTAAAACCTGCATAGGAAGGAAATGAACATATTGCCAGGACATGTGCAGACATGGATGTAGATATTGCTGCTTGTTTCCTGAGGGATGGACTGAGCTGCCATTAACCTTAATGGGAAAGATGCTCTTTACTTTTCATCTCTTACAGGAGTGGCTATTGTTTAGTTCTTTAAAAGCTATTAAATATCTGCTTGAACTTCAGCTGATCGTTGAATATGCTCTTTTTGGAGTAGTCTTACTGCTTTTGCTCTTTCTGATGGTGCCAGCTCTAGAGAGCCCGGTAAGGAGGCATCTTTGCAGACATCCTTTGCTTTCAGCTTTCACATTCAACAGCTTGGAAGACACGAAGGCATCGTTGAAAACTTGGCCTTTCTGAAATCAATGGGATATGTGCCATTGCCTTCAGCAGAGTCAGGATTTCACTGTGTGTTGAGAAGATTACCTTTTTTTTTGTATTTTATTGGCAGAAAGGAAAGCCGGGCAAATCCAATACAGTTAAACAAACTTCTGATGGGTTTGGATGTGAAACTACTATTTTATGCTATTAGAGGCAAATTGTGCTGGAACCTGCCCGTGCTCACTGCAAGCAGGCAGCAGAGCAATCGCTGATTCATAACAACACACTAAGTTCTTTGAAAGCCAGAAATTCCCATACATCTGTAAGAAATAATGTTGCAACACTACCAGTGATCTATCAAAAATCAAGGCAAACCTTTAGAGAAGGGAAGGTGATTTTATTTGTAAAATGGAGTAAATTTCACTCACACTCTTGTGTCCATACACTGATGCTGACAAGCACCAGGAGGAATATACACCCAAATCAATGCATTCAGGCATCCAAATACCAGTATCCAGGCAGTCCGTCTGGGACTCCTTGGCAGGTAGGACAAGGGTCACCTGTTAAGTCTTCCCCACATGTCCTGGCTTCTTCTTGTATTGGTGACAGTGATGTGGGTTTGTGTGTGCCTTTTTCAACCCATCTAGAAGTTGAGGCATCAGTTACTCAGCCTGGCCCACCTCCGTGTCTCCCAGTCTGGGTGTCCTGGGAAGCTGCACACAGACCATCTGGGTTCTTCAGTGCTGCCAATCCAGGTATTAACAGCAGATATTGCACTCATAAACCTTTCCCTGTTGCTTCTTTGGGTGGTTGCCCACCCTGACTTTTCCATTCCTGCTCCACTCGTAACACTCCTAAGGTTTTTACTGCAGTTCTCTACATGTTGATGCAAAATTCAACAGACCTTTTTTTTCGTTTGCAATTTTTTCAAGGTCTATACAAATTTGAACTACTTGTGAACAAGTAAAGCCCCCCTTTCACTTACTTTACTTTGAAAGTGGCTCTGTTCTGATGCTAAGAATAGCTTTCCGTCTCAGGAAAAAGATCCAACTTTAAATGGGTAGTTTGTCAAGATTGCAAAACCTCTCTGAATAATTCCTATGTTTATATATATATTTTATATTACATCATATTGGGAGGCCTCAACAAGACATATTTTTGTGAGTTTATGCTAAAAAGAATAATCCCTTTGAGCCTAACTGCTTGGCTGTGTGATTAAGAGACACCCATTTGATGAGGCCCCTGGTGCTAAAGTCTCTAAGATGAGTAAAAGGCATTACTTTCTGTCAAACTGTAAACATCACATACTTTTAAAAAAAATGTTGGATAAAGAGAAAAGATAGCAAAGAGGTATCTTAAATCTGTTGTCTAATGGTAAGTGCAGCTTTTGCTTTTTATAGACTGTTGCATGTAAAAAACTGTGTGAAGTTGACCAAATTAAAACCAAAACAGATAGCATTCTATTGCAGGAATGAATGAAGGCTTTAAAATGAAATACAAGAACAACCTTCCACCCACAGAAACCAGTCCAAAAGCAAGATTTTGATTTATTTGATTCTACACATATTTTTGTCATTAAGCTTTGTAGCATATTCTAAACTTTTGCTGCACTGTTATGCATGTTAAGACACTGATTCCCACATGGTGAGCTAATGGCAAAGAAAACACTTGTGTTACCAGGAAAAAGAGAAAGTCTTCGGCACGGACACAGAAGATTTCAATGCTCTCTCAGACACGTTCCCCTAAATGAAGATAACACCATACAGGATTTCTGAACCCTTCTCCTCTGTCTTAGGACACCTAAAAGAGCTCCTTTCAGTCACAAGAGCAGAAACAATGACAGATTCTAATGAAACCACATTTTTAAAAAAAGAGGGGAAAAAAAAAAAAAAAAGGAAAAGCCAGTTAAGATCTTTAATTTTAGATAGCTAGGCAGAGTTAGCTGCACATTTTTGGAATAAATGAGTCAAAACCACAGATGGTCATGAAAAAGAAGAAGAAAAGCTGTTGATAGTATCAGCAGAGTTGGATTAGCTGAGCATGTGTGTGTGTGTGCAAACATCAGGATTCCCAGGACAAGAGCTCATACCCTGGTACAGATCCCACTCACAACTGCTGGAGTCCCACCACTGCTGGTGCCTGCCCCTGGCTCCTCTCTTGGAAGGCAAGAGGCTCCTTGGACTTCTTTTTTTAAGAAGCAGGAATAACATACTGCAATTTCTAATGAATATGCCAATCTATTCTCATCTTTTGAGAGGCTCAAATGATAATTTGTGGATGCTATATATAAATTAGGAGTTCAATATATCAACATTTATTAACTAATTTATTTGTTTATTTTACTTAAATCTTGGCCATCCTATGGATTTGCTTACTCAGCTGCGCGTGTCCGGGGCCTGAAGAGGTGCAGAGATCATGACAGCTGCCCTGCAGAAGCTCTTATGAATTTTCTTCTATCTCGAACCTGCAGTTTCCTTCAGTGGTGGGAGAAGAGGGATGAAAGGATCTGCAGCAGCACAAGTCCTTGGCCATTGCCCATCTCTTCTGTGCCCCCAAAAAGGGACAGTTCATTGTATAGCACACCAGACAGGTACCAACTTCTGGAGGAAAATCCAAGAGAGATGCAATTCCCTCCTAACCAAAATACAGTTGCAGCTACAGAGATGCCCATCTTCACTTCCAAGCAGAGCTATTTCATCAAAGCTGTCCTACCTCCTTGTGGTGGAAGGGCCAGAGTCATTGTGTTGGCCTATGGCTTTACAGAAAGGAGCATTAAAATAAGCATTCCCAAACTGACAGGCTTGTCCATACAAACTCTGTGTCTATTTGTGATGTTTTTCTGTGAAGCCCTTTTGTGCTTGTGTGAGCACAAACTGTTTGTTGGTGAAATTTGAGTCTTCACTAAAGGTGTTTGCCACTGTTATCACTGCTCCTTACTGAAGTACCATCTAATGGGTCGGGGGAGGAAAAAAGAAATCCAAGGATCACCTTGCTAAAATAGTTTTCACTACAGTCAAATACTAAGGCTAGACTCCATACAGGATTTTTATTTAGCTAGTTTTATATATTTAGTTTTATTTTCTCCTGTTTTGCCTGCTTGCTTGTTTGCATCTGTGGGAATATGTGTGCGTGCATGTGTTTTTAAATTTTATTTGCAATCATTTCACAGTCTCCCTTCTGATGTCTTGGAGACCACACATTAAGGAAGACTGGGTGTAGACTAATTGTGAGACTTTCCTAGTAGCATGAATTTAAGCTTGGAATCCCTTCTGCTCTTTTCTTTTTCTTCCCACAAGCAATATCAAAATGCCAACAGGAAGGGAGACATTTTTCATATTTTCATGTTTCATATTTATCTTGCATCATCCAGTGCACTCACATACTGGAAGTGTAAACCCATTACACTTGGGTATGGGACAAGCCAACGAGTTACTCTGAAGTGAATTAAGGCCTTCATCCTGGTGATAACTGCATTTCCATTCTATTTTCCCTTCATGTGGAGTAGTTTACCTGCAGTCACGTCTGGACAAACTGCCTTCTGCTGGGCTGCAAGGTAGGAGCCCACACCAAGTGGAACAGCAAGATCATGGCTTTGAGAATTTTTTTTTTATTTTTAAGGCTCACCACAGTGGAGGCAAAATTGCTGAAGCACAGGCAAAGAAATAGTGAAATGCCATGGTAAAAAAAAGGGAAGAAGCACGTGCTTCATTTAATATATGCATGTTCGTGTCATGCTTCTTCAAAGTGAAGTAAATGATCACGGCACAGAAATAGTGCTTCATGTTTCCTTTAGATGTGGGATATTTGTTAGCGTTGTTAGATGGACACAAAGCCAGATGGCTTCACTTTGAATTGTTATATGGTGTTCTTTTTCCACTGTGCCTAACAAAAAATCATTTATGAAGCAGAAGTAAAAAAAACCCTCCTTATATTACGTAATTGTTAATTCAGCCTCAAAAAGAAGAAAAGAAAAAAAAGAAGCCATTTGGGATCCCAGGGAAAGATTATTGGATTGTTGCTGAAAATCTATTGCTTAAGACAAACATTGGATTAAATGACAACTATTATAATGGCACCTTGGTGGCCAGCACATGTATTCATGAGAAAGTGGTTAATATTCCCTGCAAAGCAGCTGAACTTTTCATTATCCTTTTCAGAGAGGCAAAAAAAAGTACAGTTTTTTTCAGAGGCAGACGATGTTTTTTGAATCTCCACGCTGCTATATGTGCCCAGGAGTTCTGGATGACTGTGAACACCTCGTGCTAGCAGAGCTTTCCCAATGATCCCCAGCATGCAGAGCACAGCCCAGAGTCCATCAGGACAGCACTGTTGTATGAGAAATAATGAAAATGAAGCAGAGAGGAGCTGTGCATCATGTAATGTAATGGTGACAGGGCCAGGAATAAACCTAGACCTCCTGACTCCCTACCTTGTGATCTCCCCACTAGACGTCTTCCTGTTTTCCTTTGAAAATGTTGACAGCTTACTGGAGAGGAAAATCTACAAACATTACACATTCCACTGTCAAAAAAGGGGCTTTGTTATTTGATATAGGAACTCTTTTAATTATTGAGGTAACTTCACAGCATGAGGTCACAAAGGGCAAATTTGTTAGCAGCACTTATGAGTGATCTCTCCACGAGCAGCACACAAGTCCAGAAGAACTGGCTTGACATGCTAGAGTTTTTTAGGCAGTCCCATTCAAGAACATTTTAAGAATAAGCATCATAACTTCTTTGACTGGAAATAGTGAAATTGGTACTGATCCAGTGAGAAAAACGACCTGAATTCTCATGCACCACTTGAATCAACACCAAAAACTGTTCCAGCTCCTGTTTCTTTGGATTTTAGTTTCAGATAGAAACAGATGTACACAAATCCAAAGAGACACTTTTTCCCTGTAGGAGCCAAGAATTTAAACAAAACTCTGTACTCTTCCATCACACTGACTGTGCTTCAATAGCTTAACTTTTCAGACAAATACAAACTTGTTATTAGCAGGACCTTTTAGACATCTGGATAGTTAATTTGAAGGATTTCATTAGTCACAGAACATTTTTGTTGTTTCTTATGAATATTTCTATTAAATTTGTTCACAATAGGCCAGTTTTGTCTCTTCATTATGATGGGAATATTAAAGGGGTTAGAACTAAAATATGTCACAGGCTAAAGCTCTTCACTTCATGTACACCAAATACACAGTAAAAAGAAAAAGTATTCAGCCATGTAAAAATATGATATGAAAACTTAATTGCTCTTGATCTGTCACCTTCTTGTCTTATAACACTTAATGGTACAAGGCACACTGAATTCAGCACTGTGACAGATTGTGAGAACCTGGAAAGCATTCTTAAAAAACCTCAAACATCAGCCTACATCTAACCAGCCAAAGCACACATCTTTGGGAATTCTGCATCACACTCAAAACTTGGTTCGGGCCTCAATAAGACTCAGTGGTTTAATAGAGCATCATGCCAGGGTAAGTCTGGAATCACTGGAATTTGTAGTGAGCTCTGCACCCCTTTTCAAACAGGTTATAGAGTGACTGGGATATTACAGTGGCTGTGCTAGAAAAGGATGCATTATTTCCATGGCTATATTAAACAAGAGCTACAGTAAGCAGTGCTGATGCAAATAAAACCAGCAACTACAATGATGACATCATAAATACCAGCTCTTAAAGAATTCCACAAAGGGAGGTATAGACCTGTAACTTCATACTGGTGATGGAAAAACCCCCAACACATAATATAGCTTTTTATGTTCATTCAGAGAGTGAAAGATGGAAATTTGGTCCATCATCCTTCCCATTTCTGGCCACAATATTCAATATATATGTGTGGGTATGTAATTCCTGGAGGTGATCCTGCACTTCAGATTCCCCTCATCATCTGCCTTGTCCTGGATGTTCGTAGCTCTTCTGCAAGGCTCAGAGGTTTGCAGGGTTGGGGCTCCCAGGCACCACAGGCCGTGCAGTCTGCTGTGCCCATGTTGCTGCTGTGCTGTCCTCATCCGAGATCACGATGAGCTCTTCAGAGCTTGCTCGTATGCCAGGTTGCTAGGTCCTGGCTTGTACGGCCAGAGAAAGAGAGTTGTGACATCTCAGCCAAGAAAACCCTTCTCTACAGGCACTTGTGTTAGTGTCACCACTACAACTATGGCATTACATTCAAGAGCAGTAGGGCAGTTGGTGCTCAAGACCCTATGTTAACCCAGCCTGCCCTGAAAGGGTCTCAGAAGAGCAGTGGTGGGCCACACTCAGGCTGACCATTCCAGGCTTTTAGACTAGATTTCATGGCTTCATCTTCCCTTGCATATAGAGGATGCTAGGATTTGGCAGCCTGAGGTTGTAGGTGGTCTGCAGGACTCATGAAGCTCTTGAACTTTGACGTCAAAGTGGCACCGGCGTCCCTCTTAAGCACATTAATAGAGGCTCTGAATGTGGCCTGCATGTCCTTTCCTAGCAACACGATCTGTAAGGGTAGACCTTTATAATCAACCTTATACATTCCCAAAGAAGCTATGGGGTCTGCACGTGAGCCTAAGAGCCTGAGCTTTAAATAGCTCGCCCTTGCAAACCTTCATGGTCCTCATGGATGTTTGTGGGAACATAATACCGCACCTCCAGAAACAGGGCTTGTTTTCCGCCTTCACTGATCTGAACTTGTGAAATACTTTGGATCTTCTATATCATATAGCAGGGTCAAGCATTTTAATTTATAGAGGGTCACAGTTGCTACTCCCCTTAAACACCAATGGAATTTTTCAATATCCTTGAAGTAAATCCCTTTTGCAAAACAGTAAATGCTAGTATGACAGTATGTCAAACACGGATTTGTTCTGAGATTATTTACTTACAATTAGACAACTGTGCTGGCTCTCAGAGAGACTAGTCAGCAAAATCAACATTATTTGAAAGAGCAGCGGGATGGCCAGTGTTTTAGAATCCAAGGAATGTGGTTTTCATAAATTCCACAGCCTGGTGAGATGCCACAGAACCAGCTAATTTGTTCTTTAAAGTTTTTGGGGGGGACGGAGGGGGCTATTTTATGCGTATCTACATTTTAAAGGGTTTTCATTTTGTGAGAAAAAAAGCTCTCCATTTTAAACCTTGTGAGATGGGTATTTTCCCATTAAGAACAAAGTATTTTCCATACTTTTTTTTCCTTTGACATATGTGTATGTATACACCTACACAGCCCTTGGGCAGGGCAGAACAGGGAATCAGCTAGTAGCAGCTGCCAGGAGTGAAATTACTGAACACGAAAGGACAGTCTGTTTGCAGCTCCAACCTGTTTCATGTCACCATTAGGATTTTGGCATCTTGCAGTTCAGACTCTTCTTTGAAACTGCCGTTTCTTAATAAGCATTCCTTGTAAATCCTTGCTGTGTGGTTTGTTCATTCCTGAGCTGAAAACAAAAGGTAGAGCCTATAGTTACGTGCAGGGGGGCAGTTTTTACGCAGACATTCTTCCTGGTGTATGTTTTCAATAAAATTTTAATTATCTCCTTTGCTAAAGTGGCATGTTTCTCTTTGTAGACACAGTGTAATTCAGCACATACTTTTAAAGCAGGGCAGGGACAGCAGAGAAGTTGCAAAGCCCACTTGGGAGTTCAAAAATGGGTGTTTGGACATCTTTTACACACATATTGAAGGGCTGGCTTTTGGTTTAGCACAACCCAACAGAGCAAAGGCAAAACAGACGTTGAGAGCTCTTTTCCAGTGCCAGGGAAAGCAGCAGACAGCAAATGGGAGAGCTATGGGGGCAGAGCATCTGCATGGGAAAATAACAGGGACCACCTGGGTGCCTCCCTTGCCTGGGTCACCGCTCAGGACACATGGACTCTCTGCTGCTTCTGCTACAGCCTTCAGAGCAGCAGTTTTGGCAGGGCCAACCTTCCCAGGGATCCCTGGTGAGACCCTTGTCCCTGCCCCCCTCTGCTCTGCTGTGTGCTTGCTTCCCACAGCAGCCCTGCTTCTCCTGCCTCCTCTTTGAGGATAGCCCTGGCTTCTCCTCTTTGTGGCCACCTTGCAAAGCCCTCAGCACCTCTGCTGATCTACCCATACCACCATTCTTTAATTTTCTCTGCAGAGTCAGGAGTCTGTATTCAGTGTATGAGAGGCTCCAGATACAAGCAATATTCTGGGCATTGCCACTATTTTTCAGCTTAATCAAAAAAAGTCCTTGAAATCACCCAAGTCTGATTACAGTATCCCAATAAGTTTTATTTGCTCTGTTAAAAATTTGCCTGACACTTAAAATCTAACTTCAAGATAGCTTCAGTATTTTTCATTTACCTCCTAGTGATGAATTCTGTGAGGAACCACATTCTCTTCCTTTGTACATCCATCACAATCAGTGAGGACTTGGCTCCAAATGGAGGAGAGTAGATAAATGTATCAGCCAGCAATGCTTCACACCAGGTGTGTCAGGTAAGGAAGTACAAAAGGGAGAGGAAATCAGTTTTTTATGTATGTTACAAAGTGCTTTTCAAGTTGATCCTAAAGGGTAAAAGGGACAGTGAAAAAGCAGATTTTCTTACAGATTTACACATTTGTATTCACATGATAAGCTAGGTACAGTCTTGCTGAAACATTAAAGAGGTTTTTTGCACTCGGTGTTTGCATAATGATTTGGAAACACATGCCAGAAATGGTCTCAAGGGAGGAAAAAGAAACAGTAAACTAGGAAACCAGGCTCCTGTTAGGGCAGCAAATTAGAATATCTGAAGAGTGACAAAATTCCAGTGCCAAAACAGCTTCATTTCGCATCAGGAGGAGGTTTCAGGAAGATGGAATATAACAAAAGGCCTAAGAGAATTTCTCTTAGTTTCTGTTAAGCTTTTTACAAGCAGCCCATGCGCTATGAACTGCTTCACCAGCATCCTCCCTTCCTTTCTAGTCTTCCCCATTTTCTCAGTTTGTGCCTCCACTACTTTATTAATCCATTCTTCAGAATATGCAGGTAGACATTGTCTACCACCTTGAGCATGTGAAATGTCAGGTGCACCAGAACCAAACCACACACAAGAAGCAGACCCAGACCAGCACCAGAGCTGGCTATAGATGAGAGGGGTTCAACATTGCTGCCTGAGATCCACTCATGCAAGCCGACTGCACTTCACATGAGGAGATCTGGGGGTACAGTAACCATCAGGACAAATTTTCCCTTCAGGAAAATTAGGATCTGCTAGTGCAGATCTCTTCTTTACATTGGTTGGTTAAGGGAAGGGGGAGAAGGAGGCAGATGGCAGCAAGGAGCAGAAAAGCAGGAAAGAACATGGGATGTTTTTTGCTCGGCTCCATCCAGTAGCCCTGTCCTGGTTCATTTGTTGTGCAATTTAAAACTGCCTGTCAGCAACATTATTTATGGCAATGCACAGGCTGAGTCTCAGAATCAGGAAGCCAAATCCAGATGTCATTCTCTGATGACATTCTCCACCCAGGCTATTACATTGTTAGCCTTATTTCTTAGGAAAATGATTCCTACGTGACTTTTGCAGCCTGTTTGTACACAAATCTGGGTGTCAACTCTCAAGACCAGTGTGTCATCTTTTCTTAAGAACTTTGCCATGCAATTCACCCATTTCAACCAGATTTAGCATAAAGACACAGGGGCTCAAAGTTGTTGAGTTCCCAAACATTTGACTGAACCATTTATCCACACAGGAAAACAAGAGCCTGAGGAGCATCTGTTCCTGATGAGAATGCGGACAGAGCTCAGCCTTTGTTCAGTCTGAAGTGGCCATCCAAGCCATCCCCTCATGCACATTAGCTGGCCAGCTGGCATGCAGGCATGTCCTAGCCAGCCACAGCTTGTGCTGCCCAGAAGATTTAGGGACACTGAAACATGCTGGAGGGGATATCCATACTGCAGTGGTGGGAAGCATGTGAGATGTGAGGGGAAGGGAAGGCATGGGGCAGAATGGTCTGTTCATGAAGACACAAAGAGGAACTGGGGTGATTCACCAAGACGCATAGAGGCTATGGGGTGCAAATCTGAGGTGAAGCCCTTCCAGCTCTTACAGAGCACCTCATCCATTCCATGGCTCCTGGGCTCAGCACGACCTGGCACACATCCAGCTCAAGTGTGAGACAAGTGGCAATACCTCCAGAGCAGAACTGAGCACATTTTGTGACATCTTGTGACATTTTGTGTATTTCATGGCCTGGACAATGCACTGGAGATGATGCATAAATTCACAGATTCAAGAAGATTTAGGAAACAGGACTTTTGATAAAACAAAGGACGCAAAGGAACCTTCAAATTGGAAATAGTAATAGGAAGGGTCCAGAGACATGTTGATAACATTGAGGATTGCATTCCTTATAATAAACAAGGGGGCTCTGATTTAATCTATGGAATGACCAGACACAAAAGGAATTCAAGAGGAATTTTCTCCCTGCAGAGGAGTGGACAGAGCATGCAGGAAAAACAGGGAAAGTAGAAAAAGGTGTAGTATGCAAGCATGGACTGAAAACTATTGTGGAATTTATCTAGCAACTCAGAAAGGGGCACACTTTATTAGACAGGACTCCCAGCTTCCTTCTGTCCCAAAATGTCTCTCATTTGCCATTGGCAGCTCAGCAGGTGCTGTATGATACAATTACTCATTAGGTAAAGGAATTTCAAACCTTTGCCCTAAGAGGAGGCTAAACTTGTCACTCAAACTCAATCCTGCATCTTTTGATGATCCTGAGGAATACTCAAACAAGGATCACAGAGCTGGGCTTTAATTTTGTTTTGTTGCCAAGTGCTCAGGGTTTGAAATGGAGAGTTTGCTCCTGGTTGTAAGTCTGTGTTACACTGCAGCTGTCCTGCATGCACCATCCTCCTGCCTGCTCCATGGGCTGAGACAGACTACTCTTATCTGCTTAAACTAATTTCCCTCATGAAATGCATCAAATATAGCCTCCCCTTTTCTAACAAAATCATTAGCTGTGAGTGTGATAACCATATTTTATATTCTGGGCAGAAGGGAAGATGTGGACAATGAGGTTATAGAGGTTTGTGGCCGTGTCTGCACAAATGATTCATCTTTTGTATCATTATACTGGTATTGCTGTAACTTTTGTGGTTTAAGGGTAGTATTTTTTTTTTTTTGTTAGACTGAAGGACTTAATTAGAAAAATGGGCAAAGCTTTTAGATTTGTGTCCTTTTTTTCAACTGTGGCAGCTAGACTAATAAAAGATGTTTCCTCCCTCTACAAATCTAACTTTTCTGATTAAATCTCTACAAACTAAATACTACATTGATTTACAGCACATTCAACATTATCCCTATGTGCCACTCTTTTCAATAACTAATAAATAAAAATATCAAGTTAATGTACATCCAAGGCATTTAGAATAAAGTCTTCAGATGAAACAGGAACATATGTAGCTCACATATCTTTATTTGAATAAAGTATATGGAAAAACTAACAAAGGTTACTATTTCAACTGATCTGTTTCCCTCGGAAAACTTTGCTGAGTAAGACACTGAAATGTTAAACTTTGTTTCTCTTTCCACTTCTGCTGCTTAAGGAATTTTCTACAATACTGTGGGGTGTGTGTGTTGGGGAAAAAAACACCGCTTTAACATTTCTTTGTAAGTCACTTTGATTCTCTTTTGTTATGCTGGAGATTTACTGTTTCTTTTGACATCACAGTGGCTGTTTTTGCAAGGGACTGCTTGGGACAGCAGCAAAGCAATTCCACTTGCTTCCATCCACACGTACAGAACAAAAAGCTGACAGACACCAAGTAGTTTTGACAATTGTTTGGTGAATAACAAGGAACTAGCAAAATTGTACAGAATTTTCAGGAAGGGATTAAAAAAAAGAAAAAAAAAGAAGGGGAAAAGTTATCCAGGAAAAACACCACTTAGTTTGTGACCAAACCAAAGAGCAGCATCTCAGGTTTCTTTGGGAGACCACTGTCTGGGATCAGGTGCTCTTACAGGATGTAGTCTGCAAGCCAAGTTTTCTCCCCAAGGCTTGTCAGCAGGACTGTTTGCTTTCCTCAGTGGAAATACCACCCAGAGCATCCAAAACCAGACTGAACTTACCACCTCTGATTTTTCCAAGGGTCCTTCAGTGGGCAGAAGGACTATTTACCCTAGCAAAGCAGGTTACCTGTCAGCAGGCAAGACGCCACTCTGCAAACACCTGCCCTTTTACAGCAGGGTTACTTTCGTGCAACTCTATGGTTTCAGATGATTCCCATAGAAATCTCCATCAGGAGATTCCCCAGATACTGAACTAGTAACATTCTCTGCTCAATATATTGAAATCCAAGCCTGAGCCTGGAGAAAGGGTACTTTCCACCTCTAAATACTCCATTTTGTACAACTGGTTAGAGGCACTAGGATTAAAGTCCCTGAAACTTCCCTAAGAGGGTGCTCTAGTTAATGAGACATACACTGAAAAAATGGAAAAGCAGATCCTAGTTTTTGGAAAAGCAGCCCAAAAACTTTCAGAAAACGTGTATTACCTCTACGATCTAAATAGACAGAAAGCCCATTCAGAAAAGTGGTGAAGCAGGTGGCCTTAAACTTGGACTTATGGAAAATGTGACAATGGGAGCAAATACCTTTATGTCTGGCATGTTAGGCAATGTCAATTTTCCTGTCCTGACTAACTGGGAAGAAGCTAAAATTAAGTGTGAGCTGGGTGTACTAAGCAGTTATTGCTGTATTAGAGTCAATACTCCAGGCAAAGCAGAGCAGGCCTCATCTCTGCAAATATTCTGGGTTACTTGAAGAAGAAACTAAAGGATACAGTGAATGTCTCTGTTCTTCTCCAATTTATGCTTGGTACATCATCAGATAGGAGGAGACATTTACTTAGAATAGGCAATTGCTGATAGGGTATGTTCCTCTAGTCCTTTCTCAGATTTGTTGTGCTTGGTGTTTTGGTTGTGTAGGATTAAATAAAACTAAAACGCAGGATAATGCACCATATATCAAATGCTTTTGAGGGACAAAAAGCATCTACCTTTGTGATCACATTGGCAATGTGCAGACATTGACTGCAGTTTGCTATCATCAACACAAAAGCATTTAGAGACAGGATGGTGAACAAAACACATTGTTTTGGGAAAGAACCCAAAAAGAGCTAGGCAAGAGGGATGCATTTACCTGTATAATGGCATTTGGTCAAAAACTCCTCACCCCTCGTCAAGACAGAGTGCTCCTTCATGGGTGGGAGCGCAGCACAGTCTCTCAGCAGTGGGTAGTATCTCTATTGCCATTCAATACCAGGCTGCCACCTTGACTCAAAGCATTCTCTAAGGCCTAGAAAAGGTAGGAGATCCCATGAGCACTTCTCCCAGCCCCAGGATTTCCCCAAGGAGTTCTTCCTCCCTGGACAGTCTCATCTTTGCCATACAGACAGGACCAGCACAGCTTCCTTTGGCATGGAGGGGTTACCTGCAGATCTTGGGGTGAATATTCCTGCCAGTGAAACTGCAAGATGATTTATAGAGAACCTTTGTGAAAAACCTTTGATTGGAGAGGCTATGGGGATATCTTGCAAAATCTGCAGTGAAAAATGCAGCCACATAACTGGGTTCCTAATATAAATGCCCCCAGTTGCATATGCAAATAGGGTTTTCATATAATCCCAAAACGAGAGCTGTCTGGCAATAAGTCTTTTTCATTTTACTGTCAGTTTCTTGGCTACTTGGAACACAATGAATAAGAAATGGAAGAGAAAGACCTTGGAGGACCCAGCTGCAAAGTAAGAAATAGAAAAATTATGTGCTAAGAACATAGATTTGGTATTTCTGGCAAATGTCCGTGTTTAAGTAGACTTTTCACATAATATGGATAAGCGTTGTGAGTTGTTGACAAAATTAATTTTTTTCTGTTTTATCCATGACATGAAAAATCCCTTTTCTATTTCTTCAGTAAGTCCAAACACCAAGGATAGCAAATGCTATTTAGCCACAAGCAAACATTACAAACATTGAGTAAAGTACACTGGTTTATTTGTTTGGGGTTTTTTTTGTGCAAAGAGCAACTGCCTTAAGTGCACATAACTGAGTGAATACAACTGCTTGGTTGCTCCCACTTGGAAGTCTGTTGCTATACATTTCTCTTTAGCATTGACTAGTGTTGAAATAGGTAGATCATAATAGGCTTTATTCTCTAAACTGCTTCCTGCTCTGACAACAGGTGTAAGTCAAGAGATATGAGGGATAGGAGAACACTTTCCATGGCTATTTCAGTCCATGATAATGTTTGTTGAATTTCCAGAAGAGGATGCTTCTGATGAGGTTGCATATGTGAAGATTCTTCTGGCAACCACTCCTATTGGTTCCTCACAGCAGAAGTGAAAGCATTTCATTGAAGAAGCTTCTGTTGAAATGTATCTATACTCATTTCTCTGAACAAAAAAAAGAAATATCGTGTATTAGCTCTGAAGCTAGAACAGGAAGGAAGCTCTTCCTTGAGCTGAAAGGAATGGAAAGATAACTTCCCCATATAAAACTCACAAGAAGGAGTGAATAGATAGTAGCTATCAGCAAAATTAAGCACATATCTTTCATTTCCAAACTCACTTCCGTTCTTCAAGAAAACTGGAAGTGGGTTTTGGACACAATCTGACAATTAAAACAACCACTATTTTCTAATTCTGCTGTGTCACAGAATAGGACTTCTTATTAAAATTTCTTTGGAAGCTGTTCCATTCTGAATTACATGGGAGTGTGTGCACTTCTCAAGTGACAAAAGGTCCTAAGTCTGTTTGCATAAGTGAGAACTGAAGCCTGTCTTAGACACCACAATCCTTGTCATGTGTAGCAAGAACAGAGATTAGCTGTGATTTCAATAGTGTAAGCCCTTTGCTAACACAATGACCTGTACGAAAAGTAGGGAGCCCCTGCTACTTACTAACCATGATAGCATCTTATTAATCCACCATGCCTTTCCACATGCTGCTCTTTTAACATACATGTTTCAGGCAGATGGGGAATTGTAGTCTATTTTTTTCTCTTAAATGCCCCCATAAATTATGGGACAGATTTGATTTCCTCAAGGTCTCAAGTCATGGCTATTTACACCTGTAAGAAACCATTGCAATAGAAGATTGTACTACTAATGAGAAAGTGGCAACAAAGGACTATGGCAACCCTATTAAATGATTTTATTGAAACAGTGAGATCTGAGTGCCCTATAGCTCCCCAGTATTATGACAGTTGTTGAGAAAATAGGGATCATTTGTCCCTTTGATGCTTCCACATTCCTAACATGAGGAAATGTTTCAGTGATATTGTTAATATTTTGGAGGTATGCAAGCTAAAATACAGGGTTTTCTCTTAGACCCTTGTACTCTGGGTGGTTCACATAGCTCTTACCTAAACCCCAGATACTTGGGACCTTGGGGATGCTTGTCCTACTTATCTGTATGGTTACAGCAGGATGTAGATAGCAGGTTTCAGTTGCAGTTTGTTGCCTTGGCTGGTGGCTAAAAGCAATGACTGAAATTAGTGTCAGGCCTTTTTTCTTAGATAAAGATTTCGTTGCATTTTTGTTTGTTGGACTAAAGATTCAGAGATGGAAACATTTTCCTAGGAGAGCTCAGAGGTAGAAACTTCTGCTGGAGAAGAACTTTCATGAATAAGTGCCTGGATTTTTCAGTACTGCTGATGATCACCTAGAGAAACCATGTGCAGAAATACCTAAACCTTGACTCCCTCTTGGAGCCAGAGGCAAACACTTATCCATTAGAGCCGGAGAGGAATCCATCACAAAAAAGAAAATTAGATGCAAATGTTGTCAGTGGATGCCTTAAGTGGATTTAGCTTCTTTACACAAGGCACTGTTAGATTAAGTGACTCATGTTATGGCTGAAGGAAATGGTGGATAATGGCAAAGTGTGAGCTCCCGTCAATCATGGTTTGGATGAGGCTGATAAATTTGCATTTACTTAATCTGAAAATGTAACACCTGATTTTACCTCTCTTGCAATTTTATATCCTTCTACCACAGGACTGACAGAAATCAAAAGTGTATCTGTGTTCCCCAGTAATCTTAATTGCATCAGATTGCATTTAATGTTTCCACTGGCACATAGTTTAACTACAGTTATGGCCATATTCCATGAGAATGTCAACATCACTTCAAATTCCACCTAACCAATCCATAACAAGGTTGTCTGAAAAAGTCTCAGTTTCATTAGCCCTTATTTTTTTTAGCCAGGCACAATACTCCTTCCCAGACTGAAGATATAGAGAGTAAATGACCATTACTGTATTTTCATTTTGGAAAGATTCATCTGCTGTAATGTGTTCTGTATGGAAATATGTACCTGCCCCCAGTATTCCAGACAAAGCTTAATGGAATAATGATGCCACCTTGGCTATTAATAGAATGAGTTCAGCTGATTAGTCAAGCTTAACCTACTTGTTTTGACAAGGTCTTCAAGTTAACTTCTGTTTAAACAAGCACAGAAAGCTTCTCACTGATGTTTCTTAAGTATAAACCCATATTTTTTTGTAATGGCAGTGAAAAGAAATAAATAGCTCAGAGGTGCAAAATAAACATTTAAAAATATATTTTGCAGTACAGGTGACCCCTGTCTGCTTTGTTTCCTCAGATGTAGTGAAAAATATTCAATGCACTTAATAACAGGAGGTGATCCAGCATAAAATTCCTTTGTTGCGAGAGAGCAAGAAATACTATTTTATACATTTATAGGTAAAAGGATGGGTATTATTTAGTCTTAAAAATGCAATTTAATGGAAGGAGCTGCATTACTACCAGGAAACCATGAGCTGCATCTCTATATAGTAAACTTAATTAAATTTTAGATAGTAAATTCAATTAAACTGATCTTGAAGAAACTTAAAGTCTAAATGTTAGCCCAGGTCAGATGCACAGAAGGTACTTAAGAAATCCACCCCTACTGAATTTACCTACTGAATTAAATGCACTGGCCAGATACTTTGTTTTCCATCAGTTTTCCTATGACTCTTTCTCTGCTATATCCCCCTCCCTCAGACAGTGACAGCTACGGAGACAATTAAGCCCTTAACGGAGGAATGTCACAGAGGCAGGAGAGGACAGGAGCCCTTTTATTTGGTAATGTGTAACAGTGGCTGGCAGAACAAGAGTTCCCCTGGAGCTATGGCTCTTAAAAAGCTGCAGATGAGTTCCTGTACAGCTCCTACAGCTGTTCCTCATCTCTCTTGGTCTCATCACCCAATTAGTGAAAGATACATCAAGCCGTGCTTCCCCATGTGTGTTTGAGCTTGCACCTATGCACGGATCTTCAGAGCCAGTACCTTGACCATGTAGGCTCTGTAGGTTGTGCAGGCATGTCAGGGTTGGTTAGACAGGGGAGATGGCTGGCTGATGCACATCAGTGCCTAACATCAATCTGGAAAGAGAGCACAGCCTGTGCCCAGAAACTGGAAGTGAAGACAACTCTGATAAGTTACATATTGCCTTAGCACCCTCGTCTGCAATGAAATCATTACTCATGAGTCTGAAACACACAGGGCTCCTTAATGATCCAGTTCTCTTTCAGCCACAGCTCTGGACTGTCAGACTGAATCTTGCCTGTCTTGACTTGTAATAACAGCCAGCCCGCTGGGGTGGCACCAAGGAGCATGGGGTGGCGCCGAGCAGCTTTCAGGTCTGGCGGTACAGGGAGGAGTGCACAGGAGGAGATGTCTGTGCAATCACCCACAGGCAACTCAGCTCCTGGGAGAAGCTTGCTGGAGGTGGTTCCTAACATCTGGATTGAGAAACAGCTGTGATTTGCTGATCTACATAATTGAGATGCCTCCCTGGAACTAACAGTCTCCAGAGGAAAATCTGCATCTGAGCAAGTAAGAAAACCAGGAAGGATGTGGTATTGAGATACATGGAAGTTGGGTCTCCCATCTCTTTGTCCATGTGCTAAACACCTTTCTTGTGTATCCTGCTTCTTCACAGGGGATTTATAACAGGCAGCATGAGTGCTGCAGTCTCCTGTGATCACCATGTGGAAGTTACTAGCTCATGACCAATCCTGTGTCTCTGGTTATGGTATTTGAGCTGACAGACATGCATCCATCTCCCTGTCAGTGCAGTTCTTGCCCAGGAAGCATTTCAGATCCTATGTCCTGTCTCTATCTTCAAACACCAAACTTGCCCTTTGGATTCTATTCCAGTCCAACAGTGCCAGGATATGATATTTAGGCTAATTTTTTGTTATTTTGAGCTCTTTGTGCTAGCCCACACTGTTCTGCTCTCTCCTCGGCTGCCAGCTCCTATGGCAATGGTCCAGCGTTTCTCTCCACACTCCTGTATCAAATGCTCAATTTCCCCTGCTAAGCCTGTTCTTGAAAAAGCCTGTTCCCCCTGTTCTTTAATCCATATCTATTTGCTATGAAACTCCATGGAAAAGCTTTTTATGTGTATTCCTGATAAATGTCTCTCCCCTCCCAAATGTTACTGTGAGTAGTGAGGGGGAAAGGAGACACAGAGGAGGCAGGGATAAGGAGAAAAGCAAGAAATGATAATGGAAATATTTTACATTCCTCCAAATGCATGAAACTGTGCCTATCATTTCAAAATTAAAAGTGGGATTCAGCTGCCTTTCCCCAGAGTGTTGTGAAATGACAGGCAGCATTTTTGCAGTTTAAAGAATACTAAGACATTTCTAAAATATATCATATAGTAAAGGCAGCCTTCACTCGATTTTTTTGCCAAGATAATTTTCTGTGACAGCTAATTTCTTGTTAAAAAGCAAACACATCACTTTTACTTGCCTTGAGTACATGCCTCTTGCATAGATGAAAACTGGTTTTCAACTGTATGTGCCAAAGTTATAACTTTTCAGCAAAATGCAACAATTACAAATAATCTAACTGAAAACAAATGCAAACACAGCACAACTCACAAACAAGCAGAGGAAAAAGAATCCCTGTCTTATGAAAACAGGTCATTATATCAGCCACAAGTAAATTTTCCAGGTTAGTCATCTCTCTCAAACACACAGAGTCCTGCTATCTGCCCAGTTACCACATTTTTTGCTCACATGTACATAATTAGTGTTTCATGTTCTCTAATGCTTCTCTATCACACCCAGTGTCCAGGAATGTAGTCTCCTCTGCTTGACAGTGCTTGAGGCTGAGCCAGACCTTGGGCTCTCACTTGTGCTCTGCATGGGGTCTTTGTTATCATGCCTGGCTAACCATCTACCTCCCTAATTTAATATACCCACTTTGAGAAAACAGACCCTAATCTTTATACTCTTTAAAATTTTTGGTCTTGTGGGAATTTTGAATTGCCAAGTAGAACAAGGTTATGTCTCAAGTTACCTTTTGCTCATAAAGTCCTGAGCTTTTATATTCCACAGATGGAAGGTGTAGAAGACAAATCTACCCACAAAGGCACAAACCCACCATATGCAAATCTTCCTTTATGCCTATGCATAAAGATAATAACAATGCCAAGCTGAAGAGGTGTGTTATTGTAACTTGTACAAAGTGAAATATTCCTTATGTCCCAACTAACATTCCTAAATATCTTATTATTTAAATGGGGTTATTTTAATGGCAGGCACATAACTGCTTTTTAAACAACTCTCTTAAGACAATGATGACTTCCATTTATATGCAAAGATGCATCTATTTCTTACTGATTCTATATCACTGCATAAGAAGAACAGGAAAATCACACCTCAGTATTTAACAAAAAGCCCAACATTTAAACAGGGATCACGTCTCTGCCATGAGAGAACTTAGGCATATTAAACGTTGGTATTTAGGGTAAAAGTGCACAGTTAATTGCTCCCAGCACTCTGCCATGTCTAAGGTCTAAAGCTAAGAGATTTCATAGTGAAACTTGCAGAAGCTCTGACTTAAAACTGCAGAAAAATATTACTGCTATGAACTAGATCCTTAGGGCTATACCAGATGTGCTTCTGGCCTAAAGCACGAGTCTTTTCTCATTTAGAACCCAGTAAATTACGTGGGCTGATCTCAGTTTCGTTTTGGGAAATGAACAAACTGTGGTGAAAGAGCTTTTTTCCAGTGGCTGAATCTGTAGGGTCCCATAGCCAGCCCCAAATTTCCCCCCCATAAGTAACTATAAATACTTTTAACTTCAGTAGACTTGTCATACAGAAAGCTGAGAAGAATATCTCCTGCTGATATCTACAGCCAATTAAGCTTTCACACATTACATTTCTGTGAGGATGCTGTTACAAGTCCTTTCTGAATAGCTCTGCTTGTGGTCATTTAGGTGTAACTATTTACTGCAAGCTGAGCCGCATTCTTTTTGGACCCCCGTTGACTCAGGCATAGTCTGTACATTGAGTTGAAGTCTTGTTCATGCAGAGTGGAGTCAATACAAGTATTTCCAGGGACTCAGATGGTCTTTGATGGGCCCTAGCCCAGGACAAGAGTTTACAGCATTTGGAGCCAGAAAAAACTGAGCGAGGTCATCTGGTCTGGTCTCTAGCTAACCACAGGATATGCAAGTTTTATCCAGATATGACAGTATTAAAATAACATTTTTTTTTGCCTTAGGAGATTAGAAAGCGTGTGCCATGGAGAGGTGAAATGGAGGTGTCTCTGTCACAGTGTGGCACCCTGGCTGCTGGGACTTGCTCAGGAGAGAAGCTCCTGGATGGCTCCATCTCCACTGACAGCCACTGAGTCACAGAGGACTGTGCAGCGCAGTACTCACTTCCTTCCCAAATCCTGAAGGAAGCACAGGATTGTCCAACTGTGCCATGAAATGTAATGAATGCTGTTTCCTATCAAACTCATGAACAAAAGGGGTAAGCACAAGTCAGGCTGACGTACTTTAGGGCCAGAAAAGACTGCAAATAGCAGCCACCTTAATCCTCTCATGATGGGTGTGTATGTATAGTACAGTATTAAAAAGAAATATGTCCAGACAAGTAGTACTTCCAAAACCAGCAGATGCTTACAAGAAATACAAAAAACAGGGAAATATAAAATCATCTGTCTCATAATCAGTGGTTTAAGAATCTTTTGAGCTGGAGGTTGGATGTGGACCAGTATGCTGCAATAAACTGGTGGAGGTGTCTCTTCAAGAACTGCCTAATTTTTTATTTTTTAGCTCCTTGAATTTACTCTCAGAATCTGGATTAATCCCCTTTTTCTTTTAATATATTTAATGCCATCATAAGAACTCTGTGTGAGGGTAAATCCACTCCCTTCTCATAAGCTGTCTCAATATTTTCCTCACAGCTACAAGGAAATGTCTTATTTCAAGGCTGGATTTTTCCAACTCTAACTTCCTAGTGCTAGATCTTATCATGCTTTCGTCAGTACTTGAAACAGAGGATGGAAAACAGATTTTTCTCCTTTCCTTTCTGTGTTGTACTGTATCCATTATAAGTAACAGCCATACAGATTTTTAAAATCCTGATCCACTGGACCATTTAATCGCATGATTTACTCAAGTACGTAAGTAATCCCATTGACTTCCATGGGACTGCTCTCAGGTTAAAAGTTAAATGCATGGTTAAGCGCTTTGCTTGAATAGTATTGAAGTTCTTTCTAATTTCTCATTTATTTTCTTTCCTTGCTCATGATACTTGATCTGTACAGTGTTGGAAGCACAGTGTTTGAAGTTAATTATTCAGTATGGGATCACACAGGTTACAACACAGCAATTTCCATTGCAGCTTTTGTCTAGCACTAAAGGAATTCTGACTGATGGATACCAAGGGCTTTTTTTGATGTTATTTTCTCTGAGGAACTAATGCTCTTCATTCCTGCCAATTCCCTCTGCTGCCTAGTTTATTTGTTCAGCAATGCCCCAAACAAGAAAGGTTTCCTTCAAACAATAAGCTGCTTTGCACTCTGTGTGTGTGTGGTTTACTGAATCCAGACCTAGTGAAAATGTACTGGTCTTCAGCTGGTATGAATCAGAGCTGTCTGCAGAGACAAGGGAGCTTCGCTTATTTACATGAGCTAACGATCTGACCTGTTGTCTACTGTCTTAATATATAAATGTGTCTATGTGTGCAGCTAAATGTGTAAGACCCAGGCAGAGGAACAGGCCTTCAACCATCTGCTCTGGGGATATGAGATACGATATTGGAGGCACAAGGGCAAAGGGTAAATGAAAATTCATTTCTTCCTGAGGTCAGGTATGGAAATGCATTATGTGGTATTGTTCCCCAGCACCAATAGCAAAATACTTCTGAATAATATTTGCAACATAAATTGCAATGTACCATGGACCTTTGAAAGTTTTCTAGCACCTAAGGTGTTTCAAAGGCATCTGCACTATTTATGAATTTTTAGTAATGGTCACTGACCATTCCTGTGTCCTACATATACGTGAGCAGGGGCTCTGGCTGCTTTTGCAAACAATGTGAAGCAGCTATTTCAGATCAGTCAGGCTTGGAAGTTAAGTGTTACCCAGCTCATGGTTTAAATTACTTTCTGAAGATTTCTATATCTGGTCTGTTGATCAGACGCAGAGACAAACCCCTTCTACAAGGTGCTGAGAATATACAGTGAGATTGCTCCTTAAAATACAGTATTGTCCCAATATTCCAGATTTGCATACCCCAAATATTCTTCCAGCAGGTGAAATTTCATGGATTTCTTCATTTGGACAGAGCTTTTCGTCCATTGTGCTAAATATTCACTATGAGCCTATCTTCTAGGATTTTTCAAAACATACTTTGTCCGCAGGAACAAAATAAAAACATCAGCATAAGGAATCCCTACAAACCACTGTCCACAAAGTAGGATGTGTGATACTGTGCTGGACACTATAATGTAGCTGACCCAAAACCTAAGTGAAAATCTAGCATGATTTTGAAGTGTTAAGAGCCTAATGCTAACTATATTATTGTGCTCTGTAGGAGTTTGCCTTCATCTTTTATGAGTTTAACACTTTGATTCAAGTTTACAAAAAGGATGATGACTTAAACGTGGTAGCTGCCAACTCAGCTGACGGCAGGTTGTGGTAGAAAATGGTGGACTTAGAATTTGGATTGTAAAAAATGTGGATTTTTTACAACTTGAAATAATTTCTATGTTTGTTGTGCTTTAAGTATGAAGGATCAGACCCTGCCAGCTTCCATGCATGATAGATGTTGCACAAATCCATATCCAGCAGGATATCCAAGTATCCCATTTTGGCCTGTACCATACATGCCACAGAATCACAGAAATCACAGAAGGTGATTTGGGTGGGAAGGGACCTTCAAAGATCATCTAGTCGAACCTCCCTGTCACAGGTAGGGACATCTTCCTGTAGATCAGGTTGCTTCCTGCTAGCTGAGGTGCATACACTCACTGTGCACACTCAAATCTGGACTGGTGAATTCCACAATTCCTTTCTGTATGTTTAGCACTTCACAGTACCTGAAAATGTATTAAAGTGTGGGAAAATCCCCCCATCTTCCCCAGAATGGCTTCATACCAGAGCAGAAGGAAATATGAAGAACAAGAAAGGATTTCAAGAGTTATATAGTTGTCCTGTTCTGCCACATGTGCACCTTCATGGGCTTCCTACATTCTTTTTGCTGCAATAACTATTTGGCTGTTGCTAGAGGATATGGATTCATATACTTCCAGTTGGAAACACTCTTCTCATCAGTGTCTCCCTTGGTATTTTGTACTTTGTAGTCTTTCTTATTTCACCTTCCTTTTCCTTTCTGCTTTTTTTCTCATTTGCTCTGAACTCAATTTTTCTTTTTTTTATTCTCCTCCCCTTTTTCAGGTCTCTGTAACTGATGTTTTTTCACAGTGCTTTAAAAAGCTTTGAGTACTGAGGCAGATACATGGGGCAGGGTACCAGTTATATAAAAGGACAGCTGTAAAAACATGTGCAACCGCAATTAAGCAACAACTCTTAGAAGCATGAAGTCATTAATCGTAATTGCAATAAGGGTTTTGTTAGAAATTGTCCTTAATATTTTAAATGGAGAAAATGTCAGCTTCAGGCAGCATTCCAGTTTTGCTTCCTCCACTTCATGCTACTGCAACCAAGGGGACAGTGTGTGTCCAACTATCAACTACGTTGAGGAAGCTTTATATTCAGACATCCTTCTTTGGGCTTGCTGTCCCATAGGCACTGGCGCACGTTCCACCTTAAATGCAGCAGAAACAAGAGGCCAAGCTACCAGGCAGATATTATTCCCCAAGAAAGCAATTTCCAGTTTCTTCATTGAATACTATCCTGAGGCCCTATCCTGAGTGCCTTCAATTCCTTTTCAGCAGGTTAGGGCAGCTACCATCTTCAGGAGTTGTTCAGCACCTCACAAACTGGTAACTCAGTCCTCTCAATTTCATTGAACTCTGGAGTTGTTTTCAATAATCAGTCACTCTTTTAACTAGGTGATACAGAGCTGAATGACAAAGATGTGCTTAAGCAAACCAGATGAATACACAGAAGGAACCCTGTTCCTTTCAGTTGCAGGCTGAAAGCTGATATATTACATGTCTGCATGCAATAAAACTTTTTTTGTTTTAATGTTCCTAGGGAAGCTTGAAACTAAACCCTTGCAAAACATCTGGTTCAAAACTTCAGCATTTTAATATTAAATGCTTCCTGAAATCTGTTTGTGTAACTGTACCATGCAGGTTTGCTTCATAGCTTTCTAATAAATTGTTTCTAACTCATATTGTTATCCTTGCACTGACTTTGGTATCTCCTGCTGATAATATAATGTCAGTAATAGTGCTTCTCCAAGTTCAATAGGTAGCTGATATCCTAAGCACATGTTCTGAAGACAACTGCATAATTTTAGGTTTCAGCTTTGTATTGCCTTTCATTCAACTCTAAGGTTTCAATTTTTTGTTCCTTGAAATGAATTAAATTTTTGTTACAGTTTTGTCTTCCCAAATATAGTCTTCAGTATCACCACAGGTCCCTTTTGCAATGCCTCTGGATAAGGTGGGAAAAAACTTTATATGGCCCTGTGAACAACAGCTGTCATGTTACTGCTGGGGCTGGTATTTAGAACTTTGTGTCAAAGCCCTGAAGAGCTTGGAAAACAAAAAATTTCAGCAGTGAAATGAAGATTTTTTCCACACTGCAGAGTCACCCTTATCATCCATGGATAGACAAGCAAAAGGAAATCAGAAAATGCATTTTAAAGCTAGCTAAGCCTTGTGAAGTTGCTCTTGCTGACCCCAAAAGCTGTAGCTTAATAGTTCCAACTAAAGCCACATTAACACTCAGTGTAATGCTCCAACTTTTGCAGGCTGATTTCTGCCTTCTGCTGGCTTCATGCTTGTGCTGAGCACAGCACAGAGTCCTGACCTGGCATTGCCTGACCCTCCTCCAGACAGGGTAATTGTGTCAGCCTGACTCTGAGCTTCAGGGCTCGTGAACTTTGGGATCCTGTCATGCTAACACAGCTGTGCTACTTAGGGGGCCTGAGCTGGTATTTTTGCAAGATGTGTAGCTTAGACTAACTGTAGATATTCAGCTTAATGCAGCCTCAGCTCCTCTGTCTGAGGCCTTCCAGCATGACTGAGAGCACCCCAGGAACATGCCTCTCTCTCTGGGCTAAAGAAGGAGCCTTGATTCCTAACTCCAAGTAATCAGGTAGAGCTCAAAGACTGAACACTAATTCAAGGGAGCTCCAAGAGCCTTTTAAATACAGGAGAAAGCAGAAGCTGCTCAGGGGCTGCTGAAGCACTGGAAAGGATTAAAACCAAAACAAAACAAACATTTACAGCACAAAAGTACAATTCCATACCCTTAAAACCCATACTAACTTTTAGCAAAGCTTCGTGCATGCTTTAGATTAGCCATGTAATTACACCATAACCGCCCCCCCCCCCGGATTTAATTTCAATTGAAAGCAGTAGAACTAATAGTGTGCTTACAAATAAAGCTAATTAAGATTTTGTAGAACTAGGGACTATTTCATACAAATACCAAGAGGTTTAATGTCAGTGTATAGCACTTTCCATGACTCATAGAGTCTATAAATACGTACAGGTATTTTCAGCCTGATCATTACATGCCTGGCCTAGCTCAGAAAGAAATGTGTAGGAAATGTGTAGCATAGTAGGAAACAACTCTTATAAACAGAAAATAATAGTGTAAATATCTAACTAGAACAAAATCCTATAGCTGATGTACAACACAGGAAATTCCATTTCAACATATTTCTTGATGCTTAATCCTGCCAGGTGGAATGGATCAACAAAAAGGGAGAAGTCACAGTACATGGTGAAAAAATGTTACACATTTGTGGAGGTCGTCCAACGGGACCTAAGAAAAATCCACAAAGCAGCTACAACTCTCATTGCTCAAGTTCAGCTAGGTTCAAGCTCAATGTCTATATATCTTCTTACAATTATTTACTTTTCAATTTATCAGTATCTTGCAAAAACATCTATTTTAACTGAAATTCCCTTTCAAGCTATTTTCCTATTTTTTTTTTCAATATATACATATTATTTCAATTAAAATAGAGTAGCAGTGAAATAACAGGGGTAGGAAATTGGGGCAGGGAAAAAGGCACTTTTTACAATTAGATCCCATTCTTCAGACTGTCTCTAGTATGATCCAATATTAGAAGAGTACCTTATTAATTTCAACAGCATCAATAAGCACTGAATCATCTGCTTGTATAAGAGTGGGAAAAAATTAAAATGTCAGCACAATGTCATGACATGCTATACTATAGCTGATCAAAGCATTCAAATTCAGAGGAAAATAAAATATTAAGAGGAAACTGTTGAACATGGCAGCTGAGATGAAAAATGGAGATCTCCATAATAGGTCACTGCAAATCAGATTTGGAAAGCTAAAAAAGAAGAGAGCGGATATTTCACATTAAACCTGAAGGTATTATTGATGAGATTTTTTTAAAAATTAAATTCAAAACAGAAATGAGAGAGGAAAAGCTTTTCAGAGTAAGCACAATTAACAGCTGCCTTTCAGGAACAGGGTGTTGTGTTCTTAAGTGCACTTCTAAGGTTAAGTTTAAGCCCAAGATTAAATTTAACAGACATACTAGCTCTATCAGTTTTGCCCTTGGGTTCCTCACACCTCCCCTTTTAGCCATCAGATATATATGAAATAACAGGAGAGCAAAGAGCTAGGATTTTGTGGTTTTGTAAAAAGAAATAGATAACATCCAGCAGTGCCTATTTCCATGTGGTTACATAATGGCTAGAATAAAGTCTGAGGAGTAACATCTAAGATGGTGCAAGACACTTTGCAATGTTCAAAATTAACTGAGTTGAGAACAGGAGCCCAACACACACCAGGACTCTACGTCTCAGCATCAGCTTAAGGACTGGCTTTGCAAGGTACAAGTGTGTACTTGACCAGAGACTCCCAAGGAGACCTTCAGAAAGCAGACAATTCTGAAAATAAGTGGTGGGATCTGTGCCAGAGATCCCCCAGCCTCTTCCCCTGGGGCAGGAGTGCTGCTCTCCCTCCCCACAGGGCTGGGGCCACCTGCTTTCTCACAAGCTCCTGTGAACTGTGAGTGACGTGTTGAAACAACCCTTTTTTACTCTAGATTGAGTAAAGCTTTCCCTATATAAAGTCAGGCTCAGAAAGACCAGCAAACGAATGCTACTAGTAAATGAATATTAGCAAAGAGAAATGTCAAAAATGAGTGGACAAGCCCTTGTACTGAAAGATTGAAGTCTTTGTTAGATTTCATTACACATGTAGGCTAATAGCACACATTTCACAAGTGTCTGTATTAGATTGTCTTCCTTTATGCAAATGTATTTTCCATTTTCACTCTCCTGAGCCAAGCATGAGGTTCAGAGGGAAAGAGAGATTGCCCCTTCTACTTCAGCCCAAGACCCAGGCATCCTTAAGAAACAGTCTGACCAGGGGATTGCGAGGTCTGCAAGGGTGCCTGCTTGGTATTTCCAGAGAATAGAACTTGAAATATTTTGGGTAGTGATGAGTCTTGGTCAAGGGGTTAGCAGCAACTCAACGAGACAGCAATTCATAGAGATCACAACAAAATACATATTCCATTCAATCCATCATATTCAGAAAAAAAAACCTGTGGAGCTATCTTAACTTTTAGTGCAAACTGGGGACTTGCAGTTCCCATTAGAGCTAACAGATTCTTCACTCTTCCTGATTATGTGTTTAAAAATAAATCCTTCAAATCTCTTGCCTAAGCAGCATTAATCATGCTAGATCTTAGCCATCAATCATCAATTGGCTTTTATGAATGATTAGGTAAACAGAATAGAATGTTTTAAAGTTGCTGTCACAGACCATGGGCTACAGACACCCACTCTCCCCACCTCCTCTTCGATTACAAGGGAGTAATATTGCTGAGTATCACGAAGCGGGATATCATTTGCTAACAATATCTGTCTGTATTTTATATCAAGCACCTGTTAGTATTTAAATATCTCATTTCAAAGTATCCAAAACTTTGTACAAGTCAGATCTCAGACGTATTTCACAGAGATGGAGAAACTGAAGGAAATAGCATTAAGCGGGCAAACCCTCAAAACAAGTATAATGATGTACAAAATGCCAAAAATTGCTTATCTCATTCCAGAATCTGCTCATATGCCAGCCTGCATCTGGATTCCTGACTTTTTTTCAACTGCTGTAGCTTCAGAAGGTGTACAAAGAAGGCCCTTACATAATGCAGTGGTTTTTTTAGCAAGCTAAAACTATGCTGAAGAGATTAAATGTTGAAAGCTATTTTTAGCCAAACTAATGGTATCAATTTCACTAATAACATAAGCTGCAGGTGTCTCCTAAAGTAAAAAGCAAGACGATGGAAGAGCTAGCATGACAAAAGGCTACTGACTACAGAAAAGTAGCAGTTCCAAATTACATTAAATTAGGCAAGTCTGCCCAACACTCCCCCTGGTGGTTTTGCCCACAGAGATGATCATGAAGTCCCAAACATGCAAAATCCTCCAGCCTAATGACTAAACGTCCCGTTAATAGGATTAAGTACCTTCTCATCAGATAAACAGAACATGGCAAAATCCCTGACACTCCCAGAAATTAGATCAGAACACAGGCCAGCCCCTTCCTGACGCAGGGAGCAATTTTACAGAAGAGGTGTTTCAGTATTAATGGTAAATATACTTGGTTTTTTTTACTTTTCTTTGGTCATGTGTTTGTATTTCTTTGCAAAGTTAATTGTTCTTTCGCGATAAATGCAAAGGTATAATATGCAAGTAACTGTAGAAGTAAATCCAGGCTAGAAACAAATCCAGGCTTTTAATTTACATATGCTCTTTTGGCTGATAATTGCATCCCCAAGAAGGCTATATTGGCTAACTACAAGGCACTTGCATACTGTGTTCACTTAATCAGATGAGAACTATAAAGTGCAGTTGCATGGTTTCTGAAAAATAAACCTTTTGCCTCTGCTCTTAGGAGGGAAATAAAGAAAATGGCATTTCTTTCCCTTATTTCGCGGGAATTTCTTTCATTTGTTGATCAGTTTGTTTACAAAACTAATCTAGTTGCCAATTTCTTGGCACACCTATTGCTGCGTCTCTTATATTAAGGCTTATTCTGAAAGAAATCGCATATTTGGACACAAGAAAGCGAACAACATTCCAGAAATTTCCCTCTTTGAAACTGGCAATAGTGTTTAGCATGGATGTATTTATAATATGAACTAAGGACACAATATGAGATCAGTAATTAGTGTGTTTCACAAAGTAGAAAAGGGACAGACTGAGCAGCATAAGCTTTTGGTTTTATATATACATGTCCTGATTCTGTTAACCACTGTGCAAACTCAGTGGAATTCATCTAATTAATCGAAATAGATAATTACAAATGGGGTCAAGCGTCTTACTCGTGTTTTCACCAAGAGTAGCATTTAGGTGCATGCTATACACCTCAGAAACCATAGATAAGACAAAATTAATGGGATCTTGTAAGATACTTACTATTATATTTAGTATTTATATTTACTTAGCATACCTAGACATTTGAGCTTCCTGACAAGGTTTACATGTAACTGCACTGACCTTTTTCTTTAACAGAAAGAACATGAGGTCCTCTTGGATACTTATAATACATGTGCTGTGTCTGAAGGGTCACCAGTGCGTACCGATGAAGCAGGAGGACATGAATCTCCGGGATAACCTTAAGCGTACGTATGGAAGTCCCTGGGCCCAGGTCTCCAGCTGGGTAATGCATCTTGATTTCCACACTCACTGGCATCAAGAAGTTCCACTTCCATGTGTGGAGCTTAGAAACCACAATAAAGCTGGCTGCATGAATGAATACATGCACACACAACAGGAAGATAAGAACAAGCAGGATGAGAAAGCAAAGGGATTCACAGATAAGTATCATCTGCCAAAAAAAAAAAAAAAAGAGTGTTTACAGGATTTTTATAGGTTATTTGGTTCCTTGTAGATCATCAGAATATAAACCAAACCCATAATTCAATTCAACAGATTTTGAACTATTTTGTTTGTTTAAATTATCTTTGAAAATATTTACTCTACACTTACATACTTCACTGAAAAAGGTGGCTTTACAAACAACTCCAATAAAATTACTTAATTTAGAAAATAGCAGCTACTCAGCACACACACACACACACACACACACACGTCTAAGCATGGCTTTATGGAGGATCAGCCATTTAACAACCCTGTGCTTCAGTCTATGTTAATAAGATTTCTGTAATAAACAAAAAAAAAGTTAGGGTTAAGGAAGAAAGATATAAGAGAAGAAGTGATCAATGTGTTTTTGGCAGTCTCAAGGTGATGTGATTTTACTTGTTTTCTATAGGTCCAGTGATAGGGTATTTCCACAAAGAAAACAACTACGGATAAAGGATAGGCAGTCATGCAGATCTTCAAGGTGCAACACATGGCCCAGCCCAGGTTTTCACCAAAACTCTATGGTCATTACTTCACAGGAAGTTTAGAAATTGAATTTTTATGAAAACAGGTTGGAGGCACCTGTAATCTGCATTATTAAAATGTAAAGGGAAGCTGTCCCAGGCTTCTACCAGACCAAAGATAAATATAAAGGTTATGTCATTACAAAACTGATGAATGATCCTTGGAGATACCCAAAACCGAGGATGATGACCTGTGCAACCTGCTGTAGCTGACCCTGCTTTGAGTGGGGCGGGGGGGCAGACTCAATGATCTCCAAAGGTGCCTTCTAGCCTCAATTTTTCTGGGATTCAGTAATCAGCAGTGGGACAGCTGAATATATATACTGAGTTACATACAGATGATCCTTGCAAAAGCTCTGGGCCAGATTCTTATCTGATGGAAATTGTCTTGGCTCAGTGTTACTCAGCATTCGCTATCTCAGATTTGGCTCTCCCACTGTAGGGAAACACAGAGCGATTTCACTCTGCTTCAGCATCAGTGCATGACAATTTGCAATAGTGTTAAAATCTGATTAAGTTACTATATAATTTGGCTTTTTTTAGAATTATCTGAAGTTGGAGAGAAGTATGTAGATGAAGAGGTGAAGAAAGCTTTGATTGGTATTAAGCAGATGAAAATTATGATGGAAAGAAATGAAGATAAGCACATAGATCTGATGAAAACCTTGAAGAAGAGCAGTGAAGAAAAACAGGTAACATAAGTGCATACATGTTTGGTTTGGATTTTTTTTAATGTTTATTCTGGGAAGAATATAAACCACATTGTATGTACAAAACAAGCAGAGTACATCTCTTTATGCAGTCATGGGATCAAGAGAAAATCTGCTTCTGCCCCTTTGTCTCACTAGCAGAGGAAAATTGCACTTACTGCTTGTTTCTAAAAACCCCTGCTTCACTGAATTCACACCAAGGCAACTGCAGGCCACTGTAGAACAGTGTTTTGTGCAGAAGGTCCAGCAGTTCTGCCTTCCATGTCTCTACACATCTGGGGACACACGATGTTTTCCAGCTTGCTTTGCAAACTTCAGACCTGCAGGAGAATATCAAAGCCACAAATGATAATGTGCTCTAAAGAAAGTACAGTGAATCAGGGAAATTTCCAGTGTCTCAGTGCAATGCCTGGGCTCAGAGCCACGTGCTCAGATGATCTGAAGAAACAGAAGTTTACTATATATTTTAAAAAATACAAATATCCTAACTTTGTTTCAACGAGGTTGAAGGAAAATTCCTTTCTGGCCCAACATCTGCTAGTTAGTTTAAACTATTTGTATTAGCAAGCTAAAAAGTACCTGACAGCTTCCTAACATCTTAAGGAACACCAGTGCACTCCCACCATCAACACTTTTGTCAGATCTTAGTGGATGATTTCATTTACACAGGACTTACATCCACAGTGAGAGTTCATAAAACACTGAATAAATGTATTAGAAAGATCAGAAAATAACTAAACATAGATTATGAAAACTGCAGTTACTGTCTCCATCAAGCACATTCTGACAGAAGTCTTCTTTTATGTGAGTCTTTTCCCTATTGGAATGCTGACAAAAAGGAGTAAGCCCCACCAATTAAAAGGCTTTTGTCATACTTAGAGATAACCTGGAACGTTGCTTGGAAACCAAAACTATTAAAATATGTTGCAGCTGGAGAGAGAAATTTATGATGTGCATTCTACTTCAATAGGAAGAACTTCTCTCTTTCCATTGTCAAGTCTATTCCAAAAATGCTGCTTCTCACCTGCTCAGCTTTGTGCCCTAGTGGATGAAGTAAATAGAAGCAGCATTGTAAAATGCATCTTGTTTCCCTTCAGTATGGAAGGAGTGCCTCACACTTCCACAAGAGCAGGAAAAAAAGCCCCTCCCTACAGCCTTTTGATTCATATGCTCCCAAACAGCAGAAATGCTATACTTCTATATATTTCTGCATTAGAGAAAGACTTTATGTATGGCAAGGACCTAGCCTGAAAATATCAATCCCTTAAGGGTAAGGAAAAGCAACAGCAAAGGACTATTTGTGGGACAGATGAATACTGTTCAGATGATACGGAGAAAAAATAACACAAGTTGAACACATGACCGTGTAGGAGGTTGAATTCTTACACAGAATGATGGGTGAGTTTTTTTCTTAACATCAAAAATCCTGGTAGACTGTAGAGATCTGTTTGTTTCTGTAGGCTGTGCCCCCTGGGAGAACAACATCAGAAAAAAGCTATGAGGAAAAGGTTTTCAATTTTCAGTTCCCTCCATATGTGACTGCAGCTGAGAAGACAACCTACCCTAGTGGTTAGGGATTAGCAAAAAGAGGAGCCATAAATAGCCAAAATGAGTGATCAACACTGGGATGAGTACTTAGAATACTCATCTGAAAATTGCCCTCAACTGAATCTTTTTCCTTACTTAGCAAGCCTTGCGACTTATGGATGAAGTAAAGGCGAGATTGGAAGAAGAGGAAAGACAATGTCAAGTATCCTTGAAAAATCTATGGGATGAATGTGAATCTTGTTTAGAAAGTACCTGCATGAGATATTATACGACTTGCAAACATGGTGTGTCAACATTTAAGAGAAAGGTAGGAAGAAACTTTGTATCTGGGGAATACTCTTGAGTTCACCCAAAGTTTGAGAGACAGCACATCTTGTTTTCTGAATATCCAGATCTGCCAGTTATATCATCTTACTAAAATTAATTTGATTTGGAGGGTCTGGAAATATGAAGTTATGTGGTAGAGATTACATGTGATTATGGTCATTGAATGCTGAGCCAAAATGAGTTCAGTTGCACCCTGGCAAGACTCCACGGAAACTGATTACTCCCTTGACTCCCAACAGACTCATTCCAGATATACCATATTTTCTCTCACAGTAGGACTTGCATTAAGATGCACGATAACTGTTTGTGAAAAATACCTCATAGATTCTTTATGGTCTGTCCGAAAATCAGTGAAGTTAAAAGTGTAGCTGTAGTTAGCAAAATTACATGGGGAAAAAAACTCACCTACTTATTACAACGTCATTCTTTCCTATATTTATCTTAAATCAACTCTTTAAGTAACAAAACCAGCTTTAAAATGCTTAATGTCTTTTAACAAAGGAACCTGTCAGCAAAGGAGATTCCCCTAATTCTAACAGACAGAAAATAAGCTTTCCTGACTGGCACATTATTATTACTAAAAGACTTAACAAAATTGTAATCACATATTTTTTGTTTGGGCATACGCTTTAAGTGCAATGAACTTCAGAAGCAAAACTGTAATTGCTGCATATTCTTAAAATAATTCAGGTTAAAATGTGGGAGATAATAAATTTAAGACTATTGGTGATACTTTTAGCTTTTTAAATACCACTCTCAGATACCTCATACAGATGTTTTGGACTTTCAAGGGTTTGTGGATGCTGAAATTATTGCAGTAAAAGTTACACACTGCATTGTCACTGTCTTTGACCCTCTTAGTAACTTCCTCCATGAGTTATTTGGTTTATTTGAAGCATTCAAAGTAAGAAATGTGTTGTGACCCAAGTAATTGCTAAAAAAAAAGAAATAGAAAAGAAGACAAAGATGATAGCTGTGGCTGAGTACACACAGACAGCAGGAGCAATACTGGCTTAGGCTGTTCCTGCGGTGTTGTTCCACATTTCACCTTCCCTCTGAGCTGCACTAATGGTCAGATCAAGCTGATGATCTATTTTTTTTTAAAAAATTAATATGTATAACTGTCTTTATCTATATGTGTATCTGTCTATATCTGTGTATATCCCTCTGTGTGTGTTTTAGCGGGGCACTTCTTAACCCTCACCCATTTCGTAATGCCATGGAGTGTGGCTCAAAATCCACTCCATTGGCTCAGGCCAAATTAGTGCTTGAAAGCAGGGAGCAGGGAACCAGTGGCCAAGACCCAGGAACAGGGAACTCTGTATAGAATTGACACTTGGCCTCTTACATGGTAAAACCACAGACTCAGAGCCACTGCTTTATTGATTTTGCTGGTTTCAGCTTGCACAAGGAGGTGAGGATTTGCCCATTGGTGAGAAAGAGCAGGCTTTTTACAAATCAAGGTGAGAACAATCACCTTCTGCTCCCTACACCGCACATAAGCAGACAGAAATGCATCTCACATCTTTCCAACATAAAGTCCAAATTGTCGGTTGGAAGAAACCCAAATGCTGATAATAACTTTGAGCCTCTACAGATTAAAGGGCAACTGGCAACTTTTTTACTCCAGATCTGATTTGGAACTAATGATTTCGAATGAATGCGCTTCCCCTCTTTGGGGTCTAGTGTCTTAAATTACTTCAGAGAATATGCTGTGTTGGCAGTTATTAAGAGTGCATCGTTTCTATGAGTATTTGAAGGAGAAAAATTAGAGACACTTACTTGAGAAATGAGAAACTGGTAACTTGTCAGGCAGCTGATCTGTCTCCTTCTTACACACAGGTTGAAGATTTTTTGAGGAAAATACCTCCACTCATATTTACTTTTCATGAGGATCAAGGAAGAGAGATCCAGTCTAATGAAAAGCCTGAGAAAGAGGATACCCAGCTAGCAAAGATGGAAGATTTATTTAGCCAGCTATTATCGGATGTAGGCTCAATATTTGACAGAAGTTTCATTTTTTTCATGCACATGCAGAAAGAATTTGACCAGTCTTTTCAGACGTATTTCATGTCTGACCTGGACTTGAGTGAGTCCCCCAGTATGCCAGCGTTACCCGAGGTCACCACCAGAAATGACGGCTCCCAGAGAGGCTGGGGCATGCCTGGCTTCTTACAGATAGTTTTTGATTTCAGTAGGACGGTGTTCGAAGGTGTCAGTGAAGTGATCACCGACGTATTTGATGAATACAGAGATCATAGAAGAGATGTGCCAGAACAAACCAAAGGCAAGTGTTAAAAAATGAAAATTGACTGCACTGTTAGTGACATCAACCTCTTTGGGATGGCTAAACTACAGTGAATGACTCAGTTTCCAGTATGCTAGTGTGAGACACGTAAGGAAGCTCTGGAGGTTACAGGTCAAGAATAACTATCAGTTAAATGCACAAGTAGAAGTCACCTAGAAATCTCATAGAAACGTCGCAGGGGACTTACAGGTCCTACACAGCCTGATTTTCATGGCAATTCTCAAAGAATTTGCAGGAGTTCCTCAGGAGCACTTAAATTCTGGGTGGATGCAGGTTTTCATAAGGGTGACCGACAAATGCAATCTCAGCATTTGTCAGGATGTGATTTGTATCATCTCTTATTGACACAGTCATCAATTCTAAAAAATTAGGGTAATTCTGTGAGATGACAAGGCAGATCCCTGTCCTTGCCAAATGATGTTAAGTTCAGCTTGACAGCTCCAAGTCTTGTTCCAGGCTACAGCAGCAATGTAGTTTGCCAATCAAATACCAGCCAATCAAAGATCAGCCATCAGGTTTTCCGGTGACCAGAAAATTCTGGGCATACCATTGGTGATAACATTCAGTGAAGGAAAAAGACCATAACCAACTTTAAGAATACAAATAAGCCTCATATTTTACTATTGCAAACAGGACAAATACATGCTGGTCCTTGTCTACAAGGAAATCAGAGTGAGAACATGCCATAACTCCGAGTGGCAGGTGACATAATCATTATGTAATCATCAGAAAATACAAAGCTAAGTGACTCTTGAACAGTGGTTTTTAGTTTTTTCTGCATCATAAGCCATGTTACCTCAGAAATAAGCTTTGGTACTGTGTTGTCATCTAACTGTATGTGATTATGAAACATCCTGACTTCTAAGGGTCAAAAAGATCTTACCAGAACTCGCATGTTGTAGAAATAATGTGTAATAATATTAGCAATTGTTTGGATATTAGTGGGGGATATTGGATATTTGGATATTAGTGCCTTTATAAGGGAATATACTACAGCGGCATGAATTCCTTGAAAGGAAACATGATTTGTATCTTCTCCTGACTTCTACTTTTTAATAATTTATTCCTTTTATTTTTGTGGGGCAAGGGGAGGGGAAGAGGAGGAGTAGGGAAAGAGGATTTATGCAAAACACTTTGGATTAAGGGCAAGAAATTATATTCTAGCAGTCAGGCTCGGTAATGAATGCATACTTATAAAGACTCTAAGTTTAATGGCAGTCTAAAAATACTATGACTTCATTCTAGATCCTGACAGAAGTGGCATGTTTTCAAAAATTGTGTCAGGGCGCCAGAGACTTCAGTGCAGTGAGCTTCGGGAGAACTCCTCTGGATGCCCACAGTTTCATGAGAGATGCCAGAAGTGTCAAGACAATCTCCTGCACGGTAAATAACTATTTTGCCGGTTTTTGGTTTTTTTTTTTTTTTTTCTGTAATGCATTGATCAGTGGTTTATAAATGTTGAAGTTTTAATTTTCTACTTCAATTTTCATATTTTTGGAATTAACATTTAGTCACTGAGTTTTTACTGTAACTACGGGTACAATAACCATTCCTCATTCCAGATGATTTCAATTAGCTTTCCCCACTGTCTCCACAGAGTGTCAGTATAGATCGGTTGTTAACATACCGCTGGTGTTCCAAAGAGACGACCCACAGTCTCTTAACAAAATACCTACATGTTTTGTTAGAGCTGCCATCCTGCAGAGAAGCAAGATGTCAGGCAGCAGTCGATCCTTGCTGGGTGCAGCAGTGCTGAGCAGAAAGTGAGGAGAAGCTCAAACTCCTGACACTCACTTCTCCTGATGACAACCAGGGGTGACCTCAGGTGTCATTCAGCTCCTCGCAAGGAAAGCAAGTGCTGAAGAGCCTGTAATTACTTTTTGTTGAACCCTGTCCACAAAGAGAACTGACAAGAAGGACAAAAAGGGGGCTTCATGTCAGTATGAAAGGAGATGGCAGAGCTCTGTCGGCACCATCCATGGGCACCTGAAAAACCTTCAGACTGATCACCTAGAACTGCTGTCAGGACTCCCACTGCAGGATAACGTACCTGTTTTCCAGAATTATTTAGATCTTAAAATCCACGGAATATGCTTAAACCTAAATTTCTTCAGAATATCTCCAGCGTGGCAAACATTAATGATACAATGAAGTGCTTTTAAAATAATATCATATCATTATAAATATCTTTTTATCTACACCCACATATTGCAGATACCAGTTTGTTACTGTACTATCAGCTTGGAGATGCCCCTTGATAATCCTATTTGACAGAAAAAACCCTGAATTTTTACAGAGCAATTTTTGTATAAAAATTTTTCTTGTTTAAAATCCGTATTTTAGTAAAGAAAAAACCAGCCATCTTCCATTCTGAATTCGTGGCAGATTATACTAGCCTCATACTACTGTCTAGCTATTGCAAGATAAATATTAGGTCTTAGCACTCAACAGGAATACAGGCTTCCTTGTAATAACCTCTATCACAGAATCATAGAATAATTTGGGTTTAAAGGGACCTTTACAAGTCATCTAGACAAACTCCCCAGAAAACATGGCAGGGACATCTTCATCTAGATCAGGTTGCTCAGAGCCCCACCAAACCTGACCTTGAATGTTTCCAGGGATGGGACATCTACCACCTCTCTGGGCAACCTGTGCCACTGTTTCACCGCCCTCATTGTAAAAAACTTCTTGCTTACATGCAATCTAAGTCCACCCTCTTTCAACTTAAAATCATTACCTCTTGTCCCCAGGGCCTGATAAAAAGCTTGTCCCCATCCTTCTTACAGGCACCCTTCAATTGCTGAAGGCCACAAATTATATTCAAAGGCCACAATAAGGTGTCCCCAGAGTCTTTTCTTCAGGCTGAATAACCCCAGCTCTCTCTGCCTGTCCTAATAAATAGGAGAGGTGCTCTCACCCTCTAATAGTTTTTGTGGCCCTCCTCTGGCCTTGCTCAAACAGGTCCATGTCTTTCTGTGCTGAGGAGTGCAGACCTGGATGAAGTACTCCAGGGGTCTTAAGAGAGAAGAGTAGGGGGGCAAAATTACCTCCCTCAACTGCTGGCCACAATTCTTTTGATGCAGCTCAGGATATGTTAGGCTTTTCGGGCTGTGAGCACACATGGCCGGTTCATGTCCAGCTTTTCATCCTCCAGCACCTCCAAGTCCTTCTTGGCAGGGCTGCTCTCAATCTGTTCATCTTTCAGCCTGTGTTGATACCAGGAGTTGCAACAACCAAGGTGCAGCACCTTGCACTTGGCCTTGCTGAACCTCATGAAGTTCACCTGGGCCCACTTCACGATCCTGTCCATCTCCCTCTGGATAGCATCCCATCCCCCAGGTGTGTCAACCACACCACTCAGCTTGGTGTCATCTGTGAACTTGCTGGGGGTGCACTCGATCCCACTGTCCGTGTCATTGATGAACCCATTAAACAGTACTGGTCCCACTACAGACTCCTAAGGGACACCACTTGTCCCTGATGTCTATCTGGGCATTAAACCATTGACCACTACCCTCTGCACAATTCCTCATCTGCCAAACAGTCCACCCAGCAAATCCATATCTCTCCAATTCAGGGAGAAGGATGTTGTGGGGGGCCATGTCAAAGGCCTTACAGAAGTACAGATAAATGACTTCTTTAACCCTTTCCTTCTCCACTGATGGAATCACTCCATCACAGGAAGCGACTGGTTGGCCAGGCAGGACTTGCCCTGGGTGAAGTCGTGCTGGCTGTCTCAAATCACCTCCCTGTCTTCCATGTGCCTGAGCAGAGCTTCTTGGAGGATCTGTTCCATGATCTTTCCAGGCACAGAGCTGAGGCTGACAGGGTGGTAATCCTCAGGGTGCTTCTTACTACCCTTGTTTAAAAATCAGTGAAATATTTCCCTTTTTCCAGTCACCAGAGAATTCAGCTATCTTCCATGACTTCTCAAATATCATGTAGAGCAGCTACATCAGCCAATACCCTCAGGACTCATCAAGTCCCACAGCTCAGATACGCTAATGCTCCTCACGTGGACTCAAAACTGATCTTCTCTTACAGTGGAAGGAATTTTGCTCCCTCAGTCCCTGCCTTGCAGTCTATATACCTGGGGCAGATTCATAATGAAATATAATTAAATATAATTTTAAAAACCCATTATGTGTAAGGAAACTATGAAGTTGCTATATGTAAAATTTACCAGATCTTATTTAGCATTAACAGAAAATCTATTGCCATGAAATACGATATAAACCTTGAACTACTTGGTAAATCACTTTAATACAACAAATGGGATAATGCATCCATTTAATCATTACGAGCCTAAACTAAATCTACCAAAATAAGTCAGAAAAATTATTCTCCTTTTTTCAGCATTATTTAAAGACCAATCCAAACCATGCCCCCTTGCTAGACTCTTTCTGCAGTTTTCATTCCTTCAGACAGAAAAGATGAAGTACAAGACATAACACTGTCTTTTCTAACAGATTGCCCAAATGTTCCTGAGCTGCACATAAAGTTTGATGAAGCCTTTAAGCTAGTTAATCTCTCAGGGGAGCAGTATGAACAGATTCTCCAGGTGGTTCGGCATCACACAGAAGACACTTCCTACTTGTTGAACAAAATGAAAGAAAGATTTGGGTGGGTGTCTGAGTTATCCAACATGACCATTGGACCCGAAAACATTTTCAACATAGTTAAGGTAAGGGTTGTCTTCTGAAGGGAGCTATTGCTGCCTTTAACCTGCATTTTGCTTGTGCTTACACTCCTGTGGGTTGTGGATGTTTGTACATGTGTAATGTTTGGGTTTACAACACAATGTTCCTACTCATCTTGAATTTGTGTATGCTTGGTAATCCCTCAGTGAGCTGAAACTCCTGAGATTAGAAACCATTTTGCTCTAAATCCTTTTAGTCTGATGGATGGCTGACAGGCTAACCTGAATCACTGTCTGATAAGAGTAAATTGACACTAGCAGCTTTGACGGGCCTCAGATTACCTTCACAGATAAATTGCCCTGCAGCAGTCACTAACACATCCATATTGGATTGATGAATGTCTAGCAATATAGCTGTACCTAGATATTCCAAAGTTCAAAGAACGCAAATGTTATACAGCTTGTTGCAGTGGTAGCTGCACATGCTTGACAGCATTGGTCAATATTTCATAAATACATAATGATTAATTGTATCTCACACACAAGGATACATTCAACGTAAATTCAATCCATTTTCTTTGGGCAAGGGACAAATCTTATTCTCTCTTCTAACTCAGAAATCCACTCACATATAGTGAATTACTACTACTACTACCAGAACTTTATACAAAATGATGGTACAATCCACCAAAAAAAAGCACAAAATAGGAACAGGAGACAGGCATACTTTCCCAACTAAGTCTGAGATACCTGTTCTAGGAAAAAGTCTGATTAGGTCTGATTAAGATAAACACACAGGAATGAATAAATTCAATCACACAAATGTTGTGTTGAACTTAGTGGGACAGCTCAGAAGTTTTCATTAGGTGAAGTTCCTTATAGATGTAGCTCATGGTATAAATATTAACATGCAGTTCTTTAATATGGTCTTGGCAGTGCCATGTCAGCTCTTTCCACCACCTACAATAAGCTTTGGCATAAATTTAGACACCCACTGTCTTTTCAGAAGAAAGCAATTTAAATAAAGTAGGTAAGTCTAAAATATTCCCCTATTTAATTTTCCCCTATTAAAGACAGTGGGCACAGTAGGTATAAACAAAACTGAAAGCACACAGTAGTTTGTAGTGTCTAAAGTACTGATCTCTTCTAGGTGGTACCTGGGGATCCCTCCAGTAAAGACGAAACCGTGGTAGATGTAAACATTCTGACGTCACCTACTTTCACCATTAAAGTTCCTCCCAACTTAGATACAAAGAGTCCTGAGTTCATTGAATACGTAGCTGGGAAAGCACTGCAATTGTATAAGCAGAATTTTTAAGTGGTAAGTTCATTCTTTCTGCTCTCATAGAGAACACACTTCTTCATTAGGGGTGTTTACCTTGCAATAAACTTCAGTTGGTACAAGATTCAGTCATGGTGTACACAAGGCTGTCTTCTCAGAAAGGATACATCGAGAAAAACACAAGCATTATGGAAAACACAAACAAACACTCAATGATCTAGCCTGTAAAACACAGACACAATGATATTAAATGATGTGACTTGTTAAACTGTGAAACCCTTGATCTTTAAGTAACAGCTGGGATGAGGTAATGTGATGATAAATATTCCTTCAGAAAAGAATTGCCTCACAATCACAGTCCAGTGTCTTGGCATTGAAAACCATGTCTTTGTGTTCATTCATCATGAACGGACTGGAATTACCACTATTCATTATGGTTTTTTTATTTTCCGTAATGTTTCAGAGCGTGCTCATATTATTTTTGATGATAAAGAAGTACAAAGTGAGAACCACCACCAGGACTTGGAAGAACTGTCTTACTGTAACATTCCTGCATTAGCAGCATTCTGGTCAGATTAACAGTGTTTATTAATAGAGGCTACAGTTCAACTTGCAGGAACATGCACAGAAAGATCCTGCTCATGGGCTTCAACCAGTTTTGTAGAAAGGACACACAAGAAGCCTCTCTCCATGTTTAAGACATTTCAGGAGGAAAGAAAAACTAGACAGAGAGGCAGGGAGGAAAAACGCTTCATATTCTCTACTCCCACAGGGAATTTCCAGGAAAGATGGGATGGTTTTAGGTGGCATCACACTGCTGTGGAACTTGTGAAAAACTTGTGTGTTTCCCTTCCCTGGGGACTCTGGGATGCACAGCTTTAGCGGCCTCCGACGCTCAGAGTTGTCTCTCCCAGGGGAACAGAGCCACAAGACACATGAGACTTTCAGGCAAACCACTGCAGTGTCCCCAGATCTCCTCAGAAGGACCAGATTTGGACACAGTTTCTCTTTAGGTCATAGCTGACTTGCTCAGCTGAGCAATTGAAGCATTGCTGGAACACAAAGAGAAGTCTCAGGAGGCAGGGAAAAAGCATTCCACATTAACAAAGTAGATGAAGAAGATTTCAGCATTTTGTATTAAATCTGGCCATTCTTTTGAGGTCAGAGGCACAAGTTTTGAGCCGATGCAAGAAATCACTCCGACCAGAAAGGCTGAAGTGGGCTGCAGAATTTAGACATAATAGAATAAACCTCACCATGTACTTTGCTTAGGTAAATGTTGGTGAAATTATGTGTATATTATATTTAAAGCACAAACATTTTAATATTTATAAACATATAAAATAAAATGCTCTGACACTTTCTCTACAATTTTTCTTCAAAATTCTCTGTAACTTATAAGCAGTTATAAATATAAATAATAAATACTGTTTCAGATCACAGAATACTAATCTTCAGGGCCTAATTATTTCAGGGCAATAATTATTTCTGTAGTCTGATGATGATTTTTAGCCTGAATCTTAGTCTGATTCTCCTGTAGCCATTTCATACCTGAGAAAAGTGGTGTTGATTTCAAAATCACACCACCGTTTTACATTCAGTTTGCACAAGACTTAAAGCACATGTAATTGTAATGCATAAAAAAGAGTTAAAACTCTACAAGAAAACTGGACAGATCTATAAGAACAGAAAGAGAGAGAGAAAAAAAATCTGTTTGTCTGGTTTTTATGTTATGCATGTTTCTACAGCAGGACACCAATACATTCCACATATACTTATTTTTCTAACATATTTTTCTCCATTCAAAACCAAAATTAATAATCTTTCTTTTTTTTTTTTTTTTTTCCTCCTAGGAAAGAAGAAGTGTGAAATCTTTCTTCCTGAAATAAAGTATATGCTTTTTAGGTGAAATACCCCTATGCTCAACACAGCTAACTGTTAAATTACTATGGTTAAAATAGCTGCATATAAATATAATGTTGCTTAGTAAATACTGTGACATATGAGCTATCAACCAAAGACTGTAGACATATTTTAACCCAAACCCAAATCCATTTTAATATTAACTTATTTTAAAAAATGTTATTTATGTTGTCAGTAAGGTAATCTTTGATAACAAGCTATGGCTCTGGTTATGCAAAGATTTAAGGACATAATCAGCTGTAAGCATATAAGTAATTTCTATTTGCATACTTATATTCAAGCATATGCTTAAGCCTTTTCAACACTGATCCCTACAGATGTTGCACATTCAGCTAAGTCTGAATCAACCAGATTTCCATATGCATGTAGCATATTATTTTGCAATGAAAATATTAGATTTCTTCTTCCAGTTGCTTTTGATGCTTATTGTGTACATTAAATGACTTATCTGAATATGAACTAATGAGTAAGTCTTCTGCCTTTGGCATTTCTTACAAACAGCAGTTTGCCTCTGGATTTCATTTTTTAATTAATTAACAGGCTTTATCAGTAAAGAAGTTTGTTTCTCCCTAAATTATACACATCAGCTTTCAATGGTATTTGTAAATTATAATGAAGGTTAAGAACTGATATAGCTCTCAGCTAGAAGCAGAGCTCTAGGTGATTTGGTTTCATTTGCTGTGCCCAGCATTTCTAAGCATTTTCTGCACACAGGTATATGCACAATTTCCAACTTCAGCTCTGCTAAATATATCATATTAATTTCGAAGTGTACAGAAACATCTATGTTAGATATGAGCAGAGAAAAATATCCACACCCTACTTACACTTTGTTTTCCTTTGCTTCTATACATACATGTTAAGTATAAAACTTCATACAAGAAAAAAGCCATCTCACTCTTTTTATTAGTGGAAAAGATGATTTTCTGCCTGCTGCAAAGAAAGTCCTCTGTGCTCCTCACCTTCCACATTTCAGGCTCCTAATCATGAGAGATTATCAGTCATAACTCCTGTAAACATATCACTTGTCAGAAAGCTGGGCTTTATCTGAGAGATAAGTGACTTAAAAAATTCTTGACTTCCAAGAGATACTAACAAAGAAATATGCAGAGAACAATCAGTTTCTTCCGACCAGCAGAGATTACACCTAGAAGATTTTCAGAGGACATCACATTGGGAACAGGTGCAATCAGACACGGGTGGGGATGCAAAGTGACAATGGGATGTGGGAAAATCTGACATCAACACGATGAGACCCAATAAACCCAAGTGACAAGTACTGGCCTTAGTGAGAAAGCAAATGTGCCAATAAAATATGAAGCAGGAAGCTGATGACATGGCATGGCATGAAAGGATCTTGGCTTTAGAAGCGCAGGTCAGGGTGACACTGCTGGAAGTGGAAGGTGAGGTGAGCGTGGGGCCTGGCACTGCAGGGGCAACACACCAGGGGAGACAAGGGAGGCTGGCACTGGGCTGCACCCGGGCCTTTTTCAGGATATCCTGGCTGGGGGGATCTAGTGCCAGATGCGTGTGGCCTGCCAGACCCAGCCGAAGGCTTTGGTCTTGTTCAGCTCTGATGTGGGATGCCTGAGGCTGCAGAGAGAGGGAGAAAGATGACAAATGCCAAAAGCACCTTCCAGCATGGGATGAGCCTGCAGAGCAGTTACTGTGCCGCTAGAGCAGAACGAAGTCACAAAATCGCACAATCAACCACGTACGAAAAGACTTCTGGGCTCATCAAGTCCAACCTGTGACCGAACACCCCAGGTCAACTAGACCAGAGCACTACATGCCACCTTTTTTTCCCTTAAACTCCTCCAGGCACCACCTCCCTGGGCAGCCCATTCCGATATGTGATCAACCTTTCTGCGAAGAAACTCTTCCGAATATCCAACCTAAACGAGCCGCTATGTTCGGAGCACGGGCTCGGGCCAGGTGCTCGGGCCAGCCCTCCCTCAGGGGGAACAGCTCCGTGCGGGACCAGCGCGGGTGGCGGTGGAAGCGGCACTGCCGAGACCCCCGGGCACGGGAAGGGGAAAGGGAAAGGGAAGGGGAAAGGGAAAGGGAAGGGGGCGGGCGAGGGAGGAGGTGGCAGTGGTGCCGCTCCGCCCCGCCCGCCCCTCGGCGCCGCTTGGCGGGAAAGCCGGCTTTGGCGGGAAGTCCGGGCTTTGGCGGGCTCGGGGGAGGCGCGCAGCCGGAGCCCAGCGCTGCCCGCGGGAGCCGCTCGCCCGCCGTGCCCTCCGTGCCCGCCGTGCCCGCCGTGCTCGCCGTGCTCGCCATGCCCGCCGACGGGGAGCTGCTGAGCGCCGCCGCCCGCCCCGAGCCCGGCGAGCAGCAGTACCTGCAGCAGGTGCGGCACATCCTGCAGCACGGCCACCGGCGGGAGGATCGCACCGGCACCGGCACCATCTCCGTGTTCGGCATGCAGGCGCGGTACAGCCTGAGAGGTGGGCACCGCCGGGACCCCAGGCCCCCTGCCCTTGCTCCCTGGCCCTGCTGCCCGGCCCTGCTCCACCCCCTGAGCCGGGCTGAGTGGAGGGGTGTCACAAGCCAGGGCTGTCCCGCTCCGTACCCACCCGAGGGATCTGAATATGGGAATTATACATCCTCTCGCAAATCCTTACTTCATATCCCAGCCTCACAATGTCAGGTGGTGGCGTTGCCCTCTGTGTGGAGAAAAGCCGAAGTCTGTTCACCCTGGGAAATGGCTGGTCCCCGCTGACACTCTGAAACTCTTTTCCAGATCAGTTTCCACTGCTCACAACGAAGAGGGTGTTCTGGAAGGGAGTGCTGGAGGAGCTGCTGTGGTTCATCAAGGTTCGGTATTTGAGTGTCTCTCTGAGTGGTGGGCCCGAGAGTGGCATAAACACAACGAACTGGTGGGGAGTGGATTAAGGCATTTGGGTAACTGCAGATGCTTCTGTGCCAGTGGCAGAAGAAGTGCAACCCCCTAATACTGTGACCGCACATGGAAGGCCATTATCTTCAAGACATTCTGCATTTTAGTGCAGACTATTGCTACCAGGGCAATCAGAACAGTTTCTCTTCTATTTCTTTTTAAGGGAGAGAATCTGAAATAGTGAGGGTTTTGTCTAATTTGAATATACTCCACAGCTATAAAGCCTAATGCAGTCTCTTTTCTTGGTGTTTTAATCAGAAATAATAATATGAAATAGACAGTAGGCAATTTAATGATCTGCTTTTTAATATTGAGATAGCTTGATATGAACAGAAACAAGCAGTGTAGAACCACAGGTGAAGTAAGACTGATGTCAACTCTAGGCTTTTTAGTAGCAAAAAAAATGAGATCTAATGAGATCTAATGAGAGCTAATAGCTGTACCTACTGTAATAAAATTCAACTATAGGTAGTGCATTACAATGTAAGTGTTCTTTTATATGTTGTCATATTATGCAGCTGTGGGAGAATCTACATAATCATTTGCTAGATAGCAGGACTCAAATACACATTCATTTTTTGAAAGCTTTTGTTTTTTGGGTTTTTTTGTTAATGTAAAAGACTAGACACTCCCCAAAACAGCATAATTTCTTTGTTGGATTTTTGAGTGTGCTGATTTGGACATCTTGCAGGATTCAGTGACATTTTTCTGGGTTATTTTCTCATTTTTGATTTTTAAGGATCTCATTTAGGATTTTTAAGACCTTAAACTTATTATAGGTGGCTTGGCAAAGACAGTGCCTAGGCCATACATTTTTTGTTAGTTTATTTTCTTTGATCTGTAAAGTAACATCTTGTTACTTTACACAAATGTGCCTAGGAAATGACATTCCACAGTTGACCTTGAGGCTGTACTGTTTGTGCATTCACAAAGTGTGAGAATCCTGAGTTAAAGAACAGCAGCATGGCACTTCAAACTCCATCCAATGTGCTGCTCACAAGTTTTGCTCTGTCCATGTGCAGGAACCTCATCCAGTACATTAATTGCACTGTTCATCCTTTATGAGTGGAGAAATACTGTAGACTAGCAAAGCTTAATACAGCTGTTTCAGATCATGTCCTCTGTGTTGGAATTAGAATGCAGACTTTTCACTGTGTTTTGTAGGGTTCTACAAATGCCAAAGAGCTCTCCGCAAAAGGTGTGAAGATTTGGGATGCTAATGGGTCCCGTGAGTTTCTGGATAAGCAGGGTTTCAGCACCAGAGAGGAGGGTGATTTGGGACCAGTGTATGGTTTCCAGTGGAGGCATTTTGGAGCAGAATACAAAGATATGCACACAGGTAATCACATCCAAATACAGTCTTGATTGTTCAGTGAGACAGCTGTGACACACCACTTCCACAATTCTGCATGGAATGGACTGTTCTTCAGGATCCATTCACAGCAAACTGATAGCCAGAGTAAAGAGTGTTTGAGAGAGTGAACTTCTTTTTCCTTATTCAGTCTTAATTATCCTGAAAGATGTAGCTTTGTGTATTACAGTTGGGTATTTGTGGAACAGATGAGTCACGAGGCACACACTGTTACTCTTTTACCTAGAGCAGATGTGGTTGCTGACAGCTGGAAGGATGTGTGTGCTGCGGTCCAGAAACCTGAGCTAGCTCCATTTGATAACAGTGGAGCACAGGCTGCCATCTCTGTATACCAGTGCAGGGTCCATGAAATTGTTGTGCTAGAAAGAACTGACATCAGTGCACTACATTCACTGGAGGCAGTAGAAGAGAAAGATTTTTCCATTCTGCATCTGGAACAAAGTTGGACGTTTCCATAGGTGATGATGCTGTGGACAGAACAGCTGTGACAAGTTATGATGTGATGCAGTACCTGTTGGTATTTTCAGTGGAACTGGTTTGTGGGGTATGCCCAGCCTCCTGACTCTCAAATGTATTGATTCATCTTTTCTAAGTCACTGAAGGAGAGGATGTAGAAAATGTTTAGAGGACTGCCATTAAGAAAAAGCTTTCAAAAACCAGATTGTCACTATCTGGTGTGATTTTTTAATTTGGATTAACAACATGGTTAGTTATCTAGGTGGGGTTGCTTGTTTGGTTTTTTGGTTTGTTTTTTTTTTTTTCAGTACAGCCTCAAATTGAAACTCACATTAAGTACAGATTTTAGACTTGGTATTGGCATGTTGACCATTAGCAGAATACAGTTTTATGGTAACACAAATGATGCAAATTGTGAACTGACACATCTGAAAACTTACTGATTTTCTCAGCTTAAAAGGTCTAAGGCATAACAGCATGGAAAAACAGAACAAGATAAATTCCCACAGCTTTCCTTACAAATAGATTTCCTTAAGTTGCATTACTAATGGATAGGTAATTAGCTTCAGGAACTAATATAACCATTTGACAAGACTTCTGGCATGGTATTGCTGGCAGAAGAGTTCCCTGAGATGCTAATTGTGTATTACTACCTTGTTTGCCAGCTTGGGTCTCCCTGTAACCATAATTTGGTGTTGCTGCAATAAGAGTTATTAGAAAATATGTAGTTACCAGCCATGCCGATTCACTGGCATGAGTCAGAACAATGATTAACAACTAACGACTTTTTTATTCTGAAATCCATTCTAATGGTCAGTTAATTTCAGAAAGTTTCTTACATAACTGGTATTAAGCCTAAAATTCAGCCAGTGAGTGTCATTGGGTGAAATGCAATATCCTGTGCTACACATGATTAAAGTTCTCTTCTGCAGCTAAAGGCTATGGAAATTTAGTTTTCATACATGAAATGTATGAAACTTGTGAAGGCTAGATGGATGCATTTATTCATCTATCAAAAACTTTCTGGTTTTGAGTGTGTAAAGAATTCTGGCACCTGGCACACTGGTCTGGGCATAATTTTTTTTATATATAAGAAGAAGAACTGTAGCATGCAAATTGAATGTGTAGAAAGGCATTTTAGTCCAGAAATGCAATGAGCAAATCAGTATAAATACCATGACTGACTAGGTGGTAACATCTTGTCTATTCCAGTACAGCACTTGTATTATTTAGGTAACAAGTCATCATGAGTGATAAAATATCATGCTTTGTCCAGCCAGATTTTTTGTAACTGTTGTTTCTTGGGATTTAGTGATTATGCAGACTTCTTAGTTGGTCTTAAAAAATGTCAAGATGTTGTGAATGGAATAAATAGGGATGGTCCTATTTCAGTGGGTGCTAAAGGTACTCAAAGCCCACCAAATAGATGGGGGCACACACGAAAATACCATCATGAGAATTTCTGAAGTTCTAGAGCATCCTAAGAAAGACCAAGAACAACTCATGTTTAGAGGGTGCCAATTTATTAATCACTTTCCAAGTTGCAATAAAACCTTCAGAAGCTGTCATTTGGATATCACTTTTCAGTGGAACAAGGGCTGGGTGTTAAAAAAATACCATGATTTGAATCTGTCTGGTTTAGATCTTATTTGTTATATTTCTTCAGATTATTCCAACCAAGGAGTTGATCAGTTGCAAAAAGTGATTGAAACGATCAAAACCAATCCAGATGACAGAAGAATCATTATGTGTGCTTGGAATCCCAAAGGTATTGAACAGCTGGTGTAAAGTGAATGCAGTTGCACATTATACTGCTGTGTGCTAAATGATGTTCTATTCCTGTGTCACCTGTCAGTTCCATTTGGTGTCCTTGATCATTCTTTATAAAACTACCGTGAGTGCAGTAAAAATGGCCAGGGGTTATAATCCTGATTCTCTTGCTACTTAATCCTTGTGTTCAGACCTCAAAAATAATGAACTGTTTCTTCAGAGTTTTTCTCTCCAGGTTAAAGTGAGGGATATACCAGTGTCTTTGACATACAGTCTATTCAAAGACAGTAACTCTTATTTTAAAAAGGTAAAATAACAAACCATAAAAAGTATATTAAAGCAATGTGTCTGGCTTTTAGCCATGTAATCTATCGTAAAGTTAACAAACCCCTTAAAACTAGAGAACAAAAGTATTATTTATGTTGTAATCTTGTCCTTGAACATAGGTTCATAGATGAACCTGTATCACATGAATGATAGGGTCTATTTATACATAGATATCCATTCACTCTGTAGGACAACTTCTAAACAAGAGCTACTGCAAGAGAATGTTTAACTTCACCAGTGATAGATCTGTGCTCCAAAAAAACCACACAGTGTTTTCCACTGGTGTCTGAAAGGGTATGCCACATGCTATTGCTGTTATTTTCAACGTTAAAACATTCTCAGAAGATAACTGGTGAAAGTTTTCCTTGCCACACTGTAGTTTTACTCTCTGTACTTTTTAAGTGTAGAAAAACACTCAAGAGATCTTCTGGTTTCTGATTTTTTTTTTTAATTGATCATTACTTTTATATCTCAACAAGCACATTGCAATGGGAAGAGAGTAAGATGAAGCAGCTGGAATTTGCTTTAGGATACATGCTTAATTTTACTCTTAATGTCTTCCTTTAGGGAATTCATCTGTCACCAAGGTGAGTAGAAATAAACTGCTGTGCAGCATTATGGCATAAATCTGTTCTGTGGAATATCTCTTTATGACTTTCTGGTCATACAATCCAGGAGACAGCTTGTCATGACCTGGACTTAATTGCCTGGGCAGAAGGTGCTTCTAAACAAGAGAAAAAGCAAAAGAGTGACAGTGCAGTTGGCTCTCTACTAGATCTCATTACATGCTTGTTTAGGTTTTGCATCTTCTACATTCATAACACACTAATGCTGTTACTATTTTCTCCCCCCCACCTTCTGTACCACAATTCCTAGATATTTCCCTGATGGCTTTGCCTCCATGCCATGCCCTTTGCCAGTTCTATGTTCTGAATGGTGAATTGTCTTGCCAACTCTACCAGAGGTCTGGAGACATGGGACTAGGAGTGCCTTTCAATATTGCCAGCTATTCACTGCTCACGTACATGATAGCCCATGTCACAGGGCTGAAGGTAGGCTATTTAATCATTTATTTAATCTTCTCTGAGAAGTGAGGGACTAAAAGATAAGACTCTTCATGTCATGCCCAAGAAAAACTGGAATGAACATACTGTTTGAAATCTTGCTGAAATATGTGTAAAAAAGGGTCCTGTGAATTTGATGTGAATTCCCTCTGGTTTGTATGGGCAGTTAGAATCAGCAGTGTAAGAATTTTTAAATTCAGGTCAAGCAGAAGATGCTTTCAGGTCTTGACAGTGTCAAAACTGACCTGTTCATTAGTCTTAGAAATCTGAACTGAATGCTTGTCCTTATGAGATGGTAACATGCCAGTGATTAGATTTTGTAGCATGTGTTTATTGCTATCTAATTTGGATATTCTGCCCACCTAACTTCCAGCTATAATTTCAGCTGGGTATTTCTTTGATTTCCTACTGTAGATGATTACGTACAGTGGTAGTATGTGCTCAAATAGCTCCTGCTCTGAGTTCAGAGCTGTATTTTGTAATTTGGAAGAGAAATTTAAATGCATGACAATCTTGTACAAGGGCAACCCCTTTTCTTTAGGGCATGTAAAAATTTGTTCTAGAAAGGCCTTTCTATGCCTAATCCTCCTGCTACCAGCAACAAGAAGGGGAACTTGTTAAAACAGGGCAACGCGGAAGGATCAGACTTCACAGCAATTGCAGGAATTAGTCCAAGGTACTAAAAAAGGTGAAGTTTAATGTTATGTCCAGCTATTGCCTCTCAGCCACTTCCTCTCCTGGCTTTGGTGGTTTTCAGATCTGAGGGCTGATCAACATTGGTCAGAGGCTGGTAAAAGAGCTGATAAAACTTCCTCACATTAAATTCCATTGCTCAGGGGCTGCTAAGTCACAGAACTTGCAAGCTTGCAAACCCCATCTGGGTGCTTGCCTGTGCCTGACACCTCCATGGCTGTTTAGTAGTGGCCGAGGCAACTGCTCTGAAGCCAGCTTTGGTGAGTTGTACTTACTATAAGTGGAGTGGAAAAGCTGGATGTCACCGCTGCACCTGTTTGTGTCTCAGTGAGTAGATCAGTGTTGCTCCATTCATTTACCAAAGCTACTGTTGTAGCAGGATTTCAAAGATAAAATTTTTTGGTAAGCTAGTGGAAATTTCATTATATTTTCCATTAACTATGCATTAGTAAGAGAAGCTTGTGCCCTTCGAAGCTTTCAAGGATACAATCCAGTACAGAAGCTGCAATTCCACATTAGCCAGATGCTGAGAATCAATACTGTAAGCACTGTAATGTTCTGTTTTCTTGGAACCTGTCTGTTTGAAAACCACATGTATTCTTCATTCTTTTCAGCCTGGAGAGTTCATCCACACCTTAGGGGATGCTCACATATATCTGAACCATGTGGAACCTCTGAAAGTCCAAGTAAGTACTTTTTCTGTATTCTTTCATCCTTTTATCTTCCACAATGCTTATTCAATGCAAAATTATCTCAATATTTTAATTATCCTTTTGCAGATGTTAATTTGTGCAGCTTTTCATTTCTACCCTAATAATTGCAGTACCTTAACATCTGCTCATTTTAGGTTGCAAACAAATACAATACAAGCATGATTGAAATGTTCATCAGTGTACTACTCTAGAACCAAGTTAGAGATCCAAATCCACTTTAGACTTTGAAAATAATTCCACCTAATCCCAGTAACACAAAATAAGATGTCTTTGTAATATATCAGAAAAGGATAACTTAAAATTCTTAATAAAGAGTTAATCAGTAATATTATTTGGCTGAGAAAGGCTACATTTTCTTCAGGAAGTAATTTGTTGCAGTAGGATAAAATCAGAATTTGATTTGATCAGACTGAATGTTTTCGCTACTAGTATGGTTTAAAACCATCCAGAGAACTAGTTATTGCTTCAGACCCAAAGGGTCCTGTGAGAAAAATGCATTTTTGGGTCAGATTTTCTTAGTTTCCTCTGGAAGAAATATAATCTGTAACCACCAGGATTGCTTTGCCAACTGAAAGTGCTTGCAATGCATTTGGATGATCAGGGAATTCACTTGAAAATTATGCTACTGCTCCCTCTGAAAATACTAAGGCAGATTCTACCTAACTATATTGGAATTTTCTTTAATTTTTTTTTTCTTAGTATAAATCTTCTCAGTGGGGAGGGAAAGCCTACATGGTGTAATCTGATTTGAGACTGAGAACACAAAAGTCTCTGCTTTAAAGTATTAGCTTTATACAGTAAACTTGCTTTTATTTCAGCTTCAGAGGGAGCCAAGACCTTTCCCCAAACTCAGAATTCTTCGTGAGATTAAAGACATCAGCGACTTTAAGGCAGAAGACTTTCAGATTGAAGATTATAATCCTCATCCACCTATTAAAATGGAGATGGCTGTCTAATGCTGTAAACCAGCATTAAATACTAATGTGGAAATGTACCTAAGATAGTTTCTCTAACGTGGTGGTGCTTTTATACACTTCAAAAGATATCTGCTTTATTGTTAGAAAGAAATAGATACTCGCGGACCAGAACTGCCTTCGCTGCTACCCTGTAGCTGTACAGCAGAGATGGTTATTCCTGATATGCTATGCAGATGTTAATCCAGTTTTAAGTTGTGAGAGAGCTCCTTTTCTTGTTGTTTCAAGAAAAGGAAGTTTGAAGAAGTTGTTTCAAGAAAGGAAGTTGTTTTCTTGTTGTTTCAGTTACCAGTGGCCCTCTCTGTCACCATTCAGTTGCTGTATGTGAGTAGCACGTGCTTACATGCTTGACTGGGTACTGAAAATAAGAACTTGTATGTGCGATAGAGGATTCCTTCAAGGTGGGAGAAATCGTTAAATATATTCTAAAGAGTGTATGTTTAATAAAGCTTTTCGTAAAAAATCCTCTGGATGATGCATATTTAATTTTGGTGTGGTTTTTTATAGTTAGTAGTAAAATAGGGTTGGAAAGCAAAGTGTCTTGGAGGGTAACATCTGGCAAGGAAAAACAAACTTCCCGTAGTCTTCACAGATGAACCATCAGGAAGGCAAAAGATTTTCATGGAACCTTGCTGGAAATGCAATCTCTGCACAGTGTCTCTGTAGCAGCAATTTTTTTATTCCCCAGCCCTACAGGAATGACTGATATAAATTAAACAGAGCTGTAGTTAAAGAGAGGTTACCAGATAATATTAGTCATCAGCTGTCTGTCACCATTTAAAACCAGATCCCACAAACATATGGACTAATTTTGCAGCCTGGAGCAGTAAAACCTAGAGATCATAGTATTTGTAGGAATGGAGTTCCTTAATTAAATTGTAGCAGAATTCAGCTTTCACTCTCCTCATCCTTGTAACTTCTGCAATAACTTATAAAATTCCTCTTCAGGAATTTAATTGTGAGTGGATCTGTGGTTAATATTCTGACATAGGATATTCAATACATATTTAAACATGTGGAAAAATTCATAGTAATTTTTTAAATTAAATTTTAAAGTCAATAAACTGATAAATATTGGAAAAGTGTACAATTTCAGATAATTCTAAGAATTTAATAATCTGTGTGCTTTCATTCAGGGTCCTGCAAAAGAGGACCATTGAATCTTTCTTAAACCAAACTAATCATAACTTTGAAAAGCATACTTTGTATAAAAATTATTTGCATATGTCATTATACTGATTTTCCTTATACTTATCACTGATGTTCAGATTAATTTTTTGTAGTACAAAAAGTTGTTCTCTTTTCCTGACATTTAGCCCAACACAAGATTGCACAAAAAAAAAATCTCTGCCTGTTGTAAGCACACCAAATGTAAAGAGACCACTGCTGATTAGAAAGGTTCTTAATACACACTGTAGCCCATCATTCTTGAAGAGAGATGATCAGACTATGTGCTATTTCAGCTTAGATCCTGTGAGAAGCTTGGAATGGTCAAACCTCATCCTTTTCTGAGGCTGCATTAAATGGACACTTAGTAGCCAACCTGCCCTTGAACTTCTCTCAAATTACTGAACTCAAAGGTAGTTCCAGCACTCTTGTCACCACACCTGAGAGCTGTGTCACGTGCTCCTCCTAATAAACTTCATCTCAGCTCTACTAGTCTCATATTCTAAAATCACCTAGCTCAGATAGTGCAGTAGTCATCTTTTCATTAATGGGATGTCCCAGCTGTGGGCTGTCAGCCACTTCTTACCATGTGCATACTTTTACAAGTTAAAGGTTCTTGAGTGTTCCAACAGTCCTCTAAAAGTACAAGGAAATAGATTAAGCTGCAAATTCATTTAACAGGTCTGCCTACACTTAACAAGTTAAGTTCCTTTTACTGGAAACCACTTTATGTAACACTGCAGATAAGGTGGATTCTGCAGGACATTTTAGCAAATATAGCCAGAGAGGATGTGAAATGAAGTTGGCCTCAGGGCCTGACTAGTGGGAATTAGGAGTCTCAGTGGTTATCCAGGACAGGAATACCTAGCCAAGAGACGAATTCAGAATGGGAGTCTTTACTTTTCTTCCTAAATTGCTCAGGAGTTAGGTGTATGGACATACATAGCATGCATAAGCAGACCAGTCTCTATAGCTCTGGAAGAGTATATAGAGTAGCTCTGAAGTGTATTCTTAGTTTTAGTATAGGAATTAATTACAACTTGACTGTTTCCCTTTATCAGCACAATTTACTACGAAGAGCGGTTGAAGTGATACTTGTACCTTGAAGACCAAGAAGGTTTATGGTGCTCAAAAGATCAGAAAGATGTAAAAAGCATTTACACAGCATCCTTTTAATGTGAGTAAAAGAAAAAATACATTTTAAAATTTGTAGGTATGAGACTTCTAGGAGCTCTTGTGCAAAAATATGATTATTTGAAGAATTTTAATATATAAACAGAAGGTACTCAAGGAATTTTGATTTACAAAATATGAACACTGTTCATGCTGCAAAGATGACTACTATGACTGCAGGCCATATTCAGAGCAGTATTTTAGACAAAACATGGGACATTGCTAGATACTTTCAAGAGATGCATCCTTGTATCGTTTCTCCACTTTCCAAGGGCCATTCAGCAACCTGGAGATAGCAATGAAATTTCTTACCACTTTGGTCAAGTATCAACTTCTACATTCCACCTTCTTAGATGAGCTTTTGTAACCCATACTGTTTCTGACGTGTTATGGTATGTTGCAAAATTGGCCTTACTGCAATACTACAAAGAATATTAGTTACCTGATTAAGGTAGATAAAGGGTCAGAAAAGAAAGAACTGCTGAATTTTTGAGACAAACATCTATCTGACCAGCCATCAAAATCAAGTCTTCTAATGAGCCTGGCTTGGTCAATTTGTCACCATAGTGACTGGCACCTGTGAAGTGTCTGAGTATGGAATGCAGCCCAGGTTTCAAGTGCCTTTATTAAAACCACAAACGGTTCATACTCACCTGCTTGAAGTTTAACCCACCCTTCTAACTTCCCTTTGCAGCCCACAGGAAGGTGGGCTTGTGGGGTAGCGTCACAAGCGTATGCTGTGACCACCATGTAGCAACATATATGTTAAGAAATAAAAGAGCAACCACCATAGCCACTTCTTACTGGAATTTTTTTATATAACTAACCTGTTTTCAAGCGTTTCAGATACTTGGATATGATCAAACATTATCAAGCACTAGACTAATTGACAGAGGCCCCCAAATCCATCCTAGAGATGACAGTGCCACACCAAGACATCCAAAGTCTTTTGGTGCATGACATGAAACAATGAAAATTACAGCAGTGTGTGCAAGCTTATGCTCAGAAATCACAAGCACGACAGCTGAAGAAACTAATCAGACTGCCTTGAAGGATGGGGAGAGAAAGATTTTTTCATTGCTGTTGCATTTTGCAGAGCCTTTCTCTGGAACTTTTTGGCCATCAGCAGCACAGACAAGCTTTCATTCACACTTCCCAGCCTGCAGCTGTCAATTTGGAGATAACTCAAGGCCTTGGCTTGTAGAAGATGTTCAAATATCACTCTGTTGTGTCGGTGTAAGGGAAAAAATGGAAAGTTAAGACCTGGAGACTCCCAAATTAACATAGTATAAGAGCTGCTGGCAACTCATACAAAAGCATTTGTACAGTGTGCCTCCTGTGTGTGTCTCAATAAATCCAAATTATTTAAATTTAAATGAGAGATCACATGAGAATTTGGATGAACTTCAAGGATGTTGTCAGTATTAAAAATCAGCTTATACCTGTAATGTCAAGGACACTACACCTGACACAATGAACTGAGGTACACTGAATAAAAATCAATGTGTGCCAAAGGGCATAGTTGTACTGGACTGAGTTTGGAAATAACTGCCACTTAATTGGATGTTGAATCTCGTAAGTGAAAGTGAAAATGGCTGCTCCATTCCAGGCCAAGGACATGGGTTTAACGTGCACAAAGGCACACTGAGTTTGTAATGAGACTATTCTGTAATGCTTACACAAACTGATTGGGCAGCTCTGCCAAATAATTGCCTCACACACTGCCTCAAAATCTTTTTAGTATTTAGGCTCCTTTGGGAGCCAACTCACACCACTTTGGTCACCTAACTGTGTCCACAGGCAGGAGCTTGGGGCACTCTGGGGACAGGATTCAGCATGCTTGGGATTGCAGAGCTTTGGGATGTGCTTGCCTATGTGAATGAGCAGCTATTCCAATTTTGAGGCAGCTAAAGTGAAAATAGCAGTGATTCTGCTGTAGGAAATATTTCTTCCTCCTGGAGACCAGTCAGGATGAGAGATGGCCTTGTAGCTGAGATACACTTGGATAAGAGTTAGGATTCAATTTCTATCTGTGCTACAGATTTCCTGTCTCGAGCTTGACTAAGTTGTTCAGTCAGATCAGGCCTCATGTTAATTTTCCATGTTTCTAGTACAGATAATTGTATTCCCCTTATTCACATGGGAATTCTGCAGATAAATACATTAAATGCTATGTGGTTTTCAGATGCTATAGTAAAAAGAGAAAGGTTATATAAAACATCAAGTAAAGCCAGAATTCAGGACTGGCCTTTAATTTGTAAAGCAAGGCTATACTAATGGGTAATTCAAACCCATCCTACTAGACATTCATTATAAAACACCCCCCTCTGCAAGTAAAGTGTCTTATCTACTGGTAGACAACAGCTGAGAGGGAGAAGTACAATTAAATATGTTTATAGCAGGGCTTGGCATGAGAAACTGGCAGAAGAGAAATTATGCTAATGTCATCACTGTTGTTTCCAGTTGCTGCAGAGAACCAAGAATTTGTTAATTCACATTGTTTGGCTCTGTAGATTTGGTGTCAATACTTGGCAAAAAGATGGGCACAATAAAAACCAATTTACTTTAATCTGGAGACTGGTATTCTAAAAAGTACCAGCCTGTCTGCTGACACCTGGCTATTTATGATATCTCTAGGAGTCAGTTCTGATCTTTGGACTCATTAAAAATATTTTATGCAAAAAGTATTTAAATATAGCTGATGGCAGTGATTTACTACTAATGCTAGCAATGAGATTCCCTGGGGGAAAGGACAGGTTTCAACCTTTTAAAATAGCTGCAAATATACCGGACAAATTCCTCCTAAGGTCAGACAGGGCACTGAGTGCACTGACAGACCTCACCACGACCAGTCTCACCTGGGGCTCACCCCCTCTGCTCACAGGCCTTAGTTTCTGCCTGGGTTGCATGGCAGGTGTGCCTGCCTCCAGCTGTGCTACAGCTGTGGACACGTCTGGCCGTGGAACAACGTCCCATCCCTGGGCCATGTCTGACCATGGTTCTCCTCACTGCCTGGCCTCTGCTCATCCCTGTCCCCAGGGAGGTGCTCAGCGCTGGAGGCTGGGGCCACGTCCCTGCTCCCTGTCACCCCTGCTCCTGAATGGAGGTGGGACAAGCCTGGCTGGGAGGACTCTGCCCTGCTGCCCCCGTGGGGCTCCCCGACTACAGCCAATCTGCGCGTGCTAGCTCCAAGAGAAGCCCGGAGGTCCAGCTGCGGACCCTCTGAGTAACAGCGGCACACAAAGGGGGCAGAGGGGGGACGAGCCCCTCACCCAAGGGAGCTGTCTCTGAGCCTGATGGGAGAGCACACAGGTGGAGGCCAAGAAGGAGAGAGGGGACTCCTCATATCGGTTCCACACAGAAATTCACCCACGTGAAAGGAGAGGGACAAAGAGCCAAGGATCTGAGGGTTTCCAGGGGTTTTATAGTGGGGATAGGAAAGGCGGGATAAGGGATACAGCCAATAGGATACGGGATAGGAGGCAGGGTTGAGAGCAAGGGAACCAATGGGAACAACACATAGGAGGGATTTAGGGAAGGAGTCAATGGGGGTGTTGAGTAGCGTAGAACTTTCCAGAACTAATACATATTAACTTAAGGGAAATGAATATACATGGCCTTGTACATAAAATAAGAAGCGGAAAACGTTAACCAGCCATACAAAAGTATGCAAACCACCGGACTGGGGAATTGTGGGTTCTCACCCTGACTGGAGTGGGTTGTTAAACCTCGGTGCCTGACCACCACAGTTTGGTATTGGTTGGCTTGTCAGGGGTTGGCGTGGTTGCAGCCAGTTGCACCACTACACCCAACAGTTTCCAGTTCTTGGAAGCAGCTGGCCCCCGTGGCATCCTGCCTGTGAGGGATCTCAGGCTACCTCAAGCCCTGAGCAGTGCAGAGTTAGGCCTGCAGCTGCATGAGACTTTTTCCTACAGGTCTGGCCTGACTCGTGGTTTAACCCTAGCCAACAGCCCAGCCCTGTGCACCAGGTCACTCATGCCCCACCTGATCACTCATGCCCCACCAGCAGGAGAAGGGAAGACACTGGAAAATGCACGGTTAGAGATACAGACAGTTTAATGGGGATAGCAAAAGCTGCATACACAAACAAAGCAAAACAAGGAATGAATTCACTGCTTCTCATGGGCAGGCAGGTGTTCAGCCATCTCCAGGAGAGCAGGGCCCCATTACACCTCCATGTTCTCCAAGTAATGGTTACTTAGGAAGACAAATGCCATCACTCCAAACATCCCCCTTCCTCCTACTGGCCCTGCCCAGCCTTACTGGAAGCCCTTCCCCATCAATCCTGCCCTGGTAACACAGCCCCAGTCCCTGCCTGAGCTACCCCAGATGTGATCACACCTGTGCAGAGCCATGGACCTCACTGATCCAGACCCTGAACCATAGGCTGAGCCCTGCTTGACCTGGGTCTAACTTCATCACTATGGGCAGGCTGGCAGTCCCTGGGCTCTGTCTCACCCTGGTCCCTGTCACTGGGACAGAGCTTGCCCTCAGAGCCATCTTCGCACCATAAACCTTGTCTGGTATCCTTCTCAGTTCTGGCTGTTCCCTCACACCTGCCCTGCCAGCTATGCTCCCGGCCCACCTGCACCTCTGGCAGTGCCACTGGTGCCACCGAGAGGATGACTTGCAACATGCTAACAGCATGATTTCCTGGAATTTTGATATTTACAGCTGAGTTAGGGCAGCACAAATAGAAGTGGTACAATTAGAGGAGCCTGGAACCTCTCCCCTCTAAACCCCACTCCTTCATACAGCTACTGCAGGGTCATGTCTACACATGCACTGCTGTGCTGAGCAAAACACTGGCTGAAGCACCAAACCCACAGAGCAAAATGAACATGGGAGCTGGATAATTATCCTTGGGCAACAAGGGTTCTGAGCTTCATCAGGCCTTCAGTGCTCTACAGACCACATTGTCTGCCTGCACTGTTCCGCACAGATGTTATCCAAGCTGTCTCAAGGACCTGCAGTGTGCTCCCCAGAGCAGCATGGACTTAATCTTGTACCTTGCCGCTCTACCCTTCGTATGGGCAATCACAATCACAGGGTGCATTCTTTCATATTTCTCACTGATGCAGGAATATGAAATTTTAGCAATTGCTTTCATAATAATAGTGAAAAAAAGATCAGATATTTCCAGGTTGTTCACAGAAATTGCATGTGGGAAGAATGAACCAGGGAGATAAGGGGAAGAGAGGCAACCTTGGTAGGGAAAAGCTGAAATAGAGACCAAGAAATTTTCAGCTTTAGTGTTTAATTTCATGCAAAGGAGTTTTGGCACCTGCTCCAAAGGTTATGTAGTAGATTCATTAAACAAACAGTAATTAGAAAAAAGCCCAAAGCACTTATACATATACTCACATGTTCCCTGGTTGCTGCACCAGTTTCTAGCATTGTTAAGGCCTGCAGGGAAATAACAAACATTCAAGACTTGCTTCTGGTTTTCTGAATTCCCAGTGGAGTTACTCAGTAGCACAAAGGATGGAATAACAGTACACTGTTTTCTATGTATTTTATAGAAAATGTAACATATAAAACTTTTTAACTGATTTTTTTTCTTGCTCTCTCTTGTCCACAAGCAATGTAAAGAATTATGTAACAGGGTGTGCAGAGCAGTAAAGAAATGCACATACAGTACATCTGGGGTTTTAACAGTGCTGCTAAGTGCAACATGTTGGGAGCACACATTCTGAACCAAATTTCCAATTTCACTGGAAACACATATTTTTTAAAAAAAGTCCATTCCCATTTCCTGCTAAATGTTGGCTGCCTTCTTTATGCAAGCATTGCAGTCCTTTTACGTATTTTTTTTAAGAAAGAAACAATTTGTTTAGTTTCTTAAGGGAATACAGGTGCAGAATATGTATCAAGATCCTGTAGTGAATACATGTAATAGTATTCTGAATCACTAGTTCAAACTGAGCTCTGAACATGAGAAGGAACAGTGTCAACATTACATCAGTACTGACTGGAGTCACTGTAGTATTAGTGAAGTAAAATATTAAACCTCCAAGCTTTGAAACAGTTGCATGTTCCATTTGGATATGCATATCCTCATCTGGAAAAGTTGCCTCCTTAATCCATGAGGATTTAAACTCAGCTGGTTTAGTGACCCACTCTATTGCTTCCTTTATTTCCCATTTTTGCTTTGCATTCAGCATTTGGGGTAAGGAAAATAAGACTCAAATACAGTGAAGGTTTCTAGAGAGTTATTTTTTCTGTCAAACTGCAAAATTTTTATGAAGTGGTAGAAATTCAGGAAATAGAAAGCAAATGAAAAGTTGGAATTGCTGTTCTGTCTGTATTGTACTTTTGGCTATGCTTATGCACAGTTGCAATGACTGTGTCAATATCCAGACTAGGTTCAAACCAAGCAGATCAGGACTTGTAGGAAGTAGAGCAGTCTTCTGTGGGAATGAGTATATCTTGGCAGCACATACTTAAGTACAGCACCCTAAAACATGGACATGGCTGCCTGAAATTTTCAGCAGAAAAGCTTCTTGACAAAAAAAAAAAAAAAAAAGTGCAGTAGTTTAAATAAGATGAGTTTTTGAAGCAGAATTTCTCTCCCACACAAGGGAGAAATTTTCTGTCTATAAAAAATGAATCATCTGAAAATTACATCATAATTCCTCTGCAGGCTCTTCAGGTCTTTGCCATCCTGTATTCACAGAGTTCCTGGTTCATGATTTATGGCATCCCATGAAAGCTTTGTGCTGCACTGCAGCACCCAGAGTAGGTCAGCAGCTGTGGTGTGCCAGTGAACATGTGGGGCAAAAGAATCTGACCCAAAGCAGTCAACAGAGAAGCATTTCAAAACAAAAATGAGTGACTTCCATCTACTTCTTCATTTTCATTCAAATATTTTAGTTTGAATAACTTATTTTCCAGCTTATTTTTGGCCAAATACACATTAAAAATTATTAACAGGCTTTACTCTGGAAGCCTCCCTGGATATAAAAACCACTTTAAATCCTCTAGAAGAAAATCCTGGTAGTGGGGTTCTGCTGCAGACTCGAATTTCTGGCACAGAAGTACAGGATAAAATTCTTAGTAATACAACTACTTCGGTCATATTCAATACTGCTCTTCATTGAAACAGATCAACATCTGTTGACATTATTCAGGATTTGAAGAAGGAAAGAGACAATATTTGTTCAATAAATGCATATAAGAGCTATTTCATCTAATGGCTTTAAATAGAAAATAACATAGTATAGTAGCAAAAAAGTGATATTCATAGTTATTTTGTCTGGACCAATCATTTCTTGCATAAATCTCAATCTGCAAATATCATCCTGTAGATAAGTGCCCACTTTTACTTTGAACGTATATGCATACTTGGAACATGGAATAGATCACTTCTGAATGATTAACGGGGCCATAAACTGGAATCCATAAACTAGATTTTAGAATTTTAGCATCACTGTCTTACAGAAGGAACTTTCTTGTTACTTCTCCTCCCTTGTGAGTAAGCTTCATCCTACTCTGAAAATCAAGCAGCGATGGCGTTTCATAAACCAACGGAAACACGTCTATCTTCACTTGTGATCAGCCCTCAGCTTTCCCACACCACTCCTGTTCTCCTGCAATGCAGCATTATGCAGTAGTGGAAGGGGGGGAGTGTCTGGGAAGAGATACAGAAGCAGAGTCATCACTGCCCATACCACAGACCTGCACGAGTTAGACCTGGCCCAGTTTGTCCTTTCAAAGCATAAAACACAGAAGAGTAACACTCAATACAGGCGTTTACAATACATTATCCAGCCTTCTCTCAGGGCCTATGTGTGCAACTGCAAGCAAAACTACATCAGTTAGTTATACGTCTCCAAATAACTCCACCACACTGCATCTAGAATATTAATTTACACAAAATTAGAATAAGCTTTTTATTTCTTCCTCACAAGTAGCTAGAAGAAACCATCAGAAAATGAGATCAGATGTATCAGTAACATACAGCTGAACCAAACTCCTCAACCCAGCTAACTGTAAGAAATAATAAATTTTTCTAATCCTGATGTGAACATCCCATAACTTGGCAACATTATTTCTAGGTATACCAAGTTGTATATTTTCTGAAAGAAAAATACCAGCTGTATTAATTTGATCTGACACCAATAAACTGAGACAGAAAGGCACATGCAGCTCTCTCTGGCAATAGGGATGCTGTTTATGAAGGAAGCCAAGGGCCCTCTGCTACTGACAGTTCCAGAGTACCCCTCGAAGTGACGGCAACTAGAATTTCTAGAATAAACCATCATTTATCACATTTTGAGGTTCATGTTGACTCTGAAGAAGACATCCCCATTTCTCATCTGTGAAGTTACCACAGGTTAAGGGTACTGTGCGTCTCAGCTATCCAAGCACAGATTTTATGTATTTTCATTAACACTCTTAATGATCATATTTTTGGTTAATTCATAGCACTCCCCTCAGAAGCCCCATGTGCATAAGCCCCTTGCTTAAACCAACAACAGCTCTACCCATGCAAACTCATTGTTACACACAATATACCAGCAAAGAAACTTCCATTTCTATGTTAGTTCCTTGGGTATATCCTCATTCATTAACACTCTGCCTTACTGGGAAAATCACTGAAATGGTATTAGGCCCACTTTTTTACCTCCCCAAATGGACCTGCAATGATACCTTTTCAGTCAGTCCAGCAAAACTTCTAAGTGTTTAGGAGCAAGCAGTGAGAATTGATCATCATCTGTTAGCATTTCCCACTTCACATACTATTTAAAATCTTACTGCTATAAAATTGAACATTCAAACCTGATTTAACTGGTGATCTGAGAAGCCCAGCCAGGAAGAGGATCCTGAATAAGCCAGATATCCATACTTTAACATTTTCTGTTCTGAAGCAGATAAGAACAATTACAAGTCAGGCTGTGTTTTAGTCAACAGCACATAATTTTGTTAAATAATACATCAAAGAATGTTCTTTGGGAAAACTGAAGGATTGGAGGCATTTTTACTTCTTTATTTTCCCCCAAACCCATCACTTTAATCAAATAGACCAATTTTGCCAGATAAGCCCTTCCCTCTTCTCCCTAGCTATTTCATTGCAAGACAACTGCAAAGCAGATAAATCCTTGGCAGCAGCAGAGAACAGCACAAGCTCCTCGCTAACCCAGTGCAAAGAGTTACATGGCAAAACATCACCAGTGTGGCACAAACCTGAGTTTTGACATTGCTCTCCTGGTACACACAAGAAGATGCCAACAAACAGCAGGCTTCATCTCACACAGTCCCCTTCCCACTCTCTAAGAGATGCAAACTGTTTTCATCAGGTACAGATGTATTTAAGCTCACACCTTTCTTTTTTCCCAAGCAGACCATTTTGGAGTATTTCTGTAGGGGAACAAGAATGAATATCAAATTAGACTGAACTGAACTAAATTCTCCTCACACTCCAGAGGTGATCATTACATTTCCTCCAGCCTGTCAGTCTCACAGGCTGGTGGTGTATTCCTGACAGAGTTACTCCCATCAAAACTAATGAGACAAGGCCAGGATTAGGAAAATGGAGGGTACCAAAACTCCAGCTTTGAAGGAAAGATGACTTACCACAAGCTTCCCCTTCTGCTAGCACACCAGTAATGTATATGTATTCCATGCAGAATAGCAAATGCTTGGCAGCCTGCTTCAAGCATGACATATAAAATAAAAAACCCCATAGCATGATAAAACAGTATGATGAAAAAAAGATTAAGTAATGTTAGTCAGTTGAGGAATGGCTGTCAGTCTTTTCTCTATTTTTCTGAAGCAAGCAGGGAGTTGAAACAGCAGATATTCTAAACCTTCACAACCCCCTTCCTCATCAGCTTGTGTTGCACTGCCAAATGCATGTTTGCCTAATTTCATGGCTGTGAGTACTTGATAATAAGCCATTTGCAGCTTCTTTTTAAACTCTATCCAAGCAGGAGTAAGAGATTAAACAGGAAAGCCAAGTCACACTATTTTAGCTGTCAAATTAAAACAGAGAAGCAACCCTATTCTCATACCTCCTGCTCTCAGAAAAGGAAATAGCAAGTTATTTTAGAACAGGATCTTTTAGATCTTAATACTGAAGGAAATTTCCCCCAAAATGACTGATCACTCCAGCAAACAGATCAACACATTAAGCCCAAGCATTTACTAGCAGACAATGGTAGCACAGGCAATTCAATTACCAAATTTTTAGTTTTCAGCAAGGAGGTTTTTTGTGAAAAAGCCCCCAACCATTTAAAAAACTAAGCCAAACTCCCAATTATCCAGACTTAAAGAAAAGCAGCTTCTTGTCCAACTCCTAAACAAAGACCTACAGATTAAAGCATGGTCTTTAAGTACACAGCTTCCTATAGCTTTAGCCATCAGTCCCCACTGCCAGCTGTGACGTGAGGGTGGGCAAGACAAGCTGTACAGCTTCCCCAGGAGAGGGGATAGTTTGCATCTCTGCTTGAGAGCAGACACGTGAAGAGGGTCTGTTGGGAGGGAAGGACTTCTCTGGGCAGAAAGCAACACTCCCCACCAGGGACACAGCTTCTGTCTGAAATGAGCTGCAAGACCATTTTAGTCTGGACACCAGCTAAAACATGTACTCTTCTGATAGGGCCCAGTTGCCTTTAGACTTTCTGACCATGTCAACCTGTAACTTTCACATAAAGTAGAAAACAAAACAAATCAAATAACTCGGACCACAGTGATGCCATAACACACAGGTGCTTTTGTCTTTATGATGAAATGTTGCAAAGTACAAGTAACATTTACATTTGGCACACAAAATGAATTCCTGACACCAAAGCAAAGTGGTTAACAACAGTGAACAAGAACATTTGACAATTTCTATTGAAAATCATTAAGGACGAAACATTATTTTTGACCTGCTTTCATTATGGAAGCAGTATTGGTAGAGTGATTATTGGAAAAGGTGTGGAGAGATAATGACTATGGGTTTGTGAGAGTCTGTAATACACAAGTATGTGAAAGCTTTGCCCTCTAAATTTCTCTTCTTTAGTACAGATTACCACCAATACCACAAAAACTTCCACTACAAAACATTTCTATGGTTAATAAAATGAATATGAATGAATATATATCAAGTTATTACAAATTACTCTCTGCCATCAATAATATATGTTATCAAACAACAGCATGTTATCAATCAATAATAACATCAATCAGTACTGTGGTACAGCCAATGACAGGAGCAGCCAAGTAGTTCTGTATTATTTTAGATAACTACTATTTATCATGAATGAAGCAAATTTATCAACAACATAACAGCAGATATTTTTATGATTACTTATATTAATATTTATGCTATTGACATGAAGTGAATTAGATTTCAAAAGCAACCAAACCATCTCAAAAGGCAGGAAAAACCTGGGGGACCAACCCTTCCTGAAAGAGAGGAGGACAGACCCAGACAGTAAGAGAACTGGTAAAGTCCCAATTCCAAAATAATCCATATCACAGACTCTTTTTTTAGCCAGGTGTCCCTAGGGAGAGCCTAAATGCTCATAGAAAGGTTGTGTGGGATTCAGCCAAGAAGTTCTCAGGCTCATTTTTGGATAAACATTAAGTGTTTTTTATATCACATAGTTGTAAGAGGGTGTCTTGGGGTGACTTTATGCTGTGTATCCCCTATCGCTGCTCTATGCCCAGAAATTAATTTTGTGCCTTTCCGTGCCTTTAAATGGAGCCTGAGAGGGGGGGAGAGGAAAAAACCAAGTGAACTTTTCAAAGCAGTTGTTCAAGGACACAGATACACTCTTCTCTGCGTTCTTCCGCTGCAGTAGCAAGAGCAGAGGAAGCACCCTGCTTGCTTTTCAGCCAGCTTTTGGCTCCTTTTCTCCGGAGGGAGACGGAGAGTTGAACTTTGTTTTCCTGTGACTTCCGTTTTTTCCCTTCTTCTCTTCTGGACTGTTTCAACATCAGAACACATTGGGAGAATTTTCCACTGAGACCCTGGAGGTGGGCCCACGACCCAGCTCCAAGGAGAAGGAAAGAGATTACACCTACAGAAGGACTCTGAAATTTCCCCAGGTTTCTCTCCACAGCGAGAGGTTTTATTATTTAGCATTATTATCCTTTTCCTGTGTGTTTGTTAAATAAATAGTTTTTATCTCTTTCACTTTCATCCAACGGAAATTTATTTTTTTCCCGAACCTGGTGGGGGAGGGATGGTCGTAACCTGCTTTCTATCAGGGAATATTTTCCTCCAAATTTGTCCAAACTGGCACAGAGGGAGTGGGGCATTGAGCAGCCAATAGATCCTGTTTAATTTCTATTTTTCACAGCCAATTGGGGATGGTGTTTTCTGTTCCTTCAGAGCTATTTTATTTCTTCAGACTGTTTTTCACCTTCACACGACAAATTGCTGTTAGTGTCTCCTTGTTTGGTGTCTGTGGATGTCTCTGGTTTCTAGGTACCTCAGCTGCACTTCAAAGAGACCAGCTGCCGTTTTAAAGGATGTTTTTCACTAGTTCACAGGGCTGGTCCCCAGGCTCACAGTTCCAGGCTGGCAGACTTTTCTCTGTCAGTTTTCTTGACTGGACAATATCTTTCGTTCACTAATTTTCCTTTCTAACCAGGCCGTCTTTATCACCTCACATCTCTGCCTAAAAAGGCTATTTTTAATAAATAGTAACATGCTAAGTATGCAAGATTTGGCTCCCAGATCAAGAGCATATTCAGTAGGGAAGCAGCTAAAAAGTGAAAATCTCAGATTAAAATATGCGAGTAAGAAAGATGAAATCAAGAGAAGGGTATACGAAGAAACAGGACTAGGCAAAAATATTTTCTTTCAGAAATGCCAGAGTTCCACAAATTTACTCTGTAATGTTCCGACCAATTTCACCACTAAGCGCTGTGCAGCGGCTACAGTTTTCCATCCTGCAAAAATTAAGCATGGGCAGAGTGTCCAAGAACTCAGCAATGCTGTACTTTATTTGATACTTTAAAGCCAATCATATGTATAGATTACTTCAAAATCAAGACCTCATGCAAATAAGAGCAACCAGGAGCAGGGAATCTCTCTGAATTAATGAGCATACTTACACTGAGGTCTCATGGGTGTCACCTTTCCTTCTGGCTCACAGAGCTTTCAGGACAGCAGCTATAGCCAAGTGCACAGTGCCCTTCTCTGGTCCAATCTGTTGAACAAAAAAATGGAGACCCCTCGGTGTCATCCACAGTGGTTTGATACTCACCTATGTCTCAGTTTCTGTTAAATGATATTTTGTTTGCCGTGGTTTCAAAGACAGCACTGTTGATAACACAGCAAGGGAAAAAGTCACTGATAGTGGGGGGGGGGGGGGATGAACAATTCTCATTGGTTAAAAATTATGAAAAACAGAAGATGCAGAAATGTGCAACTTGCATCAAATACCCCCCTGGAATTCTGACTGGTCACTTTCACACTGGCTTGGCTGAGAACCACATGTATTCCCAATTTCCAAGAAGGCAAATGGAACTATTTTGTGAAAATTCACACCTTGCATGTTTGTTACTACCGTTTTCACAACAGCACCCTCAAATGTGTCTTACCCAACTAAGCTGCCTGTTGCTGGTAAGCTCTCTGGAGAAGCCTCCAAAGTTGTTGACAATTTCTCCCATGTCTCTATTGACTACATGAATAAAGAAAGCCTTGACAGCACATGTGACTGCCAAGCATAGCCGAATTTACTGCCTCATTACATCCAAATGCCTATAACAGAAGGACTGTGGGCCCTTTCCTCAGCTGATACTTTGAGAATTAACCTTTTCAGACAGCCTGTGAATTTGAAGTACCAGCATGGAACCATTCATTTTGCGCCCAGACCTGGGTGGCCACTGTCAATTTAGCTGAGTGGCCATGTTGCATTTTATACTTGCCTGTTTCCAGGTGCTGATCCCTTCCTCATAAAAATTAATAATCACAAAGGGCTTTCAAGATGAAAGTTATTCTGTATCACCTCCCACTCCACAGAAGAAGAAAACAGCCACCCTAGACTGGCAGTCCAAAACACTGTTAAGGACACAGAGGCCGTCAGATCCCATTATCCTCTGAGGAAAACAGCATTTCTCCAAATTAGACAGCCTTTACATACCATCCCTTTGAAGCAACTGCTGCATTTCCCTGAGTTGTTTTGCTACTTGCAGTCACGTTCAGGTTGTCATTTCCTCATGAGGCATTCTGTTTCTGGCAGTGAGATAATGGCAGTTGGGCTCCAGCTCTTTCCGGTCCCCAAGACTCAGGCTGCAGCTGAATTGGTTTTTTCCAATACCACTAGTCAATGTCAACATATATTCCAAGCAAACGTTTTTGCCAGGGTAAACCACATGCCAATCTTCTTTAGCAAACTGCAGAGTGTCAGAGAAAGGACAGACACAGCATAAGCCTGGTGCCAACCATCATTTTCTTCAGCTGCATGGAATAAACAGTCTTGAGAGTTGAGACAGTGATTCCAGTTCTCTGAGTTCTCCCCTGCTTGGGGTATTTGCTTGAGATATGAGGAACCGGTGTCTGAAGCACTGTTTTGTAAGAACTTCTTTGCGTGGTTCTGCCTAAGACATTTTCCTTGCCTGTGTCTCAGTTCCTATGCTGTTCCCACCTGCATTGTGGGAATGACATCCCATCCCGCTTTTCTTGGATGTGATGAGTCATGTACTACAGTGCCTGAGGTCATTTATGTATCTAGGCAGGTTGTACTACGCACATTTCACCCATGACGACGGGGAGGGTTTTCAGCTTCTTAGAGCAAACCAGGTGACACACAGATTCCAATTTGAGGCTGACTAAAGATAATGGTTTATTCCTAAAGAAGGTTAAAATAACTGAGTATGTACCTGCCAGATTGCTAAGTGATTAAAAAAAAAACCAAACCCAAACAAAGGAGACGTTTCTGTGAGAAACAATTGCAAAGGTAGATTGAAGGAGGAAAAGGCATGATATCGTCAAGTCAGAGGTTTTGTGGGTGTTCAGCTGAGTGCTTAGAGGGTTTTGATATATTCATAGTGTCAGTGAAACATGAATGGCAAAGAAGGAAGTGTTCATTCTCTGGTCTAGGGGTGAAAGGGCACTGCTGCAAACCAGTGATGTCTGGAAGTTACACCAAGGTACAAGAAGGGAGCAATGAGAACTGTAGGGGAACTCATGGATGTGCTCACTGGGCAGTGCTTGTGGAACAGTCACAGAAGCTGTGTCCTGTCCAAACTGCCGAACAAAGCCTCCTGCCCCCCTGGCCATGTGTCTGAGATGTGGCAGCTCAGGGACCTGGGAAGGCAGATCCCACTGACAGTCACTGCCGTTCTCAGAGGCCAAGGTCCGGCACTCACCCACATGTGGGCTGTCTGAAAGGTGATTTGCTGCATCCCTAGGCCCCCTGGGCAAGCCTCAGGCTAGAGATCCGTGCTCCATGCCATCTGTATGACATAATTGGTACACTGGCTGTGTGGCAGTCAAATTGCTGCACAGGGCCCACAGGTTTTACACAAGTTTTTATCTTTTTTTATTTTTTCTGAGTAGCTCAGGTGCCCGTTGTAAGGAATAATGGGAAATTGCTACAGCTTTTCTTCTCTAAGCTCAAGACCAGGGGTCAAGGTTGGTAGGTGATGCTAAAAGTTGCCCATCTGAAAGGAAATGTTCAGTTGGCCAAATGCTAGATTCTGGCTGCTGCTTGATCATGGTCTTCAACTTGACCCTGGATGAGTCAAAATACCTCTTCTCCCTTTGACAGAGGATAATGACAGAGATAATGACACATCTCATTTGTTTGAGAGTGTGTGAGAAATGCTATGTATTAGGCAATAAGGTTGTTGGGCAAGATGGTAAATGCCTTGGAAACCCCTGGGAGAGATGCTGCCTATCAGTAGATTTCTGTTTATTGCATGGCATAACAGCGTCTGTCTTGGAACAAATGAAGTCCAGGCTATTTTGTCAATAGATCAAGAGCATTTCCACAAGATAGGCTGGCCTGGCATAGTGGATGTGTATCCCACTAACCTCCTGAATGCTCTTTGTCATCCCCAGGTTACAGGAAGGGTCATTCCTTCCTACCTTAATGATCAATTGAATTTAGGGGCATATCTATTGCTAAGTATATACGGCCTTGCTCTTCAAAACACTTAGTAGCAGTCTGAAAAGGCTGGGGCCATTCTAATGACAGTGGAGCCAGAGCTTATATTTAGCCTACTAATCTGCTCATTATAACTTTAATTCACTGAAGCAATTGATTGAACTTCAGTTCCATGGGGGGAAGAAAAACCTCTCCTTGCAAATGGCAGTTCTTCGATAAAGATGTCAAGAAAATGAAATGGACAGATTTTGATGCAGTCACTTTAACAAGTAACACTAGACTAAAATGTAAATATGGAAATTGTTTCTATTGTACTTCTAGTCTTTTAGCACAATGGAAATAACATACATTGATGGTAGTCATAAGCCACTTCGAAAGACAGAATCATTCCAGAAGTGAAGAGGGTAGAGCAAAATCAAAACTCCAGTGAAAGTAGTACAGATCTGACCTTGCTCTAATAAAGCTGCTTAATTTTCCAGGCACATTCCACTTAAAAATTCCTGTTAATTGTCATATGTGTTTGTGCTATTACTGCACAGCTACATGATGGAGAAATGAAAGCTGATCAGTTGTGAACACCCCAGCTAGAACTGGGAGGAGAGGAAGGTGGGTAGAGGGATGTAAGGAACCAAAGTTATCTAGTCACCAGCTTTCACTCTTAGGAATGTGAACCAACACTCTTGCCTTTTCTTGGGAACTCTCCAGAACGACAGAATCACAGAATTGGCCTCCTTGGCAGGACTGAACAGGGGCTGCAGTCTAGCACAGTCATTCACTGTTCACAGCACACCATGAGCATCTCCCTGAGTGGCATTTTCTACACTTGCTGGAGAAGCAGTGAGCAGTGTTCACTGTTCTCATGATGAAGCAGTCAAATGATTAGATGTTCTCCTCATGTGTGACACTTTTATAATAGGAGTCATGCTGAACTGAGATTTATCATATTTTTGGTTTTGAAAGAGCAGAAATGCTTCCTTACCCTTCCTTACTGCAGCAAATACACCCCTGGCACTTCCAAACACTGAAGCCAAGAGAAGAATCAACAGCCATTTAGCCCCGGGAAGGCTGCCCCAAATGTGAAAAAATGTGTGTGTGGGAATTAATGAATGGTGAATCCAGCAGCTGGCACCTGTGGAGGTGCAGGAAAAAAAGGCGACTCGTTAGCATGCCTGGGATGGATTTTCAGGGCTAAAGGTAAAATGCACGGATCTGTCTGTTTCCCAGTGTGTACTTAGCAGCAGCCTCAGCTAGAGACTCAATAACCTAGCAGCAGGGCACAAAGGAGAGGGGTGAAGTGCTCCTACTGGGAGCAGCTTTTTGATTAAAGAAAGGAATGCTTTCACAGCAGTCAGCTTTCCAGTTGGTACATGACTAATTCATCAAGACTGCTTGTATTCAGGTTTCCCTTTTCGATTTCCAGTCTGTTTCTCAGACCCTGCTGGGTTTACCTAGGTACCTGTCCTATCTTCTTTAAGGACAAAACAAAAACAACACGATGGCCAACATGTTTCTGCTTGCCTTCAGTAAATGAAATACCAAGAGAAGATGGACAGTGTTCTGTAAAAATACACAGTGCTATAAATACTTTGATCGCCTAACAAGAGTGGTTGTTAGTTTGACAAAAACTGTCCCCTTAAAGAGAATGTTAAAAAATATAATCAATGTGCTACCTACAAAAAGCACGTTTGCATGCAGAACTATCAAGGGGAATAAGCTCAAAGAGTAGGACCAGAGAAGAACATGGGTCCCATGGGTAATGCCTGAACTCTGTGAAGTTCCTAGACACACCATATCCATACATGGAGAGGAGGGAAACCTGACACAAAATCCTGCATCCACACACATTCACCAGGAAAGAAATGCTAAGCTACCTCCCAGAGTCTGATATGCTCTCTATTTGGGATGCAGGGACCAGTAACACTCTGGTCAGGCTCTCAGTATCTTTTTTTTGTTTGTTTTTTTAATTTCCTAACAGCTGATGAAGGTTCATTCTTAGAAATGAGAGCAAAACAATGCTTGGGACTCCCCAACTACTATGAAGGGGCTCTGCAAGAAGCCAGTCAGGGTGAGCTGCCCAGAACCACCACAGAGAACAGAAGCAGCACTTGGCATTAGCCTTGCTCCATTTCCACTGTGCACAAGGGAGCAGATGCTCTTCAGTTCCCCTGCATTTCTACCTCCTTTTCAAAATATGACAGAGAGGAGAACATATGACATCTGCCATGCTCAGCCTGCTTCCCTCTGCCCAGTGACGAAGTGTGGTACCTCAGCCGCTTGCCTCCATCCTTCTATCCCACTCTTCCCCTTTCCTCCCCTATGCTAAGGGAGAAAGAAGCAGGGAAGCTGTTGCTGTTTCTGCAGCTAACACTCTCTCTGTGTCACTAAGAAAAAGTGCAGAGAAAATAATCTGGTCCTTGAGGAAATGTTAAAGTCTGCAGCTGAGGGTGAAGTTCTGCAGTAGGTTCTGCTTCCAACTCCCAACAATCTCAAAACAGTCTCTCACAGCTAACACCCAGCTAGCCAGGATTCTTGATCAGAACCCAGGTTTTATACTCAAGGCTGTTACATCAAAAAATAGATACAACCACCTCATTTCCATCTCCTGACTCTTCCCATCCTGTCTTGGAAGGGTGTCTGTCAGAGACATGTATTCGGGGGGGAGGGGGCTCCCAGCCCCACACCGCAGTGCCTGGAAGGTCAAAGGCAGTGTTGTCCCTGTACTACGATGAGGCTGAAGTGGGAGCAACGTGTGTGGCTATGAAGGCACCTGCACTTTCACACGCTTGCACAGAGCCCAGGTACTGACTGCACAAGACAATAGTTACTGGGTGAATCACAGTTCTGGACTTCAGCAGTTATCTACCCAGACCTGCTTCTGGTGCCCAGATCAGCTGTTCCAATCTAGCCCTAAATTCCTTAAGCCAGGTGTGAGAATTTGAGTCTCCTGCTTGCAACATACTGCTTAGCTTACGCTGAGTGCTCCTGTGGTTTAAACCCAACGTGACCGTGTAGCTCTAAGTGAATGTTGGGGGAAAGTTGGCACAAATACAAACATCTACAGCATCTCCATGGAAAACTTAAAAACTGAGTTTATTGAATAGATGAAAATAAATAACAGAAGTGGGGGCTCATTAAGTTTACTTCTTTATACTCATTTATACTTATTCCAGCTGTAGATAATGTGTTTTAGAATAAACAGTATTGTAGATGACTGTGGATAAGACAGCATTCCGCTTTGTTTCAGCCCATCAGCAAACTCTAGAAGTCTTTCTTTAAACAAAAAAAACCCCAATCAACCAAAATAACCCACCAAACCCGAAACCCCTCCAAACCTTTTCAAGGCTACTTTTCAGTTGTAAGAGCTACTCACAAGCCTGGTGAAATGACAATTCAGTGGTTTCAAGGATAAGAACACGTAAGGTTCTTTTCATAATGCTTTATGCTAAAGTAGGAATGTACTTTATCTAAACAGTAGGATCGTACACATGTTTTATGTTTGGAATTTTACTCAAAAATACTATGAAAATATTCTTAAAATACTACAACTTGAAACAATGCATGACAAACAGTCTGCAGGCCTAGCATGCAGAATGGGAATCACAAGGCTCGGATGGACAACAGGGAGGAGTACAGATTACCAGAAATTACATGATTGTTCTCATTAAAAGTAGTAAAACATTAATTACATTACAGGAAATACTAAAAATACAGTAAACTTTGCAGTTTGTAGGTTCTGTAAGAAGAATGGTTTTTAGTGCTGCATTAGTTATTACTGAAACTCAAACAGTACTAGCCCCTTGATCTACAGTGGCACTGTATATACATGCCAGGATCTGCACTTTGAGTCGTTTGTTGAGACAGGTAACATTCAATGAGGTTGAGATAAAACATTGGCTATCACAAGAACAAATGTATAAAGTTCCCTGAAAAATTGGACAGAAGTGAACAGTGGCTGCTAATCCCACACAAAGCAAGAGGAAGGATATGTGCTTGCCTTACAGCGTGGCAGTGACTGCCAGCTGAGAGTTTAAGTTGGACGTGCTCTCACAAGAATCCCAAGTCTGTCTGTCTGTCTGTCCGTCCACCACGGGGGTTTGTTTTAAGCCCAGGCAGAACTGTTCTAACCCATTCCTGCCAAGGACCTGTGAACCAGTCTAGAAAATATCTCCCTTTTAACAGCAATAATGCACCATGAACTCACAATCCTGCATGGAAGTACATGAAAACAATTTACAGAGGATAAAAAAACCCTCATGAATCTTTTATTCCTGTCCTTCTCCCCTCAATGTGAAGGCTACTCTGCTTTTGGCCCCCTCCCACCTTCTCCCCTCCCCCACCTCAAATAAGCAGATGCAATCAAGGTGAAATTTATTTTGAACCAATTCTGCAAAACAGTTCAACAATGTCATACTTTATAAAAATACTTAGTTACATAATTAAACTTATTACTATTTATATAAAAAGTGTGAATGTGAATTTTAAACTCTGTTAGGGTAAGAACCACATCAAGGTCTTCAGGTGAAACAAATAAATTTTCATAAACATACAAACTCTTTTGGAGAAGTTTTATAATACACAACCATTTACAATGAACATGTTCATTAAGTTAGTGTTTTATTCCTTTACTATACAAGTGTTATTACAATGAACTGTTCCATTCAGTAATTAAAAATCCATACAATGCCAGTGTCATTTTTGGCATTTTTTTGTTATGACTGTATTAATACATAAACTCATATGATTGTGTTATTAATTTTAAAATATTTAGAAAAATTAAAATTTCATAATATTTTTGGGTTTTTTGATTATTTTCTGTGTGTGTTTTTTTGTTTTGTTTTTGTTTTTCTTACAGAAAGCCCTTTTAAAATTTGATAACCACAGATGTATAGTTGATGAGCAATGATGAGGGAAAATGAAAAATCATGGCACTGTTCCTACACAGATCTGTTTGGTAGTTGGATTCAATGTAGTGTAAACGCATGAATGTTAAGTTTAGTACCAGAACTATATTACCAGCTTTTCTGAATTCTTTTGTTGGATAGCTTTACAATGATAATATGAATTCCAAGCTGGTAACTAAGTAAGAGTGTTTCAAAATTAAAGTATGTAAGCTTGATCAGAAATTCAAGAACCTCATGCAAATTGTTGCGTTAAAGACATGACGTTATTGCTTGATATGTCAGTAGCCAAAGAAAATAAATCTAGATGTAGTGTCAGCTGGGCTGAATGCCAGCAAGTTTCATCACTTGGACAATATTAAATATAGTTTAACCCTTTAGTTTTTAAACTTTCACATTTTCTTTTGTTTATTTTTAGTTAAATAATTCTGTAGGAAGGGCAGAAGTGGGAAGAGCAACTGCATGTAAGTGTGTCTTAATAGCCAAGACAAGCAAAAGTGCAATCAAATCCCTGAACTAGTGACAGATAGCACTTGTGGCACCCACCCTCATTAACACTTACAAGCCACATACAACAGTACCAAACCTCTCTGAAAAAGGACTAAAAAGTGGCCATTTACCAGCTTCAGTCTTGCTTTCCCAGTGAACTTTGTTCAGGTAGTCTTCCCATACAAAATCTTGCTGTTGCACTGGAGCTTTAAAGATTAAAGGCTTTCCCCCGTGATTGTATTACATAGCTTCAAGTTCAAATATCATCATACTTTATCAACACAATTTTATAAAATATTGCCTCATTTTCTAGTTACCTTCATTATTCTTAATTAGCTATGCAGAAAGAAAAAAGGAAAAATCTCTCATGCTACTTTCCAGTTATATTAATACAAGTATTAACACAGTGCATTATGCTCTCTAATCTCACTATTGAGGTCTACCATTTAGATCAAGTTTCTCATTCACTGTTCCAATTTCTCTTTTTACCTGCCTACCCTAATTAAGTCCATGAAAGCGGAAGCTTAAAGATCAATACTATAAATCAAGTACAGTTGTACCATCTTTTGTCTTGTGGGGGTGGGGGCACACACACGTAGTTTTAAACACAGGGAGTTTTACGGAACTGGAATAGAATTGCTTGGTCCCACAAAGTTCTTCTGCTTTAACAATGCCTTATCCCAAGATCACTAATTCCAGACAATTCTCTCATTAGTAGAATGATTAGCAAATATTGGGAGAATAAAGGATTTGAAACATTGTTTTTTCTGCTATTGTTCACACCAACACTTATTTTTTCTGCCCCGTATTTTCAGTAAGCTTCCTTTGGACCCTGAAAATAAGTTGGGAAAGAGGAAAAAATAAAAACATGTCATTGGTAAATCAGAGTATAACACTTTAAAAGTGGTTTTGTGCAACTGCATTATGAAATTCCAGTTTGCCATTAAGAGCATGCAAAGTAGCGAAGATTTTCTTTCCTGTGATTCCTTAGAGACTTCAGGAATTCTTTGCAAGTCTTTTAGATTTGGCAGATTTGTGCATGTTATATAGACTGTTGGCTTATAAATTGTCTCCAGGCTGGTACTGTGGTTCTGTAGCAGTAAAGTAGTCCTCCAAGAAAGACTGTATATACTCAAATGTTGGTCTCTCATCAGGGTCCTTCTTCCAACACAGTTTCATTAACTCGTGGAGAGACTCTGGGCAGCCTTGTGGACAAGGCATCCTGTATCCACGTTCCACTTGTTCCAGAACTTCTCGATTCACCATTCCTAAAGGGAAAGCATATTAGCTCTGAATGACATTATGCAAAGAACAGGTTCCCAAAGTTTTTCTTCAAGAATCTCTTCAGCTGCAAGGCATGTGGTTCTGTGAGAACAGAACCTTTAATGAAAATGCTTTGTAGTGAATGAATTTTTTACAATTTTGCATTAAATAAGTTTTCTGAAAATTACTTTGGTACACTGGTAATTCCTCAATACCTGGTCCTTAGTCCGTATGTACGCTTTCTCCCTTTCCCACTGCCTTGGACCTGTCCTTTTAGAAAGGAGACTCAAGCACAAATAGCTTCTCCCTGCCTTAGGTTCCACTCAAAGACCACTTAATTTGAAACCAGGCCAAGAAAAACGCTTTATATATCCCTAACAGAACTGCCTTACAAATTCCAGACCCAGCAAAGTATCTGTTGAAATATGTTTAGTTTCAAAAAACTGGTTTAGCAGGTTCAGTGTACTGATGCTCTCTGTTGCCTGGGAAAATGTCAAAAGTAGAAATATCAGGAACAGACAGATAGGAAACATAAGGATACCCACTAATCTGAAATAAACTGTCAGTCACATTTAGAAGTGCTATTATCTTAAAACACTTTAAAATATGCAATATTTAATCTGAAAATAAAACAAAGTATCTTTGTGAACAAAGGAACAAGTGAGGTGTGCCTAAGTTTTTGTCTCTGCTTGTCAACTGTGGGCTCTGAATGAAAGCAAAAAGTACAAAAGGTAACTTCAGAGGCACAGAATACAACAAAGAAAAGAAAAATCCATTAAATTTTCCTGTTACCTGGATATGGCACTCTCCCCTTAGTTACCAGCTCTGTCAGTAAAATTCCAAATGACCACACATCCGACTTGATTGTAAACCGACCATACAACGCTGCTTCTGGAGCGGTCCATTTAATTGGAAATTTAGCTCCTACAAACATTGGAAAGAGATTCTCAGTTTTCCCTTACTAATCCATAATTTGCTTACACTTCAAAATATTTTGAAAATAATACTGCACTAAAAACAGTTTTATACTTTGCTTTATTGATAAAATTCAAGGTGGTATCGGTGTTTTAATATTTCTCAAACTAGGGCATAAACTACTGGCTACAATATCTGGAACCACTAAAGACACCTGAGAATGTGTTAAATATGTTTCAAAAAGTGAACCTGATGAGCAACTTCTCTGGAATCTCATTTCTCTTCGAACTGTAGCATGTTTATCCCCCAAAAATAATTAAAAATGCTTTTTGAAAACACAAACAAACTGCCACATAACTTTGAACAAAAGAAGTTTACTAGGACTGCACTTAGGTGAGGGGGTCACCTAAACATAGCTGTGAAAGGACACTTACATGCATGATATTTATTCATGAAGACACAATACACAGGCATGTTCTGCTAAATGTAATAGTTCTAAGCAATTAAAAGGCAACCGGTCTTATTAATTAAATTAATTGGCCTTACCTTGTCTTGCAGTGTACTCATTGTCCTCTATTAACCTTGCTAAACCAAAATCTGCTATTTTACACACGAGATTGTCTCCTACAAGAATGTTAGCTGCCCGGAGGTCCCTGTGGATGTAGTTCATTCTTTCAATGTAAGCCATGCCATCTGCAATCTTAAAAAGAAAGTGTTATGAAAGGTTATTTTTCATGACTATATACATTTATCCCAAGCACTGAGCTGCACCCCTTTACTTTAGCTCCATTCCCATTGTGAAAGTATAGAAGTATAGCATTGCAACCCAGAGCTCTGCACTGATTAGTGTGTCTGGCTACAGAGTATCTGCTAATTGCAAACCAGACTGTTTCCTTTCTGACAAATTAAAACCTGCAACAGAAGGTGTAAGACAGAGCAGCATACAATAGCCAGAGCATTTGATATTTATGTTTAGTTGATATCTGATATCTCTTCTCTAAGCACAAAATACAGGTTTTTTTGGTACCTGAGCAGCCATGTCAACCAGCTGTGGGAGTTTTAAGTATTTCCCTTCCCCTTCTTTAAGGAAGTCTAGCAAGCTGCCTGTAAAACATGACACATTTGGGGGGGAAGGGGGAGAAGGAAGAAAAAACCAAAACATTAATTTGACCTGAAAACACAAATGAGATTTCTTTCCTAGACATTATAATTGACACATTTATCTCATGAAATCCGTATTTGAAAATCCATAATTTACCAGAATATGTGACCCAGTAACGAAGCCCATGGTTACCTCCACGCTGGTAACTGGTTAGTGCAACTCTATCCAAGTGGTTTGGAATCCACTTCGATAATGCAGATAACTAAACAGTAATAAATCAGACTGCTGTTTTTGGCAATACATTAGAATTTTCCCAATGTTGCTGGTATCAGTGCTCCTCCTAGCTGGACTTTCTTCCACTGTACGATTTATAATTACAGAACAAAAAAACCTCTATGCCTTACTTACATTTTTCTGCCACCCCCTATCATATACTAGAGAAATTATTCTGAAATTGTTGCATTTTCTTTCTTACAGGGGAAAACAAAACTATCTTCCATTCTTTATGATACCTTATTTTCTCTCATTTATATAATGCAATTGTACCCAGACCATTACATGAGCAGCATCTGAAATCAGTTCCAAGGACCTGTGCTTCTGTTAAGACAGCAACCTTTACGTGTGCAGTAAAGCTTTGTCTCTACACAACAGCTTTCCCTACAGGTGGCATTATGTCATGAGATGAACGCACATGACCTCTTTCCTAAGAAACTGCTGAAGATTGGTAACTAATCAGCCTTGTCACAGTCAAAATTACAGCAACAAAATTACAAGTGTGGCCATGATGGGGAAAGAAACCACTTGATTGCATATCCTGAAGTGGATTCATAGCAGTAACTCTGAATTAGATTCCTCCAACATGACTTTAGTGACTTGCTGTACTTTTGCATAGTGAAAGTGAAAATGTGGCAGACTCCCACTGCTGCTGCTGTTTGCTGTGTGTGTTTGCACAGACTTTTTCTGACCTTGGTTCATGAGATCAAAGGACTGAAGAGGAGCAAAGATTTCACACTGATCTCTAGTAACCTGTCCACGTTGCAAAAAAAAAAAAAATAAAGTTGGATACTTTGCAGTTTTTACCTGTTTCTTTTCCTTGTAGAAGGGGAAATATAAATAAAAATAAATTGTTCTACTGCCTTAGAACAAAGCAGTTCTATGGTTTTTTTTGTAAAATGTGAGAAGTCTGTCAAAGGTAAGCAATAAGAAGCTTCCAATGGCATTTAAAATCCATAATTTAGACAAATTACAATTCTTTACTTCTGCTTTTGCAAGGTATCCAATTCTGGTAGTAAACTTTGCTTTTCTTTAGACAGACAGTTATAAATTTCTTTTTTCCTTACTGCCTTGCTGAAACCTGACAATGAAAACCGATTTTGCGTGGCAGGTTTAGATCTAAGAGACTGTCTAGTGTTATTTAGGAACAACAATAACACAGGAGAACTTTTTATATTTTCTGTTCCTTTTTACATTTTTAAACTAATACAACCCTTTAAAAACCCCATCCAAGCAGGAAAAAGCAAACCCATACATTTGTGGCGCCATACTGAACACAACTAGCCATTCCCTTGCTTCTGTATCTTATGACGACAATAAAATTTCTCTATGAGTTGAAGTCTGCATTTTATAAAAAACTGAATAATTGACTTGAAAATCTGCTGCTTCTTAACACTAATATGCTTATGATGTTTATTTCTACATTCTGCCTAGATCTCTAAAGCTCTGGTTCAGCAGCAGGGGGAGGGGGAAATGATATGGAGCAAAGGAAGAAGGATGAAAGACTGAAAACAAGGGGATAAAGGAGGGAGTCTGCAAAAAAACCCCACTCAACCTTTTTAAAATTTACTATTACACTGCTGGGAAAGAAATATTAAAAACCCCAAAGCCCAACGTGTTTTGTTGATAGCATGTCTACAGGCAGGCATAATCTCATAATGATATTCCCACCTATACTGTTCCATTTAAATGTGACTGACTGTACACACTAAAAATGACGAGAAAAAAACCCCCAGTCTTATACTTGGAAGATTGGCAAGGGTGACACAGATGTGCAAAAAATCATGCCTCTGCCCATGATCTAAATCAGAACTCCTCCAAGTAGGTCAAGCGTTGTTCATTTTCATTTAATCAAAATTAACACTTATACTCCAGTTATCTTATACCTAGCATTAATTAAACATTTGATTTACTGCTGTGGTCTTAAATAACCTTTTAAGTGTAGTATTTCTAACTGTCCTGTCACACACCTTTTGTCATGAATTCAGTGACGATGTAGATTGGTTCCTCAGAAACGACTGCGTACAGTGGCACAAGCTTGTCGTGTCGTAGTTTCTTCATGATCTGAGCCTCCTGCAGGAAAGCTTCTGGCATCATAGTACCAGGTTTTAGTGTCTTGATTGCTACTTTTGTGGTTCCATTCCAGGTTCCTAAAGAAACAGATCAGGTTTTATTCCCCACTGTAACAGTGAAGAGATTTTCTGCTGAAACTATTTCTTTGCTTCTGTTTTTTTGGCTAACAGAATAATCATAAACTAGAACTATACTGAATATTAATTTTACAATTACATGCATGATCATAACTGGTATTCTTGCCCTTCATTTCTTTATGATATTATCTTTTCAGATCCCAATACTGATTTACTTAAAATACTATTAAAACTTTCACAGGAACAACCGAAATGTGTCACATTAAGCTCTTACCCATCCACACTTCACCAAAACATCCTTGGCCCAACTTAACTTCCAGCCTCAAAGATTCTCTAGGAATCTCCCAGGCATCTTTTGCTAGTCCCTGTGTTTGTGGTTTCACAGTGGGACACACAGTTGTTAGCTTATGACACAGCCCATCGGCATGTTCTGAAAAAACAGAAAAAATAGTTAACAGCTTCACAGTTAAGCAGGGGTAAGACTGTAACAAAAGCAACATCCTAAAGTTGATAAAAAGAACTAGCCCATTTACTTTTTATTGAAATCAGAAATAAATTTTATAGTTGTGAATTTTAAGAATAAGTTATGTACACAGTCCTTTTTCCTCACAGTAGGCACAGGGTAACATTGGGACACTGGAACTTGGGCTTACCTCTGTAGTGTTTCACCAACTTCTGTAGAGATTCAAATTGTGCTCTGGTTGTGATATAGTATCCACCATTGTCAAGTTTCCTGATTTTGTAGTGTTTTACATTATCACCTCTGACCTCATCCCAGTCACGTATAGAAAGGGAATAAGCACCTAGGAAACAAGGCACATCTGGTTCTTCAACAAAATATAAAATCACATTTAATGTATCTCGCCAACATAACAGACACATACATACCTTTAGTGGTTTCACTCTCTCTTACTAAGAAAATACCACGCTGGTTCCCAGGATTTAAAAGTAGCCTTTCTGCATCCTTCCTGCCCATCTTACCAAAATACCACCTAGAAAATTTAAAAGGAAATGTGTAAATAAAAGCTTCCTATACTTTGGTACTCATACAAGCAAAAGATTTAGAAATCTCAAGCATTGACTGGACTACTAATATTCCAAAACAGTTACTGAGCTACAAGTATCCCAAAGATCAGCAAAAGCAATGACATCCATATAATCAAAAGATGAAGATGACCTATTTCTACATGACTCTCGTTTCTACAATTTACAAAATACACGTAAAGAGGCCTATATCTGCAAATACTATGGTTTTCTGCTGGTTTAACAATGGAGAGCAACATTGAAATGAACACCCTCCTCAGGTTAAGTTTATAGGCCAAGATGAATCAGATGACACATTTTGGCAGCACATTCAATGCTGCAGCAGCTAAAACTCTCTTCTTTAAGCAGTTCTGGCTTTGTTAGAAAACAATATTTAATGCAAAGTGGGTATGCATAAATATCATTGGATGACAGGTTCATTGAGGCTGGAAGGGGCCCTTGAAGTTCTCTGGTCCAGCCCCCTGCTGCAAGCAGGGTCAGCAGTGAGATCAGACCTAGTAGCTCAGGATGTTGTCCACTTCAGGCTTGAAAACCTTGAAGGACAGACCATCAACCTGGTGCAACCTGTACCCCTTCCTGGCTGTCCTCAGGATGAAAAAGTTTCTTAGATTCAGCTGGAAACTCTCCTGTTTCAATATCTGTTGCTTCCCATCTTTTTCTACCTCAGTAGAGGGAGCACTTTTTTCTACCGATCATTTAGGAGCAACCCTATGGTAGGTGTCATTTACTTCTCTATGAGTAACATTTCAAATTGCTGAATCATTCTGATATCAAAAAGAACACAGATGTTTTAAGACTTGCATTTTTTCTTGCCTTCAGTTCTTTCACAAAAGGAGTTTTTTCTTCTACACTCCCACAGCATGCTCATCCTGATGAACAGCCTGCACACAGCACTGTCCTGAGCCAGTGATAATTTTAAGGTCCATCTTCATATGAATCCCCAGACTCAGGAATAACACTTATTTCTAACTACATTTTATTTTGATTAGGTGCCTCAGAAGTTACAAAGTGATGCTAAGTGTAAATTTTTGTCTGTCACTGTCTTATCATCAAGCTAATTTGGCTTCATGAGTGATGGGAAAAGTAGTATTGAAAACTGCTGCAAAACAATGGCTTTGTGGGTGAAACATTTTCTGGGGAAAAAATGTAGATAAAGATGGATCACTTTGTTGGCCATGAACAGAATGGCCTGTGCAACCACATGGGAATTTGAAACTTATTCTTACATTTTGTTGTATTTGCAGTTTGACTGTTGAAGGAGATGTGCAAAGTTAGAAATGGGTATGAGAGTATACATGCTGAAGACAATTTGGATGTAACCTATAATCTTACAGAAGCAAACTTGAATCCTAGTTCATAACTCCACATGAAAATGCCTCTTCCCTAGACTACTACAACAATTTACAAACTACATTGCAAAGTGCTGTTTTATTTCACTACCTATAAAGTAATAGTAGGGTTGAATTGCTTTCTTTTTTAGAGACAATTAAATGTTTATATTATGGTGTCATTAAAAAAGCACACAAATAATATGGATCCTGTCACAAGCAGTTTCTGCTACAAATGCCTTCAGGCTTAGAAAAAGCCACTTAGACAAAATCCTAGCAACTTGGGGCTCTGTACTGCTTTTGCACTGGTAACTCTAATTGCAGTCACAACACAAAATCTACAAACACTATCAAAGCATAGGGCTAACAAACTCTAAAAGAAATGAACTGTATTCCAAATGCTGTGAGGATATTTCCTAAAATTAGCACTGGCTCTTTAAAATAAACACTTTTTAAAAGCTTCCTTATTCATCACCCTTCACTCTCACCTCTAGTCATCGCATAAACCCATTACAAATCCCACCACTCTGTTCTGTCAGTGTTTAGGAGCCATACTTTCTTTGTAAAGGGCTATCATTTCCATTTTATCAGCACTGCAGTTGTAATGACATAAGCTTTTATTGCATAGTTTAAAAAAAGGAAACCTTTGCCTTTTTTTTCCAAAAAATAAACAAGAGTTAGTAATTTTAAAACCAGATTAAACTCAAGGGTGTAAAATAACGGAGCATCTTTGATGTAATCGTATTTTAATAGCAAAGAACCAAGTGAGAGCAGCAGCAGCAGCATGCTAAAGTCTCAGCTTGAGATTCAGGAAACATTTGAACATCAGGCACTTTTCCCAGACGTGCAGTAGCAAACAGAGAAGTGCACAGATCATGTGTCAGAGAACTGTTATTGGCACTATCATGCCTGTATATTGAAGCAAGAGCTGTATACAAAGCAACTTTGTATTTCTAGTACAACAAATACAATCCCTTGGAACAAGCCTAACTAAACTAAAACTGTACTCCAACCTACAGGTTCCACAGTCATTTCATGTGATTGTCGAAGCACTCCAGGATGTTAGTAAATAAATGTTAGTAAATAAATGTAGGAAGTACTGGTACACAAAGCAGTGTAATTTTCCAAATTCATAGCAGTCCTTAGCATATAAAAAAAATTTGTCACCAGAAAGTTATTACAGATTAATAGATTAGCAATAATTGTGCATGCAAATGCTTTTTTAGAATGTAAGGTTAGCTCAGACCAAGGATACAGCTGATCTTGACTCAGGGTTTGGCAAGCAAAAATAAGGATAAAAACCTAGAGTTGATGGTGTGTGAACTCTTTAGCTAAAACCCATCCATTTTTGCTTTACATGATACACCAGGTGTGTCCTTCAATTTTTATCACTCTTGAATTCTCCCATCCTTTCTCCTTTAGCCCTGCATGTAAGCAAGCAGGCATAAAACATCCGCATGAGTGTCCACCTCATGCTTACTAATAATTATACATTTGACATAATCCAGGTAGCATTGCTTTCCCTTCATTAGTAGTATTCTCCTCCTTTACCCTGAAATGTTACATATAATGAATTAAAAAATAGTATCACCGCAGGGTACAAAGTGTAGAAGGACAGTAAGATTGACAAGATACAGCGTCTTACTCTTCTGCTTGAATGGAGTCTGCAGGAGCTACATAATTGCTTGGGATGTAGCCTGTCTTTCCTGTAGCAATGGACCTTGCTTCCCACCAGTCTCCTTCCCTGCAATGAAACATTAATTACCTCTTCCACATACAAACAACACGTAATTCCGTAGCACCTGTAATGTACTCACATATGAAAGGCAGGTAAATTTAGGCAACATGTTATTTTAATTACGAAGGCATCTAAAATAGTTTGTGCTGCACCTACATACCTCTCATGTTGTGAGCAACACAAATACCTCTTAGTGGAATTTAATATTTTAAAGATTTGGGGCTTTTTTTTTTTTTTTAATGTAAAACCAAAATGCTTTATGGCAGAGACGTGTAAATAAACATCTGAGTTGTCTAGTCTTCATCTGCCTCTCCAGATCAGAGAGCAACTCCAGGTGCAGAGTTTGGGATGGAGAAGTACATGCCCCCACCTTTGCTGCCCCGAAGGGGTAGCTGGGCCTTGCTAGGGCAGGGAGGGGAAGGAAGTCACACAACCAAGAAGAGGCCACAGTTGCTACAGTTCTACATCTGCACCCAAACCCTGATCTCAGGCTGAAAAGTTACTGTCTTAGCAGTATTATACATTGCAACCCCATGCTTGTTGAATATTGAATGCCTTAAAAAAACAAAAACCAAACCAATCTACTCTTCACTGAAATAGGATATACAGATCTCCAAAAGAACTGAGGATCTAATTATTCCCAACAATGCAGTGAAGTCTGTGAATGAGAACACTTACGTGTTATTTATTATCTGGAACCGTTCGCCTTTCTTAAATGAAAGGTCATCTGTAGTTCTAGCTTCATAATCATATAAGGCCACAAATACAGTAACACCACCTTAGAAAAAAGAAAAAAAATCCCATAGGATATAGCAGTAATGTTCCAACACTTGATTTAAGGACTTGTGTGTAAAATAATTGATCATTTTTGATTTGGAAGCAGCAAACACTCTGAGTTGTATCTCATTTTGGAAGCCAGATCAATAATCTGCTCTTTTCTTAAGGCAGAGCAATGCCTATAAACAGATATTCTGAAAATATGCTTCCACACCACAAAAGGCCACTAGACACATCACTGGAACTACATTAATAATTACAGCACTTATTTACAGAAACCTGCATGATGCATCATCAGTAAAAAAAACCCCCATAGCTTCTTTATTAAGCTTGCTTCTTGTTAAGAAATGCAATTCTGGAAGAACCTACACCACCACAATGGTTAACCATCAGCCACTAATTTTCACAGAAGTTTCTGTTGAATTTAGCCATAAATAACTGATGCATTCCCAACTTTTTGAGGTTACACATCAAGACCTACTCAAGGAACTGAACCAGAAATAAAAGTATTCTCTTGGGGACAAAGACATTTCTCTGCTTTAGCACTAATGATTTTTTTGATTCCACCAGGTCTCCCCACTAGTGATGCAGACCCTTGCTGAGGATGATCCATCAGAGAACAAGGACCAAGACAAGTCATGTGAGGAACAGCTGCACTCCATCAACCCTAAGGAATATGCTTTCCCATCCCACTTCTGGTATAGGGCACGCTGTTGAACATGTCCCCCAGATAGGACAGATGTGAGAGAGGTGGATGGTAGGAAGGCTTCTACACTTACCAAGAGGAAACCTTTTTCTATACTTTAAAGAACTAATCTATAAAACTGGGCTAAAAGAGGAAGAGGGAAAGGAGAACAGGCTGTTTGAGATGTACAAGCTACTAGCAAAAATAAAGAACTATGTACCATAACTAGGAGAAAGTTAAAATAGAAAACCGCAAATAGACAATTCAGGAAGATTTTTTTAAGCCCTAGAAATGCTATTTCTCATCTAATGAACATTTAAGAAGCTTAACGATGGTCCAAGCAATAACACATTTTTAAATACATAACACTACATCTCTAATACGCACATATATATGTACCAGGATATACATGTCCACCAAGAGAAACATGTTCCATCTAATTTTAGATCTCACAGTTAATATGGCAGTGATCAGAAAGGAAGAATACATAATGCAATGGGGATAAGTCTATATGCAATATTCTTTTGCAATGTACACTGTCTTAAGAGCTCCTGATCACCTAAATATTTTCATATGATTTGGCGTCTTCCTGTGATTACAGTCTCTCAGCAGGCCTCAGCTGGAAATGAATTTACAGTTCCACTAGGAAAAACAGAACAAAAATCCCCACAGGGGGTTAGAGTAATTGAAGGCTTTTTTAAAAGTGTGATTTATAAACTGAAAATGAATTAAAATATTCCTTAGAAGTTAGCAGCTCCTAATTTAAGTTAAAAATCAAAACAGTTCTACAAATTTTTGCCTTTATTACTACATTATTTTGATGACACAAACTGATATGTGGAGCAAGAAAATTGTGAGGATACAAACATACTCACACAAACAGAAAGCAAGTGTTATGGAAATAAACCATCCCCAGAGAGTTCTTCTGCAGATGAACACAATCAATACTCTCAAGTCACAATATCACAAAAATTTTTAACTGCATATAAAGAAACTGGGAGACTCCATGAACCTTGAAAAACTTCAGCTACCATAAAACCTCTTTTTGTTCTCAGTCACAAGCATTGTTTTTTCATAGCAAAGAATAATAAAATACTTGAAGAGAACAGTATCAGCATAGAATGATTTAAGCAAAGATACTGTCAAATGATTTTTCAACTCTCTTGCAGCTGTTTTCTTTGTGAACCACTGTGAGGTGATCTAGTTTAGCTGCTCAAGCTATCTGTAGCCACAAGACTTTCCTTAAGGATTTTCCTTTCATTAGGTCAGTATTCCCATCCTCTAATCTATGACTGGTTTTGGAGAGAAGACTTTACCCTCTTGTTCAGCATGGGGATTACAGAGCACTAGTACTTGCACAGCTTCATGGAAGGCAAGAACAGCAGCCCATTTTTCTGTTTTCATTTTCAGCAATATTCTATGAATTCAAAGCATCTGAAGACAGACCATGTGTAATACAGGAGCAGTGTGACTAACTCAGATTTCTTCTTTTCTGCTCTAGAGGAATAAAAGATGGCTCAACTCTATTCAGCCTCACTACAGGCCACGATGACAACCATATCATCCTCTTGTCACACATCACTGATCAACTGCGTAAGTACTACTGACACTTACATCCTGTTTGACAAGCCCATCTATTCTCCTCTCTTGTGAAGCAAAGGGCAACAGAATGTGATCCAGTGTTTTACTGGTCACAAACACAAAAAGCTTACAGCCAGATGAAGGTTGTCATCTCATTCACTCACAAAAACACCCAATTTCGACTGATCTGAAAAGCAGTACTGAATTTACCAAATAATTGTTAGCGCAATTTTATCTATGTATATACTTATTTTTTTTATTTAAAATGTGTGGTTTTTTTGTGGATAGGCTGATTTTACAGAACGAGGAGGAATAATTTCATATGCAGTATCATTTTATCTAATTGCAAAACAATGGGAGCATTCACACAAATCAGCCTGCCTGCTGATAACCGATTTCACACTGATGAGATATTAGACTCTCTTTTCAGGAGAAATCTCTCTTGTTGACTCTGGTTCAAGATATAACATGCTTAACTACCAGCAGGAACAAGAACAGGGAACAGAACATCCTGTCTGGTCTCTGCAGAAAAGGATTTGTGGTACCTGGTGTGGGGCCACATCCCTGATGTCTGGTTATGCCCAGGAGTGCCTGCATGCACTGCTGGAGATTCCTACATGACCAAAGAACCAGATCTAGTAAGAGGTTCTTGGAGGAGATGAAATACAATAAACTTTCCTCAGCAGAGCTAATGAATATGAAGAAATGCTGCCCTTATTTAATTTCTGCATGTTCATGCAAAACAGGGATTCAGAGCTGACTCATAAATGATACAGGCCAGATGTTCATTTTAATTATTTGGCTTTTAATGTATTCCCAAGAAAAGGACTACAAGGTGATCACCATTACCTGACAATTCATACTTGGTTTCCTGAATTGCTTAATGTCAAGGTCAGAATGCATCTTCACAGATCTCAAATTTCTCGTGTTTAAAAGACTTTAAATGCCACAGTAACATTGCAAACATTTAAGCACCGTAATTGTGCCAGCATTAGAGGTTTGTGGGAAAACTAGAAGTAGACTAATAAGAAATTATTTACTCTGTTTCGTGAAGTGTCTGTGCAGAGCTTCTGGAATAAATGTCTTTCTTTCTTGTGCCTCCCAAAAAAAGAATAAATCACAGCTTCCTCTCAAAAATATCCATCTATACTGTGAAATTAGCTATGTGGACAAAATCAATATTTTTGTGTGTTTTAAGATTTTGATATAACGGTGAGTTTATAATACCAAATGTGCATGTTGCCTTAAAATGCTGTATCCTCTATACCTCAGCCAAGAAGGTCTCTGTGTGTTGCAAATTCTATTTTTACATTGTCCATTTTGGTTTTAATATGACCACCAACAATGAGAATTCTGCTCTTTCATTTCATACGTATTGTTCCCATAGTAAAATACACAGAATATAATGCAAATCCTGTTTAGCTTTATAAATTGATTCAATGTTGTACTAATATAACTTAAAGTAATCAGACTTGAAACCAGTTTAAAATATCAATTTCCTGAATCTGAAGTGTTTTTCATTTTGTACATCTCTCCAAGTTTAAAGCCTATCCCATATGCATCCCTTCAATAGCTTAGAACTTCTAACGTAACTTCATCAACTATTGCCATTATTGTCTTTAGTAAAATTTCTCTGTGCTGTGATCCTAATTGTCTCCACAAAAATAAAAGCCTAAACACCCAACCTCCACGCCTCAGTCACTAGTGAATACAGGCTGCATTATTATCTGAGCAGTAAAGATACTGAAAATCAGGAACCTCTAAAAGACAATTTATTTTAAATTTGCAATTTATTTCTGCACAGTGAGGTGTCATAGTACGTTTTTGGCTATGACTGTCAAGCAGCTATAATAATAAACAATAATAATAGCATCATTTTATGTAACACTCACCTGTTAAAGTACTAGGATATGGACTTGGCACAGCTGAAAATGAAGATGATGCTCCTCCAAAGGGTGTCATTCCTGAAGGCCCTCCAAAAGGAGTCATGGAATGACTATTAAAATTAACTGCTGATCCCTTTATTGACGGTGACTGTGTTGCTTGGCTGGAATCTGATCCATAATGACTGACATGGGAAATAACAGGTTCCGGAGCATTTTCAGTTCTGTATTTCATGGCTGGGCCTTTACCTTCTTTGCTTTTAATGCACCCCATGGTTGCTTCTGTGAGAACGAGAGAGGGGAAAAAAAAAAAAAGAGTTCACCTTCATGTTGTGTTTTTTGATAGTTAACACAGAATATTCCCAAAAAGTTAACCCAAATGCTAATATATTACTGTTAAACCCCATGCAGGGTGTAAACACTGATGAAAAAGTGTTCTGGAGTAAAATTGAAACCATTACCAGACCAGGGAAGCCCTAATTATTTTCCCTTACAACTTGACATACTAACAGCACACTTGGATTATTCTTCATCCCAGTTACTTGATTGACTGTAAATGGCAACAAAGAAAAAAAAAGGGAGAATCAGGCAACAGATGAGGAAAAGACACTGGAGTCTTCTACAGCAGGGTGGAGGGCGAAACAGATGTGACAAACCCAGAGTCAATTACAGGAAGTAAATCCAAAGCAATTGTACAAAGAAAACGAATGGGGCATTCCTGCTTTCTTTTTTAAGCATCTGTGCAATCAAGTCTTGACCAACTGGTGACAACTAACATTTTTAAAGACATAGAGAAGTTTTCATCCATTGCCAGCCCCCCAAATACATCTCACAAACAAACTTCAGATATTCACAGCCACAGGATAGGGTTAAGCTCTAGAGTAACTAAAATTGCAAAAAATTAAGAGTAATTACAATATCCTTAGGGGTTTAGAAACTGAACTGTGCCCAGAGAGGTGACAATTTATATCCCTGATGGCCCAGGACTGCCACCAGCTCCCACTACAGGCAGACAGTGCCAGTGCTGTTTACCGTGGGGACACCTATTACCTGCTGCTGAAGGGAATCAGAGAGGAGACCTGTCGCCAGCAATTAACACTGACTGAGCCTTAAGAAGTCACCACCTGCCATTTTTCAGGTGGTCACAACCGGTAGCAGGCATTTTCTGGCTTACCCCAGCTGGGAAACAAATCAGGAAGAAAAGCAGTGTCTATTAGATGCAGCACTGGTCTGGCATTAAAATTCCTGCATTATTCGCAGGACGGGGTTTAAAAATCTACTCTAACTTCAAAAGTAAAACCTCGACAGACATAGGAAATCAACTGCTCCACATTCTCTAATGAATCAATTGAAAAAATAAACAGCAGGAGTCTGAAAGCATGAAAACCACGTATTTTGGTAAGTACAACAACAATTTCATGGACTCCAACTAACAATTAGGGAAACACCGTATTTCCCAATGTGTGTCTAATTATATTTTTTCCTTCTCAATTCCTTCTTGCCTTGTTAACTGTTAGACAGAAAAATGGAATAAAGTAAATTTTACTAAACAAACACTGCCTTAATAGAGTCACACTGAGAGAAACTAATACCCCCATATAACGAACAGTACAATAATAAAGGTACTGCAATTTCCTCAAGAACCATGATTCAGAGTTCCTGAAAAGAACAAGGTCCACAGACAGTGAAACACCTTATAAAATTTACTGCTCAAAAAGGTTAAGTATATTCACCTTGTCATTTCAGCCCCTAATACTGCAACATAATACAATTACTGATGCAGAAACAAGCAGCAACAAAGTCAAATAACTGCCCTTTTACAAATCACATTTGAGGTTTTCCACAGAATAATGAATCATCATAAACCACACCTTTTCAATTATTTTTACTTCTCATACTATTATTGCCGACTTATTAATTATGAACAAATGTTAACATAGCAATGTTGAGCAAAGCTCAAATACGTGCATAAGAATGCAATGTGCCTAAATACTTTACAAAAGACACCTTACCATCCACAGTAGAAAAGCCAGTTATTAATTCACAATAGAAGTGAAACATCCAGAATCACACCATTTTAATTTCCCTACCACTGCAAATAGACACTGTAATCCAAAACATTTTCTTTTGGCCACGTGGCTGCCTATTGTGAATTCTTGTCTTCCTCTGAGGCTTACTTGATTCTTCTTAAAAAACTTGAATCAGTGTTTTCTCCTAGCATTGAATAATACTACAATCACCTTTACAAAAACGTCTTTTCTAATAGCACTGATTCCTTGCCTTTGGCTGGAAGTTAAGCACACAATTCAAAAGTCCAGCATACTATTAATGTTAATCAAGTAGATTAAAAGGGAAGCATACAGACATCCATCCAAATGTCCATCACAAATATTTTTTCTTCCTTCTGGCATTTGCTGAACTTCAAGATAAGATCTCAAGATTAAAAAAAAAAGAAAAAAAAAATATATATAGCAAACAATTTACCAAGTCTGGTAAAACTGCTGGATTCTGCCCAAGGAATTGCTCATTCGATCAAATGGATGGTAACTACTATCACCCGTGCGTGCTCACACCCACTTAGGCTGTGTTAGGAGCAAGAACTTACTATTGGTACACTTGAGCATCACAAAGAAAAGCCCTTATTGAAGACCTGAATTCATTCTAGAAAAACAGAATCAGAGTCTCCCTTGCTTCTCCCCTCCCCAGCCACTTCACTGTTAAGGTAATCTTCTTTCAGGGGTTAAAGAGATTAACAACAGAGATTCAATCAGCACTTCAAAGAGAAAGACATTCAGAAATAAGCAGACAAAAATGTAAACTACTTTTATAACTGCATACCCACAAAAAAAATTTGAGCAAGCAAGCTCCTTAGCTTTTGAAAGCAAAAAATATAGGTGCGAACTGCACTAAAATACTGTATAGTATTTGTGAGGAGGAATTAGAGGCATGAGGGGAGGGAAGATGACATATACAAGGAGCGAGTACTAAAAAAACCCCGACTGCCCATCCTGTGGGGGGAAACCCCCAACGACTTAGTACTGTTTAGTCCTGTAATAAATTACTGGATAAAGAACAAAAAATCCCTAAGCAGCTGGTGTGCAACATTGGATTTGATTATTCTGGTACTGCATTTGTTATCAAAAATGTATGTAACTGAAATAACTTCACAACTATTTTTATCGACCTTTGCCTGGCCGGCAAAAACATATTATGGAATACATTTTTGTCATAAAAACCTAACAGCTCTCTTTCTGACGCACTGAGCTCTTTAGAAATAGATTCAGATGGGAAATTCCTATTTGCACTGCAGAAGTCCATCTATTTAAAGAAATGCTGGCCCAAGGTATGTTATCCACAAGCTACTGATTTCCCATTAGTTAGACTGTTATTTTAGACAAGACTGGTGTCTGGGGCAATCTACTTGAGCAACTTCAGCTTCTTGTTCTTTCTTTGAAACAAACATTCACCTATTGATTCTGAGCACTGTGCCCACATGGTTTGGGTGGGGGAGGGTGGCAGTCAGCTTGCTGGAGGTCTATCAGGAAACCATGTTCAGAAAGGCATGGACTACAAGCCCAGCTGTCTTGTTCTGTCTTTGAGATGAAAACAAATCTATGTTAGAATGTTTTCAAGTAGAAAACAGAAGCTAAAATGATCTGTGTTAATAAGACAGCTGAATGTTAACAGGATGCCCACAGAAATCAACAGAAGAACGAGAGTACTCCAGGAAGTAGGAATCAAATGAGATTTTAGTAGCATCTCACTGGATTTGCGTTTTGGAGAAGTCATATAAAGGACAACGGTTAATTGTCGTTCAATACTCTACAAACATCTCAGACAATGAAGAAGACCCTTAATAAACACTCTGACAAGATGAGAGCTCCAAGAAAGTCAATGCTGCCCTCTTATCTTCCCAGCTCCTTTTTATAGCAGAGTGCCAGATCATGAGGAAACCTTTGTTCAACAACAACTGAAAAGTGTGGCCAGTAAAGTCGTTGTGTTGGCTTCTTTTTATCTGCTTTCCTTTAAGGATGAGCTACCAGACCAAGAAAAACAAGTTTTTCTTCTAAAGCCATTATATCTTGGGATACTGACAAATTCCCTCAGGGTGTCTGCAGCCTTGTCCATCCCGCCCAGAGGTGGTTGTCACAAGGAAACTACTTGTCTATCCAACATGTCTTTGCTCCTTCCACTTGGTAGTTACAGAAGTTACTGCTTGGTTCCTTGGGACACAAGATTGTCAGGAGTGCTTCAGGAAAGGTCTCCTATTGGCATGAAGGAAGATTAGATAGAGTTTTCATTGAAAGAGATGATTTCAACTCTGGTGGATACACTCACAGTCTGTTCCAGCCACACACCTTAGAGAAAAGTTGCCTGCAAATGCCTCTAAACACTGCGTTCCCTTTCCCCCATACTCTACCCATCAGCACCAAGACTTTAAAGGCTAGGTGTTAGCATCTGAAACCCTGAAGACCAAGGGCTGGGAGAGTCCTACGTTTGTTTCACTTGCTGTAATGCATTTGATAACAAACTCATTCACTATAAAAAAACCCTCAACAAAACAACCAAACAAAAAACACCCAAGAAAATTGGGGTTTTTCCTTTTTTGGGCCAATGGAATACTCTTCCGATCTTGCACTTCTGTTACAATGCAGCATGTCCCAGTTGCATTCTGGAGACTTCGTAATGAGGTAAGGCCAGGAGTGACAGTCACATGCAGTAGTTTCAATGTGCCACAACGGGAAAGATGCCCTATGGACTTCCTCTCTTTTCAGCCTCTCATATAAACTGGGTACTAACTAAGAGGTACAGCAAAGAAAAATCACTAAAGGAAGGGCAGTTTGCAACATTTTGATTTCATTCCTTTTGATTACTGAAATTGTTCATACAGCTAAAAAAGAGCACATAAGTGATTTTTTACTACAAAGAGTGAGTCAAGTTAGAAGAAAAAGCAAATCAAGTCTCCTTCCAAAAGGGTAAGGCAAGACTGCAAATATTTTCCCACCTAAAACAAACAAAAATTCCTCCAAATAAAAAATAACTCCCCATGTTACCTAACATAGAAAAATAATTTAATTTGAGGTTCACAAATGGCTAATAAAAAGATGAAAACAACATTGAAGATTTCCACTGCTACTCTACCTTCACTTCTCAGTGTTAGCATAAAAAAATTAATTGTTTCTGTCAAGAAAAGACACGCCTTCACTTCTGTGAAACAAATGTCTTACAGAAAGGTCTTACAAAAAGGTCTTCTTAACTTTCAACTAAAGTAATGATTTAAAGTTATTAAAATTTCATGCAGTGATAAAGACAGGATATTCTGTGGGAAGTTTGCTAATGGATCCATTAGCTGGCAGCTGTCTATTTGCTCAAACAAGTGTAGAGCTGATTCCACATGTCACCAGAGACACAGAACCTATACTGGCTTTTTGTACACTGGGCAAACAGCATGGAGCATCTGCCAAACAGCTGGTTTCAGCTGGTGGTATTGAAAAATCATTTATTAGATGTGACATAGACTGAAAAAAATGAAAACCACTAGTAAAGAAGCTAACGAGCTCTTTGGCCAATACTATAACATCCTGCTAATTCAGTCCATCTTTAACAGGTCACTGCTTTGGTATGAAAACAGGAGTGGGCTTTCTTGTCTGCAAAACAACCTGCCTTGTTTGTAAAGGACAATAAACTAAAGAATTGCCCTGTGTTCTTTGCAGTGTATAGGCAATTAAAAAAAATTACGCAGCTTTTATCATGGGATATAATTTATCTTTTATGAGCTGTCATAAGTTGTAGGGCTTGCTTATTTTACCATGAACAATCCATGACATTTCAAAGAATGATGTTCTACTGTATTGTTTTATAATTAGCAGTAACATTAGTGTAATGAGACCTTAGAGAGTCTGCATCATTATGCATTTGAAGTGCAACTGACATGACCTTGCAATTAACGATCTAATAAGGAGCAAAAAGTGAAGATGAAGAAGCATTAAAAAAAACCCCACTGAAGGAAGGATTTATGTCACTTGATTTTCAATGTTTACCACACATCTTTGTGCAGTTCTACACCAAAAAATAACTATAAACCAGTGCTATTAGACCTCAGCTTGCCCATACACTAAAATGTGTATTTAAAACCATCCTCTTCATTACTAAGGCAGTCTGAACTTTTGAATCCTAATGGTTGTACAGACCTAGTCCTTCTTGGATCATGACTATACAAACATATTAAAGCAAAAAAAAATCTGGGGCTGGTGTGGTGATGATTTTGATTTCATAGCAGCAGAACAAACCCCAGATTATTTTCTAATAAAGCTACAGCTATCAAACACAGTGTAGAAAACAGAGGATTCTGTACAGAGAAAAAACAATGAGTATAAAAATGTTTTTTAGGTGGACATTTTGTATTTCAGAGTCAAAAGCTATAGGAAATATTACATATTTCTATTGTGGTTAATGTTTTTTACAGGACTCAAAATTTTAAATTTGCTTTAAATTAATGATTGATACTGATCCTTCTACTGGAGGAGCCAGTTAACTGGCTTGCAAGATCACAACAACCATGCTCTGAAGGAGTACCGGATTCCAAAATGCTATCTGAAAAATTAGGATAAGCAGAAATTGCTCAAAGAATAAGGTCTTTCAATCCTTCATGTCCTTCCCTGATTTCCTGACTTTTTTTTGGAATGGAAGAAGTTCGATGGAAGTTTGTCTCCTCTGAGGTTTGAATGGCTTAGACATGGGAGATTTCCTCAGATGTATCAGACTTTGAACACCGTATCTATGCAGGAGTCTTAAGGATTTACAGTCCTCCCATTTGGATCGTCCCAGACAAAGGCTTCTCTACTGAAGAAACACCTACTGTCCTTGTTGGAACAGGTAGAAGATGGAACTGCCCCAGCAGGTGGTACAACTCTCATACCAGTGCACAACAGGCCCTAACAATCCAACTGCAAAGTCCCTTTGGATGCCAGGTTACAAAGCTGAAGAAAAAATTGACTATGGCAACCTAAAGTTCTAAGAACAAAAGTGGAATTAAGGATTATCAGAGAGGAAAAGTTAGGAGACATGTGAACACTTATATTTTCCCTCTCAGTTACATTCTTCCTTTCATCTGGGCCAAACATGTACGATCTCCTCCCACTCACTCTGTACCTGGACAGCTGAATCTGTAAAGTTAAAGATTTGTGTACCTTTAAAGTGTCTTTCACTTTAAAGACAGGCAAAGGCTCTAGGAGCATACTGGAGACAATGACCATGTCATGGATGATATGTGGCTGGCTCTGCAAAACATACTCATAAATTACTGCTTATTTACAGTCAGTTTCACCTACATTATCTAGGACAGTAGGTTTTCTTTGATCAGATGTTATATGCAGGAAAAGGTGGCTTTTCCAATCAGACTAGGGAGTGGCCAAGAATGACAGACTAGAGGCGGAAGAAAGCAAGCCTACTGTAATTTTAAACATGCTTCTAGTCAAAGACCATCTAGTTCATTATTCTGTCTTCAACAGTGGCCTTTGCCTCTAACCAGGAGTTCTACCTTCACCACAGGTCTGAACTGTAACAAAAAATAAGGCTCTCTCTTTTTATAAAGAGCCATCAGCAGGAGATGCCTTGGAACATGAGAAGCAGGATTAGTGAAGACTGCTCTGACCTCCACCAATCTGTATCTCAGAAATTCCATACAGATAAAGATTAAAGATTAATTTTCTTCAGCTACCTGAAGAAAACTTCAACAGGTATGTCCCAGCTTATAAATTTAAACTAATGTACTTATGTTGATGCAACATCTGCACAGGATTTGCATTCCAGTATGTCTTCACTTGAATTGTTTTACACTAACTGGTTTAAGTCAGAATAATCTTATCCAAGAAAATAAAAGTAGTTATTACTATAATGGCATTGACTTAAACGTTGCAAACATTCCCATCTAGACACAGCTTAGGAAAACCCACAGGGGATGAGTGTTACAGCCAAGACCAGGACTAAGATATTACAAGTGCAACTGTAGTGGCCTGACTTTTAGTCTGATACACCAGGACAAGGCTTCCTCATCCAAACTGCTCAAGCATCTGAAAAAGCACACTCCCATCATCAACCTCCTTGTCTTCCAGCTGCTCACATGAGCAATCTCTGCTTCAGCTGGATGCTGCCTAACTTGTGTGCAAGACAATGGAAAGCACAAAAGAAAGAAGTTGCTGGGTGGGGAAAAGCCCCAAGCAAACAAAGAAAATACCTAACACCCCAAACCCACCTGCAGCAGGCACAGAGGCTAGCTGGGAGTACCTCACTGACATCCAGACGGAGCTGCTTCTAACTTCCAAAGCAGAGAAAATACGTCAAACTTAAAGAGTTAAAATAAAATTTTGAACCCTCTATCAACTGCTTAATAGAGCTTCTAGATAAAGTTTGTTTTCAGGATGTATTCTGAATTTTGAGTGAAGTCAACATATCTTTCACGTTCAGAAAGGGTGAAAAATAATTTGTGCTTTTCTACATCCAACAAAAAACCTGCTGACAAACCTAAGGCAGATGATGCAAAATAACGTTAACACTGATGGATTAATTTTCTTTATTCCAGCAGTCAAGATCACAAGGGAGAGACTAACTAAAACATCAGAATTGCGAAAATAGTTTTATGTGATGAGATATATAATACATATACATAAGACCATTTTTAAAATTTAGAGTTACAATGTCTAGCTATACAATTTCAAGCCCTTACCACACAAAGACATTTTCTCTGATAACAGATGATACCACAGACAAAACAACCAATATATTGTCTAGACAATATTACTGTTGCTCCATTGTCTTGAACATTTAAGTACATAGTCAATAAGTAAATGCATAAAAGGACAATTATGCTGGGGTTTTTTTAATAGTGTAATGGCTATTTTTATTAATTTGCAAATAATTACAAGTATCTTAAAAGCTAAAAGTCTGGTATGTTTCCAAAAGATTGTTTCAGATACTAAGGCATGTCATACCTCGTCAAAGATATCTAGGATATTTCAAACAGGATGTAGGAATCAATTTATAAATAGAAATATTTTGTTTTCATTGAATTCTATTTTGAAAACAACAAACCTATGCCTGGCATCATAGACCGTTTTCATACACTCAGTTTTCAGCCATTCTATTTAAGTATATTAAAAATAAAAAGAAGTATCCAAAAGTTATTTATTAAGCCACTTGAAAATTTTGTTTACTAAAGTAAACTAACATTGCTTTCCAGGTCTCACAGCATGAAGCATGCAAAACACCTTCCCAAGACACATCTGCCTTACAGAAAAAGCGACATAAAACTTCATGGTAGAAGAACAAATTGCAGCATTTTTGTTCTGAAAAGACAATTTAAGAAGCAATTTCTTTCAATGTTCAACTATGAACTACATATGAAAAATGGACTACAACATTTGCAAGCTCCCAGAAACTCAGAGACACTGAAATTCTTATGAATCATTTTCATCATCTCAGCTGGGCATATTTTAAGATGACAGAGGAATTCAGTATTAGCAAGAATCCTCTTTCAAGTTCATTAGTCAACTTAGAAATATAAAGGAAAGGAACCGTTGCAGCAACTTAAAGAGATGAATCAATGAAACACCAGTCCACCCAAATTATAGCACAAGGTCACTGATAAGGAATCTTGTGGAACTTAAGACATTATTTATTTGCTGTGTGTTTGATACACTGTACATTACATTTGCACATTCCTGCTTTGCAGACATGAATTTCCCATCTACTCTTTGCCAAACTTCACCTGAAGCTGAAAGTAAATTATTCTTTCTTCTCAATGCTATTTTATCCTGATATACTTGACATGATTACCATGTTAAGAAAAATCACTAATTAAAGTATTTAAGTCCAATTACTGACAAAATGTTGCAGCTCATTTATTCAAGGACCATATACCCAGACCTCCTGCAACAATTAGCTCTTTGCTGAACTACAGGATTTCAAGAAGACAGCTGGAAAATATCAACCTTTGGACTAACACAAAAAGTGAAAGTATGTATAAACAATTACAAACACACATATACATTGTTCTTCATGAATCAATAGCTTGTGTTTTTCCTTTGTACATAAAAGAAGTAAAAAGTACAATTAAATTGTAAAGAAATTCAAAATTAAACAAACAAACAAAAAAATGATACGTGCGAAATAACAACCTTATGAAAAGGAAGGCTGGATGATGTTCTAACTAAACAAGAATTATTACCCTCATAGCTATCATTACTGCAGTTCTATTGTTTCTCTACTGACATATATAACAGCATTCATAGGCAAGAAGACCAGGATAAATTATCTTAATTAGCTAGTCAGGCATCTTGCACAATAGAGGCCATAGGGCTGCCCTAAATTAATTTTTCCTTTTATGGTCTTGAATGTACACACATGCTCAAACTCATTTGAAGTTGACTGTTATGGAAAGTTCACCCACAGTCTGGACAAGTCCTAATTTGAAATTTTGAATACAGTAACCACTAGAAGTACATGCCTCACATCCCATCTGAATTTAGTGCCAACATCCAGAAAACACCTTTGCCTTGGAGCCTTACCACTACCCTGTTCCTGTTTCCTGTATAAGAAAGATCACAGCTATCTTAGACCTTCCCTTTGACAAGACTCATGCAGTCCACTAGACTCCAGTCTATTAAGTGACTCTTCAGTCACTCAATCACCTCATTTTCTCCAAGACCCCTCAGTTTTTTCAGAACCTCCCATTAACAGTGATCACTAGGAAGAGACATGGCATCCAAGGCAGGGGATATTCCTTAATCCTTTTTTCACTTAATCACTGAATGTTTTGGATTGGAAAGGATCTTCAAAGATCACCTAGTTCCAGCCCACATGACCTTGAGCAGGGATATCTTTCAGGTTGTGTGGGCCCCATGCAACTTGGCCATGAACACTTCCAGGGATGAGGCATCCACAACAACTCTGAGCAATTTGTTACACTGTCTCACCATCCTCACCCTGAAAGACTTCTTACTTGTATCTGGTACCATGCTACCGCCTTTCAGTTTAAAACCTTGGTCTGTCACTACAGGCCCTGATAAAAGTCTCTCTCCACGCTTCTTACATGCTCCATTTATACACTCACAAGTCCACAATAACTCTTCCTGGAGCCACTCCAGACTGAACAATCTGAACTCTCTCAGCCTGTCCTCATAGCAGAGGTGCCCCAGCCTTCTGCTCATCTTCGTGGTCTCCTCTGGACCTGCTCCAACTCTTTTTACACTGTTCTTATGTTTGGGGCCCCAGAGCTGGATGCAGCACTCCAGGTGGGGTCTCACCAGACCAGAGCAGAGGGGCAGAATCACCTCCCCTGACCTACTGGCCACACTTCTTCTGATGCTGGCAAGAATACGGTCATCTCATGTTCAATTTTTCATCCACCAATATCTATGTTCTTCTTTGCAGGGCTGCTCTCAATTAATTCCTCCAGTCTCTGTTGCTACTGGGGATTTCCCTGATCCAGGAGCAGGACCTTGCACTTGACCTTGTGGAAAATTATAATGATCCCTAGGCCCACTTGAGATCTTTAGTATTTATTTGGACAGCAGCCTTAGGATTCTTAGGTCTTTTTCAGCACTGCTCTTGAACAGAAATATCCACATCCTGAAAGCATGGTGCACATACCTCTTGCTAAAAGTACAATAATAATTTTTCTGTATTAAACAGGTATGACTCTCAGTTAATCCAGATAACTCCAATCCTGGAGCTGTGAGACAAATTTGGAAAAAAAAAATTTGAAAGTCTCCCACTCATCTGAAAGTGGAGACAACAGGACACGGTAAGAGTCTCACCATTACCCTACCCAGCATTTCTTACGATTATCTCCAACACTCCATCACCTTGTTCATCATCTGCCCTGCAAGCACCTGTGTTTTGCAATGTGCATGGATCTCAGTTATGCAGCAGTTCTACCTTTCAAGTTCATCTGCTTCTGCAGGACGAAGACATTTCTGCTGCACCACAGCAAGCACACCGCCACAGGAAAGCACTCACATTCTTCCTGTCTTCGTAAGCAGGACTGGCTTATTTGTAGGCTGTAGAGCCACTTGTCCTAAACCAGGGTTGGTTCCTGCAAAGTAGGTGTATCCTCTGTCTCCAACAGAAAAGTTTTGTTCCAAATGTGGGCATTTCACTAGTCATTTCAAAAACTTGCTACTGAAAAAAAAAGAATATTCATTCTTTGCTTTCTAAAACTAGGGTACTACCTTCCCTTACATTCATGTTGTTTCATTTGCTTATGGGATCAAAATACTCAACCCTTTCCAGCTCCAGACTAGCAATTAGTGACTTGTACCAAGTGCACCAAGCCTGCAATGATGGCCTGTAACATGAAACTACACAGCGCTTGCTTGCCATTCCTTGTTCGCTCCTGTTTCAACTCACCTTCTGCTGATTTTCCCTCTACCACTTAAAATTGCTGAAAGGGCTTTAAACACAGTGCATAAAAGCATTTCTGCAAAAGATGTCAAAGACACTTTTCCTGAGAGTGTTCTTATTTGACGGAGTGAAACAAAGGGAAACCATCTGAGTATTTCCTGTGATGGGTAGCTTTATCAACATACAGCTAAAAAAAAAAAAGTTGAAGTCTTCAAACATCTTCTAAAGACATTTTAGAGATGACATCAGTTTTCTGTTTCTCTTTTTAAAAGGTTTTCCATATTAGTCAATGGGCCTTCCCTCTAATTTAGATGTTCCAAGCGTGAACTACCCAACAACATGTAAAATACATCATCAGTCTCTACTCTCTGAACATGAGCAAAGTGAACACAACAGATAACTTTGGTAAGTTTTAGCCATGGTACAGGATACCAAATAAAACAGTAATAGATGAGAGAAGGGTAGTAAAGGAGAGTGAAGGGATGCTGGAACAACAACTAGAGGGCTGTAAATTATCTTTAAAAGAGAAACAGACCACTAATCATCAAAGAGCAATAGAAAATAGTTTTGACACATTTAATGTAGGTAAATACTGTTCACTCCCAAAAGGATACACCACAGCACAAAGACACCATTCAGTTTTTATTGACCAGTTCAGGCAATGCTCTTCTAAATAAGTAAGTAAAAGCCTTGGCCATTTTGTGTTCTCAATCACTCTGGTACCTTGTTTTAGCAGGACACAATGCATGTTTAAGGATTCTCCTCAGGCTAAGTAACTGCTGTTTAGTAACAAATTTTCTTGTTCCTAACCAGTAAGCAAGGCTTGTAGCAATATTCTTCTGACTCAGAAGTATTGCCAAAAGGAGGACAATTTCCATTTCAATTAAATGTTAAATTGAATGGTGGAGGGAAGATGTTAGGGATTTAGCAGAAGCATGCACGTCAAACAACTTACTCCTCACTAACCTGCGTGAGTTTTTAAAATTTTGGTCACAGGTCAGAAGGATTGCAGTCATGAATAACAGGGAAACAACAAATATACACTATTTGAAAAGAATTAATGTTGCCTGATAGAGATATTTCAATGACAGAACTGCTGATCTTCAAAAATAAACAGCATGATTAAAACAGCTTAAATTAAAACCGCCTTGCTGCAGATTTGACAGCCTCCGAAAATTTCAATAAACCCAAGTATTTACTGAAAACAAAATAAAAAATACAAGCATTTAAAATAATTCCATTTTATCATGTCACCATAAAACAAGAAAAAGAAAACAGTCTTGTCATTATTCTGTGTCTCTCCTGGAAGGTGGGGGAGATGTATTTTAAGTCCTTTTATGTAGTTTCTTACTAATTTCAGTGTTTTGGTTCTTCTTATACTGATGGTTTACAGATATGTAAAAACCTGTATTTCTCGTAAGTTCAAATAGGAAGATGTATCTGAGAGAAAGCTACATGTCATCCCTATACAGCAGAAATGGGATTTCTTTGCTAAGCTCCTAAACTTCCAAAATTCTTTAAGTCCTTACCAGCTTTATAAACTTAATACTTCTAAATGTCATCTTTCCAGCAATGCAGGAAAGCAGGAAGCAAAGCAATACTATCATTCCACAGGTTAGCTTTAAGAATCAATTTTGCATATTTTTGAACACTGTCTTTAGACTAAACACAAAATCAATCTGCTGAAAAATGGGCTCAGCTGTTTGGAGCAATCTGTGGACTGCCTGCCAGAACCTACTGCTATTCACAGAGTACTACTAAGAGGGATAACTGAGCCTGAGCAGAATTAGAGGTAAATTCCTGTACCTGCAGCCACAAAGGAATGGCACAGTTCATTGGTGACTGCTCTAAGGTAAGATCTGCACAATACAACACTAAACCCCAAATACACAGTAAGAAGAAAGGAGAAATACACAGAAGGGAGTTACTCCTTTGGAACTGTCTACACGGAAGCAGAAGCACTTCATATTTCTACCAAGTACTGGCTGTAACTCAACAGGAAGAAGCTATATTGTCCCCAAGCAAAGTCCTATTTGACATCAAATGGAGAGCTCAGCAATTGCTCCTTATCACACAAGCTGACAGGTTTGCATTTTCCGCTCATATAACACCCAGCATTAAACTGCCAGGCTAGGAATGGGGAGAATTATCCAGCCACTCCCAACCAGTAGACTAAAGGGTTTTTTTTATGTCCCCTCTTCGAGGGAAGATTTTTTTTTCTAAAAGTGCCTGGCAATTTTTATTTGATAAATTCTCTGCTAGTGCTAAGGGCTGATGATGTGTTTTACCTGCCCTCGTATCTTTCCATAGCCTGACATAGCTATTACTTCTGACTTTTGTTATTTTTGTTAAGAGAGTTGAGAACTGCTTTACATCCTTGTCAGTACAAGTAACGAGCCCACACAGTATCTGTACAACATCCAGTTCTCCCAGTTAGGAACCCCAATAACCTTTTGGGTCCAAGTTTCCAACCACTGATTTCCCCATAGCTCCTAGTGAGGAACTGCTCGCCCCACCATGATTGTATCTGGCAGAGTAAAATGTTCAAAGGATACAGTTTTCCATTATATACATAACCTCAAATGTTCTTGTGAATTATTTTGTAACCCCAAACTACTTTTATAGAATGTTCAGGCTGATGTAGGAACTAAAGAAAAAAAAATAAAAAATACTCATTTCAATTAAAAAAAAAAAAAAACCTGACAGAACTCTACCATCCTCAATATATAACTGAACGTAAGTATAATAAATGGTACAGAAAAACAGAAGTGGTACAATAGCAATTGGATTGTAGTAATTTCTTATTTTTGATTCAAGCATCAGGACAGAATCTGATGGCAGGATCAGATTGATCAGTATAAGCTGCCACAAATCATGACATAAAAAGCAGAGTTTCCAAAAGGGAAAAAAAAAAAGAAAATAATAGGAGATTGCCTGTGACAGGAATCAAGACCTATAAACAGGAAAAATAAAGGAGCGGGGGGGGTTGTGTGTATGTGAGCATGGCACAGCATGAAAAGTACTTTAAAAGGATACCAGTCATTCCAAGTGTCTGTTCCAACAAACAAAAAAGGTATCTGCACTGCCTACCTTTTGTACCTGAATATTTGAAGGCTGGATCACCTCACAGAGACTTTGTTTATAACCATTGTAGAGACACAGGCTCCTGTAGAGGAGCAGTGATTTTGAGGACACTGAAATATTTTTTTTTTAATTCCTAACATTGAGCAGAAACTTTAGAGCAGAAAGACATCTTTCTGACACTAGGGACTAGCATAACGAGAAGAGCAGGGCATATAACCCTGTTGTCATCCCCTCACCCCAGCAATCAAACCGGTTGTCAGGAAGAGCCAGATAGCCTGGCAGAGTTAGATACTTGGAAATTAAGCAATGTGAATATATCCCACTTGTTAACTTTCAAACCTGCTGTAAAGGCAGAGCAGCTCCAAACAATACAAAATATGAAACAGGCTACAGAGTGCTGATTTTAAATCTCTGAAACACAATTCATGGAAGAAAACAAAAGACTTCTACTCAGCTGCTGTGCCAGTCAAACTAGCGTCCTTTTAAAATAATTCCTAGTTTAACTAATGACATTTATATTTGGTAATGGACTTCAGGTGGAATTCATCTTCCAAATTTAGACATCCATCTGGGGGTGAGATGAATCATGCAGTGAAAGTGCTTATTTCTCTCCACTGACTATAACGGGAGCCTACAGAACCAGCTCATGTATAGGCAGCCAAAGCTGGCATTCACCAACCTGTCTCCTGACAGCTAACGCACAAGCTTAAGTGGCATGGCATGCCTAATGGTCATTTTCTTCCACTGACTCAAAAAATCAGGCTAGAAAAGTTGTCTTTCAACAGGGTGAGAAGCAGCACTGCCACAAATAAGCAACTGGAATTAGCTTAAGTTGTATGTAAATACTAGCATTCATTATTTTCCCCCTGCACAACAAATAGATGTCTGTTCATGGAAGAATAAGCACACCTTTCAGATAAAACCACACACGCTTCTGACATCTTTGTACAAATCTTGACATCTTTGAATATGAAATAAATATTTTAAAATAATGCAACCACATAAGGAAAGCTATCAAGAAGTTCACATCCTCAGAAAAAGATGTGTAACTGGATGAAAATACTTTACAAAAAGTCTACTAATTCCTTAACCTCAGCCTAAACTTCAAAAATATTTCTACAGAAAGCAGGAACTAAGGATTCAATAATCAGTGACAGACTAAAGTATACTACTAAATCAAAATAATCTATTATGATTGAACCAAACAGTTAAAACCTGTTATTTGCAGAGCTGTCACCTTCACAAAAGGAACAGGGCAGCTATACTAAATAGCAGTCTCTCGTTTCAAATAGTGTGAAGAGTCTCATATAGAATACTGCTGTTCAACACAATATTACTTCTTAATTTACAAGTAGAGAGGTCTCTTGATTATTTCAGTAGTCATTAGAGACACAGAGAAGTATATTTTTATCAATAAGCATGTCTGGAGGAGGAAGTGCAATACAAAATCACTGCAAAAGAGTCAGAAGGGAAAGCAGAAATAATCTGCCTACATTCAGCCCAGGCCATGCATTTGTTCAACCTCTACACACTCAAAACCACCTCTTCCTTAGAACATCCACTACATGACCAAAATGTACTATGCACCAGTAAGAGGAAAAAGTCTTATGAAATTAAGCCATTCACTGACACGTACCTGCAGTCCTATCCCTGGTCTGAATACGATCAGATTTTAGATTTTGGAGATTTTATATTTTGGTGGCATGCACCAGGTCTCGCAAAGAAAAGAATATGTAACCAGAGGCCCTAAAACACCCCTTAAATATCTTAGTATCCCAGTGTGGGCCAAAGTTTGAGCACTACTGCTAGAAAGGATTACAGAAAACTGGTAGCAGAGAAATAAAAAAGGGGCAGGTTTTGAAACAAAGTAATGGCTGTACTTAGCAAGATCCAGAGGTCCGTGTCCATTCCAATATCCTCTCACTAACAGCAGCCAAGAACGAAGCATGTAAGAATACAATAACTACATAGCAATGCTTCCCCAGAATATTCCTTGATCCCCCAACAGTTTGCAGAAGCAGGATTTCCTGAACAAGAATAGGTAGGTATTTGATGATTCTTCCACAAAACAGCAGTTTCCCTCTCCACTGATGTAATGTTTAGACTCCTTAAATTCCTAGGGCAAGAAATTCTATAGCTTAATTACACGTTCTGTTGGGAACCACCTCCTTTTGTCTGTTTTCAATTCATCAGCTGCTATTTTCATTAGATACCTCTTAGTGTGTGTGCACTAAAATAGACAGTGAATAAACACCCCCTATTTTTGTCCCATTGGTTGCTGAACACTTAACAGGATTCTGTCACACCACTTTCTGGTCACCTTTTCTACCTTAACAAATTCATGCTGCTCCTCTTACAGAAATTGTTCCATATTTCAGATTTTCTCTTCCTTAAAACTTCAACTACGTTCTTTTTGTGGTGATTACAGGGCTAGGTGTAAGCAGGGCAAAACTGTGTAAGATGATTAAATTTCTTAAAAGTTATAATCATTATTCTCCCTTTCTTTCCTAACCATTTCTAGTGGCAGTAGTCAGCTTTGAGCTCAACTTTTTAGATGAGAAGGCAAGCTTGTTCCTCCCCAACTCCAAATAGAACACATGAAGCAATTTATGAGAAATTTCATCTGCCATTTTAATGTCTGGTTGCTGAGCAATGTTGAGTCCCTGTGTAATGCTAGGGTCTGCCTTTGCATCTGCTACCCATCAGTGAAGTCTGTGAGCTCACTTTTCTTCTATACACCTTATTAACTTGAACATGCTCTGTTAACATAACCCTGGACAATTGTTACCTGGAGCTCCGCTATACTCTATTCACTACCAACTTTTCCTCTTATATTTTAGTAATTAATTTAGCCACATAAAATCCTTTCCCACTATCCTGTGGCTGCTTAGTTTCTTCAAAATTCTTTGGTGGGTGTCCTAGACAAATGCTTGTTGGACATCCAAGGAAATTCCTTCTGTCAGATCTTTATTTATGTACTTGCCTTCAAAAAACCTCCAGCGAGTTTGCAAAACATGACATCCCTTCACAGCAGGGTCTTAACTCTTCCTCAATACATCATGTTTATCCACGTTACTTTCATTATTATTATTTTGACTGATTTACTTGGAACAGATGTCAGGCTTAGTAATCTGTAGTTCCCCAGATTTGTCCTGAAGCCTTTTTTTCAAGTAGTGTCACATACAGATTAGGACACTATAGATCACACACACATGAATTTATATCTTAGCTAAAGCTATCTTAGGTGTCGTATTTGTTGCTCACTGTCTACAATACAATGATCCTTGCTTGCTTGCTGTTTGGAAAGCGGCACTTCTAAATGCAAAGCAGGCCTCTCTAAAGACATGAAAGTGGTTTTCATTTTTTCACAGAAGGTTTAAGCATTATCTTTAGGAAGATCAGTACATGATAAAGATTTACTGTAACAGTAATACTACAAACATTTGATTGCATCAAAAAGCCTCTCTTATCTTTCCAGTCTGTAAATAATACTTCCATAAATATATGTTCCTGTGCAGCAGTAGCCATTCAACTATGTAATAGCTGTCCTAATTACCAGAAAACACAAATGAGCTTGTGAAGACAGTTATTCATTTGCAAATGAGACAGCATTCAAAGAGAAGTAAAACTTTTAACATCTTTCTGGAATTGAGAACTTCTGTAGAAATTACAACCAATAAGCAGGCAACTTGAGATATGGACTAAAACAATGTGCACAAGTATTTTTAGGCTCATCAATTGTGTGAAGTTGCAGTTTTATAACACAAAGTTTTTAAGTACCATCTAAGTTTCAGGTTTAAATTCACACAATTTTTCTTCAACACAGTGCCAACTTTCATCTCTTTTAACTCACAAGTCCAAAGACAAAGAGTTGAAAATTAGTCTTACAAACTGATCAAGTGCTTTTCTGTGGCGCAGGCTCAAATGCTAGATTCATTGTGACTGTATTTCTACTGGCAGGATGTTAAGGTTAAACCTAACAGTGTGTTTAAATCCACATGCAACTGCTCCAGCTCCTTTTTCACCTTTGTATTTTCCATGAGTCTAATAGAAGCTTGTAGTTCTAATACCAGCGGAAGAGCAGCACAGATTCGTCAACTCAGTCTGTTTAAGTCAAACGGAGGGAGAAGATTAAAAAAGCCGTATTATCAAGATTGGTAAAAAGACCATTGGAGCAAGCACAGTGTTCACATCCTATGTTTTTACAGCACTAAGAAGAAAAAAAAAATTACCCTAATTATAGATGTTGAAAAAAACACCTTTCCAAATATGAGATGAAAACATTTTCTTGTCTTAAAGCTTCTGGTGCTGCCCAGTCTTCCAGGCAGCAGGAAAGTTAACAGTAGTCTCACTGCTACTGCTGCAGGAGTGAGAGGACACAGCTGACGATAAAGCCATACACAGCCTTGATATTAATAGCAGAAGGCTAAGACAAGCAAGAGAACAATGCAGTTGCAGAGAGTTTTCTCCCCTCTTCCCAAACTGGCATAAGAAAGCTGGGAGGAACAAACAAACAAATTTGTCTGCAAAAACAAACAAAAATATTCTGCCTTTTCAACACCTGTATTTTGTTTAATTTCAACTGCCACACTTATTGTTTTGGCCCTCTTAAATCATTCAATGAAAATCACAGAACAGCTGAAACTGGAAGGGACATCTGGAGGATGCCTACCCCAACCCCCCTGCTCAAAGCATGTCAATGACAGCAAGTTGCTCAGGGCTGTGTCCAGCTGGGTTTTGAGTTCTTGCCAAGGATGGAGAATCCACAACATTTTTTTGGACCACCTGTTTCAGCGATCTATCACCCCTACCATAAAAAAAACCTCCTTTTTTTTTATGTTTAAATAGAATTTCCTGTATTAAAATTTGTGCCCATTACTTTGTGCCATCAGTGGAAACTACTGAGAGCAGCCTGGCTCTGTCTTTATTCCACCCCATTAGGTTATTTACACACATAGGGTGCTCCCGAGCATTCTCCTCTCCAGGCTGAGCAATCCTAGCTTTCTCAGCTTCTCCTCATAAGAGAAATTCTCCAGAGCCTTAGTCATCTTAGTGGCCCTTTGTTGGACTCTCTCCAGTATGGCTATGTCTCTCTTGTACTGGGGAGCCCAGAAGCACACAGCACTTGAAGTGGGGCCTTATCAGTGCAGAGTACGGGGAAAGGATCACTACCTTGATCTGTTGGTAACTTTTCCTAATGCATCCAGAACACTTCTGACCTTCTTTGTTGCAAGTGTACATTGATGGCTCACATACATCTTTCCCACCAGGATCCCTGTGCCCTTTTCTGCACTTTCTTTTCAGCTGATTGGACCCTACCACAGACCGGAGTCTGGAGCTGTTCCTCCCCAGGATCACTGAATTTCCTTTTACTGAACTTCTGGAGGTTCCCATCAGACAATTCCTCTGTCGATGTCCCTCTGGATGTCAGCACAACCCTCTTTGGTCTGTCAGCTCATCCTACAAGCTTGCTGAGGGTGCACCTCTGTGTGACCCCCAGGTCAGTAACAAAGGTGTTAAACAGGATTGGCTCTAGTACTAAGTCCCAGGGTACACTGCTAGTGACCGGCTACCAGCTTTTCAGCCACTTGAGACATTGTGCCACTGATGCCAACCCTTTGAGCCCGTCAGGTCAGACAGTTTCCAGTCGCTTTCACTGTTCACCCACCTGGCATGCACTTCATTGGTTTGTTTATAAGGATGCTATGGGAGACCGCACTGAAAACCTCACTGAAGTCAACATAAACAATGTTCACTGCTCTGCTCTCATCTACCCAGCAATCTCATCACACAAGGTGGTTGAACATGATTTCTTCTCCATGCTATGTTGACAGATCCAAATCAACAGCTTGTCTTTCACTTTTGAAAGTTATTCTAGCGTCTGTTCATCTTCTCCAATCTAAGCTTATGTTTCGGTTTTTTTCTTTGGATGTCTACAATACACTTACTAATAGCTGCACGTCTACTAATGGAAATGTCCCTAAAACAACTAACAATCTCACAGCACTGCTTAACAAACTACGTATTCCAGCCAGGCACTGAAATAACAATGCTTCTTTTTTTCTCCACAAATGTATGTAAACTAGTAGCAATGTTGTTGCAGCTGTAATGGCCTAATGACCTCAGAGAAGCAAGGAAAACACCCTCCTCCCTGCCCCCAAATACACTCACTACTTACCACCATGCCCATAAGAAATTTTCTCTCCTTTAAACTGAGTATTTTGTTAACAGCATCCTTTCTACACATTTAGGATAATAACCATATTTTGTCAGGCTTTTGACAGAAATAACTTCTTTTCTCAGATTTCCTGGCCTCCCTGAAACAGAAACATCAGAAATTTCAGGGAGCATCTTCTCCACATGCTTTTTTCTTAACATTTTTCACCTTCTCTCTTCCCTTCAGAAGTGCAGTGAAGAAATCTCAGACTCAAACTATGCTTAGAAAAGGTCCATCCTTACACTCAGGGATGAAAGAAAGCACAGCACTAAACCCTCTGCACTCAAGTGATGGTGTACTTAGAAGGTAAGCATCCTTTCAATCTCCACTAAAACTAAAGATGCATCAAAACATTTTGGCCAGCAAAGAAGCGATGCAATTTTCATAAATTCTGTCCACTTTTAAACAATTCCAGGTAATGGATAATCCAGTAGCTGGCTTGGCTAAATGGTAGCTCAACTCTGTAAGCACTGCAGTAATGACAGGCTACAGTTGTGGTTTTACACTGTATTATACATCCAACTAAGTGTTTCAAACACATGCTGTGGCATTAAATGGAACTGGAAGAGCAGATTACAACATGAATCCTGTATTCTTTCACCAATTTAGTGATGTACTGCCAAAAAGGAGTCCATTTTAAAAGCTGTGTTGTACGTTTGGCCAGGACACGTCTGCTGTAGTTCCGACAGACCATGGACAATTGTCTGACAACCACTTCTGGGGTACTAATGCTCTCTGCAGCCCAGTGATTGACTAAAATATTTGAAACAAATTTTGACATAATCCAAATCAGATTATAACAATTTTCAAGCAGCTGATGCTCTGGGCCAACGCTAGTTGACAGCACCCATTTAAAAACTCTTTCACACCCCTACAAAGTTAAATCAACTTGGCACTCTCTCTGGTAGGCAATTGTCTCCTTAAAGTATGAGCACTATTTATTCAAGTGAATTGCTGCATTAAGGGGGCAGTTGGCTGGCATGGGGAGGACCGGACTGACTGACAATGCGCCTTAGTCACAAAGAAATTGCAGCAAGAGTTTCTAAAAACCAAAAAGCAGTTAGGACTGTGAATAGATGAAGCAGCCTGAAGACACAAAAGTACAGGATGTGTCCAGGAAGATGCCAGTGCTTCAATAAGCTTCCTAACTATGACTAATCTTAAAACAGTTCTTATGTCGTGTTTTGTAAATTTAGCATCTCAAGTGTTTCAGAGAATTTCAGTTTACTACTTAACCCCTTAATACCAGCTAAATATTGCAGCAACAGTTATTTGTGGAGGGCTTTTTTTTTCCACAGCTATGTATGCTAAACAGCTAAGAGCTCTGTGAAGCTTCCTAGAGAGGGGATTTTATTTCACCTCTGAAATGTTACCAAAGAAATGCAGGGCAGCATTTAAAGGCTCATTCTCAAATTATTCTAAGGAGATTACAATATTCCCATCCCCCTTCCCCTTGTGAAATTTCAAGGATAAAGTACAAGAAAGCCATACAGAAAGTGCTTAGGTCATAATAATCACACAGACAGTTGAATTAATTCATGATTCCAACAGACACCAGAAGCACTGAAAGAAAAACTTGATACGCAAGAGTGCAAATGATAGATTTTACAAGAAGTATAGCAGAGTACTACGTAAGTAATCAAATCACTACATTTGAGCTCATTTGTCAAGTATGATTACTTCATCATTTGTGTACACAATGCAGATACTGTTGTGTAAAGCATTAGTGAAAGATGCCAAAGGCACTACTGTCTACTGTGGAACTCAACAGGATAACTCCGGACACCACCACCAAACACATGGGATAACATCCAGACCAATTTTTGGTGTAAATGAATTACCCTCTTCTCACCTCAGTAAGACTACATAAAGCCACTCAGGATGCCAGCCCGAGGCAGAAAATACAAACAAGGCTCCCCAAATGTCACAAAACTTGTCATGTAAAGCCTACTAGATTAAACAGCAATTCAAACAGATTCCTTTCATCTACTTAAGGATAAACTGCTCCAAAGTTTGCTGACAGTTTACCAAGTGTTTGTTTTCTCATGATAATTCTTAGGCTGCACAGACAAAAAAGTTTATGAAGAGATTCTAGTTTCTGAAAAATATTTGTAGTCAATGTTAAGTGACACGTGTTATTCACTGCTCAATGCAGCGAACTAATATAACTGTACTATCTAATTGAAAAAGGGAAAAAATCTTTGATTCAACTGCTAAATTAGTCTAGCTGTTTGAGCTAACAGATCCCATTTCACTGCCTGTTAAGGCAAGCAACACTTTTTTTGTCTTCATTTTATACTCTAATGAAGTCTACTTCAATAGAGTTGCCTCCACTTATCCCAGAGGACAATTTAGTCCTTTTGTGTAAAGCTAATCCAGCTCTCCCTGAAGTCAAGGGGAATTTTGCACTTGACTTCAGTGTGAAAAAGGATCACATCCTAGAATAGCAATGCTAAAATATCTGTGAATAAAAACAGGTTCAGATTTTCCAGTTCCTAATTAGCCAAAAAACTGCCACAAACAAACAAACTACCCTGCAACAAATCTTTCTCAAGTGAAAAAAAGTCTAATTTCCATTTCAGTTTAAAGCATGTGAGAAGTTATTCTACATGGCAATGTTTTAAAAGGGAATGATCCCACTCATATTCTGGCTGTAAAACTGTACTATCTGCATCTGCTTTGGCTTTCAGTTTCAGGGGAGCTCAAGGGAAAAGTCAAAATCCATCAAATCTAGGAAATACTTTAAGAGAAGCAACAGTTAATTGGCATGGCTTCCAAGCTGTAGAAATCCTGCAGCAGTAACACTTGCAAAGTTTTCAAATTTTCCATCAGAGCGCACAGGGTTTCCTCAAGAACATCTCAGGCTGTGATCAATCCACTGGCTCAGAAGTTTTTGCAGGTTTCTCTGTTGGCCTAAATATGATTTGATTCCATCACATAGACTGCCTGGTTACCTGGCTACACTGTACTGCACATAATGCAGTAAACAATGTTTACTTCTAACTATCTGTATAACAGCAAAAGTAAAGTACAACAGACTTATGAAGCCAAATTAAGTCATATGCTGACTGACCATGTCATACATAGTTATAATACTAAGTTACCCTTCTGATGGGATTTTTTAAATATTTAAAGTGGAGAAAGAAATAATTTTTTTAAACTGAAATTTCTATAAAGACACAGATTTATTTTTAAGATAACCTATACTGAATTAAAAAAAATATTCAAACTACATTGTTAGCTACCAAAACTTAAAACAAATTTAAATCACCAGACTGGCAGAGCTCATTCCTAACCACCTGAAATCAGAATTTGAATACCCAAATATCTAAAGTAACATAAGCTGTTGCAAGTGTAAAGAATATTCCACCCCTCAATATTATGTAGATACTGGTTGACTAGAATCTTAGAAACATCTGGGGAAGACAAAGTTAAATGACAGAGGAGAGATTTTTTTTTTTGTTTCTATTTTCAAAGAAAACAAAACCTTCAAGGTATGAGATCTATCCATTCTAATGCCTTATAGGTTGTGGTCACCAAAAATTATTCACAAACTAAAGCTAATATTCCCTTTTGCAAATAAATCTATCAGATTTAAAACAAAATGTGGTTTGCACCAGAATTATTGCCCTCTATAGCCTTATCTAAGAAGCAACACATTAACTTGTACTTTAAAATGTAACACTGGTTATTTATATGCATTTCAATCAAAATTTCCATTCAAATACCACTAAATGCAAACTAGGAAGAAAACAAATTGTCTTGCATAGAAATTGCACTTTCATTGCTTAAATAATTATATATATAGCTTAAGAGAATTATTAAGACACTTTATTATTACATTAAATATACGCATGTAAAATCCATGCCCCTGGCAAAAAGCTAACAGGATTAGTGTAAACCTAATATGTAAGAGTCAATATATTTTACCAACTGGTCAGGCTCAATCTCTTTCTTTGGGAAAAGACCGAAGAAGCCCAAGTGTAAATCTGAGGTAAAATAGTAATTTAAAATAACCATATAAAATAAAAGTGTCATGCTTGTTAATGTAAGTCATGTATTAACTTGGCTATGATTTCACCATGTATGCACCAGATTTAAATAGTATTCTGATGGTACGTCAGACCTAAGCAAAAGGGAAGGGGAGGTAATCAAAGAGCCCTAGATTTAATAACCAATGCAAATGAATTCCAGAATATTTAAATACACCTACTATGCATGAACAAGTCAAACGTTTCCAGGGAAATAATTTTTCATCTATAAACTAACACTTGTCTCATTTTATGTACATCATGATAGCCTGAATCAATCAGATCTACGGTTTCTACAGTGCATAAGCTAAGAAATAATTCCTAAAATGAAAAAGAAGATAGATATCTTTAGCAAATTACATAATGTGCAGTTATTCAGCAAGATATTTTGAAAGCTTATCACTTTAAATAGCCTCAATCACTATGATTTATGAATTGTGTTCTAAGTGTGTAACTACTTAAAATACAGTAAGGAATTGTACTTGAAAGTAAAAAAAAGGTACCCATATTACTATTGCATCCTAGCCTCTAAAGCCATATACAGTTAGCATTTAATTTTTGTGTGTTCTGAAGTTGAGAATTTTGTGCTTGAATTTTGCTCTCTCACTTAAGAGCCACAGAAAAACAACAAAAAACCCCCACCAAACAAAAACAAATAACCCTTTTTTTCCCCACCAACTACAGAACATTAATACAATGCCTACTTCTTGGGCTTGAAAAAAACAAATGCTACTCAAGAAAATTTCCCCAACTGACCAGCAATAACAACTCAGGGAATATCCTTGTTTTCCCTTCTCTTTTCTTCATGGGTAATTGTATTCAAAAGGAATAGTATTTTGCCCTATGCTGTAAGTGTTCCTGAATAGAATATTTAGCTTTACTGTGAAAACAGAATTCAACATGGCTGCCTACAGTGAGACTAATATACTCTTTTTCTCTCCCCATTGAATGTTTTTCAGTTAGGTATGGATAAACTGATCTGGCCAATAGTATTATAACCTTTAATCGTCCTTTAAACAAATATTTAACACCAGTATCAGCTAAGCAAACCCATCCCTCTCTTTGCTTTCAGGACTTTGTCATTCTATTCATGCAACTTCTGCTCTAAAATATATGGCGACGGAATCTCAAAAAAACAAAATCAAGGAATATACCTTGGCAAAAATCCCATATATCACGTCTCACAAGCCAGAGAGCACACTTACATTTTAAGATATTACTGCTGAAAGAAAACTGGAATACTTTTTATTTAGGACAGGCAGAAGCAGACGTGCCACCTGTTGCTCAAAGAACCCATACTGAAAATTTCCCTCTAACTAAACTTCCAAGAACTTTTACTTGAGACATTCAGAATTTATCCTGAATGGAGTGGATTAAAAAAAAAAAAAAAAAAAAAAAAAAAAGTCAAGACAACAGGTATTTGCCTAGATAGACTTCTGGTCTGATTTATAACAACTGCTCTTTTAGTATGATTTAGTTAAAGAACATGTGCATCAAAGAGAAGCTCTGTTCAGATTTAGGATAAAAAACCCCAAACGATCAATAAAAATACATGTCTTCCGTCCCCATACAGTAAGGGACAGCCTTCTTACAAGAATGATACACAACTCACCTGGGGTAGTCATCACACAAAGCAGAGAATGGTCTCTGCTTTGTGGAACTTAAGTAAGTCTTGCATAAATTTGCATTAGGAAAAAGAAAACAAAAATCTGTATTTTCAGGTTCACCTGTCACTGAAGTATTGCAGGATCTCCTGTTAGGAGACATTACCTACAAGCTCATAAGATGCATTACTAAGCATGTTCACAGCTTCATCAGAGCATCGCTGCAAGTTCACAGCTCCAAGGAAATGAGGAGTATTTCAACTGAACTACTGTAATCAGAGCTGGTCACAAACACCAAATACTAGCTATCAACAAAACACCAGAAGTTGCAAAATGTTCTGCTGGCATGTTCTGTTTTCAGCTCAAGAAGGTACAGGAGGAAGGACACAAACCACTTGCTTTTATCACCGTAAGCTTTCCTCCCATTTCATCTCACCCTTGCTTAGTCCTCACATGAATACAAATGCCGTGTCTTTACAGATTTTTAAAATGGAAACTTTGCTACTAGGTTTGGTGCAGATCTGTAATTTTTAAGATGTTTGGAGACCCTGTTTTATGCAAAGTTCAGAGCTAAATGTCACACTTAATTGTGTGTTTCTCACAGGCTAATTCTGATCAACTTCTAACTGAAGCACTACACATTTTTTCTGTTAATATTCTTCTGAAGACCTCAGTTTGGGAATCAGTAATGTAAGGTTTTTATCTCAAACTTCAAACCTCCAGAAAAACAGATCAAAATCAAGGCGAAGAAAGGAGATACAAGAGAACTAAAAAGATGTATGACTAATATTTGTGATTTGTTTTAAACACTTTACAATGAAACACCGAACTTTTGTGTTTATTTTAAAATTTCCTCCCTCAACCTCAGCTTTGATAATGTTTTCTTCCCTAAGTCTGGCAAACAAATGCTAGTTTCAGATAAATGTGTGCTTTGAAAACAAGAATATTTTCTAGACATTAATTCTATATTCATTTTTCAGTGAAGCATACTTTGACCAAAACCTTAAAAGTGTTTTCATCTGTGAGGCACGTGTTAAGCTAAGCCTACTGAAAGGACAGTTTTTATGAATGAGACCAGAAGTCCACCAAGCCCAAACACCTCTGAGTCAGACCAGAAGTTCACTACCATCTGAAATGCTGGGCAATACTGGATGGTAAAAAGGGAGCCTAGGAGCCAGAAGAGCCTGTGGCCATGCTATCCTTGGTGCAGTCTTTTAGCTTCTGGACTTTGGGGTACTATCACTGGCAAAATAAAGTATTTATGTTGAACAAGATGAGCTGGTAAAAATCAACCAGAAACAGGAGAAGTATGTAAAGAAAGAGAAGGACTTTGGAGGGATTTTCTTCTCTTCTGTGTTTACAAGTGTCAGTCATGATTTTAGTTTCCAATAAAATGTTCTTGAAAAGCAAGAAGATACACATAACAACTGAGACCTGTTTTATCTTTGCCACATTTTAAGCATAAATATTAATGTTGTTATCTAACCACACTTAAAATAACTTCTTAAAACTGGATTATTCACTATTAATTTGTTTTAAGTCTCCCTTTCCTGGCTGACTGCCAAAACAGTTATAATGCTACACAATTGCAATACACAAGAGATCCATAGCACCCTCTAATTACTCTTTAAATACCTCACACAAGCACTGCCTTTTCTTACAATTGGGAGGCCATTAGGTAGGGTTGAAAATTTCAAAACCTTTAGCCCAGATACTTTATTTTATTTCCGAAGTTTGCATGTACCACCAAAACGTTTGCCTGAACTATGGGCAAACATGTGGTACAGGAATACCATCCTCCATTCTGACCCTTCTTTGCTACAGGGCTGTCAGTCCTGGGAAGCACACCTGAGACCTGACTGCACTTATACTCCATAATTCACATCATGAATAAAACACTATTACTGCCTCGGTTTTGCAACACTAGAAAGTGCTTTGGGCATGTGCAAAGGAAATTAACCCTACTAAATCAAACTCCTCCAATACGAAGACTGAGTTTAAATGTCTGATTAATGCCATAAAACTCTCCTGAAAGTTTCTCCAAAACAAAGTTAGAGGCCCTGATCTACAAAGATTTACTGATGTGGGTGTGTTTACTCAACTCTCAACTTCACTGTCAATGGAATTAAATAAAGGTATTGTTATAAGCCTGGTCTAGCTAACCCTAAAATTTGAGCTAAAAGGGTTCATCACTTCTGAAGAATCATTTAGTTTTCCCAGACTCCTCTAGACTTCTGGTGTGAAGAAAGCCACAGAAACATCTTAAGCCATAGAAGCTTTCCATCTCCCTGAACTCGAAAGACAAATTATGTGATGTTCAGTAGCACTATCAGAATTCAAAATTTACATAAACATTTAAGATATAGGTGCAGTCAATATTGATACTTACTAGAATCTCATGTAACACTACTATAAAAGCATTTGCCTTCCAAAAATACTAAGATAAAATACAGCCAAGTTAGCAAAAAAAGTTATCTATTTCCCTACACAACTAAGAGTGTTCAAGAAGCTAAAATACAAATTATTCCAGTCTGAGGTTTTACTTCCTCAGCATTCTCCAACCACGCTCTATAACATTACCTAATACTACAGTCAAGAAAAATCAAAACAAAACCCCACTCTTGGCCACAACAGTCAACACAGCCTTAAACACAGCTAGTGATGATGTCTACAGCAGTATTCCACTGAGCTGTGGGGCTCGGATGCAAGTCAGGGCTAGCTACAAGTCCAGCTCAAGGGCTTGATTTCAGCTGTGCATGGCTTTGGTCCACTGACTTATGGGACACGGCATGAAACCCAGTGCTCTATGGGGTGCCAACCCAAAATGACAACAGAGAGCATTTCCCATCCTATTTCCAGGTATCCTTTACATTTTCAAACAATATGTGGTTAAATCTAAAGAGAAGAAAACTCATGCATAAGTGATAGTGTTTACTTACTCAATTTCTAGCATTAACATTACTATCATCTTGATCTCTGATCCTGCAATCAGCCGTGCATGTTAACTTTACCTAAGGGGGCAGTCCCACTCATTTCAATAACTTACTTTGGTGCCAGTTTCTGTTCTGATGCACTGGCATCAATGATAAACCCCCATAAGTGGAAAAGGCAGTAAGAATGACCTCTTATAACCTAAAATTAAACTTGTCCTACAATTAGTTGACAGCATCTTTTCATTATGACTTCTTCCCTACTAAACTCAGCATACACATGGGATGTTGTCCAGGTTTACCTTTGAAACCTGGCACTTGGTGATACAATCTGGAACCCTACAGCTCTAATCACTGGTGCGAATGCAGCCAGGGACTGTAGTGATTGAAAGAAGTTCCCATATGGCAACTGTAAAGCAGTTCATATTTTAAACAATTATTAAAAAAAGTGGTTGCCATATCATAAAATCCATCACTATAAAACAGCCTCCTACTGGCACTCTCAAGGAGAACAAAATGAAATAAATCCTGAGACTGAGTTATTTACTTGTATTTGGAGGTGGTTCCTCCAGGACAAAAATTAACCTATTCTGTTACAGTAGTTAGAAAAACTGCAGTTCTCCCCCATGGATCAATCTGTTCCATCAACAGACACAGGACTTTCAGTACTAGAAGCCTGAAACCTTTCAGGAGGACTTCACAGAAACCACAGGCTGTGTATGTACACACAGAAGGTGTCCTACCTGAAAAAGGCTGCTTGATGCAACACAGCAGAATAAGGACACATTCCTAAAGTCGTTTTTGTGTTAGTACTGACACCAATTTTTAAATTAACATCAAGGTATCTTACTCAAACTGTGATCAAAGCATGTGGCAAAACAGTTGGATGCAAGTAGGGAATATGGATGAAAGAACGTATTCCTTTTAACTAAGGAATTATCTACTGAAAATACACAGCTTTTGTCCACAGGCGGCACATATGGAAAAGTAAAACCATGCAGCCAGTTTGTTCATAAAGTAAACTTTGACCACATAATCTGACATGTGGCACACTGCAGACTTTTGCATCGCTGTCACATGACGGCCATGATTTATCAGACCAAACAGAGTGACGATTTCACTCTTCAGGAGCCGCAGAAGTGCACAAAGCTCAAAATGAAGAGCATTTCTTTAGTGCAGAAGAATAGTTCTCTGCTCTGTTGCACAAATATTGATAAAAACCCCTAAATTGTGAAGTTTTTAAATAATTCCCTTACACAGTATGCAGCACACCAAAAATGTATTAAGTATTTTTCCAGCTATTTCAAAATAATGTAACAATTTAAGTACACTTTCAATTCCATTCATTAGTTTCGTAGCCAAAGAACTGTTGTTGAGTAACAAATATTTCCCTGAAAATCTCTCTTTATAATACAGAATATAGACTAAACCTGCCTTGGGCTCACCACTCTCATTCCAGATGGAATGGTACTGGGGTTGAGGTATTAAATAACTAGTAGCTCTGCAAGCAGCAAAAACAGGGAGGCCCCATTTCCTGCATCAATTTCCAGCTTGAGGTAAGCGTTGCCATGAACTCCTGGCGTGCAGGTTAAGAGCTCCGCTCTACCTGGCTTCCTTACGTTCACAAACTTTCTAGAAACTGCTCACCTGGGAGACCTCTGCTGCCAAATTTATTTGAAATCAGCTAAGAGCCAGAAGAGTTACTAGAGGGACTGAAGGCACACAGAGATTACAGTTCTATTTGAGCCGCACCTGCTAAGGAAATAAAGCTAACAAAGCACATGGAATAATTAATTACTGGCAATTCCTGCTACTAACTACTGTCACAGCTGGTATCACTGGATCTTTTTCTTTGTAATTCCGCACAAGCAGAGTGCCCATGCTGCTGTCTCTGTTCCCATCACAGATGCTACCTTGTCCCAAAATTAACCACAACACCCTGGCTGTGCAAAATACACACAGTCTCCACTCTATGCCTATGCTCAACAGGAAGCTCCTATAGCTAAATTTACAGCCAGACATCAGAAACAAGAGTGGAAGGGCAAGGTTTTGTTGTTTGGAAAGGAAAGGTTCTTACTTCTATGAAGCCTACAAAAACATGGTTATGGCTGAACTGTACCACCTACCAACAGAGATACTGCAAAGGTAACTGACAAGGCAATGCTATCCCTCTTCAAGGTCTGAAGTAAACTTTTGTATCTGGCCCTCCTGCCTAAAGATCAATTTCACTTGCAAAATTTGCCTGAAATATCATTCAGCTGTCTATGAATTATTAACTGCAAACCAATACACTTTCTTTGTCAACATACTCCAAGTTTCAAAACTGGTTTTGGAACATTCTGCCACTTTAAGAAAACCCAAACATCTAATTTTTAATTCATGACCGGCCTCTGCCTAGGGTTAAATCCAGCAGGTACATCTGAATACACCTTAACAACATGAGCTTCAGCAATATTTCTGTCCTACTTTTCCCAGTGCCAAGTGGACCATACCCACATGCATGCAAGAAACCTAGAACCCCATATATTAATATAATAAATAACCGTATCATAAACTTCACATATTTGTAATACTGAATACTGGAGAAGTCATCACACTAGCCCTTGGCCTGAGCACACAACTTTAAGCACATCGAACCTGCAGGTCCACACAGAGCAGAAAGTTACGTGCAGAGTCCGCAGGAACAGGGGCCTGTGTGTGTCCAATACATTTTATTTTAACCGTGAGGAAGACAAGGAGCCTTAATGAAGTGTGATGATTGAACATTTAAATTAATGACTCAGAAATGTTAAGCAGTCGTGTCCCAAGCTCGATAAAGGGATATAAACTAGAACAGTGGGGCGGGGATGGGGGGGGGGAGGGGGGGAAGGAAGGGGGGCATGTGTTAGAAAAATTATTAGAAAATAAAACCACGCAGGCCAAGCTACAGGCGACTCCCGAACGTTGCCCTTTTACATCCTCCGGCCCCGCACCGGGAGCGGCGCCGGGAGCAGCTCACGCCGAGCACCAGCCCGGGCGGTGAACGCCGCCACCGCCGGGGGACGAGCAGCCGCCCCGCAGCGCCCGCGGCAGCCCGGCGGGAAGGGGCCGCGAGGGGAACCGGGCCAAGCAGAGGTCACGGGGCCCTCCCCCCACAAACTTACTGCCCGCAGCCCGCCCCACGCAGCCCGCCCAGCCCAGCCCGGCTCCCGCCCGCCCGACCCCTCGGCCCCACGGGCAGGGGCTCAGGCCCGGGAGAAAGTTGCCGAGAAAGTTTCTGCGGAGGAGAAGGGGCCAGGGGTGCGGGACGCCCCCCGCCCCCGGGGCGCGGCGGCGGGGCGAGGCCGGGGGCAGGGCGGCCGGGGCCTAGCGCCTCCATCGCCGCCGCCATCGCGGCCGCCGTTCCCGTGGGGCGGCGGAGCAGGGACGCGGCCGGGGCCTCACCTGCCTCTCCTCGGCGTGGCGGGTGGGAGAAGGAGGGGGGGAGGGAAGGAAGCGGGGGGCCCCCCCGCTCCTCCCGGAGCCGCGGCGACCCGGGGAGGGAAGCGGGGAGGAGGGGGAGGGAGGAGGGACGAGGAGGAGGGAGCCGAGCGCTCCGGTGCGTGCGGGGAGCTGGAGCCTCGCTGCGGGAGGAGGAGGAGGAGGAGACACCCCGCCCCTACGGCCGGGATCTCCGGCGGGCACCGCGGCCCCTCCTCCGCACCGTGCTTCCCTCCATGCGCTCCGGACCGGGATCGCCGCGCCTCCCGGCCGGGGCAGCGCCTCCACGCCCGAACCGGAGGCCGCGGGGAGGAGCCGGGCGGCCCCCGCGGAGCCGGGCAGGCGGCGGCGGTCCCTCCTCCGCGCCGCCCCGCGTACCGAGACAACATGGTGGAGGCGTGCGGGGCGGCGCGGGGGCGGCGGGGAGGGAGCCGGGGATTGCCCTGCCCCGTGGCTCGCCCCAGTGCGGCCGCCTACTCCCGGGCTTGGGTTGCAGGGACCCTCGTCGGGGTAGATCCGGGGGAGCTGCTCCGCCCGCCGTGCTGGGCTGGTGAGCTCGGCAAGCCTCTCTTGGCAGAGAAGCTGAACCTGAAACGTTCCAGCAGCGGAGCCCTTCGGCGTGGCGCGTGAAAGGCGAACAAAAATAACTTTTAAAACTCCTCGCCTAGGCATCTTCAGGTGGGCCACGGCTTAGGCTCGGTACATTTAATTTCTTGTGGGTCAAACAGAAGCAGAACGACCCTCCGGCAGTGCGGCTGCTGCAGCGGCCGGCGGGGAGCAGCGCCGGCAGCTCGGGAATGCCCAGGGCGGCACCACGGAACAGACCTGTCGCCCAAACACCGAGCAAACAAAGAGCGAGCCTGTAAATTACGCACCAGTAACTCCGGGGAATTTTTTGTTACGGGTTTCCCCACTCATCGCGGTTCCATAAGTCAGCGTTTCCTATCTTAAGAAATAAAAAATCGGATTCGTGTCAAGCTGGGTTTTGTGAAAAAAGGTGGTTCAAATGCATCTATCGTTCAGAGGTGCAGACTGCGGGAAAAAGCGAAAGAAGAGAAAAAAAATCAACCTGAAGAGCCAAAGTTACTGAAACTTGCATGGACAAATCGGCGGTTCTCATTCAGCATTATCTTTTATTGTTTTCATCTCTCTAGTAGTCAAATCTACATCTCTCTCCACTTCATTTTCTTTAAAGGCTGATCATAAAACAGTAATTGTATTGATCACTAATGATAACCTAATATAGTTTAGTCCTAAAAAAAAGAATTGAGACAGGAGATCAAATTTATCTTGAAGGCAATGCTGCAGAATAAAGCCATTTGTATTTTTGAATTTCAGATAAAGCAAATACATGTATTTGGTTTTAGAGCACCATAGATACACTTAAGCTGTTAACAAAATACAAAAACCCAAAAGTGTTTTAGATTCGGAGACTCCATGCCGCAAATCGTTCTCATGTAACCCTGTTAGAGTGGTGGAGTTTATAATTTCCTGTTCAGCCAGAAATTTGACTCACATTATACAGAATTGATTTTTAATTTAAAAATCAAGAGTGAGTTTTACAAATTGGCCTGGGCAATGAATTACTTAACAGTTTGCAGACTGGTTGAAGCTGTAGGTCTGCCATGGCTTCACAACTCCAGCTGGGCTTATGGTAGTCTTGAGTGAGCAAGGTTTGAACTCCCATACCATTTGAGGGGTTTTGTATACACAGGCAAGCGTTGCTGATTGGTTAATTTTCCAGCACAATGGTAAAACTTGCGTATCTGAAAAACACAAGACCTTGTTGTCTTATCATCATTATGTTTCAAAATTACTCACTAAAGAAATTTTGCCTCATTGGGCTAAAGCTTCATAGTTAGAGACATACTAGCTCTTGCCAGCTGTCGCTGTAATTTGACTTCTGGGTTTCAGGTTTGGTCTTGATGGATGGGATTACATAGCAGTCCTTTCTCATGGCACCTGGCTCTGCCTGTGTGGCACTGAAAGGTTTGTTGGGATTCTCAGTTCATCACACCTCTCCTGTTGCTTTGTCTCCTAAAGACCAATGTAAGGAATGAATTGGTGGGTTTCTGAAAGGCTGAGCTATTAACTGTGTCCCGTACTTGCTGTCTTATGTGTATGTGTGCTATTGGCTGCCACAGACAGTACTGGGGCTGCACCAGTGATTGACTCTGCCGGTAGTGGAGAGACTGTCACGCTTAATTTCAAGCACAGTGTGATTAAAATAGCAGAGCAGTTGGGGAGAAGACGAGCTGACCAGTCCCATAGCTGAGAGCAAGCTCAGACTCACAGCATATGGGCATGAAAGAATAGATGAGGGTTTGAGTCAGGAGTCTTGGAGGCTAGACATGCTTTCATTGCAGTGGAAAAATTGGCTGCTTCTTAAATTGTCATGCACTTGTCACTGATAGTCTGAGTGTTCCTCAGAGTGTTCCTTTTATAAGGAAATGTTGAACAGGTGACTTTAAAAGATCAAACTGTTGGTGGCTCAGCCTGATTAATCCTGCACAGGATGGGACTCAGGGTGTCATTGCTATCTTTTGCCTGCCAGCCAGGCAGCCTGCAACCTGTCTGCCACATGTTACCTGGGTAAAGCTCCCTCACTGCTGCTGTTACTGAGTGGGCTCTCAAATGTGTTGCAGTGCAGGTGGGCTGACACTGCTTGGTATTCACTCAGGAGACATCAGCTGAAACTAGCACAAGTCTCAGCTGCTAGTCAGGCGAGGCCAGTGCCTGCTTCTAGGAGTTTCCCCTTCTTTTATTCTTTTGCTTTAAATGAATATTTTTGACCTTGTTCAGGAAGGAGGAGGGAGGAGCTGCCCTCGCATGGTTTAGCATGGCTGGAATAAAGTGTAAGAAGCTACTGATGCAGGGGTTCATTGCTGCCATTTGCTGGATACTGTTTCCCAAATAACCCTTCAGACAGGTTCAGCATTCAGTAACTCCTCATCTGTGTTGTGTAGTTAGTTGACATTAACTTAAATTTGAAGATTTGTGCAAATAGCCTACGTTTAGGAAGGCATTCTCCGTGTACTAGCTTTGAAAATTCTTATATATTTGAATTACTTTCTAAAGTGATAATTTATATTTATACAATCCTTAATGTGTTTGAGTAATTTGAAAAAAAACCAAAACTGTATGATAGGATCAAGTAGATGTTATGCCAAATAAATTATTTCAGGGTGATATAGAGGAATACAGGTGTAAGAACAGAAAGAAAGAAGGAGAAATAGAGGTGGAGAAAGGCAGACTAAGATATCTCAAGCACTGATGTGGGTTTGGTGGTTTGTAATTGGGGAATACAGAACTTGTATCCTGAGATATTGAGGGAGATGGACAGATTGATTCTCTGAAGAGCTTTAACAGTACATGCCAAAAGTTAATCTGTGGTACACATGGTAGTAACCCGGAAACATCAAGACATTCTTGAAAACACTTGGTGGGATTGCTTTCTAACAATTCGGAATAAATGGAAAAACACTATAGTGATTCATGGACGAACAATTTTTTCTTTTAAAGGAAATAAAAACTTTTGCTGCACCTAAATTAATTCCCTCCTTTTGAGAAATAACTGAGGTAGTCAAGGCCTCATCCTAGCTATTGCTTTTTAAAAGTGTGGAAAACAATGGTATTTTATAGCAGCACCTCTTAAAATTCATGTGCAAAGTTCCCATTGCTCATTGTACTGTGTGATCATATTACAAAAAAGCAGTTCATCTTGGAATTAGTATTAGTCAATTGCTCACTTTGAAGCTCTTGGATCAATATTTTAAGAACAGGGTGTTTAGCAAAACATAGATATTCCTTTTTAATCTCAAATATATTTCTTTTGAATCTGATTATTCTAAGCATTAGTCGAGTAAGTGGGTAGTTTTTGTCATGTTAATTTCTATTTAATATTCCAGAAGCTATTAATAGAATCATTGATGTTTAAAAGTGAAACATTTTCCTTGGATATAATGCAAATTACATACCAGTATAGTAGTTCGGTACGGAAATGGAGTGCTAAGTAGCTGTGTGGTGGATTGGTAATTGTTTCCTATTCTGAAGCAAGTATCCTATTTAAGCCTCATGTTAAACTTCAAAATTTTAAGATGTCACATTTTGCCTTAAAATACATCTGCATCTCCAAATGGCCAGGATCTTTGTGTTTGATGCCCACATCTATTTGTGAGGTTCAGTATTCTGTTCTTTCTCAAATAGCGCTTCTGTTTGATCTTGCATAACGTGTCTAATTATTTATGCATATTATACTTCTAGCAAGTATGTGGAGGGTTCTTTTTGAAAAACATTGTTTCAAAGATTGTTTTTGAACTTACTAAAAGTTGTGCTTGAAAGCATGTTAGACTTGGAAAACCCTTTATTCCCAAACCTGTTGCTATTTACATTTGTGTCACATCCAGTTACATCAGACACGCTGGATTACATTGTATAATGAAAGCCGTATTGCTGTACTCTAATCTTTATCTCTTTATATCCGATCTCCTTTGAATTGCACATGAGTATTGCTTATGGTTACTTAAAATAACTACTGCTTTTGTTTCAAGGGCAGTGCTATATATGATGAACACTTAACACTCAACCCTGCTTTGGCAGCAACTACACATCCTGTGTCTTTGGTTCTTGCATGATTTAATTGGGAAGCTTGCACACGTTCTTTTTTTATTTTTCATTTAAATTTCATATTTGAAAAATCTGAAACCTGTGAAATCATACATGTTCAGAAAAAAATAACACATTTACTTGTGCCACTGCTCTTCTGAGAGATTTGGAATGTGTGCCTTGCTCCTCACAAAGCAGGTCATGTACTCGTAGGCAGAATGGAAAGGGACAAGGAGTAGGAGGAAAAGAAGTTTGTGCAGTAAAGCTGACCTGAACTGGGGTTGGTTTTGACATCACTGCCGGAGGCATTCATAGCCTTTAAGAGACCTCATTTGATAACCACTATAAAGAAGCAATTTCTGCTGATTTTAGGAGACTTGCACATGTACATACTGGTTATATGTATTTTGTTTTTCTTGTACCTAAGACATTACTGTGGGAGTAATGCTTAATAATGCTAGTAGCTGCAGAATCCAATATAATATGGCTTTTAGGGAGCACTGGAAGGGTATTCTTCATCAAAATGTCCTCTTTTCCAGGGCATCCTGAATTTTTCCTGTTGAACAGACATGCTGGTGTGGTGCTTTTATACATGACTTCATAAAACAAAGCCAAGTAAAATAGAATTAAAAAAAAAAAAAAGAAATCTTATTCTCCTATCATCAGTAGCTAAACCTTGTTTGAGACTCTGTGTGGTCTTTTCCTCTGAGCTACCACCTTGCTTAAAGATGAACAAATTCCTCAGGCTGTGTGAGTGCCCTTTATTATACTTTGATGCTTAACAGATCTTTTGAACTCTCTGTGACAGGCTGTTTTTCCTGCCCTAATGTTTTGAGGATAATTGTTGGTCATAACCCTGAGGATCAGAAAGCCTTCCTTCTAATTTAGAGATGAATGTGATGAAATTTATTACTTTGGGAATAGTTCCAGGAGAATAATCATCCCCTCAATCTGTGATGTCAGGCAAATCCTTAGAATGGAACTTGGATCAGGATGGGGCTGTTCACTCTCATGGTGTTCACCATTACAGGTGGACATAGCTGTTGTGCACCATTTAGAGATCTGAGAAAACTGGACAGCTATCAGACGTGGGCTCGTTTTCTCAGCATGCCCTCTATTTCTATCGTTTTCCTCATGACTTTAGTTTTCTCACCACCATTCCTTCAGGTGGAGGTTACAGTCCCCTCAGGTCTGCTGGCGTAACTACAACTGTAGTTTTTTTCCTATAGTTTCTCAGCTCTGCCAACATGATCTTAGTTTATATCTCCTAGTAGTTTTCTATAAACCAAGAACACATAGAGGCAATTTTGCTAGGGAATGATATATATACATTGTTATGCTCACTGGCATAACAATGGAAAGAGGTAATAACGTAGGGAGGCCAGTGACTTCTTATGCCACCTACAGCCAGAACAGCCTGAATTTTCTGAAATTTCAGAATTTAGGAAAATACAATTTGATTGCATTAGTAGATGAGGAAAGAGCAATGGTGGTGAATAGGGAAGACTAGCTGACTCTCTTTTCCTGATGTTTGACTGTTACATGGTTCTGCATGGGTATTTTTCAGTTCTTACCTCACTCCAGGTAAATACCCTTTGGTTTCCTTATCATTATCTGCTTTGTTTCTGTGAAGCAGCCACGGCTTCTTCCATTCTTCCCTGATAATCTGTGTCAGGGTTGAATGAAGGAGTCATGGAGCCAGCCAAGGTAACAACTACTCAAGAGGCAGCACTTGTAGAAAGCTTGATTCTTAACATCTGGAAAAGACGTGAAGAGATGGAAGAAGCCTGGGTTTATTGTAAGCAGAGCTTGTATCGTTTCCTGTTGTTAATGACTGTTGGTACTGTGTGTGAGAGTTTTCAGTTGCCTGTAACCACCCAGCTTCCACTTTTTCTAGGCAAAGATTGTTCTTGGCAATTGCCTGCCTCACTGCTCTGACATTTGCAAAGTGAAAATCTGCTGCTTTCTCATGTTAGAAGGAAGCAACTTTGCCAGCTAAGTTGTAGAGCAGTACCTCTGCTTCCAAACTGGACACAGCCATTTGAAATGTCTCAAGTCTCCCATGCAGATTAGGGATATGCATTTTGCAATAGGTGTTAATAGTACATCTGCTCCTGACCCAACAGCAAGTAAGCCTCTGCACAGTTTCACTTCTCATGTACAGGCTTAGTAGATCAAAGGTGAGTTCTCCAAAAACTTTATCTGCATTTCCTCTCACAAGCCAAGGAGGTTGGACATGCTCTGTTCCAAAGCTTCAGAGGCTAAGCCAGCATTTCTTTGCAGTTAGGTAGGAACACAGAGCTGGAACAGACCTCCCACCATGCAACAACTGTTGTGGGAAGATGTTAGCAGCTTAACCTTCTCCACCCCTTGCTCAAAAAGAAAAAATATATAGGAATTAATAAAGAAGAAAAATTGGTTTTGAGTTACTCTTCTCTTTGTTCTGCACGTTCCTGATTTGTCCTGATGTTTTATCACTGTGCTTCTTTGGCATCTGGCTTTCAGGAGAAAAAAAAAGGAGCAAAATCGAACCAAACCTGAGCCTCCTGTCATGAGTGCTGAAGCTGGTGATGGTACATCACAGCTGCCCAGAACCTTTTTGTTCATATTCTTCAAAAGAAAAAAAAAAGAGATTGCTATAAAGGTTCAGAAGAACTAAATATATACCATGAATTCAGAACTGCAAGCTATAAACATGACAAATTTATTTACAAAGGAGACATTTTATCAACATATTTTCATACAAATTTTGAGTTATTCTAAGAAGGGCAGCTGGCAAGTAGCCCTTTCTCCCCCTCCTTTTCTTTGAATATGCAAGTAATTGATCCTGTTGTTTCAGATAACTGTAAAACTTCTGACGGAATGTAAAAAATCTTTGCTTTTTTTTTTAAAGTAACATCATATTTCACTATTTTCTTTTGTTTTGTACATTTCATCTGGTTTGTTGAAGCCAGATACCATTGCACGTTGGTATTTCATTCCTCACGGAATAAATTGTAAATGATGGGATAAAGAGATACCTTTATAATTCTCATAATGGGCAATGCTAGTTATTAATATGAAGAAAAATGTAGCTAACTGAAAGAAGAAAAATACCAGCTAAAGAAAAATACATTAAATTAAGGATTACATTAGTATGGTTCATATGCTGCTTTCTTTTGCTTATTTTTCTTTTCACTTTTGGTTAAAATGGGATTTTCCAAAGCACAAGAACTTCCTTATCCTACTCCTCTTTCCTTCAAAAGAGCCTATTGAAATCAGACTGTGTGTTCAAAATTGTCCCACATTTTTGCTTTTGTTTTCTAATTGGGAAGAAAAACAAAACACAGAAAGTTCCAAAGTATTTTGGTTTTAAAATGTGGGCTTGGACATCTTTGATGCATCATCATGACAGCTAGAAGGGACACTGTTGTTCTTAAAGGAAAATGCAATCCATTCGGGAGCCCCAGATGATGGGGGAATATGAAGGACCTAAACCATGACAAACCTATGATGAGTAATGACAAACCATCCTGAAGCCAGGCATTTAGATTTGCTTGGACACTTCAAAACATTTTGGATTCTTTTTTTATTTTCCCAAAGGGACATTACATTGTTTTGGCACAACCAACTTTTTCCTGTGGAAAAAATATTACAGAAACCACTTTTCTATTAAAAACTGTGAACAGAAAATTCTGGAGCAGCAATAGAGGGAAAAAAGGCCCAAGCCAAAACCAAGTATATTTGAAAATGTCCTCTCAGGAGAATCTTATGACTAGCAATAAGAATTTTATTTGAAGGTAAGTGTATTTCCTAGACAACAAACATAACCTGATGAAATCCATGTAGCATAACTTGGTGTGTTTCAACACATTTGAAATATGATGTTTCACAGAGGGACTTGAAAACTATAAAAATGTGAAAGAGCTCTGGTCAAAGGCTTGGGCCTTTGACATGAAAAATCACATCTGAGATTTCACAACTGCTTTGCTAGGACTGGGCATTTTTAGAAAACTTAACACTGCTTTTTTAAAAAAAAGTCTCAGTCCACCAAGCAAACATTTTTATGTTTAGAAACATACTTCTAGCTTTAAAAATATGTGGCTGAATTCATCATTATTTAATATTTAGAGGCATACTCCTAAATTTGTTTTTTAAAAATGGGCACAAACCTCTTTTTATCGACAGCAAAGTATTTTTGAGAGTGGTTAGGGTTGCCATACTCTTACTGAATTTTTAGAATACCGGTAGTTAGGATGACCTGCCAGGACATTTTATATCCTTGTAAAAGTTACCATGAGTCGCTCACCTGCGAGGACTGATGGGTATCTCGATGCTTTTTTGTCAAGGCAACCTGTGGTTTAAAGGTGACAAACTGTGTTCTGGCTTCTTCTGCATCAGGGCAAGCTTCATCTTGTCAACAGTGGGTAGGAGACAGAGCCTGTTATTCCCTATTACCCAAGTTAATCACATGCTTTTCTGAGTATAAACAGGTGATTCACCAAGTTTAAGAGCGGAAGTGACCAACAGACCAGCCAGTGTCAAGCACTCTGAATATCAATCACCACTTCTCAGATTTCACCCACCGGGACCCCATCTCTTGTGCTAGGCTGAAGTATCCCATATGGATAGAAGACTTTTGGAGGTGGGGATTGCAGAGCTTTGGGCAGAACAGGCATAAGGGACCAACAAGCAAGGAAAGCAGAGCAACATCAAAAGCCTGATGGGCATTTGAAGATGACTGTTGGTATCATGCCTGTTGGCACATGGATCATTTGGTCAGTGAAGTTATGTGAGCTTTCACCTGGTTCTTGCAGGAGTGTGTGATTTTTTATGTTCTTTGTGTGTGCAGTTTTCACAATGAGGTGCTGGTCCTTATGGCAGGTCTGTTAGGGGCTTTCATAATAAAAAGTACAGTAAAATAAACAACCTTTGCTAGTACATTATGCAAAATGTCCACTGACAACTGAACTTCACCACATCGCAGTGAACGCAGGATGAGCTATTGAAGGGCCCAGGATCACTGCAGATTTATCCTGGTAAAATCAGTAAATGCTCTGTTTGCTTCATGATATTTCTGGGAATGTCTGGGAAGTCAAATTAAAATGGAAGAGTGGATATCATAGCCGGGGGCTTCCCCCTGGTTCTTCACTAGCACAAGGAAAACAAATTACAAATGGATCCCGCCAAGGTTTGAAAGGCCGGGTTTTTTATTCAACATCACCTGACAGTGCTGTTTGTTAATACATTCAGTGTGTTTTAATATAATTTTTCTCATCTTTCACCACACTCGATGATTTTCTTCTATAATTGTTTCGTTAGTCATTTCTGTAGGCAGCCTGGCAGCTGTTGCTGAAAATCCGTTTATGAATTGTGGTTGGCTCTGGATTTAACAAAATGCAACTGCACCCTCTTGTGGAAGCTGCTAAGTAAATTATTTTTGTTTCCTGGTACCACCTGGTTAATTTTTTTCTGAACTAGTCAAAAGAAAACAAATAGCAGAAGTGTCCTAAGGCCACACAGCAACAAAGCTTCCTGGAGAACTTCAAAAGAATAAGCTGCAACTTTGGAATGTCTGAACTCAGAAAACCATTGAAGACAAACTTCTGTGGAGAAGACCTTCAAAGACACCCTGGGAGACCTTCCTGCCAGTGGCTTTTGTGGGACTCTCTGTCATAATATATTTTTCAAGAGAAACAGTTGGTATGGCTATATGCATAGAAATGGTACATTTACAAGTAAGTCTAAGGACAATAATTAAATATAAGTATCCAGCATGGACCTGAAAAATAGTTTATGTTCATTCTCTATTTGTGCAAATCCATGAATACAGATGTCAATCTCTCTGTATGTGCTAATGGAAATAGTGTTTGTATTTGAAGGCAAATACACTTGTGAAGGGAGTGGGTTAGGTTGCACAAAGAAGGTTTAACGTTGAACTCTTGTAAATCTCAAAATGTAATTTTTTTCCTGCAACCGCTGTGGACACTTTGGATAAAAGAAATGCCTTTAAACTCATGAATGCATTTGTACTCTGGTCTATGAGGAGTAGGGGCAGGGGAAGCAAGAATTCCTTTAACTGCTGAAGCAAATATATTGCCACCTCCTACTCTGCATTATATGGGCTTGCACAGAGTCTCATACAATGTTTACCTTAGTTAAAAAAGAGAAAAATTGTTTACAGGAAAAAGATTTTCCTGAAAAAAAGCCTCAAAACCTTTTGTTTTTCACTATTATTGTGGACATAAGGGCTTTCTGACTAAGACAAAATGAAGGGAAAATGATTTAAAAAAAATTTTTACAGCAGAGACACTCACTGACAATAGAGTAAAAATACCCCAAAAGTAACAAGGTATTTGTGAAATTATCACTTTCCATGAGTAATTAAAAAAAAAAATGGTACTGAAAAATTTTTATATTGTTTCTAATACACAATGTATTCAAATACATTAAAGTCCAACGTGAGCAGCAGCTGGTTTTTATGGGCCACAACCTAGCTACTCTTTCTCAGAGCAAAGAATTAACCCATAGTCTGCTTTGGTGTCAGTTAGAAAGATGGAAGAATTTGTCTTGCTCTCTGCAAAGGGCTACTTAAAAAAAAAAAAAAAGAAAAAAGTAACTGTCATAGAGCATGCATGTATATATCCCCTATGTAGAATTTAATGAGGTGAGTTGATTTGCATTTTTATGTCTGAACTTGTTCTTGCACTGCCAGCCTGTCTCACTGGGCGGTGAAATACAACCTATCGACACCTCTGGGTGGGGTAGCTCAATTCAAGATGATGATCTGAAGTCGAGTTTTGGGAGTCCTGATCTGATACTAACATTGTCTTACCTGTGACACGGCTTCTGCACTTTTTGAAGTTTCACAGTGTTTAAAATTTGTATTTCTGCTTGTTTCTCCACTGCACTTTTGCTCTTTTGCTCAGTGCTTTAAAGGACCCTTTGCCATCCTCGGATGGTACAAGTTTCTGCGCTCAGTAATACAGTACTTTACCCCAGACGAGGGTAAAGCCTCATTTTACTCTCTCTGTTGGGTATCTGCTGCACTTTATGTATTTCTGGCAGAGCAGTGGTAAGCCTGACACTGTGCCAGCTGACCCAGGAGGAGCAGCTGTGGCTGCAGTCTCCAGAGGGGGTGGCTCACACAGCCTGGCTGACTTTGGTCTCTGTGGGCTATCAGAAAGGGAAAGACACTGGCCAAGTACCCTCATGATTGTTGCATCTTTCACAGGGCATGGAAATACACACAGGTTGATGGGAAAAAGAACTAACAAGCATCCTCACGTGAAAAAGCTGCTTTTTGGACCTCTGTGTGCGCTCCTTGTGCCACCAAACTCAGAAGGAATCCTCTTAGCACACTTCAACCATAGGAGCTTGCTCCTTCCCTAGAGCAAGTATGGATGTGAAGTTTATGCAGCTGCATCCCTCTTTCAAGTTAATTATATCACTCTGAGCAGTTCGGCTATGATCCCACACCGCAGTGTCTTGCACTTGAACCAGCCTGCCTATTTCCTTGGGTGCCTGCCACGGAGGTTGCCTCCCCGCTGAAATCCTGGCACATCACCTAGTGCTCTGTAATCCAAGTTTCTTTCAAGCTCAAGTACCCAGAATTCACCACTGTAGCCATGCCTCATGTCTCTACATGACTTCAGCTGATTTCCAAGTCTCCCTTGGGGAAAGGTGTATATTCAGCCTCATTTAAAAAGAAACCCGTTGCTGAAAACCAGGGATCTACAACCTACAATACAATGTACTACCTAAACCAGTTCCTGCATGGCTAATAAATAATATAAAGCCATTTCCAACTCCTAGTATTGATCCTCCATGTTATAATCCTGAGCATCTGTAACAGATACAACCCCACATCCCTGGCATTGGCCCCTTATCCCACTCTTCAAGTGTACTGAAAACAGTGTTGATAACACAGAGATGTCTTAGCTGTTGCTGAGCAGTGCTTAAATCAGAGTCAAGGCATTTTGTACTCCTCACACCCCACCAGTGAGCAGGCTGGGGGTGCACAAGGAGCTGGACGGGGACACAGCCGGTACAGGTGACCCCATGTATCCAGAGGAATATTCTATACCATAAGGCATCATGCTAAGCATATAGAGCTGGGGGAAGAAGAAGGAAGCAGGAGAGCATTCAGAGTGATGGAGTTTGTGTTCCCAAGTCACTGTTAAGTGAGATAGTGCCTGTGTTTCTTGGAGTTGGCTGGACACCTGCCTACCCGTGGGGAATGGTGAATGAATTCCTTGTTTTGCTTTGCTTGTGTGCACAACTTTTGCGTTACCTATTAAACTGTCTTTTTTCTCAACCTATGAGCTTTCTCACTTTTACTCTTCCAATTCTCTCTCCCAGCCCACTGTGGGGAAGTGAGCAAGCTGCTGTGTGGAACTTAGTTGCCAGCTGGTGTCCATCCACCACATCTGGTTAGGATAATTGGGTGCTCCTAGTATGAGGCTTTTCAAGTCTCAACAGTCAGCAAAACCCCTCCTCAGCTCATTTCTTCTGAAACACTAACTTGAATATTAAACATTCTCTGCTAGATGCAGCCTACAAAATCTTGCAGGCATCACTCATTCCTCACAGCAGAAGATCTTACCTAACACTATGCACCTTGCAGGGACTAGGAATGTATGTTCCTCATTAGTCTCAGCATTGCTGGTGAATTTTAGCTCTAATTGTAGTCGTGCATCATGGGCCCCAAGTCACCCACTCCTTACACCTAAACAATCTCCTTTCCAACAGTAACCCCAGCCCTCTCCACATGGATGCTGCAGGATCTTGTTGAATTTCTTCATTCCTTGCTGTCACAGAAATGGGACATGTCTGGGGGTGGCAGGGATGAACTGAGAAGGTTCAGTTCTGAGCCTAGTGTTAGGATTGGGGTAAAGATGTGTTTTTTTGCAAAAGAAAGCTTGAAAAATCTGTGGTTTATTGTGCTTTCCTACAAGAACATTAAAGCTAGAATGGGGACTATGGCTGGTAGGGACAATTTCAGGGTAACAGGGCAGGATAGGATATGAGTCCTTTCAGTGAAGGCTGGAGTTGCAGCTAGAGGTTCAGATGGAAAGGGCTGATCCAGAGAGGTAGCAGGGGATAGAGATGCTAGTCACAACTGCAGATTAAACTCTGGGTTCTGATTAAAACTAGAGTTAGAGTTTGACCCTAATCCAGGGTTTAAGAGGGCTGAAGAGTCAAATGACTGCTGGATTGAAGAGATGTGTTGAGTCAGGCTGCAGATGACCCTGGCAGGGGAAAGTAACTCACTGTTTTGGCTGGGGGATTGCTAGGAGGGGATTGGTAGGATACATGTAAACTCTGTGGCTGGGTTAGAGTTTATGTTAGAGTTTGATTCATAGAGTCTGAAGAATTCAGGAAAATGCAGGAACTTCTAAGACCTGCAGGATTTTGATGAGGTTTAGTTTCTTGATGAACTTGGTAAGTGTAAATGCTAAGATGGGGAGGAGGTTAGAGTAGTTCAAGCTTGTTTTGGGTAGTGCTTGCTTCTGGCTATATTGCCTCTGTTAAAGGAGGCAGGGGCCTCCTAACGAAAGTTCTAATGAAAATATTGTATTTTTGGGGGAAGAATAGAATTGATTAGGTTGGACAAATTTTGGTGAGTTTAAAGTTAGAGTTAGTTCTGAGTAAACATAGTTTGACTCCACCAATAAATAACACTTGAGAGTTCAAAGGTTTTACACAGGTGTCAGGTATGCTGGCTAAGAGCAGCAGGCAAAACAAACACACTTATATAAAAAGTGTTTGTACAGATCAAACATTAACTGGTGTTCTCAGTGTCCCATACAGGAAATGCACACACGCATACTTGGTTAAATGTATGGGCTCTAAGAAGATTGAGGAATTGAGGCATCACTGTGGGAAGGTTTCAGAAAAACAGAATACTTCAGCTCAAAGCCTAGCTATCAATTTTACCAAAGATGGTGGCTGCCACTCAAATTCTCATTAGGTCCAGTAGTTACCATTGTAGAACTCAGACAGTAGTATTTATAAATTTTCCACAGTTAATTTGAAACTAAACCATTCACCCATTTTTCTAAGTCTTCTGAGTTACATCTCCTTTGAGAATCACAGTATCACAGAATATTCTGAGTTGGAAGGGATCCATAAGGATTGTCGAGTCCAACAAGTTAGTAGCCCATATGGGCATCAAATATACAACCTTAGTGTTATGAACACCATGCTCTAATCAAGTGAGCTCATCTCAGATTATTCATGATGGATAACGAGTAACATACATAAATAATAAATTGCATAATGCACATTGCATAGTGGAATGCAGTAGCCTATGCACTCATACAATAAATTTTATGAGTAGCTTGGTTCGGTATTTATAGAAAATCGTAGTGCTTCTTCAAAATTGTTGAATCAATATTTCAAGAATAGAAATTTACAAAAGTGCTCAGAGTGATCTTTCATACTAGAATATTTAATAATATACTTTGGAAGTATATATTCAATTTCACATGAAAACCACAAGTCAGTTTATGTATTATACCTCAGAACAGCCTCTGGTATCATTTAGATGTCTCATAAAACCTTATTCAAAAGCCAGGAGTGTAGGTTTCGGACGGGTTCGGTCGGGACGGAGACGGAGAGATCTCTATAGGCAGGTCTTGGGACACAGTCGGTTTATTGTAAAGGCGTGGGTATTGGGGCACTGCTCAGAGCTGCCGGACTCAGCTCTGAGCAGGCCCAAGAGAGTAAGCAGGTGAGAGAGAGAGAGAGGGTGTAAGAGCAAGAGTGGAAGTAAGGAAGGAAAGGAATGAAGTGGAAGAGAGGAATAGAAGTGAGAATGAATAGAAGAGAGAATGGAAGTGAGAATGTCTGAAGTCCTGGTTACAATACAATAAATCATCTTCTGTACTGAATATTCTAATTGTCACTAACCAATCTAATACAAGATACAAATCCTATAGCATTTACATACAGCCTATAAGAGTTCTTATATTACCATAGAGTGTTACATCTTAACTTCTAAAAACTACTCTTTGGACCCCTTCTGCTGAGCTAGTAGGGTCTGCTCTGACCCTTGGACCTGTTTGCAAGCAGAGGGTATTGTTCCATCAAGAGGGGATTATCTTCAGTGGCCATACCATTGTTTTCCAGTTGTTCAGTAACTAAGACCTGGTATTTCAAAAGTGGCTTTCATTTCGATGTTGCCTGTAGTTTTCATATTCCCAAAATCTTTTGTCAGGCAATCATATTTACAAGGTTTTCCTGTTTCATCTTCCCCAACATCTCCCCCTTTCTGACGGACAATTAAGATATTAGACATAGTCTTACTTGTCATTTTTTGCACACACTGAAGTATACAAGGTACTGCTACTAAAACTATAATTATTACTACTAGAATAATCAAGCCTATTTTACAGAGTTCCCTTAGCCAAGGTGCAAAGCTCCAACCATCAAACAAACTGTCTAGCCAAGACGGGTTATCTGTTGTAATTTGGTTAGCTAGGTCCCTTAGGTTTTGTAACTGTTTGTGAATGGAAACAGAATGATCGGATAAGTTCATACAGCATAATCCTTCAAAATCTTCACAGCCATGCCCACGTGCTAATAAAAGATAATCAATATAAGTTTGGTGTCTATGGCTGGGAGTTGGAGAAATGTGATGATTATCACATGGCTAATACTTATCAAAAGTAACATTACTAAAACCTTCTGGAAAAGGCATTTCAACTAAACAGGTTGAAAAAGGTTTGTGTCAGATAGACAGATGGTATCGGAGCCTGCAGATTTGGCTAAAGCAACCCAGACATTTGTCTTTGGTTGATTTACAGGTAAAGCTTCGCTACAAAAACTAAAACAAAAGAATAAAAGCAACATGCATCTACACAAATAATGCTAAAACTCCATTCTTTTCTTGAGCTGTTTTTGGCAGACAATCTTCTCTCAGTGGTTCTGCCTGGTTCACATTTCAGTGCCGGCTTCTCGGCTTCCACTCGCGGGGTCACTGGCTGGTGTGGAGGCGTCGGCAGGTTTTGATGTGTGGTATGGCTTCACGTTTTTTGCTGGAATCCACTTGGTTCCTTCACCTGTGGAGAGACATGCAAACCCCTTCCCCCATGTTATAAGATCATATGGTCTTTCTATTTTTCCTGATTCTAGATTTTTGATTAAAACTAGGGGGTGCTCCTTCAGTTTTGCTTTTTTGTTGTTTAAGAAGTGTCTGAAGATAGGGGGATCAGGCTCTTCTGCAGAGCTATTCAAAAAATTATAAACATACAAAGCCTTATTCAACCTCCTTTGAGGTGTATCCTGGGCTTCTCCCCCTTTCTGTTGATTTAAAATGCGTTTTAAAGTTTGATGTGTTCCTTTTAGGGTACTTTTTGGCAGTTGTTTAAGGTATGGAGAGCAAATGCCACTGTATCTTACAGCACTTTTTAGTTCTTTAATTTCGAGAGTGTGGATGGGAGCCGACGTTGTAGGACTGTCAGGCTGTTGGCTAGCTATCACAGGCTTAGCTAATAGACTAAGACTTTCATCTTTATAGATTTGGGGTCTTATTTCATGGCAATCTGTTAATTTAGAATAATCTGAGCACTTTGGAGGATTTTTTGATTCAGAAGGTAGCGCTGACAAACTTTCAGAACTCGTTTTCTCTTTCTGGGTTGCAAGATCCCCGTCACTCGCTGGCGGGACTCTGGGGCTCATTGCAAACAAATCTGGCTGCTTTTCAGAGTTTGCTTGTGTTAAAGCATCAGCTCCAGCAGAGAGGCTCTCCGTCTCCCCTGCCACTGGAGCTGCATTATTTCCCTCGGTTCCCCCCCTGCTCGCGGCTTCTGCTTGTGCTGCCTGTGCAGCTGTTTGTACTGTTTGAGCTGTCAGAGCCCTCTCAATTTTTTCTCCTAGAGCTTTTCCAAGTTCATTTGCTTGTATAGTTGCCACCTGCTGTGGACCTCCTATTTTGTTACAGGCATCAATCATCTCAGGCACTGTGGGTCTTTCTTTTCCCAAAGTTTTGATAACTTTTTTACATTCTGCATTGGCATTATTTTCAATAATGTCCCGTATCATTATTGGGCGAGCTATGTCGTCGTTGCATTGCCGTTCTGCTGCTTGGATGACCCGGTCCACAAATGTGGTGAATGGTTCAGACAACTCTTGGCTAATGAGATTATAGGCTTTCTCAAAACTTCCTGCAGGCTGAATTTGCAAGAAGGCTTTGCAAGCCATCTTTTTGATGTCATCTAATGCTGTTTTGGGTAAATTTATTTGATTGTCATTTTGATCATCAGGATGGTCACCAGTCAGCTTAGATATGACAAGGGTACGAAGGTCTGCGTCAGTACTTTGTTTATAAGTGGCTAGTACCCCTGCAAGCAGTCTCTTCCATTTGAGTTCCCATAGCATATATTGTGAGTCTGTGAGAATTATACTAGCAAGATTTTTACAGTCATTTGGTATAAGTGTATGTCCTTCTAGGGTACTTTTCAGCAGTTGCTTAAAGTATGGAGAGCAGATACCACTGTCCTTTATTGCTTTCCGCAATTCTTTAATCTCATGGTGTGGGATAGCTTGCCATGTTCTAGGACCACCAGCTTGCTGGCTGAATAGTACAGGCATAGCTAAAGGATTTAGATTTTCCTCTTTGCAAATTTGGCGTCTGATTTCATGCCAGTCTGTAAATTGAAAATTATTGAAACATTTTTGGGAGTTTTCTACTTTTGGGATAAATGCAGGCGAATCTTCAGGGTTTAGTGTTTCTTTCTGAGTTGAGAAGTCTGTCCCGAACACTGGGGGGGCACCAGAGCTGTTTGGGTTGGTTCTGGGAAGCGGCGGCGGAGTCAGGGAGGCAGGCGGCGGAGTCGCGGGAAGATGCGCGGCTGGTCCCGGGAGCGGTGCTGAGGCTGGAGAAGTTCGAGCAGAGGAGTGACACCGGTAATCTGGGAGTTGCAGCGATTGCGCATGCGCGTGTTGCGTCATCAGGTCCGCGCGGTAGGCTGTAATGGCGGCAGTCTGTGTGGCAGATGGCTCGGGCAAAGTGGGAGATGGCAGGACTGCAGAACCAGGGGCTGGGGCTGCGGTCGCGGGAGGCAGGAGGGCTGGTGGTTGGATCGCGGCGTGCTGCTGCTGGAAGCTTGTAGGCTGGGCTGGGGTGGGTGGTGGTGCTGCGGGAGACGGGGCTGCAGTGCCGGGAGACGGAGCTGGAGCAGGGGCAGGCACGGGGGACACTGCAGACATCCGTGCAGGCAGCGCGGCACCGGGACCAAGTGGCTCGCGGAGCTGGGGCGCTCCCAGCGCAAGCGATGGTGTGCCGGGATCGGGGAACCGCACAGAAACGGCGGCAGGGGCGGGAGTAGACACAGGCGTCCGTGCTGCCGTGGGGTCGGGGGACAGCTCGGGGCGTGCTGTGTGCGCTTGAACGGCAGGGTGGGGGGGTAGGGTTTGTGCGGTAACGTGCACAGGGGGTGCAGGGGACAGCAGCGCGGCCGTGGCCCGTGCTGTAGGCGCCGGTGGTTCGGGAGCGGCAGGAGACTGTGAAGACGCAGCAGCGGCGGCTGCGGATGGAACAATGGCTACTATCGGCGCCGTCTCGGGGGGGGGGGATCTGGGGGGCTGGAAGAAGGGTCACGACTTGGCTTTGGGGGGGGCCGGCTATAATGGCAGCCATGGCCATAACCGGCGCGGCTGGGGGAGGGGTAACACCCGTAGGTAGCAGGGGGGTAGGCGCTGGCCCCGCAGGGGTACCGCCGGGGGGCGAGGCCACCATGATGTCAGCAGCGGGGGGTGGGGTAGCAGTGACGGCAGCAGGGGGGGGTGGAGCCGCGGTGACGGAACCGGGGGGGGCACGGAGGGGCAGGGGCAAGGGGCGGGGCCGCGAAGACGCTGGCACTGAAGGCGGGGGCCGCGGGGGATGGGGCAGCAGGGGCCGCGGGGGATGGGGCAGCGGGGAGGAACGGGATGGCGGGAGGGGCCGTAGGGTCCGGTGGGGTGGCTGGGGCCGGGGTAAGGGGTGTGGGGGCCGCGAGCGCGGGGGGCGGGGCGGCGCGAGTCAGCCAGACCGTGGGTACTGGAGCCGCAAGGTCCGGCGGAGGGGCGGGGGCCATGCTCCGCTGCGGGCTCGCGACGGCAAGGGGCGGACTAGCAGCCGGAGCCGGGCTCGGCGGGGTGACTGCTGCGGGCGGCGCCATCGCGGCAAACAGCTCTACCAGCGCTCTGCAAGCTGGGAGCAGCTGCGCGGCTGCCATATCCCGGTAGGAGATATTATTAAAGAGCTTAACTCCAACTGTGTCCCAAAAGTCTCTTGTAAAGACGGCTGAACGGTCAGCATTTGGGAAATTAAGTCGGGTCCATTCTAAAAGATTTTTTAGCTCGTGTTTAGGCAACTGACTTGGACCAGAGCTTATAAGTAAATGCTTAAGTTGCTTATAGAGATCTCTGTCATGGGCAGAGTGGGTTTGTCCCATTTTTTAGACCAGTATGATACTCACTTAGATGATGTCGCAGGAGCAGCGTCCTTACTCAGATGTCTGTCGTGCGGGGCTGGCAGGCACTCCACTCAGCAGTCAGGACGCCGCTTTTCGGTCCTTTCCCAGAGCTCCGATTTCAGGCGTCGCTTGGCAACGGCTTTCCGTGCTCAGGACCTCACAGGTGGGTCCGCACTGAGAGCTCCAGTGCGGGCGGTGCTCAGCACTACTCGCCTGTGCTCGGGGCGTGTGGCAGATTTCCCTCCGCAGAGCTCCAGTCAGCACTGCTTAGCAGCGTGTCCGTGCTCGAGGGGTGATATGGCAGACCTCCTCTAAGAGCTCCAGGGGGCCGCTGCGCAGCAGTGGCTGCCCATGCTCGAGGTCTGCCAGGCAAGTCCCTCCAAGAGCTCCAGGTAATCCCCGTGCTCGAAGGCTGCCTCCGCAGAATTACAGAGCTCCAGCTATTACGATGCGCAGCAACGGTATGCAGTGCTCACGACACGTTCTAGGTGGCTATAACTGGTCTTTTAGTTACTGTCCATGGAGAAAAGTCCTACAGATGGAGAAAGCTGAACCGGGCGTTCAATCACGTTGTGCGCCAGGCTGCAGGTGCTGGGTGTGGGTTCGGCAATCACGGTGGGCGCCAGACTGCAGGTGCTGGGTGTGGGTTCGGCAATCACGGTGGGTGCCAGACTGTAGGTTACGGGCGTTCTCTGGGGTCCAGTCGGGACGGCCAGATGTAGACGGATGGAGACGGAGAGATCTCTATAGGCAGGTCTCGGGACACAGTCGGTTTATTGTAAAGGCGTGGGTATTGGGGCACTGCTCAGAGCTGCCAGACTCAGCTCTGAGCAGGCCCAAGAGAGTAAGCAGGTGAGAGAGAGAGAGAGTGTGTGTAAGAGCAAGAGCAAGAGCAAGAGAATAGAATGGAAGTAAGAGTAAGGAATCAATGGAATAGAAGAGAAGAGAGGAGAAGAGAGAATGGAAATGAGAATGTCTGAAGTCCTGGTTACAATACAATAAATCATCTTCTGTACTGAATATTCTAATTGTCACTAACCAATCTAATACAAGATACAAATCCTATAGCATTTACATACAGCCTATAAGAGTTCTTATATTACCATAGAGTGTTACATCTTAACTTCTAAAAACTACTCTTTGGACCCCTTCTGCTGAGCTAGTAGGGTCTGCTCTGACCCTTGGACCTGTTTGCAAGCAGAGGGTATTGTTCCATCAAGAGGGGATTATCTTCAGTGGCCATACCATTGTTTTCTAGTTGTTCAGTAACTAAGACCTGGTATTTCAAAAGTGGCTTTCATTTCGATGTTGCCTGTAGTTTTCATATTCCCAAAATCTTTTGTCAGGCAATCATATTTACAAGGTTTTCCTGTTTCATCTTCCCCAACACAGGAGGATTTTCCACTTGTCTTTTCTGGGTTATATTCATCAACAGATAAATCCTACAGCCTGTAAAGCAGTCTTGCTGACCTCAGTGGAGCTGCTCATGAGAGAAAATGCTGTTGGGAAGAGGGAGGAGGAAGGGAAGAGAATACTCTTTAATAAAAATGAACATGGAAGGTATTGAGGTTAAGTTACACCCTTCTCCTTCTCATTGCAACAGACACTTTTGCCTTCAAATACCCCATTACATGTATCAAATGCTTGTTCTAAAGAGCTAAATGGCAGACAAGGGCATAGAAGAGAGGGGGCCTTTGGCCTCTTTAAATGTGGAGTTAAAAAAAAGCCAGTTGCTAGGCTGGGCACTCTAATACTGGGTTCCAGGGCCTAGAAGGAGGGGAAACAAGTTAGCCTCCTCTCTGTCTGTAGTGGCTCTATTTTTAAGCACAGCTTTTGGGCATTAGGCTGCAGGCCACCATTCCCAACATCTGATTATTCCTTAAGGCTCCTTTCCTGCACTTTGCGGCTTGAGGAAGTACTGTGACGACCACCCTGACACTGATTTCAGGTGGGAAATCTGATTCAGAAGTCTGTGCAGGCCTGTTGGTCTGCTACACCACTGGTAATCCCGAAAGCAGGGTTTCCTCCATTTCTGTGATTTGCTTAAGTCATGGGAGTTCTCCTGTCAGTCCGAATAAAGCAATTAATATTACTTAATGTTGTTTTGCACGCTTTTGTGCCTTACAAGTTGCAATTATAAATTATAAATTGAATTACATACTTAAAAGAGTGTATCATTTAATATGACAGATACTTTCAATTATAAGCCCTTGTTTCGGTATGAGTTTCTTCCAGCAAACAATAATTGATGAGGGCAAAAATATTTGTCAGGAGATCTGTAAAGGTATGTCTAGTTTCTTTTAAAAATTCCCCAAATTTCAAGCTGAAAAAACATTGATAGAGAAAAAGTCTGGTGGTTTGGGTTTTTAGGGTTTTTTTAAACAGTGTGCTAAATTTTTAAATACATGAGGGTTTTTTCTCCTTCCTTTTTAATGGAAACTTATATTCTCAAGCATTCTGACTAGCTCTAACTTCCAAGTGGAAAATCCAGTTACATTACATGTTACAGGCAATTACATTCCTAAAAGAAGATCCTACACTAGAAGCAGAGCAGTCCAAGGGCAAGTCTGCTCTTTAGTGTGACATTAGAGGATGGATGAAGAAAGACACTAACCAAAACTCTGTTACATGCTGCGGGCCTGCCTGGAAATGAAGGGAATCGATGACTGCAGGCTGCGCACAGCGCTGCTCCACTCTGGAGCAATAACCAACATTGGACAAGCCCAAACAATAAGTCAGCAAAAAGTAAAGCCTCAGACTTCCTATGTTTGCCCAAACCAATTCACGATGGTTCTTGAAGCTTCTGTCCTGGAAATATTGCAGTTCAAGGAAGTTCTTGTTTCTGTGCACATTGTTGTATTTCACAGACGTTTCTCAGCACTTTGTCAGTCTTTTGGTTTCTCCTTGCACGCAGGGTGCTTATAAACTGTGAATGTTTACAGGTTGTTTCGGTTAGTCTGTTGCTTCAAGGAGAAGTTTAATCAGATTTTCCTTCTCTTTTCAAAGCGGATCATTTCTCTCTGGGATGCTCTTCTCTTGGGGATGGGACATGCAACGGCGAGCTCCCCTCAGGCGTTTCCTGGAGGCTGCTCCCTTTTTTTCCTAAGTGTCCGCCTCCCCAGTCTGTCTGCCAGCCTTTCACTATTTCCATGGATTGCAGGAGACATCTTGTGGTCATGAAGTAAAATCACGGAGCATGCCGAGTGAAGTCTGCGAGGGCTGAGTAGTGATAGACTTCCGCTGCGTCCCAAGCGTTTCGTTTTCGTTTCCCTGATAGGGAAAAAGGGAAGTTGGAGTAGTCCATCTGTCTGAAGGGGCCTTTTGAACTAGGGCAGGCTGGCTGAGCTAGGACAGAACGAAGATTTGAGGCTGTGGAGGTGACATATGGGACATTGTCAGCCTTGTAGGTGAGTGACCTATGAAATCTGCTGCAGCTTGCTGAGGCAGAGGTTTCTTAGCTGAGGCCTTGCTAGCAGCGTGTCTCCTTGCTTGCAGCCACCTCTCTCCTGGAAGGAACGCTAATGCAGTTTGCTGCAGAGCATGGGAAATGAGGAAAAGCACAACAAACAAGAGTGCATTTGTATTTAACTTCAGCAAAGTAATATTTCTGTGACACCATGGAAATGGACATCATTCAGTCACCTAAACCTCACGTATGACAGTCTGTGGAATTTGGATGCTCTCAGCATTCTTACCAGATCAATGCAGAGGGAGAGTTCCGTTGAGGTAGCCTGTTATTTGAAGGTGTCTGTTCAGAGAAAAAAAAGTGGATTAAAAAAAGTGTAAAGAAAAGCAAGAAGGAAAATAAGAACACAACAGGGAAGCAGAAAGAGAAGGCAAAATGTTTTTATGATTAGTAACAGGCATCTGTCTCTGATGATAATTACAATTATTGGGCAATTATGTAACAGCATTTCTCAGCTGGCCTGGACTTTTACTGTGGTTGGTGCCATGCCCCTACATTTGGAAAATGACAGTACATGCCTCAAAGAGAGCCTCAGCTATGACACAAGATAGAGAAGATGAAGGAGAAAAATTCGTGGATTATGAAAGGGTGATGGAAGACACGATAACTACCAGTAATAAAAGGATGGGGGCAGTTCTAAACTTACCACCATACCATGCTGTGCTATTAAAAACCTTGTGAGAGAGCAGAGCAATAATGAGTAATGAGCAGCAGCAAAAGGTAACTCCTAGAAGATGCATAACAAAAACTGACTCAGAAATCATTCAGTAGAACTTATGTCAGGCCAAGCAATCTGGTATTGAGACCGTATAGCAATCATTTGTCCCCAAGCTGCTATTATCCATGGTGAGGAAATGATACTTGCAAGTGTGCAGTGAAAAAGAACATGATCTTTCAGACCCCATGGAGTCACAGTTTATTAGTAGAGACTTGCAGAAGATGGAAATTCTATCTGGCAAAAGACTGCCCACTCATCCTCATTAGCTATGGCACCAGTAACTCCACAAGTTCTATGCAGAAGAGTATTTCATAAAGGATTAGTGTCAAGTCAACCTGCATACTTCATTTTGTGATGTGAAAATTCAATATTTTATAATAAAATATAAAATTAAATGAACAGTCATTTTGGGGGAGAAAAATAAAAGAAAAAGCAAAAAGCACTTCAGAATGTTTCTACAAGTGACAAAAGAACATTTTACAAAATTTTCACAACTCCTCTCCCTTTTCTTTCCCCTTTGTTGAATGAAATTACTGAGAAAATTATGCTATTTTGCAAATGTGTCAATGATAAAGAATGTGAATTCTCTGTTCTAACACTGTTTTCCTAACAAGCTCAATTAACCAGTTCACTTGTCTTTCAGAGGTAAATTTTGTCCCCTTCCTTGAAAATTCTGTACAATTAATGCTCGGCCCAGTTGTAACAGCCCTGCACATGCTGCCTCAAAATAGAGCAGCACTTGTGCTACCAAATGCCAGCCCCATTGTGGGGGCCCGTGCATCTCGGGCAAGATGTCCTCTTGGAGGAAGACTGGGGAAATGGCACAAACACAGTCTGGTCCTTCTAATCTCCTTGGAGCTTGTTGTGGCCCTATGTGCAGTGTACACCTGCCCTAACTTATATCATAGAATCACAGAACCATGGAACAGCCCAGGTTGGAGTGGACCTCGAAAGTTCATCTGGCCCAACTTTTCATCTTTCCCAACTTTTTGGGAAAGGGAGCCTCGAAGAAATCATGTAGCAACCTGACCAGTCTCAAATTGAAAACCTTCTGTGATGGGGACCATTTTCCTGGTAAGGTTGTTCCACTGAGTTATTATTCTCACTGTGAAAAATTTCTTTCTTATATCAAGGTGAAATGTCTCCTAGTACAACTTGTACCCATTGCCTCTTGTCTTTTCTGTGTGTCTCCTTGTGAAGAAGGAGCCTCTGCCCTCCTTGTATCTGCCCTCTAAGCACTGGAATAGTGTGATGAGGTCCCAGTAAGCCTTCTCTTCTCCATGGATGGAAGATCTACCTCCTTCAGTCTTTCCTCATGGGGGAGGTTCTCCAGCCCTTTGACCATCTTTGCAGCCTTCATTTGAACCCTCTCCAGTCTGTTTCTGTCTTTCTTGAATTGTAGTAACCAGAATTGGACACAACATTCCAGATGCAACCTCACCAACCCTGAGTGGAATGATCACATCTCCAGCCTGCCAGTAATGCTCCTGTGGCTGCAGCCCAGGATCCAGTTTGACTTTGTTGCTGCAGCTGTGCTCTGCTGACTCATGTTCAGCTTCTGTTGTGTACCAGGACCCTCAGGTACTTTTCAGCAAGGCTGCTCCCCAGCCACACAGATCCTAACCTGTACTGGGCTCTTCAGTAATTTTTAATCTCTACTGCATTTGCCTTTCTTGGCTGCTGAAATAGCTGGGAATGGCTGACATAAGAGAAACACCTGTACAACCCAAAATCTGTCTCCTCTGAACTGTTCCTTGTGCTAGGGTCTCCAGGAGAGGACAGGATATGGCCTGAGGGCTTTTCATTAGTTTTGTTCCTTGTGCCTCTTGGCCATGATCTTTTTTCTAGCCAGCACTGACATTGAAATGGATGGCCTAATACATCTGAAAAATGTTATTCAACCCTCATCCTTACCTACACTACAGTGGGTAGATCCAGATCAACTCTGGGCTTTCCAAGGACTCTTCACAAATTGCAAGCAGGGAATTCCTGTGTCTCAGAGATGCCTGTATGTGCTCCAGGGTGGCAGACTTGTCAGCATAGAGCAGGCACCATGTACTGCTCTGATGTAGTAACTGAGATGCAGTACTTTGCCATTTGTATAGCTGGCTAGTTCAGAACTAACATTATAAGATACAATATTGAATGAATTTTGCTTATAAACAGGTATTACTGACAAAGTACTATCTGAGAATGCTAAGCCTGATCAAACAATTAGCTTATCTCTTTGTCTTGCGTGATAAGGTAAGTGTAACCACCATCAGTGTGGAATGCTTGGACATACCACACTCTGGTATTTCACATCTGCCTCACTTGCAAAGCTGTAGTTTAAGTTAAACCTGCTTGTCAATAAGCACTGAGCAGGTACCCTTTTGCAGTACTCAGCTTTTGCAGTGCTCATCCTCCAAACTCCACCATGGACTCTGGTTATGTTTAAGGGACAAGCCAGTAATGTTAGTATGTAGATGAAGCATATGGCTGTCATCCAAAGAGTGCAATTTTGAATTGCCCTGTATACCAGTGTCACAGCAAAAGGATGACATGGGCAGAAGTTCTCATTTATTAAGTGTTGAATTTTGAAATTCTAGTCCCACAAGATTTTGGTGTGGCAGGAGGGGAGGGAGAGGACAGAAACCTTGAAGTCCAATCCAGAATAGAGACTTGATTAGGCACAACTCCTAATTAAGGTGTGAAACTTGTTTCACACAGCTGATGCAAGTCAAAGGTATAAAACTGTTCAAAATGCAATTAGACACATTCATAGGGAAAAGTCAAACAAGGACAGAACATCAGACTGAGGATACACTTAATATCTCAGTAATTCCTTAAGCCACAAACATCCAGAAGCTGTAAGTGCTTGGGGAAAAAGTGTCAATATAGGCATGTGCTGTTCTTGTGGTCTTTCCTAAGCATCTATTAGCAGCTGCTGTTGGAGGTAGGCAAGCAGTTTTGATGGACCACTGGTCTGAGACAATACAACAGTTTTTATGCTTTTACACCTCCGACTCTGCTCACTACAATTCCTAGGTCCTGCAGACACTTCCATTCCAGTGTCCTGCATTGCAAAAAGCCACCTCAAATGTGGGGCTCTATGCTTCCTCAACCAAGTATTCTAAGCAGAGCAGTTTTCATAAAAGATAAAACAAAAAACCCACAGAAAGTTATAGCATCTATAAGGTCTTGTGCATTTCCTCCTGTGTCTGTACAAGCAAACGCCGGAGTGCTCCTAGAAAATCAGAGCAGGGTATCAAACTTACATCTCAGCAAACTGCTATTCATGTCTGCTATTGTTTCTGCAACAAATTCCTCTCACCAGAACTTTAGCTTAGAGTAGGGGAAAGCCTAGATTTTGTCAGCTGCCACTTTCTGTTGATGATTCCTTGAACACTTTAATTGGAAACACACCTGATAGTTCCTTCCAAACACGTGGTGAACAGCTGTCACATGAGCACAGTAAATTTCTGCACTGTAGTTTTCTCACAAGGGACCCATGGCTAATATAGCAAAAATACTGCTACAACTGTAGGCCTTGGGCCATGTAGATTGTACTAATATTGGTGAAAATTAGTTTTATGGGCTTATGTCTAATAATACCAACAAAACAGTGAATCCAAAAATGGGATAAATGCTAAATACAAACTCTGCAAAGTAACAGCAATATGGTATGTGTTATGTGTGCATGGAAAAGAAGCCAGCTGATTATTGGTATTGTGCCTGAAAAAGAGGCTGTTGAGGGACTAATTTCTGGTAACATTAATCATATCTTAAGTATATTTGACCCCCACAGATCAATTGCTGTTTTCAGGAACTGAATGCCACATGACATAAAAGCATTCCCAAAGGAAATCTATTCTTCTCTACCCAAATGTCATTATCTAAAAGTGGATAAAGATTATTTGCATAGAGAATGTGAAAAAGATATTTTTCAGCTATTACAATGCCTCTGGGATTAGCACTTTCAGAAGAGATAATTCCTTCTTCCTTTTATTATTTCTTTTTAAATGGAAGAATAAGTCAAATTCTCATTCTGAATTTTATTTTGTTTTTATTTTCCTGCAGGTAACCACTGGCAAAACCTCCTCCTTTCCACAATTTTATTTGAATGCAAGGTATCGAAGACAATCTTTCTTTTAGCAGTGGCAGGAGCAAAACATAGTTTTGTTCCTTTGTTTTCCATTTCTTTGGACTACCAGAGGCTCATACTGCAGAAGACACAGGTGGTTAGATGCTATGTAAGAAATATGGATAAGATACTGTTCATAACTCTACAGAGCAAAAATACCTTGCTCCTAGCAGTAGTAGAAATAGGAATCATAGAAATCTAATGTGTTAAGGATTTAAATAAATCTTCTAATCTAATTCTTTGGTGAAAGGCATCAAGTGTATCTAGGCCACTGGCAAAGATGTTTGTCAAATAATTTGTAAATGCCTTGAATGAAGGGGGTCTCTCAGAATTTCTCTACCCCTCGGTCCTGAGGCTGATTGGCTTTACAATGAGAAAATTCACCACATATCTAACATTGTTAACATTTGCTGAAAACCAAAATTATTTCTTTTTGTCCTACTTCTAGCTGGTCAACAGCACTCTTGTTTCACCAAACAGTAGTTCATAGCTTGTCCCACGCTCCTCTTGCAAATCCTAGAATGGTTTGGTTTGGAAGGGACCTTAAAAATCATGTAGTTCCAAATTCCGGCCATGGCCAGGGTTATCTTCCAACAGACCAGATTGCTCAGAGCCTCATCCAGACTGGCCTTGAACACTTCCAGGGATGGAGCATCCACAATTTCTCTGTCAACTCATTCCAGTGCCTCACCACCCTCACAATAAACAAATTTTTCCTAATATCAAAATCTAAACATACTCTCTTTCAGTTTAAAGCCATTCCCCCTTGTTTTATCACCACACGACCTTGTAACAAGTCCCTCTCCATCTCTCTTGTAGTCCCTACTGAAAGGCCACAAAAAGGTCTCTCCAGAGCCTTCTCTTCTCCGAGTGGAATGATTCCAATTCTCTCAGACTTTCCTCATAGGAGAGGTGTTCCACCCTTCTCAATAAAGCCAGAAATATGGCTCTGCAGTCACTTCACATCAACACACTGACACTACCACGGTGCCACCAGCACCATGAAAGTTTTTCCAGCCAGGACACACTTCAGCCCTTGCAGAAGCACCTGTGGGGACCAGAGAAAACTCCCTGAACTCCATCGCTGCTTCTCATTCCTGATGCGGCCTCAAGATCCCTGTGTGTTTTAATCAAAACGATTGTTAAAGAGTATTTGCAAAAAAATCCAGGAAAAGCTCAAAATGAACTTGTTCAAGGGGGTCTGAAAAGGGTGGAAGAAGCAGGACTGGGCTTGGAGGGGCTCCAGCTGCAGCAGATGTTGAGCTGCTGCTGGGGCATGCTGTTGAAGTGGCAGCACAGGGACGCCTCAAAAGCATATATCTAGAGTTGTATTGCAGCTTTCCTCAAGGAAAACTGTTGGAAAATCCAGTGGGATTTTTGCATGTTGGAAAATCCAGCTCATCTGACTGGAGCTGTACAATTTATCTCTCATCCCATCAGGGCACTGCCGGTCCCTGGGGACCATGGGAGCTCCCTGCTGGGTCTGTCAGGGCAGGTTCTGGCAGCTGGGGCTCATCCCACACCACAGCCGGGAGCATTGGGCTCCTCCCTGGGGCTGGGGACAGGCCAAGATGTGGACCTGCAGGTGGAGGCAGGGAACCTGGGTGCTGGAGACTGGCACTGCTGTGGTGTTGGGGCAGGGGGCTGATGGCCCTGGCAGGTTGACATGAAGTTCTGGGCTGTAGGCAGGGTGCTGGGAGTTCTGGAGGGGGTGGACAGGGACAGGTAGGGCTGGCAGTGCCTCAGGGCTATGACACTACTTGAATTTTCATTTCATGCTTTCCCTCCTCTGCCTCCTTCTCAATTAGTTGCACTTATGGCACTAAAATCTGGTGGATATGAGGTGCTGATGATAATTCTTTTGAGACTAACCAGTTCAATACGATCCCTTGGCATGAATGCCATGACTGGTGCACTCTTTTTATCTGTGTTTTGCAAGATAGAGTTGATTTCCATAGAGTAGATACTTGGTCCCTCACGGTGCACAGTTATCAATGAATCAATCCAACTTTGAAAAACACAAGCATCACTTGTTCAAAAATTTTTTCTAAGTGTCACTAGATATGTAAAGCTGAAAAGTGTCATGCTGATAAAATATCTTTATTAGCATATTTTGTCTGAAATGGGTCACGTCCCAGCAGCATGCAAAGTGCCAGAGCAGCAATTGCAAGGGCTCAACAGTGTAAGTTCTGTGCACACCTGAAGACTTGACACTTGCCTTCTTCTCTAAGTTTTCTGTGTGCTACCCAGATGTTGTCACCTCTCCATGTCTCTGCATGAAGAACTGCTGAAATTAATGTCAAACGAGGAGTTCTTCAGATAGTAAGGAATGAATTCCATCATATTTCTCTTTATTGCCTGGATAAGTTTTAGGTTGTGTCAGATTTCCTTCAAGGTTTTGCTAGAATCTTTGGGGCAAGCTTTGACAAAGAGACAAGTTTATGTTCCTGAATATCTTCAAACCAAACTTAGAGCCTTACCTGTTTCTTGGCCAAAATGAGGGTCGGTCAACTCAAAACTTATTTGGTTCAATATTTAGCTGAATGAGATTGAATAAGTGAAACTAAACAAATGAGTTTTCCCCTCTGGTGTGAAACAAAGAAGTAAAAAAACATGGATTGGAACTGCAAAGCGCGGAGCCACGATTCCTCCTGCCCACTGGTGTGGTGTGAGTCACAGTCCTTCGTTCCCAAATCAAGTGTGGGTTGAAGAAATTCACTCGTGACTACAGACATGCAGCCCCCTGGGTAAAAGCAGAGCCTCTCTCAAAACCTGGTTCTTAAATTTCCAAAGTCACAAATCAAGGTGAGACATGGTATACTGTCATCTGACAATGACAATTTTTTTCTCTTGTGTCTGGCTTTTTTAGTTGAAATGAAGAATGAATTGACTAAACCCCAAACGGACTGCTTATATTTACTTGTAAATAAATATCTTGCCATTGGAGACTATTATATGTCTGCAAAGAAGTCTATTTTTTCCTGATGTCACAAAAGTAATTTACCAGAATATCTTTTTTTTTTTTTCTCGGAATGGTGGTGCTTAATCATTTTACGAAAATGTGGGAAAGAACTGTCATGTGTCCTTTGCCTTGTAAAGAACCATTAAGATTTGGACCTATTAGCTGGTGTTTGGAGGTTTCATTTGTCTCTCTTTGTAGTTATATAATGAAATATTTATTGAAAAAGAAGAAGTAACCATTCCCTTCCATCAGTAAACAAGTGTCTCCACCTTGTGAAAATGTAGGATGGACGACTCTTCAATTAAACTACAGTGGATACATGGATTTGCTGAAGACATTTTATCTGGGAAGTGGAACATCTGTTCTACCTCTCACATTTTTCCTCAAGGAATTCCTCTTTTAAGCTATCACAGTTTTGCATTCTGCCAAGGATTTTATTTATCACTCTGACACATTCAAAACTGCTAACTTGAAGTCCATCCAAACTGTACCAAAGTAACTGTGGTAGCTGAAGGATTTTATACTTGGTTTTCTGTCCTAAAGTTTGTAAGCACCTGTTTTCCTCTAAGTATGTGCACAACTTAAATAATTCATTCTCTTGTGCCCTTTCTCATCAGACACATACAATAGTCACTTGTTAATAGTGTCTAATTTCATCTTAGGCATTTCTGTTTTGTGATCCTTTATATCTTTTTTTAATATGTGTCTTCCATTTCAATATTAACTGACACCACTGTGATGTTTTTTAGGCTTTTATGATGCAATTAAGATAAAACAGTAAAAACAATAGGAATACTAACCCCTGAGAGTTCAGATGCTTAAGAGAGTCACAGATGCTTTTAGTGCATGGCCATGTCAAATTATTTGTCTAATAATGTGTTATTACTTATCTTTTCTGGGATACTGTTTCAAACATACTTGTTTTCAACTACTTACTAAGAGACATTGTCAAAGGGACTCAGCACTCACCTGAAAAGGGATAATGATTGTCAAGCCCTTAAACACTCACCTTTGCAGTACTTTAGTCCAGATATTCAAATAAACCCAGCACCCACTTCAAAGTGTGTGAACATCTGGAACTTCTTCTGATCTCCAAGTGAGAGATGGGCAGTCATGAAAGTCTATTCACATGCACCTTTTCTTTGACATCAGGCTCCTAAAATACAATGTATAGTCCTGAAAGAAAGTTGACTTGCAGTGTTATTAAACATAGTCAAAGTAAGTCCTGGGTTCCATTAAAAAAATCTGTTGCCATACATGGGAATCACCTAAAGCTCCGACAGTCTGAGCCTATATTACATCTGACTGATTTCTGACACAGAAGTTAGTAGCACTAACCTTTCACCAGACGTGGCAGATGAGTCTATTATGTAAACTCCTACCCAGTCAGCACATCTGAGCCTGACCTTTAAAACACCCAACCTTCAGCTGTTACTCCTTTTCTCATCAATCCCACTATTTGCTAAATTTCTAAATTTCATCATCCATCTTCATGGCAAGCGTTTTTGGCTGGGGAGGAATGGGAACTGAATTGAGCTGGTAGGGCGTTGAAGAGGTATCTCAACAAGAGATACTCATGATCACTTTAGGAAACTATAGTCCAACAGTACCAAGCTACATTCCTTTCTTTGCCTACTTCACTTGCTGCACTTGATGTCTGAGGACTTTGCTGAATTCTTTTTAATTCATACACTTTGGCTAAAATTTCAGGTAATAAAATATGAATAGAAAATTCTGCATATTAAATTTTTTTTTATTATTACCTTAGGACCTCAAAGCAGATTCTAAGTGGTGTGAATGTGCAAACTGGGACCTTTTCATTTATAAAGTGGGTAGAGGAAAATATTGAATGCTCATTTCTTGTGTTCAACAGAGAATTTTACAATTCTGCTTGCTTAGCTGTTTTTCTCTTCTCTCAGTATCTTCTGTCAGTAATGAAATTAAATGCAGATTAAAGTGATATGTCTGATCTTTGAAGTACAATGTACAGAGGAAAATGTTCTTTTAAATGAAAAAGTACTGCACTGTCAATTCTTCCTCCTCTTCCATCATGTTTAAGGACATCTGATTTCAAACTGCCTTAGTCTGTAATCTCTAAACAATAATTTTCCCAGGAGAACAGGAAAATGGTGACAAGTATAATGGTATCCATTATTTTGGCAATATTGGTTAAATAGGATTTTGGTAGGCATTCTTATAGATCAGAAATTTGCAATTTGAAAGACTGCAACAGATATTTACAGTTTCATAAAAGTTGTTTCATTTAATGACCTCTCTTTCACTTCTGTGTCTGATCTTTTATTTTGCTTATCACCATTCAGCCACTCAGCTCCCACATCTGGTTTTATATGTCACTTAAACACAGTGTTTGACTTACCCAAAACACCAGACACTGCAGATCTGAAACGAACCATGAGGAGCAGGATCAAAGCAATTTGAAACAGGATTTAAGTTGTATGGACTTCATCCACCTGTACTTACCCAGGCACCTCTAAAATCTCCAAAAATAAATGATCAATTTTCAGAATCAAATCAAGCTTTTATGACAGTTCAGACAAGAAAACTGGGAAGGAATTGTTCATGCTTCCATTCATGCATCTGCAAATGTGTTTTCTTCCTAATTTTGCCCATATGCAGCTGCATGTTCTTCCTAATTAATGAATTGCCCTCAGGTTACTCACTCAGACACATCTAATCTATCTCTGTCCAAAATGACTAAACCCTCTATGCTGCATTAAAGATGTAAAAGGCCACAAATTACTTTCTTGATCTTTTCAACTAGATCACTGCTTACTGAATGATGTTCTCTCCATGTGGCATTCAGGGTGATTTCATCACCTCAGGGCTGAAGCTTTCAGTAGAAGTGAAGTAAAACCTGTGCTTCTAAAAAGCGTCTCAGCTCAGACTCCAGTTCAGCAGAAGAAATGTTCACTTCAGGTTTACTCTTATAATAACATGAATCCAATAAAATGTGTAAGTATGCACTTCTTCCATCTTTAAAGCACTTTAAGCAAAGTTTCTTGAGAAAAATTTCCAACTCAAGTTATGTGATTGAGATGAATTTGCTACAGAAGGGTACTTTTTCCAGACCTTAGAGTAAGGAAATGTGTGCAATTAACATATAAAGCATATAAAGCAAATAAGAATAAGAACATGTCATCTTTAATACCAGCTGACCTCCGCTGCGGCATATGGGTGATACAATAAGGGTACATGCAATTGTTGTATTTTTTCTTACATTGCTTAAAATTGTTTCCTCCTTAAGGCCTCTGAGAGCAAAAAAACACTTCATGGTCTTCTGCCTGAAATGAAACATCAACAGTACTTGATAGGCTAAGGGATTGGAAATTATAGTGCTGGATGAGAATTCCCCGCAGGAGTCCAGGCAGCAGGCATGCTTGATTATCACATTGAAGGCAAAAAATTGTCCATACAATTTGACCTCTATTTCAAGTGTGAGCACCACAAAAGAAGCAGTTATCAGCACAGTAGTATCGAGGATTAGGTAGCAAGCACAAATTTGGCCAGAGAGTTACATTTAACAGAATACATTTCCTATGATCTTTAGCTGAAATTTGCCAGTGAGACCAAGCCTTATAATGCCCAAACCATAAGAAAAAGGAAGAGAAAAACCCCAGTTGTGTACTTCTAAGTAGTATGTTGAAAGAGAGCAGCAGATGTAGAGTTTATCTCCCACTTTGGGACCACTTTCCCTGTATAATCACAGGGAAGAAGTCTCTCTTGTGCTTACAGTTTCTTATTCATGCCTGTCCTCTCTTTTCAGATTGTGAAGCCTTTGGGTAAGAACCATTTCCAACAGGTGAAGTAGTGCCTGACAGAGTACACTGCCTGTACTAGCCAGCACACTGAGATTTGACCATAGCGGGAACAAAAATATGAGAGGAACATTGAGGAACTCTCTGTCAGTGTAATAAGCTAATATTGAAAAACATTTTCTGCTCTTTGTTTGGTTTAACGTAAGTTAGAAATGTGAGTGCAACAAATCCATCGCTTATTTAGAATGCTTAAAGGCTTTTGCTGGCTTCAAAAGTTTACTTTTCAAGTATCCTTTGAACAAATCATGCATGCAAGATAAAACTATAACTTCTTCTTAAAAATAAATTAGAAGAGATTGGGTTCTGGAGAATGGTACCTGAAGCCAATTGTATGAGATTTAACAAGGCGAAGTGCCAGGTCCTGCACTTGGGTTGCAACAGCCCCCCCACAGGCTGGGGACAGAGTGGCTGGGAAGCTGCTCCCTGGAAAAGGAGCTCTGGCTGAACAAGAGTCGGCGTGTGCACAGGTGGCCAAGAAGAGCAATGGCATCCTGGCCTGTATCAGCAACAGTGTGGCCAGCAGGACCAGGGCAGGGATTGTCCCCCTGTACTCGGTACTGGTGAGGCCACACCTGGAATCCGGTGTTCTCTTCTGGGCCCCTCACTGCAAGAAGGACATTGAGGTGCTGGAGCATGTCCAGAGAAGGGCAATGGAGCTGGGGAAGAATCTTGAGAGTGACTCATATGGGGAGCGGCTGAGGGAGCTCGGGCTGTTCAGTCTGGAGAAAAGGAAGCCCAGGGGAGACCTCATTGCTCTCTACAACCACCTGACTGTAGAGGCTGTAGCAAGGTGGGGATTGATCTCTTCTCCCAAGTAACAAGCACCAGGATGAGAGAAAATGCCCTCAAGTTGTTCCAAGGGAGGTTTAGAACAGATATCTTCACTGAAAAGACAACTAGACATTGGAAAAGGCTGCCCAGGGAAGTGGCGGAGCCACCACCCTTGAGGTGTTCAAAAGGGGTGTGGATGTTGCACTTGGGGATGTGGTTTAGTGGTGGACTTGAAGGTGCTGGGTTAAGAGCTGGACTCAAACTTAGAGGTCTTTTCCAACTTCAATGAGTCTACAATTCTATGAATTTCTTTATTTTTCATTTAGCTACAAAAATTGTCAGTTTGGGAAAAACAGATGTGATACTGCCATGCTTTCCTGTTTTCTGAGCTACTTTTCTGCTCCTGTTGTAAAAAGTGGCTTGAAAATCATAAAGTCCACAGCTGGTGTGCTATATCCTTGTTTTGGTACCCCTCCTGATTGGCAATTCTGAACTGTTGTTATTCTAATGCTGTATACTGACTACCACTGTATGTTGCTGCTTTTCTAATTGTGTTTGGATTCTTGAGGAATAACTACAGTGTAAAGAATTCTGGACCTCAGGCACTCACCCAATATTTAGGACAGTGTAATCAACCCCCTGGGAAGATAATACAGGAAAACTTGATTGCTGGTGCCAATAGGGTTTCTTTTCCAGGTCATTGCATGAAGTGAGGCCTGGAAGGTGGTTATTTTCCAATTTGTTTCTTTTTCTAGTCATTAAAGAGGCCAGATTAGTCACCTCTATCTTGTAGACCTTTCTGCAGGATCCAGAATTACTGTTCCTCAGATGCAGAATGTTCCCTATGTATCTTTTATAGTCTTCAAAGTTTAGCACATTTCAGTCTTTGTACGTAGGTGAGGTCAGTTTTGCTTATTCTTTGGAAATGTTGTTTTAATCCTGAAAAAAAAAAAAGAAAAGAAAAGGAAAAAACCAAACAAGAAAACACCACAGCTGAATTTTGTATTATGCGTTTTGCATTTTTTATAACCATAAAACTATCCTTACCGAAGGATATTCTCCAGTGACTGCCTCTGAGTTCCTGATACATGGTCAAAATATTGAAGCCCTTTTGGGATCTGTTACTGCATAGCACTGCAATGTAACTCTTACTGGCAGGTGTCAGGGTTGGCAGTCAACCTGAGCTCCACAGTCTTCAGGGAATGCATTGATCCTGAATATCTGAAATTTCATTTTTACTAGCTGTCCAACCAGGTTGGCTAATCTCTGCTGGATAAGGCATTGTTGCAAGCTGTGGATTGCCATCTTAGAAATTGAAAAAGTTTTGCAAAGCAACAGATGACCAGTAGTTTTATCACTTGCATGATTATTTCTGGAAGCAGGATATTTTGGTGCAGACTGATTAATTTTTAGCTGCTAGCATCTTTGATGCTTCCTATTGAATGAACAAATAAAAACCTTTTAAAATAAAAAATAATTTGCTGTTTGGTACTATTCCAAACAGTGAACTCTTCCTTACTGTAATACTTGTTCCTCTCAGCACAAAAAGCGACTGGCGCATGATTCCTTCTCAGCAGTACCAACACTAAGATTTTCTAGTTTTTTCTTCCTTAACTGCCTGCTGCAGTGGCCAGAGTTATACGTTGTTTCCCAAATATGGAAGACACATAATTTATAAACTAACTGACTGTTTTTACTTGCAAATTCTGGTGCTGAAATGGCTCTGTAGGAAGCATTTACACAAGTTTTACAGTAACGAGATTATCAGAATGAAAGCTAAGAAAGAAGTTGCAGGAGACAGAACTCTGAGTGCCCATCCTATTTTATCAAAAATTGCTTCCCTAGTTGCTGAGAGATGAAAGGGTGAAAGTGGTGACCCATCCATATGTTTTCCAAGAGACAGCAATGGCAGCATTGTACTTGAAGTATGTGAGGTGGGCATAATGCTTTCTGCGTGGCAACTTACTTCTTAATATCATCAGAAGCAGAGGAAAATCTCTGTTAGAAAAATCGGCTTTGTGCATCCTATCATCCAGTGCCAGGGTGCCAATACATATGAATGAAGGGTAAAGGAGAAGAGAAAAGAAATACAGCAGAAAACTGTGGCCCCTTGGTGACATGACCAGGGCCATGTGCGCCACATGCAAATGGGTCTCATAGTCCTCTCAATATCTCTGACAAAATTCCCTACAACAATTTTATTTTATTACTGAGGCAAAGATCCATGTGTTTTAATATCCATTTTGTGGACAATACGTTTACAAATTGTTTTAATAACTGTTATGTGCATTAATCTCACAATGCATTTTCTTACTCATGTAATTACAGAAAACATTTCTCTGAAGCCTGGTAGTAGACCAAGTCTGGAAAATTAAAAAAAAAAAAAAAAAAAATTAAGAAGCACATTTCAGAGTTTGAAGACTCAAGTACTTTTAAAGGCAACTGCTATCAATGTTGCTTTTGTGTTGACAGAATCCTCTTAAAAGGTTTTGTGGCGTGAAAAGCACCTTTTAGTGGGTTTTCATAATGCACTGGGAGAGAACAAGAAAATGTTTTTCTCACCATGGCCAGTCACAGAGCGCACTTAGAACATCGTGTACCCAAACCGGGAGGCGATTTTCCATTGGGCTCGCAGGCACAGCCTGTGGGATCGGCACTCATGCCTGCCCCTGCTCGCCTTGGAGACTGTTTGCTGCTTCCCAGTGCACCTCAGGATGACTCAGGCCCCTTAATGCGCCTGTAGGAGATAGTCGGGGTGAGGGCTCACACCCGCCCGAAAGTGAGAGATTGACGTCCCCAAAGCTCGCAGGAGGCAAAAGTGCTTTTATTGTAAGAGCGTGGCTTGAAGCAGGAGGGGTGACATCCCCCTGTGCCAGCTGTAATCCAGCAGCCACAAGGTGGCACGAGGGGTTTGCGCTTCCCCCGCCCAGTGTCTGCCATTAAGGAGCATCTGGCCACGTACTCCCACTGTGCGCTGAATTCCGCCGGCCTGCAGAGCTGTTTGTGGGACAGCATCTAAGGACTGTTGTGTGCAAAACCCAGGGTTGCTATGTCCTTGAGGCTGCTATTTCTCAGTCTGGCTAAATGAAAACCAGCCTGTGTGTACTCCTGCACAAATCCTCCCTTCCTGCTGTCTCTCAGATCCCCTCGGGATGGCCGTCCCTTTTTGTCTCGTATGGTCCGTGGCATTGGAAGATGCCTCTCAAACATGTAAGATGTCAAGCCTTGCCTAAGCTGGCCAGACCCCCAGTGTCTGCTGGGACAAGTGTACCCCGTGCCCACAGCACTCCTGTGCCTACAACAGGTCTAAGAAACTGGGCCATGAGAGAGCAAACAAACAGCAGATATTCCCAATTCGACTCTTCTGGTCTTGCTGCTCCCAGCCTAATCTGTAACAGATCTAACAGCCAGGAAAATGAGAAAATCACACAGGAGTCTGCCACAACCTTCTGCACCAGCACCTCGGTGATGCTAAGGTGGAAATAAAATTGGGTTTTCTCTCACAGATGAACCCCTCCTTGCTTTATTTCTGATAACTTTGTTGTGTATGATGCATCTGTGACACTTACAGCTTTCTGGAGGTGGACAGGACAGGACAGGATGGATGGATGCGTCTCATACTGCTGTAGCTTTTGCCAAAGCAAAACCGAGTGATGAGGATGTGAAATAAAGAGAGAGAATCTGGTGCTGAGTTATTAAAACGTGCACTACAGATCTTCTTTGCAATATGTCTGTGTGAATTTCATTGATTTCTCTGCAGTACTGCTTCATTCACAGACAGGGTTTTCCTTATAACTTACTTTCAGATGCTTTGTGCGAAAAATGTTTAGGAGTTTCTATCAGAGGTACAGCTTCTGCTGGTCCTGTTGGGAAAGCAGTGTGAAGGTGTCATCCATAGAAGTTTTCCTTTCAATCTGCCTTAACATTTCGCCTGAAAAACAATCTAAAAGTTTAAGATACTGTGAAATAAACAGTTCCTACAGCCAGTACTATGCAGGTGCCATTAACAGCCCAGTCCCAAGGAAGGCAAACATTCAGCATTCCTATTTGTTGTATTCATTTATTTAAAACTTGCTGCTTTTCTAAATAGGACTCCAGGCCATGTAAGTATATTAGTGACATGGAATAGTTCACTGGGAGTTACACATATGCAGTGCTCAGCAAAAGTAAGGCAGCAGCTGTGAGCTAAAGCAAATATAAGTGCTTTGCTCACAGACCTCTGTGGAATTAAAGAGCTGTACCTGACTTCAATCCACCTTGCTTCTTCTGAAAAAACCATTTGAATGGAGAACTCCACCACCCCCTCACCTTTTCTCCATTTCTTATGAGCTAAAAAAAATGGATTTTAATATCTCTGTGACCTTTCAGTTTTATAATACCTAACTGGAGCAGAGGAAATGTTTTCTTCTTCAAGCACAGCTTCCCTTTTGTTGCAGGCTCATTTTGGACTAATGTAGCACAGCACAAAATACCTCCAGGATGTACTGTTTTGCAACACTTTTCCCAGTTGACATCTCTGAGTTTTATAACCATGAATCATGCATTCTGGAGTGGTTTGTCTCCCATCCTGTGGAATCTATAGAAATGGTGAGGAGTGATCCTGAAAAAGTACTTACTATAGGTTTAAATACTTAAACTAAATGCAGATGTTGAAAACAAGAGGAATCATTGGGTATTACACTTTTCTTCACATCCTAATACCAAGTTTGTACTTTTTGTCTGTGGATCAATGCTTGGGAACTTTTACCATCTTTCTAATGCACTTCAGTGACTGTCCTGACTTTACCTGTCACTGTTTTCCAGAGAAGTTCTGTGCATTAAGAAAAAACATGAGGAAAACTTGTGATTCAGCTCTCCTTACTGCCTCTTCTTCCCTCATGAAAATCAAGGAAGGACACCAACTCTATTGAGTGTAATGACTAGCAGTATTATTCACTAATCAACACTGGAAGATGGGGAAAGATTTCTTTTGAAGGACAGCTTTTACTCAGTTGCAAAGTCTCCTTTGATTACCTTGTTCTCAGAGGATGAGTAATGTGGTTTTAATTCTTTTTAATTTAGTTCATGGTTATTAATCCTCTTAAAACTAGCAACAAATACATGAATTCACTAGTGTTTCATGTCATTGACTGTACATTTTCTTTTTCTTGGAGATATTTTCTTTGCCATTTTAGCGTTGATGATTTCTACAGGCCCTGGTGGAGACCATCACCTAATGACTACAAGTTTGGGAGCTGAGACAGGAATTTCTTCAACTAAAATCACTCTTCATAGAAGCTAAACACTAGTCTCCCTTGAATTCATGACAGAACTCACTGGCAGATATTTACTTTATAGATTAGTGGCACTGAGTACTTGGAGGCACGAGAAGTATTATTCCTGAGTGGTAAACTTTCAACACTTGCAAAAAATTGGAGTCAGATTACCAAAGGTGATCATCTGACCCCACTTAAGTAATCAGGATCTTTGCCTTTGACATCAATGGAGTCAGGTATTTGTTTTGGAACTATTAATGTTTTTTAGCTATGTGCTCCCAAGAAAGTCACTGAGTTTGATGTATTTAATACTTTATTGGATGAAACAGATGTAATATATTAATAAATATATGACTTACAAGAATATTGTAAGATTAGTGATAATGCATTCAGATTAAATTTATTGCATAATTGTAGCATTTTTTATAAGTATGAGGAACCCACATTAAGTATGGGCATATCATCACCAGACCACATGCAGCTCATCTTTCATCTAAAATAAAAGATAATATTTTTTTTCTAAATCTGTGACATGGAGGTTTTAGCAGAATTTTCTCAGTACTGAACAAATATTTTCCCCTTTCATAAACAGAATTTAATCTCCTATTCCAGTATTTATCTTGTAGTAAACAAGGTTTACTTTGTTGTACCTCTGTGATAACAATATAAAAATATTCTGCATTAGGAATGAGAGGAATGAAAGAAAGGCTATGTGGAAATAAACAGTACATCAGAAGCAATCCCTGTCTCAGAACAAAACTGGTAGAACTGATCTAAGGGTTAAGAGCTGTATTAAAACCAGAGTTATTTACTTTCCATAGAGGAGATGTTTGAATAAATAATGTTCTGGACAATGGCTTTCTTTTGAATGTGATAATTTTATCCCAGAAAGGTATGTGAAACATATAAAGGTATCTCCTTGTGGAGTCTTGTACTAGCTTGAAAACAAACCAATGGAAGGCACCAAGTCAGAATAACAATTTAATAGGGAAATTAAAAAAAAAAAAGGCAGAAACACTGGTTCAAACTGACAGTCAGGATACAACCTGCCACCCTGTTAGTCAGGGTGGCAGTAGCAGTCCGATAAAATGGTGGCTGTGGTTCTGTTGAAGAGTGATCCTGTAGAAGGGTCTGTTCTTCCTCAGAAGGTCCAGTGGTGGCTGTGTAGCTTCTATCTTCCAGGAATCCAATGGAAAGAGTGTATGAGGTGTTCGGAATCTCAGATTATATCCAGGATGGGATGCTTGGTTCCTCCCTCTGGGTGGAGCATCGCACAATGGGGTAATGAGTCACGAGGCCAAGTGTTGATTAGGCTCATTAACAAAAAACAGTCCTGAGGGAGTTATCTCTGAGTCATGCGGCAGGACAATGATGGGCAATTAACAGAAAGATAGTCTGGGGGGAGGAGGCAAGGAAGCACTGCCCCACCTGGTTCCAACAGCTCATGAGGATGGTAATAGAATACACTGCAACCCAGGACAAGCTCTTACTAAAAAAATCAAACCAGAACCAAACCCAAAAGCCAAAACACCTTTAAGCGTTAGCATTAGATGATAAGATGTTATTTCTTAATTTCCTTGCTCAAACTTCTTGTCTATTGTGTTTCAGAGCAAATTCATGTCACACTCAGGTATTTCATCAGAGAAACTAGCTAAAGTTATTTATGCAATGGTAAAATATTCTTTACAGACAGCTAAAACCAACATACCTTTTAGAACAATCTCAAGTGTTACTGAGGCTTAGAGGAAAATTGGGTTTGCTGTAGGGTAGCATATGTCAGAGAATCACCCCAAATTATATGCAAATAACTTATTTATTTTTCTTTTCTGAAGGCACATTTCAAAGTCAATAATATGATTGCACTTGGAAGCAAAAAATCCCCAGGAAATATATTTTCATTACAGTGAAAAATACCATATTTAAGTTTCAGGATTTAAAACATATCTACGAAGTATCATGGTTTATCATTATGTTGTTGCTATTGACATATACAGTTACCTCTGGAGACTGAACACAGATCTGGGAATCAAAAGAGTGAGTTCAGTCTTGCAATGTCCTAGCAATTTCTGGTTTGTTCTGTGCTCTGCAAACTCCTATGAAATTCAAAACTGACTAAAGCCATAAGTATTTACATAATGAGCTCAATAGACATGTACCTGGAGTTATGAAATTGCATAGGAGTTTCTGCAGACAATCTTCATTCCTAATGAGAAGGGTCAATAAATCCAGTGCAGTTCTGTCTGAAATCAGTGAGTGGCATTACAAGGGTCAGAGACCGATTTTTGACATTAGAAGAGGCCATTATGAACATCCAGTCTGACCTTTGCATAAAGCAGGACAAAGAATGGCTCGATAGCTTGAGATCTTTTAGAAAGATAGCAAGCCTGACTTTAAAGATTTTCTAGTAATGGAGATTGTAATCCAATTCTGTTTAAGTGATTAATTGCCTCAGCTGTTACAGAAATACATTTTATTAGAAGATAGAGATGGATCGGACCATAAGGCCACACACAAAGAAATTCTTTGTGCTATCGTTAAATATAAAAACTAAGAACCGCACATTTTCCTTTAGGCTAAGTAGGCTAGAGTACTTTATTTAAGTTATGACAACAGACAAAGATTATGTACTGTTTCCTGGCCCCAGTGTCTGGCTGGTGACCCCAGTGTCTGCTGTCCAGCCAGCTCATGGCAAACCCAGGAGGCCAGCAAACCCAGCTCCCCAGTTTCACTCCACACCCCACCCCACATCTCTGGAGCTGTGCATCTGGTGTCACACAGGCCCTTCTGTGCTGCCAGGGGATGTGGGAGCTCTCCCTGTTGCTCACTATGCACAAAACAGGGAGCTAAGCCACGTGAAGGGCTCCCATGCTCAGGGCAATTTTGGCTGTGGCCAGCATGGGCTGCAGCCCCACAAGGCAGAGGCTGCACTGCAGGGTGTACAAGCCACCAAGGACAGGCTTCTACACCCAACCAAACATCTTTTCTCTTTTTCTTAATGAGAAAGACTTTGTTATTCTCTCATCAGAATATGTGGTTCTGGTTGATATTTACTGGGCTCTGCATGACCCGTCTCTGTCATCTTTAGCATGGTTAATTGGAATTATTGAGCGGCGCCCGGCTCTGGCAGGCTGGGATTCACCCCTGTTGGGATGGTCCTCACCTGCCCGCCCTGGACTGCTTCTGTGCAGCCTTGCTCCCGTCAGACTGAATTAAGCTGCACTGTCAGGAGCCAGGGACCCTTCAACAGTTTTCTAGCACAAGCAACACTAAATTAGTGTTTGGTAATAGGCTGCACACTGTTTTGTAATAAGAAAATATGGATGGTTCTATTTATTCCGTCTCGCTCCCTGCGATGATAAGAAATGTTCTAATTCATTATTAATTTGTTCCAACTATTTCTGGTAAATCTAAACTATGAATAACTTTAGCTATGCCATTAGCAATACCTCAGAACTACAGATGGATTTTTGTTTCTGGACACAGGCACGTAGCAGTCCCACTGTTTCTAAAGGTGTACCCAAAATTCTGCCACATTTGGGTACAAAACCAGAACTTGTCATTCACCTGGGGCTACAGCTGCATCTAAAGCAACGTGGAAAACAAAAATATTGTGTCTGCTATTTGTACAGTATAAATTATTGTATCTTGGCAGCACTTGTGAAGCTTTGTATATTCAATCTGCTTAAGGGTTTACCTTCCCCCTGAACACTGGATCAAATGGAAATGAGAGTGGGTATATATCTGCTTCCAGTGCTAAAGCCTTTTTTCTGCCCTGTGGACTAGTGAGGTCTTTTGTGGCATTTTATATGTTGCTGGCTTTAGTGGAATAGGTCTTTGGAATATTAAGTCTTAAAAGAAGTCCTTTATTTGTTGTTGTTGTTTGCCTTTCATAATTTATTTTTCTATTTTTCATATATAAATGATTGATCAAAGAACCACTGTCAGAAAGCATGAAGGACAATTCTTTTCTTCTCTTGGAGCATATGAGTTTATCTGGGATTATAAATAAATCTATCGGTCATCCAAGGAAATTTTCTGTCACAGGCGTAGCATGGCGGTACCTCCTTGTGAAACCAAGTCCACTGTTTGGTCATTCATTTATTTAGAAAGTGATTTTCTTGCCTTTGCGTTTGGATGGGAATGATTCTTCCTTTGTGTTGTTGAAGTCATCTGCCTTCATTTACTGAATAGGGGGAGGAGGACACCCACAGGGTAAGATCGAACACTGAGCTTCTGTGTGGGCAATCATGCAAGACACAGGCAGTCCACTGGCCTTACCTCTCACTGTGAGTTCCAGGCAGAGGCAAGAGCAGAATGACTGGACTGCTGGTGCTCTTATGCTGTTGCCCTGGGAAGTACTGTTCTGCCTCCTCACTTCAGAGAGGGAAAGAAAAAAAAAAACCAGCCCATCTTTTTTAACTGTTTGCTTGGAAGTAAGGTTATAAAAGGAAGCAAGGAATTATCTGGAAGATTCTCTCAGAGATTTTGCTAATGCTTGGTGGTCACATGCAAAGAGGCTGGCAAGGGTTCTGGCCACCAGGTGAGGCTTGCCTCTATCATCTCTTGAGAGATTTGTAGTTCCAGTACTGTCCCTGGTTGTCATTCTCTGGCTTTTTTGGAGTTTGTGCATCCTGCCCAGGACATCCCTGGGTAAACAAGCTTGTCTGGATTGCAGCTCTGTCCCTTTGGACATGATAAAGAACACAGATGTTTATGCTGCCGACAGTGTGCCTAAGCATTTTGCTGCTTTTACCTAAAGAAAGCATTAGGGGGAATGGTTTAATAAAAGAAAAACAACTCAGCGAATGAAATGCTTCAGCTGTCTCTGTTACTGAGTGGATTGACATCTAGCCTCCAGGAGGAAAGTGGGACTTTCCCACCTCTGCTGCAGGTGACATGTCTCAGCTGAAAGTGCTGAAATGTCTGCCAAGCTGTGCTTGAGCCATAATAACTTCTGTTGTGCTGCCAGGCTATCCCTAATTAGCCTTTTTCAGATGACCACAGCTACAGCTGAATGACTTCATGGATAGGTTAACCTCCCCTCTGACACGTTCATCCTTCCAAGGAGCTGGCCCTTGGGGAGGAGGAGGAGTCAGGAAACCCAAGAAAAGGTGTTTATGAAACTGATGCAGACAAGTATTCATTGGCATACTGATCAGCAATAGGTTTCCCAAACCACCCCAGTAAGAAAGGAGGCCTGGGCAGAGATAAATAACAAGATAGATTATAAACCCACAGCGTATGTGTGTGTGTGAGAGAGAGAGCTGGTTTGGCAAGATTGCTTGCTTTTGGGAAAGAACAATTCATCCTTTTCTGTATTGGCAGAAATACATGTGCCCTTTCATGATAAAATTATCAGGTACATCAATTCTTCCAGGTTCTTTTTATAATATGCAGCTGTTTGGGACATACTGAGAAAATATGAATATAGTGGCTGGACATCCACCCACTGTGTATGAGATATCAGGCTTTATGGATCAACAGAGTTTCTGGCAGTTTGATAAATTGCTCATAGTATTTTTTATAAAATATGCATAAATATAGAAAGGGGGTTTCTGAGGAGTCAAAAAGATGCCCATCATGGTACACGATGAAATATGTTCCTTTGAATTAGAACTATAGCAGCACGGTTTCCAGCAGTCAGTTGCAGTCAGCCACAGTCAGGCTTGACAAGGCTCACAGGATGTAAGCTGCCCTAGAAACTTCTATAGAATTATAATGCTCTAGTTAATAAAATAGATATTTAAAATAGAATAGTGTGGCAGAATAGAATAGTAGAATAGTCAGATAACTTAAAAGGTCTAATTTAAAATGGTAGGAGGAAGATGAAAGAAATTCTGCCAATAAAAAATCCTCTGCTTTTCTTCAGATGCTGCCTTAGGAATTTGCCCTAGAGGCCAGTATTATATACCTTAAATCTCTGTCAGCCTTGAAATGACAGAGTTATCAAGAAATTTACTTGTACTCAGAGACCAGATTTAAACCTTTACTTCCTCAGCCTAAACTGCATTCATGTCATAATCACATTCACCTTGCACACACACCCCTGTGACACAGAATGAGATGCTATGAAACTTCTGTTGGCATGAACTGTGTGTGAGTTACTCACCCTAAATGAGAGCTTAGAAGATGCATTTTTTGCAAACCATCCTGACATTGCTCCTGCATGCACAGTACCACCAGGGTGGCACCGGGTCTCTGTGTGGGGTCTGTAGCTTCAAGTTTGTTTTATGGGAATCTCTAGCTCTGTGCTGTTGATGACTGTTATTTCAGGCATCCTAGTACTTTCTGTAAGGATCTAGGGAAGTGGGGATAGAGGAAAGGAAATGTGGCTGTGTATGTCAAAAGTAGCTGAAAGTAGCTCTCCTAAAGTGAAAACAGACACAGCTTTAAAACGTATTGCCTGTGTGTGTCTAGTCTCTTCGGAAAGAAGGAATGTTTTTTCTTGTTCTTTAGGCGGAGTGTGTGTTCAGGCCTCCATACTGACATGATTCATGCAATCCTTGCCACACCGGTTTCTAGAAAAGGCCGTGTTTACACCTGCTACCGCAGAGTCATTAAAAAGGAAACCAAAAAAACCCCACCACAAACCCCACCAGCCCCCAAAGCCCGGCGAAGGGGAGCAGCGGACAGCCCTTTCCCGCTGGTCTCGCTCACAGCCGGGCTCGGGAGCTGGGCGGGATGGCGGGGGTTTCTCCGCAGCCCGCTCCAGCCGGGGCACGGAGCAGCGCCGCTCAGGCCCGGCAGCGGCTCCGCGGCGGCGGCCGCAGGTGCGCAGCTGCCCGCGCGGTGGCGCCCTCCGCTCACGGACCGTGCGCGCCCGCGGGGCGCGGGGAGAGGCGGGGAAGCCCCAGCGCGGTGCCGGCCCGGCGCGGGGAGCCGCGGGCTGCCCCTGCCCCAGCGGGCGCGGTGGGACACCCCTGCCCCAGCGGGAGCGGTAGGGTGCCCCCTTCCACAGCGGGAGACGCGGGATGCCCTTCTCCAGCAGGAGCAGTGGGGTGACCCTTTTCCCAGCGGGAGCGGTGGGTTGACCGCTTCCCAGCGGGAGCGGTGGGGTGACCGCTTCCCCAGCGGCCCCGCCGGGCGCCCTGCCCTGCCCCGTCCCTTCTCCTGCCGGCGGTCCTTCCCGACCCGACACGCCCGGCACAGAGTGACAACGGGGACAGTGTCCCGCTCCGTCCCTAGCCCTGCGTCCCTGCCCGGCTTCGCGTCGTTGGCCATTTCTACGGGAATCATTCATTCACGTCAAATTTCCTTTATCTCCGGAAAATATTGCAACCTTAAATGACCGTAATAGGAATGTAATTGTATGGTGTGTTTTTTGTTGTTTTTGAGAAATCGATTTGGGCTCAAATAACTCATCCAAGCATGTTACACCAAACCCATTCAAATAGGAAACAGGAGAACTATATTATTGCTGCTTCCTGAACGCTCTGCTTATGATCCCAATAATTAAAATGTCTAGTAATGGCTCTTCCAGCCTGGATTTCTCTGGGTAATTCTCGGAAATGAAGGGCACATTTTCGGTCGCGGAGGGAGGGGAGTGTGGAGACGAGCAGCAATTGCAGCGGCTGGGAGCCCGCCGGTGGCCCGCGCCCGGCGCATCACTTCGGGGGAAAATTATTCCGGCGGCGGGGAAGTCCCCAGAGAAGGGATTTCCTTCCCGGTCCCTTCGGCAAATCAACTTTTTTTTTTTTTTTTTTTTTTTTTTTTCCCCCTCATGGCGATGCTCTTCCCTCCCACTCTGCCAAGCGCTGCGAGCCGCACATCTGTCTCTGCACGAGGCGGAGAGACGAGAGGGTCGGGCCGGGGGAGTGGGGGGAAAAGCCGCCGCCCCCATCGCCGGGCAGCGCCGGCCGCGGGTGGGACCCTCCTTGCGCGGCCGTGGGGCTTGTCCTCTACGCCGGGCGGCTTCAATACACGCAGAGCGGTCACAGCGCTGCTGGTTTCCCCGGGGGGAGCCTTGTGTAATGGGAACAATATTAACAATCCTTAAAAAAAAAAAAAGTAAAAGGAAAAGAAAAAGAAAAAAAATAAAAGAGGGTGTTGCAGTGGGGATCCTGCAACACGCATATATCAAACCAGGAGTCCCATGGAAAGGAAATATATATGGGCAGACAGATTCTTGATAGCTGTTTCAGAGAGATGTTTATTTCTCCAGCCGCATGGCCGGGGCTCTGCCGAGGAACTGTTCCAGTCACCGGCCCAAGGGTCCTTCTGCCCGCGCAGGGAACACAAACCAACCAATGGGAACGAGGCTGAGCAGGGACAGGGAAGCCCCGTGTCTGTGCCCTCAGGGCCCCTCTCCCAGGGCTACACGGCAGGGGAGGGACCCCAACACCTCACCCATTTTATTTTCATAAAAGGAGAATGAAAACAACTGGATAAACGTAACAAGAACAGTTTCAAAACAAAACAAGCCACCCTCCTGAGTCTATAAATGTCCAAACAGGTTCTGTGGAACATCTTAGGGCTGACAGAAGGGAGACAGAACTCTGAGCATGCTTTGTGGGGAAACTGAGGCAGGAGAGGGTTTAACTTCTTCCCTCCCCCTTTTTCATCCCCCACTCGGCATTGGAAAGGGATTTTTGGGGAAACAACTGGCAAAAGCATGGTTTTGTGAGGGAAACCATGGATGAAAAAACGGATTGGGAATACACTCGGGGTAATAAGACATAGGGTAAAAGGGAAAGGTGGGATTAGGAAAGGGAGACTGTAGGGGGGGCTTATAATGGAGATATTGTCTACCATGACTACGATTTTTAGCATATATACTGCCTTTTACAGGAACACCATCAGGCCCAGTGACCTCTGATGCTTGTAACCGTTTTCTACCTCGTATAATTTTGAATTGCACCACCTCTCCATCTCCCAAGCTTGGGATGTATTTTTCAGGGTTATTCTTTTTAATAGCAGTTCTATGCACGAATATGTCTTGCTGGTTGTCACACCTTGTTATAAAACCATAATTTTGCTTAACATTATACCATTTTACTATCCCTAAGATCTTAGGTACTATGATCTTTTCCTTTTTCCGAGTGGCTGCTGTTTTCTGTCTCGCTGCGTCTTTGCTCTCTCCTTTGGTCGCTCCCGTGTTGGAATTGTCGGGGCTGCTCGTGCCTGTGCGCTCTTCCCGGGGTCGCGTTCGGGGCTGCGCGGGCCGGGCCGGGCCGCGCTGCTCAGTTCTCCGTGCGTCGCCTCCTCTGGTCGCAGCTTCGCTGCCGCTGCCAGGTGCTGCACCCACGTCTTGGCCGGGCCCCCGAGCGACGACCCCTCCGCGCCCTGCTCCAGCGCGTGTTTCGGCTGGGTGCGGCTCCGCTCCACCGCTACCGCCGCCGCCCGCACGCCGCCCCTCTCGCGGGTTGCACCGCGCCTTGCTCCGCTGCCGACACTGCGGCTCGCGTGGCTCCGCCCGCACGCGGGAACTGCCTCGCTGCTGCTCGGAGAGCGCTCGGTGCACGTGGCCTGGGCCGCACAGTCCCTGCGCCAGGCTTCCCTTCGCCAAGACACAGCTGACATTGCTCAACAGTCTCGGTAATTAAATAATATTCACGAAAATATTCTTCCATCGGTATATATTTTGACTCCAATATTAACTGTGTCCAAACGGTTTTCCAAAAGCCCTTGGTAAGAATTAAATCCCAAGAAACATAGAAAAAGTTCTTAAACAACCATGCCAGGAAGTGTTTCAGTTCTTTATGAGCTTGAATCAAGCTAAAATTTACAAATCGTTGTTCAAGAATCATTTTAAGATAAATGTCCATATGCGGCTCTGAGAGCCAAGAGTCTTCCCACGGTTCCTCCATGGTTTAGATATGGAATAGCAAAGCAAAACCAAGAAGAGGAATCCAAAGTTTCCAGGGTTTACTCACACAAATCAGTCGCTTAGGGATCGGGGATCGTTCTGCTCACAATTCTCCACCATTATGTTGCAGTGGGGATACTGCAACATGCATATGTCAAACCAGGAGTCCCGTGGAAAGGAAATATATACGGACAGACAGATTCTTGCTAGATGTTTCAGAGATGTTTATTTCTCCAGCCGCATGGCCGGAGCTCTGCCGAGGAACTGTTCCAGTCACCGGCCCAAGGGTCCTTCTGCCCGCGCAGGGAACACAAACCAACCAATGGGAACGAGGCTGAGCAGGGACAGGGAAGCCCCGTGTCTGTGCCCTCAGGGCCCCTCTCCCAGGGCTACACGGCAGGGGAGGGACCCCAACAAGAGGAGGCTTAGGAAGAAAAAAAAAAAAGGCACTTAGATTCTCAAATCTCCGCGGAAGTGGGGGCTTCCGCCCCGGGGCTGCTCCGCCTGCGGTCTCAGAGCCGGGCGGCTCCGAGGGGGCCTGCGCCCAGCGGCGGCCCCGGGCTGCGTGGGGGGTGAGCTGGCCCCGCGGAAAGACAGGCAGCAAAGACGTGGGAGAGTCCAACAAGCCCGGGGACCCCCACCCCACCCCTAACTGCTCTCCTCCGCTTCCCTTCCCACGTCAGGTAAAACTTTACCGTGGCGAACATCCTTTTATGTTTGTGCGGTGGGGGGTTTCTGCGTGTTTGTTTGGTTGTTAGGTTTTCTTTTTCTATTTTTCTTTTTTTTTTTTTTTTTTTTTTGGAGGGGGGGGGAAGTGTGAGTTGGTGTTTATGAAGAAGCTTTATGACTCCTGATAAGCTCATCTTTGAGGACGACACAGAACTGTGTTCCTTGAGGAATTGGGGTGGTGACGTCTTTTCTGATACCCGATTATTACGTGACTGAGGAAAAAAAAAAAAAAGGCATTTGATTCATGAATAAAAATCCGGACACCGCTACGGGGGCAACAAACAATATTGCCCGTCCTCTAAGGTAACAAGCAGGCAAATGTTTACGAAGAGGGCTCTTGCTGAAGCGGGGTGTTTGCAAAGATTTACTTGCTAATTGCGTATCAGACGGAAGGCTGCGGAAGGCTGGTCAAGTTTGGAGCCACCGAGCAGGAAAAGAAGAGAAGAAGGCTGAAGGCGCTCAGTGAGGGGAGAGATCTGGGGAAGACAACATCGCACGCAGCAAGCCCGCGGCTCCCGCCTCCGCTCCCTCCCGGGCTCGCTCGCTCTCTTCCCTCTTCCCTAGCGCTCCGTTCTCCAGCGACATCTCGCTCCATCCCTCCTTCTCCATTCCCTTGTAGACTCCACTCCAGATCTGTGCTGCTACCTGCAAACTTTTTTCCTTTATCTTTTTTCCCCCCCCTCCTTTCTTTTTCTTTTTGGAGTGGATTGCCCTAAAACCAGCAAACAACTAACTGCTGTCGCTTCTGCATCTTCTCATCCTGCGGGTCCTTCGCCCATCGGAGAGGTGATGTCACGAGGGTTTTAACTCCTTTTGGACGCAACTTGGGAGAGAGCTCGATTTCTCCCCCTCCCTATTTTGGGTCTTTATTTTTTTTCCCCCAAGACCTGCCGTTTTAGTTTCGCAGCCAAACGCTCTCAGTGCCGGGTGTCTAGAGTTTAATGGTAAGGACACGAGGTGGCTCGCCGGGCCTTCCCGCAGCGGTCCCGGGGCGAGCGGGCGGGCGGGCAGGCGGGCACCGACGGGGCGGGCGGCGGCCGCAGCTCTTTGCGCCGGGCACCGCTCTGCTCCTCTCCGTGCCGCTCCGCGCCGGCGCCCGGCTGCCCAGGGCGCTTGTCCCCCGGGGCCGCGCTGCCTCCTTTTCCGGCAGGGGGTTGGTGAGCCGTGGGGCGGTTTGTTTGGGTTTTTGTTCGTGAAATATTTTTGTTTGTTTGTTTTTGGGGGGGTTTTTCCTTTTTTTTTTTTTTTTTTTTTGACAGCAGTTTCCTTTCCCTCCCGCACAGAGTGGCAATGTGTAGCAAAGCGATCTTAGCACTCCTGGTCTATGGCATAATAATGCACTGCAGTGTCTACTGCTCACCTGCGGCCGGACTTCAGTACCCGGCGCTCAGGTAGGTCTGTCCCCCGTCCGGGAGCTCCGCCGGGACCACTCCAGCCCCCTGCTGCCCCAGCTTAGCTAAGGGCAGCGGAATCTTACTGGGGAGGAAAATGAAAGGGGATGTGGAGGGGAGTCATCAAAGGAAATCCCCTCCGCTTGGGCCATGTGCCCACCCCTTCCACCGCAGCATGGGACCCCCTCCGCCTGCAGCACTGGCACCCCCCAGGTCCGCTCCTCGGTACCCCGGTACTGTGACCCACGGCCTCTTTCCCCCGGGAGTGGGGGACCTGCTCTTCTGCGTGTTGGCGGGAGCGGGCCGAGGTCCCGGCTGCATGTCGACGGGGCCCAAAGCTCCTCCCCCGCCTGCCCCCTGTCCTGCGGGGCCCTTGGCAGCCTCCGGTTGCCCGCAGCTCGCCCAGGGTGAGCGCCGAGCATTGCCTGTCCGGCTCAGGGGGAGCGGGGCGCGGGGACGGGTGCGCCGTTGTCTGCAAGCATGTGGGAGCTGTCATGGTTCGTGTAGCGGCATTGGAACTGGTGGGGATCCAGTCTCTTCCCCTGTTAACCTGTTTGTGTATGACAGCCCTTCCCAAGAGAGAAGGGCCTGGCACAAGGTTGTTTAGTTTTCTGTGTTCGGAGTGTTCTCGCTGGGCTGCAGCGCAGACTGATGCCTGCGCTGTCCCACAGTGAGCGTTTGAACCCTGCTGTGTTTGGGGCAGGAGTGGGGGACACCCAGGAGCACCAGCACAAAGGAGTTTCCTACGCTGGGCTGCGGCTGGGGGCTCAGGGCACCTGTTCCGGGACGGCCGATGGTAGCCTGTTCTCACTCTGCTTGTCGCCTGCTCGGGCGACCGGTGTTGCTTGGCTTGGGGGGAGTTTTGGACTCGGTGCTGTCGTCCTGCTCCACCGGCTCTTGGCTCTGTTCCGGGGTGCTCTGCGGGGGACACTGCCGTGCGGTGAGCGCAGATGGGTGGGGGGAGGGGGAGAGATGCCGGGCGCGCAAGGTTGTCCGACGTGGGTGTCCTTTTTGGGGCTCCGAGGTGTCCTTACAGTAACCGGGAGCCTGTCGAAGCTGGCTCGGAGCAGCCCCCGTCATCTTCCTGGGCAGTGCGACTAGGGGGCAGCGGGCTCAGTGGCCTGAGGGGCTATTAGCCGGCAGCAAGCTGGCTTTCTTCATTCAAGCGCCTGAATTAGCAGGAGTGAAACACTTTAGCGGCATCTATTATTAATACCTCCGCTAAAGCTCACAGACAAAAATAGCTGCCTGTAACGTGCAATGACCTACATCGTACTGCAGAGAGGGAGGCAGAGAGCGGGGGCTGGGGGGGCTGGGACACACACAAAACCGGCGAGATCTCAAAGGGCAGAGGCACCGTTCAACGAAAAACAACAGGCGAAGCCCCCCCGTCCCGGAGGGCGCTGCGGGGAGGAGCGGGGCGCGGTCCCCGGCCCCGGCGGCGGGGCTGCCGCTCACCGCCCCGTCTCCGCCGCGGAGGCTGCTCGGCTCCCGCCCAGCCCCTGGCACACAAACGCGTGTCAGCGCGGCAGCCTGCGCGCCTGGGCGTGCGCTCCGCTCGGGAAGCACCAGCCATGGCTGTGGCAGAGAGGGGATGTTTCTCGGGCCGGGGCGTGGGTCGCAGAGGGCGGGGGGAGGGGGGGGGGCATGTTTGGGGGGTTTCTTGGAGCACGTCTGACGGAGGGTGTGTTCCCTCCTCCGCGGTCCTGCCCCGCAGAGGAGAGGGCGGGGATGGGGAGCGGGCGGGTGTAGGGAGGGGATGGGGGCAGTCGGACGGGGCTCCCGGGTCTCCCGGGTCGGCTCCGCCGAGGGGTGGCCACTGAAGCAGCCGGAAGCCGGCAGCGGGGAGTGGAGCGGAGCGCCCCACGGAGCCCGGCTGACTCCTTCTCCTTGCTGCTCTCGTTGCCAGGCTGGAGGATGAAGTCTACGACGAGGACGGGAACACCCTGCAGGACTTCGCGTACGACCACGAGCCCCTCGGTATAGCGAATCCGTCCTCCATGATCGGCGAGATGTACACCTTGTATTACCCACCGGAAAAGAGGTGACTGCAACTCGCGGGGTATCAGGCGTGAATTTGGAGTAGGGAGAAAAACGGGTCTGGCAGAACCGATTGGGGGAAAAATAATAATGATACCTAACAAGCAAAGAGCAACAACATCAAAATAAAAATCCCGAGCCCAAACAAACGACAATACTGCCCAGGTCCCGGTGCCCAGCGTAAAGCTCAGAAGAAATGGAAAAGCCTCCTTACCTCCAGCAGCGCGGGGGAGGGAGCGGGGAGCCGCCCGCGCCGGGGAGGGCTAGCGATGCTCCCGCAAACGGAGCAGAAATGCCCAGCCGGCGCGGAACCGAGCGGGCGCGGCGGGGAGGGATCTGGGTGGGGACGAGGGGTCCCGGGGGACGCGGGGAGATGCCGCCCTCCGCTCGCCGGCGGAGGGGAATGGTCACTGCTACCGCCCGGGCTCCCGCAACCTGCCGCAGCCGGCTCCCGGGCCTCGCCGCTCACCCGCGGGCTCTTCCCTCTGCCCAGGCACGCCGATGGGATCTTCAACAAAGCCTACAGGAAACTCCTGGGCCAGTTATCCGCCAGGAAATATCTGCACTCCCTGATGGCCAAGCGGGTCGGGTAAGGCTCTCTGCTTGTTCTTTTCCGCGGTGGGCGTTGGTACTACTGGAGCGGAGACACTGGAAGGGCCGCGGCTGGGGGGAACAAAGCTGCCCCGGCGGGGTCGGGAATGTGTTGCGCCCTCGATGAGTCTGGTGGAGTCCGGCTCCCCAGGCACCAGCCTCCCATGGCTGCTCCCGGCGCAGCGTGACCCTGGTTGTCAGCACGGGTGTGCGCGGAGGTTTGGTTGGGTTACTACAGCCGGGCATAAAGATATACACACATGCATGTATATATATATATTCATGTCTATATATCTATATATCTATATGTCTATAAATTTTTATAATCAACCGATTTAAAATTTAGAAGTTGGGCAGCCCTTACGGTTTGCCGGGGGGAGCAGCTTATGGAGAGCGATGATCGAGGGCTCAGCTGCAGCCGTGGCGGCTCGGTTGCAGCCCCTGCGCACCCCCAGCCGCCGGGCGGGGCTCCCCGGGGCTCTCCGCCGCCGGCGGGGCAGGGGCGAGCCCGGTGCCACCCGCTGCCCTTCGGCAGAAGGTAACACGTTAATGAAGCCCCAGGGAGAGCAGCTTTCCCGGCCGCAATGAATAATTCATGGCGGGGAGATACTGTCTCTCCCTCCGCCGCCACTTGCGCGCACCGCGTCGGGAGCGGGTTTCGGCGCGGCCTTTGTCTGCCCGCGCATCTTCCGCGCAACGTGTTGCGCCGGGGGCAGAGGCCGGCGCGGGGCTGCGCAGGGCAGGGGGCGGTGCGGAGGGGCGCGGAGGGGGGCGGAGCGGCCCCGCCTGATGCAGCTGTGCTTCTCGGTGCTTGCAGCGGTGCCAGCGGCGGCCTGGGGGACGATGCGGAACCGCTGACCAAGCGGCACATAGACGGCATCTTCACGGACAGCTACAGCCGCTACCGGAAACAAATGGCTGTCAAGAAATACTTAGCAGCAGTCCTGGGGAAAAGGTATAAACAAAGAGTTAAAAACAAAGGACGCCGAGTAGCGTATTTGTAGCGATGTGAGTAACCAGCCACTCCTGTGTATACAAAGTCCTAAGAGAGAGAGAGAGAGAGAGAGAGAGAGAGAGAGATAAACCCAATAACAACAACAAAATCTAAACAAAAACAAAAGTAATTTCCAAACTGACTGAACAATCACCGCTCCTGTGTTATCTAAACATGTATTTATGTATGAAGTAAAGCCATTAAATGAATATTTTGATAATAATATTGTTTTTCTTTTGTACAAAAAGCACTAGAGAAACGCACAGATCTACTTTGTGGACCAATCATTAAGTTATATATAATATATAAATATATATATATAAATACTACTAAGAATAGTAAAGAACAATTCTTCATGAAAAGCCTGCACAAGAACAAGAATTCGCCTGAGCTGTTTATGTTTTTATATAAAATAAATAGAAAAAAAAGACAATCATTGTTTTGAATATTACTCCTATTTTTGTAACAGAAATTAAAAGGATAGTATTTTTATCCACGACAGGGTCAAAGACATTAATTTTCACCATTTGCTACTGTACATAGAGAAGGATGACCTGCTCCCAGGGGGATTATGAGGAAATTGATTTGGGAGAATTGGTGAAGCAGATTCTTCCCCTGGTGAGTCTCAAGGCAGGCTCCTTTGCCACTAGCATCTCTGAAGGGGCAGCGTCCCCTTTCTTCTAGATTTCGATTATTTTTTTTCTCTCCTGCTTTCTTTGATTCCAGTTGTATCTCTATTAGTGAATCCTCAAACAGTGAGCTTAGAGGATAATTATCTTGTGAAAACAACAGCTCGATCCAAATTGTGAATCTCTGTTGCCTATCGGAGGGAGAAATAGTTAAAAAACCAAAACTAAAATAACAATAACAACAAAAAAAATCAAAATAAAACCAAAAAAAGCCAAACTCAAAACCCCAACCCCCAAATCCCGAACCAGCAGCAAGGGTAGTAAGTACTAAGCCCCGTGCACTGCTCTTCTGGCTGGCTGGGCAGAGTTGCAGAACAAAGCCAAAGCAGAGACAGGATCCGTTTGGAAAGAGTGGGGAAGTGAGCGGGGGCGGCTGCCGGCGCGCCCCGGGGCCGGAGCCGGTACCGGAGCCGGTGCCGCAGGGTCGAGGTAAGACGAGGCGATCCCACCTCCGATCCGCTACCCAACTGCCCCGGGCAGCTCGGTACTGGACCTGGATGCAAAGTACAGTGTGTTACTCTCCAGTGCTGTCCATGCTTCTCATCATGTGTAATAATGAGCAGGGCTCTCGCCTTTGCATTTTTCGGTCGGAGTTGCTCTTTTCTTTGATTGCTTTTTCTTGTAGGACCTCCCGCCTCTCATCCTCTCTTCGAACTTTTCCGAGCGCTGTTTAACCCACCTGAGTCACCCTTTTGGGTTATGTTCTTTTTGGGGAAAAAAAAAAAAAAAGATTGTGAACGCTCTCTCACTCCTTTGTTCTGTTTTATGCAAGCTCTTATTGTACAAGTTTAGGAACCCCTGTTGTAGCTACCACTAAAGAATTATGCACTACTACGAAAGTTTTTGTTCCTTGTTTATTGAGTTTGGAGGTAAAATGTATTTTTCTACATTCTGGCTTATTGCTTAGTAAAATTTATTTCATAAAACAAACTTTTGTCATAAAAGAATGTGTAGTGTTCACCTGTGGTCCGGTTTCTAACGAGATAAACCATTTTCACCTCATCTCTCTATGTACGGACTCCTATCTTACCGTCTGCCCGGGGGCTGGTTCCGTCCCCCGCCCGGGCCGGGAGCGAAGGAGGACACGTAGGTACCCGCTTCCTTCCAGCTCACCACACAAACCTTACAGGAGTCTTTCCAAAGACACAAAACGAGCCCCGCATTCAAGACGTCGGAAAGCAACCCCCCAACCCCCCAACAAGCCCTCGCGGGTAAAACCTTCCCTCCCCGGCCGGGAGGAGCGGAGCGGAGCGGGCCGGGCAGAGCCCGTGGGGGCGGGCAGGCGTTGCCGGCACTGCCTGTCCGGGCTGTCCGGGCTGTCCGGGCTGTCCGGGCTGTCCGGGCTGGCCGGGCTGGCCGCACTGCCGGCACCGCCCACCCGCGCTGCCCCGGCCGCCCCGCCCGCGCTGCCGGCCCGCCCGAGCGCGCTCCCGGGGCGCAGGGACGCGGGGCGCAGTGTGCAGCTTTCGTGCCTTCTCTTCACCTTGTAAATCGCCACGAGTTCACGGATGGCTATTTAGTGGCCCTACGATGCTGCAACACATCGGCTTGCGTTTTAGTCGTCCTTCTGTTCTTTGGCCATGGGCAGAGTGCGCTGTGTTTGTGTCGGCTGTGGTATAATGACATAGGGCTCTCTTGACGTTTTGTTTATGACCTTATCAGTTAGAGTTCAGTGGCTAGTCGCAAGCATTATGAAGTGATCACCTAGGTTATTATCCTTTGTACGAGTTCTTTTTTTTAGAAACGCCAACAGCCTTACCAAAATTTGAGCAGATTTGAGATACAGTCATAGTAGGTAGATGTTAGTCTTGGAGATCTTATTTTGTGTGCAAATGAATATAAAAAGAAGTTAAACAAAGTATTATTACACACATGATATCTATAACTAGGACTTTGATAACTGTTATATAAAGTGTGTAAAGTTTGTATTAATAAATTTTTGTAACCAATGCAATTTCGTCTAATGTTTGGGGGAGAGAAATCTAGAACCTAACAGTGAAAGCTGCATTTCATTTAATTTGTTTTTTTTAATTAGTTCATTATTAAGCAGTGTTCTTCTGCAGTGTTTCATGTCTGGGATATCTTTTTATTGAGTCTCCGCATTTTATCACCTCTAATGTTTTTTACCGATGGTTACTACTCTGTTCGAGTAAACTAAACAGAACTGCCAGAGTAAAGAGCCCAGTCCCACACACAACAGCTCAAAACACTCTCTAAATATGCAAACCAAACTAGTTGGTGCATATGATCAATTCCTCTAACAATTTCTGTGCTTAGAAGCCGTTTATTTCAAGAGGAATTGGTATGTTTGATGAGATCTCCTAATCCACTTTTAATGAGCATTCTGTATGCAGTAATGTGCTTCCAAGTGTCACCCGCCTTGGGCAATGGCAGCATCTTTGTTCGGATTAAAGATGCACTAGCTATCCTAAAAAAATTGTACTGTGACAAGACCAAGAGTTCCTTAAGTTTTACAGGGTGGTAGGCGGCCACAGCAAAAAAGCACAGGGTAATTTGTTGGCAAATGTGGAGGTCAGGATACCCAAACTTAAAACTTCACTTTAGCTTAGCAATAGCTGCTTATGTTAATTATTTTTATTGTAGCTCTGGGACTTTACTCAAGTATTTTGAAAAGTAACAGCAATTTAGTTTGAACTAAACTCTATTTCTTTCTAAGATCATACAATTAAAAAACAAAGCACAGGAATTAAATGACAATTTTCTAGCAGTTTATTTTTCAAAACTCTAAGTCTGGGATTTGAGACAGCTGGTCATATCCTCTCTGCCATGAATTCACCTTCTAAACTGGTTTCAACAGCAGTATTTTACTGTCTAACTGAAAAACACTGAGATAACTTGGCTGGTGATGCCAGTGGTACATGCTAGGAGTTACTACAAAGTGAGATAAAAGTGCTGATTAAATGCAGACCAGGTCAGAGGCCAACCCCACACGCGATTAAACGCAGACCAGGTCAGAGGCCAGCCCCCCATGCTCACCAAAACATACCTGTTGAGGGGAGGGAGAGATGTCAGTGATTTCCCAGACTTACAACATAACAAAATCCAGCCACTGTTTCCCAAGGACAGCATGCAGCAAACACCTACTCTTAAGCTTATTCAGGGCTCGCACATATAACTACACTACATTTCCTGCCCATCAAAACTGAAAATGTGATTAAGACATCCAAGCTGAATACCTTCTTGTTATTGGTAACTAGAGGGTGAAATTTAGGATTGGCCCACCTGAAAATAAGGTCTTCATCAAGTCCTGGTATGTGTTGAAGATGTGTAAAAGATGGAAATTCTGCTGTAAATCACACAGAGATAGTCCTAGCCTCACTCTACTGAAATTCCTCTTTACCAAATCAAATACAATTTCATGGAAAAGCTCAGCTCGGTTCCCAGTGATTTAAAGTGCCATCTTAAATGATACTCTTGGAAAATGTGCAATACCAAGTCTTACAGTATGAGTTTTGTGGGGATTTCTGGAGTTCTGTATGCTGCTGTACAACTAGGAGCAGAAATGGATAAAGCTGGCTGAGGAAACAAGACTGACTAGGCACGACATGGTTTTGGAGCCTCACATTGTAAAAACCTCCTGACATTCAGTCAAAGTGATAAAATCCAGTTAGCTAGTAAAAGAGGCTGCTATAGATTCCACCCCTTGGAAATGTGGTGCAACACCACATCTGTCACAGAGCTACTTAGGTCATCAAAACCAGAAAAGCCAATTCCTATAGAGCCCTGTTATAAACCCAGTATCTCCCTTGTACAAGATTTGCTTGTGGGGGTGCTGACATGCTCTCCACAAACCTTCAGAACCTTTCAGTCTTCTTCGAAATACACAGTTTGTCTATTGTCTGGATACGTTTTCACCTAGAATTAAGGAAAATAGGAAAACAGGAGGAAATTTGATCTTTTGGGGGCTTGTTACTTCATATCTATGCAGCTTACTTTTCAGTTATAGGGTAAATAATTTAGTATTTCTTCAGGCAAAACCTTCAGGGAAAACTCCTCCTGAAAAATATAAGGACCTCATACTTACCCTCTAGGAGTACATGTCCTCTGAACTACACTCATGGATTTTTAAGACCCAAATGGACTCTTACGACCATCCACTCTGTTTTAGTTAATACAGGGCATAGGATTTCATGGATTTCTTTCATTCAACATTTCATTTCTGAGTGAGCTATTCTGTATTGATTGCAAGGCTAGCAGGGATGGCAAATTTACTGGATAAGTTGTTCCAAATGTGGCAGTTTAGCACTCTGTTCTCTGTCTCAGTTTGTCTCATTTTTGAGTCCAAGAGATTTGTAGCCTGCTGAAGAATCTCTAATGCCTGTAGATTTCCCTCTCCACATAGGTAGTCTTAGGCAGTGATTTACTCTTCTCTGTGCCCTTTCTTTGAGGTAGCGAGGTTGATCGTTAAGTGCTCAGCACAAGGGAGATTTTCCTCAGGTGGCACTATTTCTGAACGGTTTGTATTTTTTAACATCCTTGCTAAAGTGTTGAGACTAGAAATGGTTACTATACCTAGCAACGACCACCTTGAAGATGTGGCAAAAAGTAATACCTTCTTCTTGGAATCCTTCTTTTTCTTCAGATGCTGGTCATTGTTAACAAGGTTTGCATTTGCTCTCTTGGCCATTTTGTCATGCTGTGAGATCACAACATGTTCATAATCCTCTTGCACAGCTAGCATCTTTTCCAGATGATTACTTCACATGCACAGAAGCCATGGCCTGGGAGTGACACCATGGTTCTTGATTCCTATTTTGTACTATTATTTTATGTTGTATTAAAGCCTTTTTTTTCCCCAGATATTTTACCTTACTGAGCTACTACTTTGGAAAACATTCATTTTTTTTTCTGCACAAAGACCATTCTGTGTCATCTCAGCTGCCACCTGGTGCCCATTTCTACATAAAGTAGACCCTTTCCAGCAATGCTGCTTGTGTATTTGTGCATTGTGGTACATGGGCTCAATCCCGCTGCAGTGCAGATTTGTATAACTGTTCCAGATAAGGATTTGACCCAGTTGTAAGTGCAAATCCTGGGACAGAGCGAGTCAGAGTGACTCATAGCAGGTTGCTGGCCAGATCTCCCTTTGAGCTTGAGTTCCTAGAGGCAATCCCATACCGGCATAGCTGAAGTCCCATTCTCTCTAAACCTATGTGGAACATCTGGAAGTGCTTTTTGCTACAACCATGGCTCAGTTACTCACCTGGAATACACAGAATGAACTACTTTCATGATGCATTCATGGTAATGCGGTGGAACTGCTAAGGCAGAGTAAGTGTAAAACCTAATTCATCTTTTGAAATAATTAGTTACCTGTCTGCTGATAAGATTTATCCAAATGTAAAAATGGAATTTAGTTTTGAACAAGGATATTTGAGCACCAGAACTATGACAGTTTACAAGCAGTGTAAACTACGTTTACAATTTATGCAATAGTATTTGCTTTGAAACTTCAATAATGAAATATCTACAAGAGATAGAGGTATTGTTCTCTGAAACAGCATAATACCTTTATGAGGACCACAGCAAGAATATTTCTTTCTCTTCAGGCTCTGAGATGAATTTCAGACATTCCACGTCAAAAGAACTTCTTGGAGATTCACGGTAGTATGAAAGAGAGGAGTGGGACAGAAAAATGACAGCCACTTCTGGTTCTTCTCTGGTGTCGTCCAGTGCCTCAGTATCAGGGTATCATAGAATCATGGAATCATAGAATATACTGTGTTGGAAGGGACTCATCAGGATCATCGAGTCCAGCTCCTGGCCTTGTGCAAGACACCCCAAAAATCACACTATGTGCCTGAGAGCATTGTCCAAACACTTCTTGAACTCTCTCAGGTTTGGTGCTGTGACCACTTCCCTGGGGAACCTGTTCTAGTGCCTGACCACTCTAAGTAAAGAACCTTTTCTTGATATCCAACCTAAATCTCCCCTGACTCAGCTCCATATCATTTCCTTGTGTCCTGAAACTGGTCACCAGAGAAAAGAGATCAATACCTGCCCCTCCACTTCCCCTAATAAGGATATTAAAGACTGCAAAGAGGTCTCTCCTCAGCCTCCTCCTCTCCAGGCTAGACAAGCAAAGTGACCTAAGCTACTCTTTTTATGGCTTTTCCTCCAAATCCTTCACCATCCTTGTGGCCCTCTTTTGGACACTTTCTAAAAGCTTAATGTTAGTTTTATCTTGTAGTGCCCAAAACTGCCCCCAGGACCCGAGGTGAGGCCACCCCAGTGCAGAGCAGAGCGGGACAATCTCCTCCCTCGCCCAGCTGGTGATGCTGTGCCTGATGTCCCCCAGGACACACTTGGCCTTCTGGGGTGCCAGGGCACTGCTGACTCAGATTCAACTTGCCATCGACCAGGAGCCCCAGGTCCCTTTCCTCAGCACTGCTTTCCAGCCTCTCATTCACCGTCTATACACGCAACCAGGGTTGCCCACCCCAGGTGCAGAATCTGGCACTTTCTCTTGTTAAACTTCACATGGCTGGTGATTCCCCATGTCTCTAATTTGCTGATGTCTCTCTGCAGGGCCTCCCTGCCTTCAATGGAGTCAACAACTCCTCCCAGTTTAGTGGCATTGGCAAACTTAGTATTTCTTCCAGTCCCGCTTCCAAGTAATTTATGAAGATGTTGAAGAGCACAGGGCTGAGGATGGAGCCCTGCAGAACTCCGCTAGTGACACGTCGCCAGTCTGATGTCACTCCAGTCACTGTAACCCTTTGTGCCCAACCTGTGAACCAGTTACTCACCCATCACATAACATTGTTATCCAATTGTGCACTGGACATTTTATCTAGAAGGATACTGTGTCAGACAATATAAAAATCTTTGCTGAGGTCCAAAAACATTACATCTACTGGCTTCCCTAGATCAGCTCGGTAGGTTACCCCGTCATAGAAGGAAGTCAGATTTGACAAGCAGGACTTTCCCCTCGTGAAGCCGTGCTGGCTATGACTGATGATTGTGCTGTCCTCCAGGTGTTTTTCCATACATTCCAGAATAACCTTTTCCATAACTTTACAGGGCACTAAAGTGAGACTGACAGGCCTGTAGTTTCTGGAGTCATCCTTCTCGTTCTTAAAAATTGTGACAACCATTTTCAAGAGGATATGAGGAACTCCATAGGTACAATTTGATGGGAAAGGATGTAGCATAAATAAACACCTCCCAGCTGACATCCCCAAAATGGACATATGAACTGGAGGAAGGAGAGGGCAATGACAATTAACAGTTTTACGGGAAAGGGAATTTCCATTGCCATCTTCCACGTACATCCAGGTAGGACCCTGTTTTTCTCATTTGTTGGACCAGACACTTGGGAGTGGAAGGCCTGCTGATTTCAGGTGTGTGTCGAATGATAGAGATATTTTAACAAAAATTAATATATTTTTTACCTCTCTGTTACACACTTCTGGAAGTCTTGTGCTTTCTTGTCTGAATCTTTGCTCATATCAGAAAGATTAGTCAGCATCATATCCTGTCCAGGTTAGCAGGATTAATATGCTTCTTTGATAGCATATATCCATTCTGATATGCATATTTATAGATGGAGAGGGCAGACTGAGGAAATAGTTGCCCAGGCTAAAGGGTTTACTATTCAAGATTTGACAACAGATCTAAATATATATATATCCATTTTGGACAGATTAGATTAGACTCAGCCTATGGATGGTCTCTGTTTTGACGTTTATCTCCATGGTGAGAAGACTGGTTACTTTTGAGTGGTAGAGTTACGAATAAATGACTGCCTTTTCCCCGGGAGTGACGATTAGTGTCACAAGAAATCAGCCATCATGTATGTTATATGCCGAATGTGTACTCTCTCAGCCCCCACTGCCTGGATGGGATTGAAACTTTCCTGACAGTTTGAGAGAATGAAGAGTGCTTGGGTGTTGTGGCAATCAGGCTGCTCCAAAAATGGTTAAACTTCTAGTCAGCTGTGAGCTCTTATGTCACCAGCAAAATAACAATATATGTAAATGAAACTGTAAAAATAGCGTAAAGAAGTCTTTCTCTCCCTTGCTATGTATATATATGCATATGTGCATGTACATACACATCTTTCTTAAGCAGACAAGAATGAGAACACATTAAAGTTCTGATATTTATGTATCGGCCATAGCTAAACTTAGACACAACATCTAATTTACACTGACGTCTTTCTTTAACAAGTTTTGTAAGAGGAATGATTTAAGTTCAAGGAAGTGCACTGAGTCATCTGCACGGTGGGCCAGTGGCTGAGCTAAGTTTAGAATCAAGGGGAATTTTGGATCTTCTGGCTCCAAGTTTTTCCCTTTACATTTCTGCTTTTCTCATTCTCAGTGCTTAAAAATAAAAGAAACTTTCTTCCCAATTTCTATCCTTTTCTTTCTTGATTTTTTAATGTGTCCTTGGTTCTCTAGTCTTTTATAGTAAATCAGAGAGTTTAACTTAATGAGCTATCTGAGATTTTAAAGTCAGGTTAGCTGATGACCTTGCAAATAGCACCTTGAGACATCTGTTTCAAGAGTGCTGAGATTAAAAAGCATAAATGAAAAACGTGAGGTCTGCCCAAGTGATACCTGAGCAAAACAGCATTCCCCAGTCTCAAGGAAAAAAAAACAGATGAAGCTGAGCAAAGTCAGTCCAACCTAGCCCACTCAGCACAACCTCTGTTGCTATCTGCCTGATATAAAATTACACATAGTCACTCTCTTCTGCCCTCTTTTCTCCTAAGACTTTCTGTGGCCCAACGAGTTTCCTGCCAGCCCAAGGGTTATGGCACACCAAAGCCTGCAGGTTATCCAGCTCATTCCTCCTCTGAGAGACACCTCTGAAAACAGACTTATGGCCAGAACAAGGGAAGACCAGTGCACTCTCTCCATAAATAAACTGCAACTAGGCTGTTCTCAGCAGGTTATGAGTCTGTTTCCTCTGTGTCAGACCCTGGATGCACTTCTTGTGCCAGATGGTAGAGCTTCATGAGTTCCCCTCCACTCCTGTGGCACCTCTCCCCAGCACAGCACAACTGATAGATATTACAAGGCACAACTCATCTCTGATACAAACTGAATGGTTAATCTGCTTTTGTGCAACTTCTGTAAATTTTATCTATTTTTTTTTCCTGGGCCAATGAATACAGAAAAACTAAGAAAGACTGGCCTGACTCTTTAAGGCTATGTATGTTTAATAATTTCTGGTGTCTCTAGTTGATTTGGTGCATTGCTGTGTTTTGCATCAGGAAAGAGCCATGACATGGCTAAGAGGTGATTAAGCCCAGGACTTTGTGTAGAATGCTGCATGCAGGCAGGTGAGACAATTAGACTGAAAGGAAATAGTTTTCTGATTGTGTTTCACTTAGTACAATAAAATGTAGGTATGTTTTATACCAGTTTCATTTTATTCGTTATACTTCAATGACAGCCTTATTACACCACTGTTTATGTTTTTTTGAAGCTTAGTCATTGCTTAATCTTATAAAAAGAGAGTCAGCTTCATGCCTGGTAGTTGTTGCACCTCATTCTATTAGGCCCTAACACAGCTGGAGGTACCATGGGATGGGGATGTAAAACTAATTACATAACCTGGTCATTATAAGAGTCCTACCAGGGCAACCCCCATACTGTGGTTACTTGCCAGTAGAGCTGGTCACTCAGAAAAAATAAAAATATTGGAATCTATTGAATCTCTCGGATTATTATCATTTTATTAATGTCTATTATCAATTATTAGTACACAGCAGGATCTCAATTGCATTTGCATTGTATTCAGTTTTATTTCACTAATTATGATAGTGTTAATGTCAATGGGGCCAAAAGAAGAAGAAAAATGCCACTCAATCTGAGTGAGCTTCATCACAATCTGACCCTGTCTCATTAAAAAAGAGTTTTTCAGCATGTGCAGTCTTTTCATATGCCAGATCAGTGGTTCCTAAAGGGTGGGCTTCAGAGTCAGAAAATCACAATACTCCCTTGTAACTTCACAGTGAGCAGCTGTCACTCTGTTAAGATAAATGCCACCTTATATAAGCTGCAGTTACTGTTCACTTTTCTCCACACTCCTTATATTGCTGCTTTGACCTAGTCTGAGTCATTCCCTGCATGGGAAACGTTTCTTCCTGTGGGCATACATTATGACTGGGGTTGTGTACTGATAAAAGAGGGATAATGCGTCCTCTGACTCCTCAGTCAAATGCTTCTGCCTGGAATTAGGATGCACGCACAGCGAAGACAAAAGCCAGCAGGAGTTTGTTAGATTCCCCTGCTATAGGTAGATGACAGGAGGAAAAGTAGTTTTTAATTAATAAAATGAATTCCATGCAATGAATACCATGCCTGTGCACGGCGACAGGCAAGCACAAGCTGGGAGTATGAGGCAGGAGCAGGGGGCATCCAAAGGCTCTTCTGCATCTGTGTGCAGAGGCCTTGAGAAGGCACCAAACGAGAAGAACTTTGTTCCTCCACCTTTGAATTGTGAGAAATAAGAACTGATTGCTTTCCTGCCCAGCTCTAGTAGCAAGACCATAAGAGCTTCCATATGGACCAAACCAAAGGCTAGTCCAGGAGCCTGTTTCTGATGGTCATCAACAGTTTAAGAAATGCCTCCAAATTTGCATCCAGAAGGGTCATCTTTGCCAAAATGAGCATCTGGCCATGAGTAAATTAAGTAGTTGCTACTCATAAGCTGCCTTTATGAGTATTTAACAAACCAGGTGGACATCCCTTGATTTAGTGTCTCCCTTTTGAAATCCATTTTTATTATAAACTTTATTTTAGCAATGAACATCCCATTTTAATTATGCTCTATACCTTCTCGTGTTTTGATAAATTAGATTGTTACATGCATAACCACCCCCGAAGACACCTCTGAGTACCTATATTCAAAGTATCATTACTTGTATATTCTAAGACAGAATACATGTCAGCTGTTGAAGTTTATGGAAAAAATCACAGCTCATTAAAATACACAAATCTTGTATGAATTATTATTTTTGGTCCATTCTTCCTGCCCTTTTTACAATTTAGGGATTTTTAAAATTTCTTGCTACAACTTTCAAGCTATTTCTAAACTTTGTGTTTACATGCAGTACAGCTTTTTATGTCTCAGAAGCATTCTGACTTCTGTTTCTCTAACAATGCCTTTAGAATGAGCACCATGAGAAGGCACTGTATGGTAGCTTTGTTATGCTTTCCATATAGCTCCAAAGCCTGAGTTTGAAACCCAGGAGTGAGTTTTTGCAACTGAACCACAAGTAAACCCACCAGTGCTTCAGTATATTTTTGTAATACAAAGACACATGTTTGAACACCAGCTTCGGGTGATTCCACATCTCGGCCAACAACTTGTAGTGATTAGAGTGAAACATTGAAGAAATCACATATTTTTTTGCCCAGTCTGAGACTTTCACCAGCTTGGTCAAAAACTGGAATTGTTTTTCTTTTGAAATTTTATCTTTTTCATATATATACACATCCAATTGTACAGTGACTATAGTGTAGTCATACAGGCAAAAAGAGATACCCTTAAAATACCTGTCAAGATTCACAATACGCAAAGAATGACATATTCCTTTGAATCTCACAGAGAGCTGCTGCTGGTGCTCGCTGCATTTCATGGCTGAAACCCTTTCAAGTACAGATTCCCTCTGGCTTTCAATGACTTTCTGCATGCAGAGAAATCAGCCCAAGCTCAATGCTGTAGGAATATGAAAGGGGCAGGAAGTGCTGCTGCCTTTCTCTGACCACTTGAAATTAAGATACTCTGCATCACAGTGAAAGACATAAGCCAGCAGGACTTTGTTAGAGTCTGGTTGCCATAATCAGAAAAAAAATCTGGTGAGCTGAAGATGTCCAGATGGGTTTACAAAGATAAAAATAACAGACTGTGTTCTTTCCCCCCATGAAAAAGAAATAATTCCAAGCTGGTGATGCTGCCGCAACATACCACCTCTGCTGCCACCAGGGCAGGTTGCACAGCAAAGAGCCTCTCACGGTCATGTGCAAAGGCAAGTGGGATTCCATTAATTCAGAAGGAGATCTGCATGTTGCTCAAAAAGGGGAATAGTGCTGCAGAATAAGAGGATACCTCCGGGAAAGAGGACTCGACTCAACCAGCAAAGTTCATTGGTGCCAGCACATGGTCAGGGAAAACTTCAGGTAATGGTTTGTACTGGCAAGGAGTTGAGCTTCAGCACTGGGGTCCATTCTGATAGGGATGCACACATATCAGATTGTCTTTTGTTGATAGATCCAGCACTTTGTTGAGTAACTTATGCCAACCACATGGGAAGAGCCAAGATGATCACAAACTGGAGATAGTGCTATAGTGGGTGTTTCATCTTGCTGGAAAAGAGGGTAGAATTCATATCAGATGATTCAAAAGTGACATTTACACTGAGGTTAGGTTGGATGCTGGGGTTTTGTTATGTTTCAAAGCCAGCAGAAGGTCATCAGGTTGATTTTTAAAGAGCATTTTCTCAAGAGTTTTAGTAGAGGGAAGAGAGAGTTATGAATTCCAGTTCTGCTAGAAGTAACTGTGGTAATGACTGTGAGCTCCAAATCAGACACCTTTCCTCAGTGTCCACTGTTATTTGTATGCCTCCATCAGCCTTGGAGCAGCCAGGCCTTCTGTTTTCCTCACTCTGCACATGGAAGAATCTGTGAAGGAAATCTGTCTTTCCAGCTGCAGTAAAGTTTCAACAAATCTTTTCACAAACCCTCATTTTTGCATAACTTATTGTTCGTGGTCAGTAAAAGAGAGGGGGAAGCTCAGTGGGGCTTCCCTCTTGTGCTGCTTCCTGGAGGGGGCTGGAAGCCACTTGCAAATGCAGCAGATGAGCACTTTCAGACAGTGCTTTAATGTGGACATTGATGTAGAATGATATTGAACACAAATGCTATTCTCTTTAATGAAGACTCAACAGGGAAACCTGGAAATGTTCTTGGTGGATCAGTTCTGCAGGGGTGGCCCCAAGGTCTTTGCCAAAGGTGTAGGGGGAGGGTGGGTGGCCTTTTGGTAAGCCATGCTCTGCTCAACCAGAAAGATGAAGAATAACCCAAGTTAGCCTTACAGTTCAGGTTATGCTCTATGTAAAGCTAATGCAGGAACCCACTTGTATTGATTATTCTAACTCTGAACAGACTGTGCAGAACCTATTTCGAGTGTAATTTTTTAGGTTTGAGTGTTCAAATGACACATGTTTGAACATAAAATTTGCCACCACTTACCGTCTCAAAATTTGACTGCCTAACCAACAGCACTGTCTTTGCACCTTTAGGAGTCTAAAGATATGGAAATGATATATTAGGCTTCTCTTTCACCACACTGTATTCCTTTATTCCCCCCCCCCTCCTTGATTCTGGATTTTCAATACACAGGAAGACTCTCTATTTTGGCCAAAAGTTGGCGTTAAAAGTGTGTATCAGGTTACTGCTGCTAACAAAAAGCTTGTCTCTTTGATCTGAGGTAAGGCATGGACTAGATGCTCCCGGATCACTGTGCTTGTCATGATAAATTTACTTTGTAGGTTGGTGGTTGATATACCCTAGGGTTTGACTTTGAGGGCTGGAGACACCAGGAGGAAGAGACAGCCTGGTGCCTGAGAGAAAACTGTGTTCCTGTACCTCCCACCCAGCTGTACAGATGTTTGAAGTTCACTGGTGTATCTCTTCATCCTGGCAACACACACCAGTTTTCTGTGGGCAAACATTTTCTGTGGGCAGAGATTTCCACTTGATCGCCCAAAGTCCTGACATGAACAAATGTTGGGCTGTTTGGCAGGATCCATAAACCAGATGTTGCCTCACCTACTTACTGTTCAGGGTCCTGTCTGTTAGGTGTGCCTGTGAGAGATGTCACCCCACTAGGGAACAGAGTCAGGCAGAAGCCAGTGATTAAGCTGTGAGCTGGAGGAATGGGGGTCGCATCCCACTGCTCTCCCCCGTTGCATCTTTGGCCACTCGTTTTCCCATGACAAAGTCAGAGTGATCTTTCATAACCTGCTGTCTTCAAAAGAGTGGAATGTTGCTTTGGCTGTGGTTGAACTGCAATTTAACTTTTCTCTCAAGTAATGTCTTCTTTCAAAGAATGTTTGTTATGATACAAAGTCACATTATTCTCTGCTGTTCTGCTGTTAAGAAGACATGAGTTGGAGGAGCGTCTTCTGAAAGCAGAGGATTTGGGAAAAGGTAGGATTTTTTTTAAATTTCCCATTTTTCCCTGCTGAGACCTGCTTTAAAAAAAATAATATAAATTGTTACTGTTGTACTTAAATTCTTCAGAAATGCTTTTTGTAACTAAGCTATTTCAGAAGAAGTCACTTTTTTTGTTTTAAACTTGCAGTAGTAAGCAACTGCAATTCCCATATGTCCATGTTACTGCTGGTCCTTAGTCCTGTGCAGTGCAGTATATTGCAATGAAGATGCAATGCATTATCAACTTAATTTTTCAAGATTTGTCTTTAAAAACATGAGCTTCTTTTATATATGTACAGGATCATCAGGTCCTTTTACCATCTCTGAGCACTCTGGATTTAACCTTCCCTCTTTGCAAGCCAGCAATGTTTATACTTTCTATTTTTAACATTTAATTTTTCGTCTATTTTAGAAAGGTGTCAATAGGCAAAAATGTACTTAAATATTTCAGTGACCACTGGAGCTACTGGATATTATAAGATTTATCTGTCACTGTTCAAGAATTAAGGTTTATACTTCCTTATTATCTAAATACACCTAGCAGCAGTTTGTATGTGATCAATACACATGTATATGAATATAGCTATTTATCGCTGTATGAACTTAATGTATCGTGCTTATAGGATTAAATACAACTTTGTTTCAATAAAGAAACAACACTGCAGGCAGAGGTTTTAGATTTTACCTACATTTGTTGTTTTCCTCTGCAAAAACAGGAGGAAAACCATCTGTTTTTCTGCATGGCTTTGATTTCTAAAACTCATGTCCATCTACAATGGAAACGCATGTTATTACACGATCAGAAAAAAAGGCAGTGAAGAATCTCAAAATTTTTAGATTATTCAGGAAGCATCAACTCTGCTGTCCTTTCAAATATAACTCTTGATCTAGAGCTTTGTGTTTCATCTTGGCTACATGAGTTTAATTATTGTTATATAGTAAATAAAAATATTCTTTAAAGGGAGTATAAATTAGAGGTATTTTGTGGCTTTTCCTGCACAGCTGGAGAAGCGTGAAAGGTTTTTCATCTGAATGAGAGTGGGCATGTCATGGTATTGTAGAGAGAGAGAAGCCCATTAAGTTGCTGCTTGTCCTTCATATGTGCAAACTCACAGGTTTGGACATGCCTGGCTCTGGCACGTGCACTCACATGTCCACACACACACACCTCTCCTCCCAGGCAGAGCTCTGGCAACATGGAATCTAAGTCATGACCAGCACTGCCAAGATGCTGCAGCATTACATGGTAGAGCTACATTACCATTTTCTGTCAAGTACAAGGCACAATAGTTAACAAGTGTTTTGGGGCACCCCAGTCACTCAGAAATGTTGCCCAGAAATGTTAAACTGTAGTAAGTGCAGTTATTATAATTCAAGAGATCATGCTTACAAAATCAGAATATTTTATTCCAATGTATTATTTTTACTATTTATTTATTACTTGTATTGCCATAGCAACTAGGAGCTCAGCCACAGTCAAACCCCCACTCTGCTAGGAACTGCACAAACAGGAAAAACAGATGAGGAGCTCACATTCACATTAATAAGGTGTTCTTAATTTTAAAAGGTCTCTGAGGTCATGTATGCCGCTCCAGACAATAGATGTAAAGCAAGTTCCAATATAAAGGATAAATAAAACCACAATCAGACTCTCAGTGATAACTTGGCTGTCTGCTAAAACTCCTCAGAGAAATGCTGGCATTATCAGCAGACCTTGAACCATGCCCTTAAGGAAATAAATTCAGGCTCTATCAAGCCAAGAAGGGAAGGCCAACTAAGAACCTCATGCTGCAGCATCTCCACATTTACTGTGTGGACGGCGAGTGGGAACATCTCTGCTGATCCATCTGAGCACAATCTCCTCACATGAGGAAAGCTACGCAACAGTCTTTGCTACAGATTTCAGGCTTTAATGAACCTGGGACCTGGAAATATTCCTTTCCCCATTATCTTGCCATTGACCTGAGGAAACCTCCATGTTTGTTAAGAAGAAACGTCAACCCTCCATAAGAAATTATTGCCCTATGAATCCCAACAGGGACACTACCTAAAGGACCATGATTGCACAAAACAATGACCTTAAATTCTACTACATTTCAGAGCATATCGATTCCTGGCATGGTATTGAGCTGTGTAATAGGAATGCTATTTTACATTCCAGAAATGCTAGCCCTGTTAATGCCTTGAAATCTTCCTTTAATCTTTTGTGCCCTATAAAGACTCCCGTTATCTCCTTCTCCTCCTTCAGTATCTCTTTATTTTTGTTTCCTATTTATTTTTCTCTCTCTAGTTCTTGACCTTTTTTTCCTGCAACATCCTACCCTCACAAATTGCTGCCTGAAAGAAGACACAATTTATTATGTCATTTTAATGCAGGGATTTTGCACAACGCATGTAGTTTTGGATTATTCCAAAAGAAAGACAACACACGTGTGTGCTAATTAAACACACCATACAAATGATGTGGCAGTATGTGGCCCTCATAACTCTGGCAGCCATAAGGAGAGTCCTGAGGGAGGCATATTCCTTCAGACTAAATTGCTGTAGGGATCTTTGCAGGGAAGCTCTCCATTTTATTTCTGAAGGCACTGTGCTGGTGGGGGATGTGCTCTTGTCTAACATTGACAGCCCACTGCCCCTGCCCTTTTTCTCTCTGTATTAAACCGCTGATAAATCTTCCTGGTTATCCTGTAAAGTAGAAGAGAGAACTAAAACCACAGTGTTTCAAACCAGCAAGAGTTCAGAAAACAGGAGTGTGTGTGATATTGTTGCAGAAGGGGGATTCAGCTGGTGTGAAGTCCCACTGTTTGCAGGCGGCCTCACTTATCACCCGGCAGAAATGGGGAGGCAGGGTCTGGTCTCGTCCACCCTGCGGGAGCCGAGGTGCCTGGAGCCTGGCTTTGTTCATGGGCACAGCTGGCCAGAGCTGCAGGCTGCACCCCAGGTTTTGGGAGTAGTCAACAGGGTGCACCTTTTGAAGCTGCAAAGCAGCCTTAGCTTTCTGTGAAGGCGTAGTCAGGGAGATTTGTTCACGTTCTTCTTTTTAACAAGTATGAATTTATAAGCATCTTGATCTGACTTTCTGATTGCACCTAGGGTTTACAGGAGTAGAGTGGCTTGAAAAGCATGGCCCTTTGGATACCGTAAGGACAATCCTAGTTTTCGTCTATTCTCTCATACGGCAAAATTATACATAGCAGAAAGAAATAAACTTAATGAAAACCATTCCCATTACAACAGAAGCAGGGCCAACCTTTGTCCTTATTTGGACAAAATGCCTGCTTCTGAGTATGAGACTTTCTAAGCCAAATGCCTAGACAATTCGCTATTAATAGGCAAATGAATGGGAAATCAATTCAGAATTGCTGCTAGAAAATTTTCAAGGTCAAATGAGAGAATTTAGCTCTCATAATTTTTTGTATCTGCATGCATCTACAGATTAAGTCCCTTAAGTCTCAAATGCTGTCATTTATCAGTATAAAAGGTTCATGTTCAGATGAGGGAAAGGTGCTCTCAAAACGGGACCCTAAAGTTGCCCCAGATGTGCCGCAGAGATTGAAGCCCAGGCAGGTGAACAGCACTGATCTGAGAAAGTAGGGATGAATGAATGGACAAGCTGCATGCACAGCACAGTTTGGCTCTAATGGGTTGGGATGTAAAGAGCCTTTTTCTTTCAGCTGCCTCATGCATGGTGGCTGCCTTTTGTGAATACTTTCAGGAGGACAGTTCGAAAGAAAGACTAGGAAGCTCACATACTAACTGCTTTGGAGAATATTTTTTGCAAGACCTTTTCTGTTGTAGGCATTGACTCAGCTCTGACTCTGTATAAAAATTGCCTGCTAGCTGTACAGAGGTGATGCATTCAAATATTTGGAGATTGTTTGGCATAGTCCATCATGGACCCCTGCACCTGAGCTCTCTGCTACCAACACATCTTTGAGTGTCAGTCATATTAATCTTTAGATTTTTAGGGATTCTTCTGATGGGTATTTTATCACTGGGCACAAAACAAGGCTGCCAAAGTCAGCCCAGTGGCTCTTTGCCTCTGGCTCCTGAACTCAGTCTTCACCATTCACTACTGCCTTCTGAGGGGCTGACTCAGAAGGGTTGCCTTGTCCTGCTTTATTCTATATGAATTAAACTTCCTTTTGCTCCCCAGGCTACAGATGAGTAAATTCCCTTCCTTACCAGAAAAGACAGGATAAGTAGCTCTCTTGGCGCTTGCGCACATCCCGCTGGCTTCACGCAGAGGATGTTAATTCACCTCTCCTCTGCTTTTGGCCCTGAATGCCTGTTCCTGCCAAGTGTGCTGTGGGAACGTGTGTTAAATGTTACTGTCACTTTTAGTACATGAAAGATGATAAATACTGCGGAGACAAGCTGTGAAGAATGAAGACAAGAAGCTGATGTTTGGTGTGAATGAAAAGGGGGAAGGCTGTGAAAAGTGAAATCACATGCTCGGAGCAAAAGGCTAGGAAAGTTTTCTTCACTGTAATGTTATGAATGGAAATAGGTAGCAATGTTATATTTGACAAATTTGTAGAAAATGATGTTAGTCGAGAGGGGAGATGGTGAGAGCCTGGAGGAGTGTTTTACGTTATGAATGAGAATAAAAGCGTATCACTTATAACTGTAAAGTAAAAAGATGGAGTAAGGCTCAATTGGAAATTCAGCTAAAGGCAGTGCCAAGGCCATGGACCTGAGGAGCTGCAGAAGAGGTAAGATAGTGGTATTTCCATAGTGACAGAAAAAGGGGAACATGTCAGAGGGAAAGATGAAGAGCCCTACACTGACTGTGCCACTCTTAAGCAGATGGCTGAAGCACGGAGCAGGTACTTTATTTATTTATTTTGCAGATGAGATTATCTGGAATTTGATTATTTGCATAATTATCTGTAAATGAATTATCTGGAGACAACATGAAAAGAAACAGAAACAGAGCCCAGGTGTAGAAGGCTTCTGTGGAAAACTGAAGGGGAGAATGAGAAAAATCCTTTGAAATGTACACTGGTGTGTGGTTAGAGGGAAAAGGGGAGAATCAAGACATATGAATCAAAGTCCATGGACAGCAGCTTTGCAAGAAGAACAGTCTTGCAGGCAGATTGGAGAGGGTGACAAGGGGTGTCAGTTCTGGGCTTTGGGAGGAATGATTTATGAGCTACTTTGGTAAAAATGTGTCTTCTTCACTGGAGGGCAAAGGGAAGAAGTTAGAAAAAAAAAGAAGAAGGCTTAAGACTGAGCTTGATTGGAAGAGCGCCAGAATACATTTGCAGACAAAAAAGGTGGGCGGGATGATTGGTAGAGAGGAGAGTGGAGTCAAAGATGGTTTATTTTTAAAAGGACATTTATATTGTGAGGTGGAGCATCTTGAGGAAATTGAGAAATAGAGATACTAAAGAGAGAGTGGAAGAGTGCCAGTGAGATTAAAAGACAAGCTTGAAAGAAGCAGATAAGATACTTGTCTGCTTAGAATGAATATTGCAGAATATATGCCCTGCACATCCTCCAGAAGGGAAAGAGTTTTGAAAACCCTGACAATTCTCTTGACAGGGAGAAATGTACAGTTGGGAAAGGGGAAAAGGAAAAAAGGAAAAGGAAAAAAGGAAAAGGAAAAGGAAAAAAGGAAAAGGAAAAGGAAAAGGAAAAGGAAAAGGAAAAGGAAAAGATGACTGAAGGACTAATTGAGGGTGGTGGTAAGCTCAGGAAACATGGAATTAGGTTGAAGTATAGAAGCATAGAGGTTTTTGTGAGTAGGGACGTAGCAGAACTGAGGAACTGAAGGAGAAAGGGAAGAGAAAGGAAGCAATTCAGAGTGGAGGGCGTTGCCCAGGCTGGGAAGAGGAGGAAGAGAGGAAACAGGAGGGAGACATACCTTGCAGTGGGAAGGTGGGAAAAATATGTGTGAGTGGGGAGACACAAGGTCTGGAGAACTTCATGAGCATATGATAAGAGAGGAGAGAGAAAGAGGGAGCAGAGCAGAAGAGCAGAAGAAGGGGGTATCTGTGCTTGTGATCTGGACATAGGAACAAGGTAAACTGAGGAGACAGATGATTGATGGTCATTTGTCAAGCCAGAGAGATAAATCTTCAAAGCTGTCCAGCAAATCAAATGGAAATGCAAAGCTGATTTATGGCAAAAGGAATTAGGTGTACTATTAACACAGTACTCCAAGATATGGAGCATAGGTGAGGAAAAATGTTCTATGATTCTATGACAGCTGGAAAGAGAGAGCTCCTCAGAACTTAAAAATATTAAGCTTACTAAACAATGTATTAACTTAAATAATGAGTCAATGAGTAAGAAATTACTAAGTGCTTCCTGCATCAATAGCTACTGTGAATTAATAGGAAAATGTGTACTGAAGAAAACTCTGAATAGAGTTCTTATGAATGCTGGAGCAAAAATGATGAAGGTCAACACTGAACTAGGTATATATTTTTTAAAAAATTTTTTTTCGTTGAGCTGCATGTAGACGATAAAGCAGAATAAATATTTAGCACCTCAGATACACATGCACATCTATATTGCCTACATCTAGTATATATCTCTATCTCTGTATCTATCTATATGCAATCATCTCAAATATACATAGCTAAAAGTAGGAGTTACATGATTTCTCAGCAGGTTAGAAATTTTTGCTGTGATCCTGGAAAAGCCTGAAGTACATTTTTGTTTTGAATCTATTGATCTGATGATGCAGGAGCAACAAATTACTTGCTAAGCCAGACACTTTATCTATAACGAGTGTCACTGTCATTTTCTAATTAAAAGAGGTTTATTTCCTCCATTAAAAGCATGAGATTTCACTTCCATTGGAAAGGATATCCTTAGTCATCTAATGCTTTCTCATAATCTAGACATTTCTTTCCAAAACTGCTTTTCAGCTTTATTAGAGGTTTAAATAAGGTGCCTTACTTTGATGTTTATTTTTCCAGCTTTCTCACAACAGTTGTTAAGACTTCTTGTGGGTGTGATCCTTATTTCTGGAGGGTTGTTTGATAATTCAATATTACTGCAGCTGAGAAATAAATCCCATGTATAGCACTGCTCGCCCCTTTTTCATGGGCAGAAAGCTGTGTAAACTGGAAGCATGGTGTCAGATCTGTGAGCTGTGATGTCTCTTTTTCAGTGTTGTTCTTATTCAAAAAATCCTTAGTAACTTTTAAACTTAGGGAGTGTCAGCAGAAGCACAAAGAGATGAAGGTACTGTAGAGTACAGAGTTAGCTGTCGGAAAACTTCTCTGATTTTCAGAGGCATGAAAAGATGATGAACTTGGGCAATGCTGGACTGAGGCAAATGGCTACATCTATGCCAGGAAATTAAGTGGTGACAGGGAAGGCTCCAGGGCACAGGCACCTGGTTGTCTGTACTGTTATTACTGCAACAGCCCACGAATGGCACACTTGTGACACACAGAAAAGAAAAGCTCGCAGCCAGCTCAGGGTGATTCAGGAGCTAGTAACTCCCCAAAGGCAGTTTGGCCTCTTGGAGACTAGGAGAGTTTAAAAGCATGGACAGGGCTAGTCCATGCCTGTAGGTCTCAGTGCCAGACTGTAGACCAAGGAAAATTTAATTAACCTATGTGAAGAAGCCTTACAACACTATACATTACATGTGTCAGGAAAATTTGGAAAAAGAGCGAGTGGTCTGTTGATTGCTCAGAGTGAAAAGGTGAGCTGAGTCAGTTGGTGATGGAGGTAGGGACAGTACTCTTCACAAAAGAATCTATATTAAGGCAGGCATCATTTCTTGAATCTTCCTTTTTTCTTTCTCTTAATGTCCAAATATTTGCTCTAGAGATGAATCATCATTCTTATTGAGCTTCATACAAGCCATAAACTTCTTGATTTTACAGCTCCTGCAGTAAGAAAATATTAGAGTAAATAAGCTTGTGGGTAAAATATAGCAACAGATTAATTCCATTTTTTCTATTTATTTCCTATGGCTAGCCATCTCTAGGAAACAAGCTAAGAGGAGCAGAGAGTCTGTGATTCCCTATGTGATGTTTTACAGATTTATTAGCTTATAAGGGCACTTTTGTCCTTTCTAAGTGATGGTTATATCTATTAGAAGGTTATTTTTTTCAATTTTAATGAACTCTAAGGAGTGCTTGAGAGATAGGCGAATTGACCTGAATTTTCTCCTCACACTTGGACAAACATTCAATGGAGACTTAAAAAGCTCAGTTTATATTTAGTTTTTCTTCTGTCTGAATAGGCTGGAAGAAGAACTTCTACGTGATCCTCCCTGATAAGTGCTTTACCATGGCCAATACCATCACTGCATTGATCAATAGTCTCATGGTATAAAAAAGACCCTCAGGCAATGACTTGAAGCGAAGTGACCAACTGTCTAAGTACATGAGAAAAAGCATTTCTAAAATACAAAGAGCAAGGTTGTTCTAACTGTTCTGATGCAATTATTACTTGGTATATGCTGATTAGACTGAACAGAATTGGGCATTATATCCAAACACAAATCTGTCCACGCACGCACACAAAAAGAGATACAGTTCTCAGGCTTAAGAAGAGAACCGAGCAAGAAGTTATATTGTGACCAAGACATTTGGAAATTATTTTGATTTTGGGATCTTCCATCTGTGAATTTTGATGTAGATGTTTTTATTCATAAGAGAGGAACTCATCATTCTCTGGAGCTCTGGACACGTCTCAGTCTGGACAAAACATTACCACTTGAGAACCTCAGCCTTGTAATTTTTCCAGCCTATAAAGCTTGTTGGCCTTACACTTTCGTATCCACTGCATCACAGGAGAGTTCATCTGCAACTGCATTGCGATCCATTTCTGAGGGTTACTAGAGAAAGGGACAGGTCTAAGTCTGGACTCACATTGATTTTGCACCTCTGTCACCCCACTGATAGGAGCAAGAACAGTGACACCAGGTGTAATGAGATTGCTCCTGATTTGCAACTCTGAAGCGATTGCAAGCTGGTCTTCCTTCTGGTAGCAAAACTTCAAGCATCTTTTACTAACACTTGGGAAAGCATATCTGAAATTCTTGCCTGCTTTTTGTCAAAGCCGCACCCGCTAGGAGAGCTTTATCTATGAAAAAGTGAATGAGGTTTCAGATAATCTTTGTGACAGACTCTTAAACTATATGTAGGCTCCCAGAGTTAGGAGGTTGTGAGGTAAATTTAGATTAGTGTGGACTAAATATAAATACACCGCTCACTTCCCTGAGCAGTTGATGTGAAGGGGTTAGACTCCTGCCAGAAATAGGACCCTAAGTCCCTGCTCTGTACTGTTTTTCTGTGATGGCTGGGGTAAATCATTGAGACATCCAGTTCATTGAATGGGATCCTTGGCCTTCACTTCCCATTTGTAAAGTAGCACAATAATACCTAATTACTGAATAGGGACAGTTCAAAGATGTCTGAATCAGTTTGATATCTAGAAATGTTTTAGCAGTTACCTTGACATGCAGAGACAAGTTTTAGTGGCAGGACCTTTGCTCCATTACATGTCTGTTGTGCTTAAAAGATAAAAATGTATTTGTTCAGACATTTGGAATTCAACAGGACACAAATATAAAAATAAGAAGGAAAATTAATAATTATAGAATTCACAATTTTTAAAGGGGAATCAAAGGAGGCCTTGGGTGAAAGATATGTTTTATGCTTTCCCAGAGTATAATATAAAGGTGAATGCTTTATATCAGCAGAGTTAAACACCACTTCTTTTTTTCTTCAACATTTGTGAGGATTGTACAGGAACAGGGAATTCTTAAAAACTGATGCTGCTGTTTGGTTCACAGAGGCTGCTGACTGAGCTGACAGTGTTCATTCAAACCCTCTCTCAGCCAATGCTTTTAAACACAAATGAAATTCACACCTGTTCAGGAAAGCACTGAGTCACATACCCACAGGCCAAAATAATTTGAGTGCTGTTGACTTCAGTGGGATCTGAGTGTTTGTGGCTGCACCCTACTGAAACAGGGGTGTTACTCAGACCAGGACCTGAAGGCTGATTTTCCCTGAAGATGACAAGACTGTGTAGCATTTGTTAGTACATGAACAACTCTGAGTTTGGGTGGCTCTCCTAAGACTGTGTTTCTTGAAATAATGTGTTTTGTTGCATTTGTGTATTCCCAAAGATTTTCTGGTAAGTCCCCAGTCATTAAAGACTATTTTGGAAGTATTTTTCCACACTAACTAGATTTTATTTGATTAAATTCAGTATCTAAAGGTATATAAGAATTGCAGTGCTGCTATTTAAATTACCTAGGGAAGCAATTTTTGTGTAGTGTTGATTAAAGGATGGCTTGAACAACTATGCTTTTCCTTTCATATTATTTTTTTTAATTTTGAAGCCAGGGACAAACCAAACAAACATCCCAAGATATTCATAATGGAAAGTGACATAGGGAACAATTTGTTCAGAACTCAAAGGCAAGTCAGGCAAGTCAGACTTCATATATCTGTCCAAAGAAATTGCAAGCACATAAAATAATTTTCCTTGACGTTAGCTTTGGCAATGCAAGTATAGAAAAAGAAGAAAAGATCCTTCCTTCCCCACACCTCTGGGAAGAAATCTGGAAGATGTTTTTCCTAATTTTAAGACAGGGGCTCACAGGAAGGTGAGGATGAGTATTCCTGAGTTTTGATGAGAGCAAATACCTCATTCATCTGACAAAACCAAGTACAGGTTTCCAGGCTATTTTTTGTCCCCTGCTATTCAGGCGATAAACGAAAGAAAATAGCTCTTTTTTGGCTTTTTGTGTGGAAAACAGGAAAAGCAAAGGAGAAGCCTTAAGGGTCTCTCTCAGTGGGCTAAAGTTTTCAGCACAACTATAAAATACAGCACAGCTGTTCCTGTGAATATGGATGCAGAACCTGAAAACATGGAGCAGCACTGATCTGTATCCCAGTCGTTACTTACCTTGAGGCTCTGCCCTATCAAGCTGTTCTCCTTGTGATGGCCCCAGAGATGTGGGGGGTGTGATCCCACAGCTCTCCTGCTCTCCAGGGCACGGCTCCCCACCATCTCCCAGCCCCACAGGAGCTGGACCATGCCTCAGTTGTGGGGACTGTAGGCACAGCCTCAGGAGGGCTGCAGAGCTGGGAGCAGGGCAGTCGCCGGTGCCGAAGGAGGGATGGGAAAGAGCACAGGAGGAGGATGCACCTCTCTGAGGCTGCCTCGCTGGAGGGAAATGAAGTGTAGGCAAAGGGGGTAAGTGCTTGGTCGCAGTTTAATTTACCAGTACTGATACAGACACAGAGACCTTGGGACATCCCAATCTACAGCTACTTATTTCTTGTTGCTCCTTTAGCAAGGAGTAAGCTGGTTTCTGGTTTCTTTTGTCTTTGTGACTGATTTAATCACGACAGCTCCTGAATCTGCTGCTGCTAGTTTGGCTATGGCCTTTGAAGTGAATTGTGGATCACGAATATATGCTTGACTGCAAGACAAACCAAACCTAATTTTGTGCCTCAGGCAACAAAGCTGCCTGTGCAGAACGTTGATGAATATTAGAACCTCTGTTATGGACTGGGAGCATCGAAAGGGCAGCTTGATCATGGAAAGGGGGAATGTGCTGCCAACTCCCTCCACTGGCCACCTTGAAAGATAGGGAGATGTTAAAAGAAAACACCATCATAAAAATTAGAGAAGATAAGGTTGTCCTCCCAGCAAAATGTGAGGGAATTTCTGCTGCTTATTCATAACCTTTGTAGATTGCCTGTATATTGCTCATTTTGTGTGGCAAAATGTGTTTAAGGAAAAGCACCTTGTTTATCTGCAGCCTGTCTGAAGAAGAACAGGATGTGTTATGTGGCTAACACGGACAAGATATTAAGCACTGCCTTTAAACTCCCACTTACATTTTGTTATCAAAGTAAAATGTAAGCAACATTATGGTAAGACAAATAGTTAAGTAAGCAAAAACCAGCTTACAGGCATGGTCAGTGCTGTCCAATGTAAAATTTCCTGCTGTTAGTGGAGTTTTATATTCTGTGCTGAGTGTCCCTCCGTTAATAGAAACATCCAATACCAGGACAAAAATCAATGGGCTAAAGCTTCGGCAGATTGTAAAGAGGACAGTTTGTGCACCCAGCTCTACCTTCCCTAATTTTCTTCATGCCTCCCTCTCTCCAGTTTTTGTTGGTATAGAACCAGACAGTAGTCAATCTTTTCCAGCTGAGTGTTGGGTGATACAGACCTACATGTCTATACCCAGGAGAGCTCACCCACAAGGCTTAGCTCAGTTGCCTGTTGCAGGTAAATTTTTTCAATTGCTGCCAGTGAATTTCAACGTATGTTGTGCATCTCACATGACAGAAATGATTTCTTACCCATGTATTCTAATGTAAATTCAAAGATACAAGAGAGAGGTCACTGCTCAGAGACAAACAAACCTGGACTCTTTGTGCAGGAGCCTGTTTGGATTCAAAGAATTTTAGGAGATGAGAAGCTGACTGCTGGGCCTCATTATATGGTGCAAGAGTGGCAAATGTCTCTCCACTTTGTCTAGTGCGGCAGCTTTACTCAGACACTTGTGCTACCAGAGCTTCAGCTGATATGAATCAAGGAGTATTGATTTGCCATGGCTGAGGATTTTGCCCTGTGCCTCCTCACTTGCCAAATGCTCAATAGTATGAGCAGGGTGGTCATTTCTCATAGAGTCCAATTGTTTGGCTAAATTGTGTGGGCACAGTAACATGACAGAACTTTCAAGTTTTAAAGCCCACTATATTTAGTGAAACAGCAAAGGGTGCATGTACAGCTTGAGTCAATCTTTTGTGGTGTGGAGACTGGCTCCTGCTCCATGTGCTGAAGTTGTGTAAACATCCTTTTCCAAAAAGATCATGGTAGCTCTCACAATGGATATCCTTCATCATTTCTAGCCCAGGACATCCGCTTTAAGATGGATCAAAGCCTTCAATATAGAACAAACATTTGGTGCCTTCCAAACTCAGCTAAACTGTTGTGTGATCCAGTAGCAAGAAGTCTATCCCTACTGTCTAAGGAATTAAAATTGTACTGCTCGAAAACTAATACTTACAAAACAGGACTTCATGTTTCCAAATTTGACTATAAAAGTTAGTTAGTTGGATCAAACATTTCTCACAGCTAAAATATGAAATTGTTGCTGTACTTTAGATGTATAATTGTTTATTTCTAATTTCTACTGATGGTTGTTCATGCAGCGTGTAAGAGTGGAAGAGCCTGAGCTTACACGTCCCACAGTCTGTCCTAGAGCAGTTTGGAGAGGGCTGCAGGCAGCATTGCTGCACCTGAAACTCATACAACCAAGATTCAGGGATGATCATTGCAGAGAATTTCTCTTATGATTCTTGTATGAGATAGAGGACCATAGACACCATTATGGGGCTATGAGCCTGACATTTATTATGCTGATAAAGTAATGTGATTGTTAAATTATTCTGTGGATTTTCTACAACAGGATGGCCATATTCATGTTTTTGTGTTATGATGCCTCCAATAAAAGACAGTTGCAGTGTTACAGAGCTCGGAGTTGCATTGCTAAGGATTGTCTGCAAACTGCGTATATCAAAAGGGCAAATTACATGATAGAGAGAAGTGTGAAAAGAACAAAGCAAAACCTAACTTTAAAAGCTTTAATTTGTACAACTATGACTCAACTTGAACAAATGATTTTTTTTTCAATTAAATAGGAATGAAGCAAATGTACTGTTCAGAAAAGGATGCGGATAGAGCACAGCATTTCAAAATAAACAGCTGTTCAAGTATAAATTTCCTGTTTATTGAGATTTCAGTTGTATCAGAGTAAAAGTCTCAGAGTGGCTGAGCAAGTCAATCATCATATACCTTGTTAGTGTGACAGCCCCCTGTGTATTGTTTAACTGGAAATAAAACACAAATACTCCAGACCCCTGCTGTGTCTGCTTCATGGTGCATAAATCTATTGTGTATCATGTCACTTAGAGTTTTGATGGCAGGCTACCAAATGGTGGAGGAAAATACACAATCAAGCCTTCATTTTCATAAATGAAATTAAAGTACACACAGGAAATATAGAACAGAAGTGTTTTCATTAGAGCTATTCCAAGGGTCCATCACTCATAAAGGACTTTGCAAGCCCCACTCAACATCTGAATACATATGCAAATGAGTGGTTTTTCCAAGTATATATTTTTTTTTTCCAAATTTGATGGTCTTTTTGTAATAAAGAACCTGTGCCAAATAATTTTCACTAATATGTCTTGTACCTGGTTGTACTGAGGATAGAGCCTTTGGTCACTGGTGTGCTCCAAAGGCTTCCTTCACACAAGCCTTGAAGGTATTAGAGGTGTTTAAACACCAAAATACATGGCCTCCAAGGTCAACAATATGATTAGAATAAATGACAAAATGAAGTTTAGGTTAGCTGCTATCTTCAAGCCCTGAGTTTTCTTTACCTAGATACTGGGTCTTAGGAAACACCTACAAATAATTGACAATTTTGTTGAGCATTGAATGGAGGAAAACCAAAAAGAAGGATCTTACTCTTAAACCTCGTGATCTAAACTGGCATGTATGTTGTGCTAGGCAAAGAGTCAGTTTTGAGTAAAAGCATAAATATAGATGTGCCCTAAAGATATTTGTTCACCCAGCATCATTTTGGGTTCTAAAAAATAAAACAGATAAATTTGAGAATTAGATTTTTCAACTAGACTTTGAGAAAAATGATCTGGTAATATGTAGTATGAAAAGCTGACTAGTAATATTTAGATTAAGCTAGATTTTTTCAGTGTTATTACTCTCTTATTTATGCTGTTACACTCCTTTCAAAACTTGAAACATCTGTTTGTTTTATTTCATTGAGCCCTAGCAGTCCCACGACTGAAATCAGGCCTAACTCTGGAAAGTTGGTCTCCAAAGAGGGTTCTCTGCAACACTGCCCAAAACAAGAGGAAAAGAAAACAACCAAACCAAAGAAACAGTGTGTGGGATCCAGTCTGCTGAACCTGATCACTGAATTTGTTTTGAAATGCCAGGTGCACAGTGAAGCAATCTTGGAGCAAGTGACAAGTTTCCTGCCTTGTCTGTGACAAGAATTCCTGTGAAGGTCTCCAAGGGAATCTACTGTCTGCGTAATGTAGATGCTCCCCAGCTTCAGAAATCTGGTCTGACTACAGGCATTTTCCCCCTTTGCTGCAGATGATCAGCCCTAAAAAAGGAGCAACTGGGACAAGCACGGACAATGGAGGCATATGTTCAGCCTCTGTGCTAAATAATGAGCGACATCTTGAGATGTCCTCTCCTAAGGCTCCAGCATTACTGTAGTAGAGTCAACAGAAGCTAATGGGACTTTTGGAGTTACCTGGATAATGCAGAGATCCACATCATGCTGCTGTCTAACAGGAATGTAGACCTTAATTCCTTTAAATGTCTTGAGGAAAATCTTAGCTGTAATTCTCATTTTAGATAGAAGGCAAAAATGCTCAAACTCAGCCACAGAAAGTGCACAAATGAAAGTTGCTGGTGGTGTGATTTTATATGTACATTCTGACTGTAAAATGGAAAAAATAGCTTTCTATTGATTAAAATGAATTCTGCACTGATTAAAGCATTTCCCCCTGTGTCATATTGTGTTCTCTCAACTGTCTCATTAGAGGTGGAAATTTCAGGTGGTCACACAATGATTTTGACTCCAAATTTTGTGGCAAGATTGGACATTTTTCATTGCTTTTCCTTGGCAGCATCTTACGATTTGCATTTATTTCTTACAGATTTAGGCTGAATCACTCATGTCTAAGAAGCAAGCACTGCATTAGAACACTTTCTTTTTTTCTGGGGAAAAAAAGATGTGTTACCTAGAACTTTAAGGGCTGTAACAGGCACAGGCACAAGTTATTCATCCTCTTGAAGGTAAGAAACCTAACAGAGGAAAAAAAAATGCTTCCTTAAAAGAGAAATTCCTACTGCGTGTTTCTGGTCTTTATACTTTGAAGTGTTATTTTAGTTTAAAACAGTATCAAGAGTAAATGGATATGGATAGTAGTTTGTCTTGCTGAATGCTTATTCTGGTCAGATGAATGTTTTCTGCTGCACCTTACTGTTTTACCTGCTTTAGGCAGGCTTTAGTACTTATTATCAATAACCTTTTTCTAGTCAACTGTTCCTATTTTATAGCCTGGACCTCCTTCACTGACAAACAGGCAATGGTCCAGACTTCCAGGAGGCATAAACCTCCAGCAACAGTGCTGCACTGACTGTACTGAGCATTACACATCCAAATCAGTTAACCCAGCTTATGATTACAGCTTAAGCTCAGCACATTCCCAAAGGCTACGGATGTGATATGCCTAAATCCTTCATGGTGTTGCTGACAGAAGGTCCCGACAGAGGGAGTTTGAATTTTCAGCTATTTGTTCTTGCCTCCATTTCTGTTTTCCACAATTTGAAAGCAAATGAAAAGGGTAACAGAGTCTGTTTCTGGTTGACTTTACTGATGAATTTGATCCCATTTAACTTGAGGAGAGACACAATTTGGTCTAGCAAGGACATGCGAATTCTTAAGATAGAAAAAAGTGATCTGTGAAAAAGATCAGATTGACAGCTCTGTGAACATAAAGCTTGTACTCATTCAGTCAATTGAACATGAGCTATAACTGTGCAGTTCTCCCTCTCTTTACCCCATTGAGGTGCTCCAGATTTTTATTAGAGAAATCCCTACTGGTTAGGATTTGTGCCAGGTCAGCGCTTGGCTTCTCTGAGGAGCAGCTGAACAGGGGACCTGTATCTTGTGGTTGAGAAAAGGAAATAATTGGAGAGAGTTGGACCAGGCACCATGGATTTGGTGCATGGACTGAGCTTTTCTGGACAAGCAGGGGCTGGGGGCTTGTACTTCCCTGTGGATCTCAAGCTACCATCACTGAGTCTTTTCAAAATCCTCCTCCTCCTCCTCCCTCTCACCACACCATGCCATGTGAAAGTGCTTAAGATTCACATATGGAGGAACACCGAATTCTTAAGAACTTCGAATTAAGATCACTGACAAATTATACGCATATTTTGAGGGAATATCAGTCCTCCAGAAGTTCCTTTTGAACAAATCCATTGCCTTCAATAAAAATGCCACTGACCAAAAGAGTGACACTGGGATTTATTATTTTGTAAGATTTGAAGCACTAAAGGACTCCAGCCATTTTTTAGTTGCTATAAATAGAAAATTACACTTAATTTCAGTTAGGTCAGTAATAGCAGGAAACTATCAACACTTCTGCCCTCAAAATAATCAGTGATAATTTTCAGCTAGGAAGACCAATCAATATGCAGGAACTGGCTTCATTTTGGGTAAATTGAAATCTTTGACCTGGCAAAAACTGATGCCTTGCTCTAAATAAGACTAGAGTTTCCTGTGGTAGAAGAGGTAGTCCAAATTCTTATATTAATTTACCTAAGAGTAGTAAATATAAGGACATATCAGTTCACTGACATCAAGTCACACTTGCAAGCCAGAGAAGAGGTTTAGTATTAAAAAGTCCTTTAACAGTGAAGAGGTATATACTAAGATGATCTTAAAGTTTATATAATTTCTTTGCCTTAATTTTTTGTTTGTACTTGGCACATAATTTGTAATGGTACTGGATTTTAATATAGCAAATATATCTTAAACTGACAGAGTAATTTCTTGACAATCCATGACAGTGAAATAGTATTTTGAGGGCCTCCAGTTCTGTCTTGAAGTACCCTAATTTTAGTTGACATTCAGTCTTCCATGTTTCAGAAATCCTTTCTTTGTTTCATTTGTACGGTAAAAAATCACAGTCTCCCAGCAAAACACCTTATATAGCTTGTCATGCACTTAGTTCCCGTAGGTAGGCTCTTGCTGTGTCAGGGCCTCTGGTCTAATAATAATCCTGCAAATCTGTTCTGTAAATTTTCTGGCTTGATAGGGGCTTTGCTGATTAATGCTGTCAGAATGGGATGTGCTGAAAAACACCTTCTGATGCATTACATGAAAGGCTCAGCCTAACAGATGTATGAGATCAGTTTATTGTCATGCTCTTTTACCAGGAAAACTCAAGACTTTGGGCTAAATCAATGGTACAATTTGTTTAATGTGAAGTTTGATTTTGCTTGAGTCAGAACTCAGTGGTCTTTGAGGCAGAATAAGTTTCTTTTTAAAGTGTCTGATTTCCTTTATTTTTTTTCTAGATTTGCTTCTCCTGCTGAGAGTGAGTTATTTGAAGAATATTTATTCATCAAGTAGGTTCTTTCCTGCCTGAACTGAATGAAAATATCTTGTGGATTCTCCTGACTTTTTCAGAAGTATTTTGATCCTAACACTCTGTGTACAGCAAAAGTCTCACAACCACTGAGCTGGTGCATTTGCTTTGATGAAACTTCTAAATCTTGTGTTATGAAATATGGAAATGCTCTGCCATCCAGGTGGAAAATATAAAGAAACTTAGATTTAATATGCAAGAATGAAATCTGCAAAACTAACACTACATCTCTGAGGAAAGCAGAGCTTTATCTGGAAACATCATATTTAAAGGATCTATTTCTGAATATAGATAAAAGAGGTGTCTATGATAATTTGTGTAGAATTCCTGGTTATTAAGAAATGATATATGTAATTGTATATTCTGGAATGAAAGCTGTGGCTCTAACTATTCCCTTTTTGAAGCTCCTGCCTGGTTACCCCTATGCTGTTTACAACCAGTTGGAAGGGGCTCTTCATGCTCTGCAATGTTTTACATGGTGTGTTTGGTGTAGGTGCTGGCAGTGGTGGCTGGAGGGGTGACCTTTGGGATGAAAGGCTGTGGCTGCCCCCTACTATACACAAACAATTTCAGATGGTTCCAATCTATTTACTGCAGGGCACAACTGAGCGCCTCAACCAAAATGGTGGCATCTTGGGGTTATTTTTTATCACTCTACGTTTAATCGGCAAAAAATGAAATTAATTTTCCCTAAGCTGAGACTCTTTTGCCCATGAAATAACAGTTAAATTCTCTCCTCATCTTTTTCTTGACCCAGGAGCTATTTAAGCTCATTTATTTCCCTGATGGTCTGTTGAGGGGGGAGAGTGAGCGAGTGACTGAGCAGGCATTTAGCTACTGGCTAGCCTAACCCACCACATCTGGACATGTGGGATCCAGAATTTATTTGAATTGACCTTCAATTATTTTGGTTTCACCCCTTTCATTTTAAAGTCTGAATCATTATTTTCTGACAAAGCTGGATCTATAGATGTTTCTTCTTCTCTGTGTCTGGCTATCATTCAGAGAAATGCTTGCTATTTAAATACACTCAGAAATAAAAAAGAGGAGGAACACTACGACAAGTCTTATCTCCAGTTTGGGAGATGCATGTTTCCCAGCTTTTCTAGGACTAAACCTCTCCTATGGGGGATAGAAACTCACTCTTTATTTACTGCAGCAATGATGTCACTGTAAAGACAATGACCAGTGACAGATAGGTAAGTCAAAGGCATCTCTGAGGTGTGTGAGTTTTAATGAGGGAAGCCCACTCGCCCTTGGCTCCAGAAGGACCCTGCACCCGCTCCTCAGTGGCAGAGGTAGTTGGTGTTGTGGCTGGCGAAACCGGGCAGTCAGTCCCTGACTGGACACTCTCCATGTGAGCATCATGGAGCATCCAGCATGTCTGTTGGAATTTGTCTTCCCTGGATTTGAGCAGATGGGAGACACTGCTCTTTACTGAAGCTCATTTTTGTGGGGACAGAAAATCATTCGTTCTTTAGTATTGCATCAATATCTGCCTGAGGCAGTAAGTCCACATTTCTGTGTTCTCAGTCTCTCTGTGTCTACAGATCTGTCTCCTGCAGCTCTCCTGGCTTCTTCCCAAGCTAAAGAATTTCTGCCTCTGTCTTGCTTTTCAGGTCATAGAGCCAGCTGCAGTCCTGACTCAGGATCCCTCTTACTACAAAAATGCTTAATTTGTATGTGTAACTTTTGGAGTCTCATTGGCTCCCCTTAAACTTTGTTTAAGGTTGTATGAGCTAATATTAAGGTCACCCCTTCTTTAATCTGGTTTCAAACTCTGCTCCTCAGCCTTGAGATTTAGGATTTATCCTTGCCTCAGTTCCTTGGCTGGAACAACCATAAATCCTAACTGGCCATCACTGTATCTCACTGTTGGGTGGGATGGAAGCAGGTTTTACCTGATCTGACCTCAGTTTCCCACATCACAAATCTTTCTCTTGACCTTGTCAGCACTTACTGGTTATGTTTAATTCAGCAATGAGTGCTGGAAGTGGATCTGTGGCGAAAGATGGTGCTGAGAGCACCTTGTCTACATGACAGCTTTTCAAGGGTTTTCCTTTTGGCTGGTTCTAGCCTGGTCCTGTGGACTGAAAGCCCATTTGTGGCTGGGGTACATTAGATGTTCTTCTGGAGGTTGTCTCTGGGGATACTTCACCTCAAAGGAATCTGGTTCACGTGCTCTGTTGCTGCGTCACGGTGTGGAGAGCAGTGATCTTTGAGCAATTCTTAGCTTGAACTAAAATGCTGATGCGAATGTACCATGGGCTGTACATGAACAACTTCTCCAAGTTGTCGTAAGGAACTTCTGGGTTTGCTGTGTATGTAGGTATGACTCAGAGATCCTTTTATTTTGTGTGTCCTACTTTTCTGATTTTCTCCCTCACAGGCAAGAAGACTGTATTTATTTGCTTCCAGAAACAATGCAGACTGAAAAGGAAAGCACATGCTATCTTAATTTTTGTTACCTTTTTAAAACCTGAAAAAAAGTTGAGTGTTTGTTCTGTGTGGAGGAAAACAAAATGTTAGAAAATAAAACAGAAGATAGCAAGAAAAGTTGTAGGAAGTGTTTTGTTGCCCTGGCAAAGTTCCCATTATAAAAGCATCCCCTCTCCAAATATTTGTTATTAATTGGCCAGATTAAGTATTGTAACAGGTTAATTAGACAGTTTCTAGCAGAAGACAGGTAGTATGTGGGGAAAAAGATGGGGATTATCTACTATTCTATGGATACACATTTTAAAAAGATCTCCTGTTCCTGTCGATCACAAACATTTCCAAAACAATATTTCTCTGTGGAGATTTCACTGTTTCTGAACCATATTCCATATTTATAAATCAACCCATCTCCTGCTAAAAACATGCTTGGTTCTTGTCTCTTGTGTCCTGGACACACTGCTGTAAGCTGCAAACCATCTAGCATGCTTGGAAGTGAGGTCAGCAGCATCTTTGTCAGGATCATGGAGCTCTGTCATCTATCAGTAAGTCTAGCAGTGAGGAGAGTTTGCAAGACTCAGATGCTTCTCCCTGGCCTGCTGTGCTGGGCGTCTGTCACATGGCCCATAAATGGCAAGATGTTTACACTCTGTCATTTTTCATGAAGTTGTAGGTGAGCTATGAGCCAAAAGCAGATAAAAAGATAAATTAACTGATGCAGCATGTAGCACCATGACCATGATCAGTCTTTCCTGCCTAGACAAGGGCAAGACTGGAGCATTATTCCCAAAAAGTACTCATTGTCATTCAGATTTCTCAACACAGCAGTTTTGAAGTGTGGTTGCATAATATTTATGTAATTTTGTGTTAAGAGAAGTGCTTATCACAGACCTGAGACCTCAATTTGGAAAAATAATGGTATTGCATGTTTGATTGCATGATTCTCTGATACTGATCGGAGGCACTGCAGTAGCAGAAGCGTGGGCTTCCTCAATCTGCCAACAAGAAGGTCTTTCAAGCTTGCCAAACGAACTGCTATTGTTTGTGCCCAGGCCCCAGTCTCGCAAGCTGTTCTGTGCGGGTGGGCCTCAGTGCTTCACAGAGTCCTGCTGACTTTGTTGACTACAGCAAAATGGAGAACTTCACAGCAGGATCACCACAAATCCCCGATTGCTTGGAAAATGGCCTTCAGATCCCTCTGAAGGACAGCTCAGCCCACTCGGTATGCAAATGGACTTCTTGCTACAGGAATCGGATTTGATATTTTTTCAAAAACTGCATCTCTGCAGAGCTAGAATATGTATTGTCTTCATATTTACATTGTAAGCTGAAATTCAAGGAGGGATGTGATGGAAGGATGAATTTCTTAGCAGATTCTGCCATATCAGAATCACACAATAGGTGTGTCCTGCTTGATAGCAAAGCTTAAACTAGCAAGATGAGCAGAGCTCACTATGGCTTCTTTACAGGTGCTATTTTTATAAGCAGAATAAAAATATTGTCTGAGGAGCCTGGATCATGGGTCAGGAGCCCTTTATGCTACATAGCACTATGTGGACGCAGAAAGAAGAATTAAGAGTTGCATTGAGGCTGACTTTTTGGTTCATTAAAACTCATTTCTGAGAAAGACAGAAACAGAGTTTGACGCTCTCATCTGACATGTGAGTACATGTTGGTGTTTGGGTGCATACTAGAGTCTGGGAAAGCACTGCCATCCCCAGCTTTGGACAGCCTTGCGGGCTCCAGGATGGTGTGAAGCCTCTGAGGAGCCTTGGTACCCCACTTCCCATGCGATGGTGTTTGGGCTGGATAGGTAATAGGGGTTTATAGACAGCCACTTCTGTCTCTTGGCATGTTTCTCTTTTATATCCTGGGGCCAGGCAGAAACCATGCAAACAGCAAAGAAGATGTAGCACTCTACACTGTTACCAAGCCCTGTTATCCAAACCCTGTTCCTGTTAAAATTACACAGAACATCCAGGAGAAGAATCACATTAAAACAACAAACCCTAACTTGCTCTGGCCTAGGCTTCAGAGGGACTTTTTTCCATTCTAATGTGGATTGGATGCTTAATTATTTTTCCTTCCTTCCCCTCCCTTCCCCCCCCATATTACCTAATGTAACAAACTCATGATTCTTCTAAACGGACACTAAAATAATGGCCAGGTTTGCTCCAAAATACTTTCTTTTTTAAGCTAAGATTTGAGAAAATACAAAAAAAAGAGTATTCTCAAATTGAAGAAAAGAACAGGTTATTGTGCCCGCAAACATTTACATTTATCTGCCCTTTTTGTCGACCAATTATTACAAGAAATAGTGGGAAATTTTAATTGCTACAAAAATATACAAAGAGCTGTGAAAGCAACATTGGTTTATTTCTTCAAGCCATAGCTGGAAAAAAATATATTTAAACATGGGTTCATCTCCATCTGCAGAGCTCTAAAATGAATTCCCTCCAGATTTTTGTATGTTTTTTTGATATATTTCCCATTCGTATTAATCTGATTCAATTATTTAGAACTAAGTCTTTAGGTTCTGTTAATATGAATTTACCAGTCCCTGTGCTGTAAATTAAATTTTTATTTTATTTCTATATATGCTTTCTCTCTTACTTTAATGCCAAAGGTCTCTCTCTTGTCTAATGGCTATAATGAAAGCTTTTACTGCTAAATTAAAATAAGAGGAGTTAATGGGTACCCAGTGCCTTGTTCTAGTTAAAATGTGCATCAATTTGCACTGACCAGTGCTTTGGGATTGTAGCATGTGTTTTGTCTTAGACAAAGCGTAGCAAAAAGTGTGAAATTTCACTTTTAAAAGTGCTTTTTTTAAAATCTGCTTTTCTGTGAACCTATATATAGCTTATTTCACTTACTAATAACCTTACCACACATTATCATCTCACACAGAAATTTTCCATGGTAGATAATAGCTTCAGATTGAATTCTTACAGTGTTATTGAAAATGGTTTAGACATTCAGAGAAGGAGAATAAATGATTTAATTTAATTAAAGTTTTTAAAATTTGATCCTTTATGGTTGAAGCAGCAGTAGATTTTTCCAAAGGAATACACCTATGATCAAGCGACTTAAGGCATCACATGAGCATCCATTCAGGTATAAAGGAAATGAGAAATTAGATTGAACAGAGGAGATTTAATTTCAAATGTGTTGTTTTAAAGTTAAAATAACGCTGATTTCCAGAACTTTGACTATGAATCCCTAATTCTCCTTATAACTTTTTGTGTGAAACTGTAGTGTGGATGGAATTTTGTATTATACATACAAGCAATTACAGGGATGAAGTCACCTTTCTAGCTTCATACCACTTTCAGCAGGAGCAGGTCTGAGCCCATTTGAGCTCAACCAGTTTAAAAAAGACAGCACAATATATTGTGACTAATATTCCATCAGCACCGTTTACAAGTAAAATATCGCACTTTTAGGAACTCTTGGGTATTTTTTGTTTTGGTTTTGGGTTTGGGTTTTTTTGGTAGGGAAGGTGTATAATAACTTCTCTGTTACGTACTGAAGCTTCTCAGCATATTAAGTAATGGCCCACAAAAGATCACTGGTCTTTTCAACATTTGGAGGTTTGGTAAGAAAGGGTTGATGAGATTTGTGTACTTCACAGCAAGCTCATCTTTAGGAAAAGGAGGCAGAAGGCACCGTGCACTTCTGCGCTAAGATCAGGAGAGACCCTGAAGCAGCCCATGACTCCACAGCACAGAAAGAGTCCCCTGCATTTTAATGTCTGGGGTCTCCTGAGCAAGCTCTTGAGAAGAAAAAGAGCAGCTGCAGGAGACAGTAATAAAAGTGCATGGGCTCTGGACCTGCTTCTACCACTTATGCCTACAAACCTGTAGTTAACCAAGTCAGACACTCCTTCCAGGCAATTTAGGAGGCCTTGGATTGAGAAGACCTTGCACTTCCCCAAGTCCTGTCAGATCTTCCAGCTGTCACTGCAATGTCACATAATCACAGAATTGTTAGGGTTGGAAGGGACCTCTCATGTGCAAATATACTAATGACCCAGTCCAACCCCCCTGCCAAGGCAGGATCACCTAGAGAAGGTGACGCAGAAACATGTCCGGGTGGGTTTTGGACATCTCCAGAGAGGAACACTCCACGACCTCCCTGGGCATCTGTTCCACTGCTCTACCACCCTCAGTGTAAAGAAGTTCTTCCTCATGTTGATGAGGAATTTCTTGTGGGATTTTTTATGGTCATTACTCCTTGTCACTGGGCACCACTGTAAAGAGTCTGGCACCATCCACTCGGCACCTGCCTTTGAGAGATTTGTATGCATTAATGAGATTCCCTCTCAGTCTTCTCCAGACTAAACAGTCCCAGCTCCTGCTATCTGTCCTCCTAAGAAAAAGGTTCCAAACCCCTCATCATCTTTGTGGCCTCTGCTAGACCCTCTCCAGTAGGTCCTTGTCTTTCTTGAGCTGTGGAGACCAGAATTGTACACAGCATTTCAGATGTAACCTCACTAAGGCAGACTAGAGGGGGAAGATTAACTCTCTTGACCATCTGGGCCACCGTCTTCCTGATGCACCTTGGGATACCATAGGCCCTTCTGGTCACAAAGGCACTGCTGGATCAGGGTCAATTTGTGATCCACCAAGACTCCCAGGTCCTTCTCTGCAGATCTGCTCTCCAGTAGGTCAGCCCCCAGCCTGTGTTGCTACTTGGGGTTATTCCTCCCCAGGTGCAAGACCTTGCACTTGCCCTTGTTGAACCTCATTATGTTTCTCTCTGCCCAGATCTCCAGCCTATCAAGGTCCCACTGAATGGCAGCACAGCCTTCAGGTGTGTCAGCCACTCCCCCTAGTTCTGTGTCATCAGCAGACTTGCTGAGGGTGCAGTCTATCCCTTCATCCAGGTAAATAATTATAAACAAGTTGATGCCTTAAGAGGCTTCTTAGACACAGAGACTAGACAGGAGTAAGGGAATAAAGGTAGGTATTTCTTTGAAAGACCTTCAAAGGTACCCCCTGGGGAGCCAGAGGCTATTGCCAAGATGGACCCCAAGATGGACAACAGATCGCGAGTTCTTCACACTTTCATATCAGGGTTAATTCTCCAATTAAAGCTACAGTTAATGATGTAGTTTCCCCAAGCTTGCCCCTCCCTTTAGAGGCTTTTGCTTTATACTTTTTGGGCCTAGGACGGTCTGAGTGTCCTTGGAGAGCAGGCCTGGAGAGGCTTTGCTATGCCTACCTAGCATGAGAGAGCAGAAATTAACAGGCTACAAGAAACTTCAGAGTTACACACTAGGCAGTACAGGATTTGAAGAATATGAAAGTTAAAACCTAAGGCATCAAAGTAATAAACAAGTTGAATAAGACCGGACCCAGCCTTCATCCCTGGGGAACACCACTGACTACAGGCCTCCAACTGGATTCTGCTCAACTGATCAACCCTCTGAGCTCTGGTCACAGCCCTCTGGGCTCTGCCATTCAGCCAGTTCTTGATCCACCTCACTGTCCATTAATCTAAGCCACATTTCCTGAGCTTACCTATCAGGATGTTCTGGGACACAATGTCGAAAGCCTTGCTGAAGCTGAGGTAGACAACACCCACTGCTCTCCCCTCATTCACCCATCCTGCTAGACCAATAGATGCCATGACCAATCCTCAGATCCGTCAAGCAGGATTCCCCCTTGGTTAATCCATGCTGACTACTCCCAACAATCTTATTTTCTTTTACATTCTTGGTGATGACCTCCAGAATGATTTGTTCCAGGACTGGAGGTGAGGCTGACTGGCCAGTAGTTTCCTGCATCCTCCTTCTTGCCCTTTTTGAGGATGGGAGTAATATTGGCTTTTCTCCAGTCATCGGGCACCTCCCCTGTTCCCTGTGATTTTTCAAAGATGATGGACAGTGGCGGAGCAACAGCATCTGCCAGCTCCATCAGCACCCATGGGTGTATCCCATCAGGGCTCATTTTATCAGGATTTATCAGGATTTATCGGTGTTAAGTCTGCTTAGCTGGTCTCTAGCCCAGCTCTCTACAACCAAGGGGAAGTCTTCCTTTCTCCAGCCTTCCTCTCTTACCTTCAAGGTCTGGGATTCCTGAAGACCAACCTCAGCAGTAAAGACTGAGGCAAAGAAGACATTCAGTAATTCCTCCTTCTCTGTGTCTTCCATTACCAGGCCGATTCAGCAGCAGCCCCACATTTTCTCTAATCTTCCTTCTGCTGCTGATGTACTTTTAGAAGCCACTTTTGTTGTCCTTGATATTCCTTGCCAGACTCAGTTCTAATGTCCAGCTTGCTCAGCCAAGCTGTTTAGTTTTACCTGTGTTCTGCTCAAGTCTCCATTTGGATCGGATGCATTTGCCAAAAAGTGGAGATTATATTTTATAGAGAAATCATGTGCAAATATACTAATGACCTCAAATAAAGGTTTGCAACAACTCAAATTTGGACCCTTATCCACAGACATTGGAGTTTGTTGTGGGGCTGACTCTAGAGACTTTTTGATGGGAAAAATACCAAGCTGATGGTTTACACTTGAATTTATGGAAATATATAAGCATGTAGGTACATTTGTAATCTGTGGCCATTTTTCCAGTAAAAAGCCATTGGCAGTGATGCTCTAAACTCTCTAAAGAGCCTGTGTTCAAATGCAGTGGGAAGATCTTGTTCACTTGGACCTTAAGAAGATATTTGTATTAGCTAACAAATACATCTAGATGAATCATTTATTTAAATCTGGGAAATAAAGCATATTTCTTTGAGTAAATTATATATGAACTATCGTATTCATTAGTCCACCAATTATGTGGTTGGCTGACACATTATCTAATGATGTATTAGATGATTGTTGTCCATCAGCAGATCAATGCATTATTTACAAGATGGGACTTTTTTGCATTATTTAGCCATAATTTTTAGCAAATATGCAGTTTACCGAAGTCACACGACAATTTACGCTAAATGATATTTCACTGATTATGCTGTGATTTCAAGACTGCTTTGCACAGCAATACTGCAGAAAAAAATAAAGTCCTTGAATGCTTGGTCTGCAATTTTTGTTGTTATTCTTTTCCTCCTGAGTCCATAAAGCATATTTCCATTTATGTTTATGCTTCTGTATATTTCCATATGAAAACAGAGGAATATGGCACCACTTGAGGAAAACAGACTAATCGATGAAGCTCTCAAGATGTTATGAACACTTTCTTTCTGCATTCAAGGACACGTAAGATTTCCTCTTTTTTCATTGGAAGAAAATGAAATGCTAATTAAAACACAACTGAGAAGACTCTACCTTTAATCAAATTAAGTCTGCCAGTTACCTTGGGATGGCCTTTTGACTTACTGTGGAGAACAGATTTTGAGTCCTCTGACAGTTCAGAGGGGAAAGTGACAGATAGTGTCAAAAGAAGATCACAATTTTTTCATTTTTGAAGAGTTTTATAAAGTTTAATTACATTTTTTTTCTTTTTATTATACACAGGATACAAGAGTGAGACTCAACCTCTTGTAGGGGCTGGATGCCTGCTGGAATTCAGCTCTGCTTCCAGCAATTAGTAACTCTGCTCCTGGTGCCCTGTGCTCAAAGCAGAAAGTCTTTCTAAATGGCCATTCATCCAGTTTCAATAATTTCCTCTTTTCTCACAGCACCGGAGTGGCTCTGAGGCAGCAAGACTGGGATCTAGGTCCAGCCTGTACTGAGGGAGGTAGTCAGGGGATGTTTCTTCCAGGACAGTCTCTTTATGTCCTGAGGGGCAGACTGATAAAATCATTGTGTGCAACCTCAGGAAGGAAACTTGCCTTAGCCAGAGGTGTTGGACAAAGCATTACCAGTATGTTCAGAAGGCTTTCAAGCATATTGCTGCCTAGAAAATGCAGTGTTTCCTCAGTTTTGATGGGCTCACCAGTTGGACTTCTCAGGGCCACACACACAACAGTCCCTCCCTCCCATTGCCTGGCAGTTGGAGAGCTTCAGGAAACCCAACTGCTTTTGGGGAACTACTCTTGAGGGTGAGGAACTTTTCATTGCTCCACAGCTCTGATACAAGTCCTTATGGTCCAGCATTTCTCAAAGAACTCCCTCTCACTATAGACTTCTAGATATTGATTTAAATTTGCATGGATGGGTTATCATCCTCTAAGTTGTTTTACTGGACTCCTACCCAGAGAATATACTGTGGCTTTCATTCAAGATTCAGCTAAACCAGTCTTGCTCTGAGCTCAAAGAGACTAAAATTCAATGTTGAAGTCTGTGAGGCTGGCTCAGGGACCAGACTATTGACAGAAACTGCCCTCAAGGTTTGGAAGTTACACAGCTGAGGCTTTTCAGGAGCTGTTTTCATCAGTTCATTTGTTTTAAGAAGTAGCATAGGTATTTCTTATCCCTTAAGCCTTAAGCTCCGTTCTGGAGCTCTAGGTTCTTCTTACCTTCTAACTCCCAAGCCCTTGGGCACCCAGCCAGTCTCAGCCCTCCCCTGGTGGAAGGACTCCCTCACCATTATCCTGGTGCTCATCCCTGCAAATTCCAGTTCCCTGCCAGGCCCTGAGAAACTGTTACATTTCAGTAGCAATTTTCAGTGAATTCAGCCACCACTGGCTACCTGCTTATGCTTTTCCCTCTGAATGCCAAGCCAGGGAGACTGGCAGCTTATCATCACTGAGCTCTTGCCAAATTCATGGTGTTTCTGACTCTGCTAGCAGTGATAATAGGAAATTGGATTCAGTAACTCAGGAGGCCCCTTCCAGTGCTACATTTCAAATGAAATCTGCTAGAAAAATTTCGAACAAAAATCGTTTCCAGACATCTCTGGTATTCCCATAATTGTTCATCTGCTTGTACTGGGATTATAACTTCCTTTTGAGTAACTGCTGTGAAAGGCTGCCAGTCATTTCAGGGTAGCTTGTGGCAGTCGCTCAAACAGTTTACAATTACCTCTAGGTATATCTATAAATCTGAAAACAATAACAGCTGTATTCTCAAATGTAGCATCTTCTCAACTCACTGTAAGTCAGAGATATGATTGGTTCAACCACGTGCACAGAAAGGGGAATGCATTTTCCAGCTGCTGTGGTTTCATAGCACTGATGGCCAACTTGGTTATAAGGTAAATTCTTATGAATTTTCCTTTTTTTTTTTTAAGGAAGTGAGCTATAAGAATTCCTTATTTACCTTTTGATATTTTCTTTTTCATTTTGTCTCACTAGTATTTTCTTAGTTAAAAATATTGACTCTAGTTTTGCAAAGGAGCCCAAATATTGACAGCTTATTTTAATCCTTTGCTCAAATAGCATGGGACAAGAATGAATCACAAATCATTTAGTCACTATATTAACCTAAGTTCGGGATGCAAAGTTGTACATTCCATTTTGCTGATCAATTTACAAAGATAACTAAAACAAGTCTATTCCCTAATAAGCTCCAAGACTGCACAGATGCCCAGACTATGGTCCCTTGTGGATGAGTGCCCTTTTTCTCCATCAGCAGAAAGATAAAAAGAAGAGCCACCACCTGAATGATGGACCCACCCTCCCCGCTGGCCTAGGAAGCCTTGGTGTTCAGCCTTTGCATAAACTTCATTTTGATTATGTTGTGCTTGTCCTTGTTGACTTTTTTGCTTGCCCTTGGACCTGCTCTTCTCACAGAGAACATGCTTGATTGACAACCAGGGACTAAACCAGGCAATGCCACTGGATCTCTTCTGCTTGCCTTGTTTTGGCACTGTGGGACTGAACCCTTGCTGGAGGGGCTGCTGTCCTTCCCTGTAGCCAGGGAGCTGTCCCATTATACAATTTTTGTGTAGTGATCAAACACCAAGTAATTATGCAAGGGAATAATCAATTTTTTTCCTTCCTAAGCCTTTCTTACCCCCATAGAAATGATAAGAAGTATGCTAACCCACTGCTGTGAATATCAGCTACTGATGTATGCCATGTTCAAGCTGGAGCGTGGGGCTGCTGGTGAGCCTGTGGAAGTAAATGGCCTCAACCGAAAAAAAAAAGCTCAGATTTACATGTTTTTCTGTAAAACTGACTGCTTTTTCCTTGCATGATCTAACTGCTTAGTGTGCTGACTGCTTACTAATGGAGTGATTTAATTGCAGCAGTGTCTTCTTTATAGCTCTTCTTTAATTATTTTGCCTCATCACAGAGGTAGCTTGTCTGGTCATGAAGCTAGTGACAGTGGTATTGGTAGCATGAGATACTTAATGTCAGCTAAATTCTGACATTATCTCTGGCTGAGGTTCATAATTCATAGATCACCATCCATTTGAGTTTGTTTATCCATCTGCTGCATTTGTTCTCATTCAGACTCTAAAAATTATAAAAATACCTTTAAATACATGAATACTGAAATTGCTAGAACTCTTTTATTTTTTCTGGATTAGTCTGATCTAAGTCAACACTACATAGATAAGTGGCTAAAAGGCACTTTTGGCTAAATGGCACATTATTTGTAGTCTAAAGTGGAAAGTAACATTTGTGTTTGAGTTGCCATAATGCTGTTTTCACTTCTATAAAAATCATTAGTGAGTAAGCATGGGGATAGTTTAGCTTTAAATGTTACCCTTGTGATTATATAGTCAATTTTTAAATTAAATTTTGGTAAAATAATGTCCTTATTCGACTCTAACTAAACAAGTTCCAGCACTCAAATCTGCCAACCAAGTTTACACTAGAGAAACAACAGAACTTTGTTCTCTGATTTATGGGGTTTTTTTTCTGATTTTTCTTGGAACTTCTTGGTTGATCCTCCTTAATTCAGATCTATTCTGAGTGTCTTCAAGCAATGAAATTATATGCTAGGTTTTATTTGTTAATAAAAAGCAAATTTAGGATAGACAACACTAAATGCTAAAGGAAGAAGATACACCTGGGTTTGCCAGTGATTCATAAACTCAGTCTTGTGTTTGCTGCCGGAAAATAGTAGAATATAAGAAAAATGTAGAGGTTTGTCACCTGAGCAGGCGACAAAATGGGGGGAAACAAATTCATTGGAAAAAGGGAAGGAAGGGAACAAGGGTAAAATGTAGCAGGACAGGACAAAACCCAAATTGTGGCTGGAACAGCTTAATATTTTAAGGTAAATTCCCAAAAAAATGGTCCAGATGGGAATCTGTGATTAGAATGTAGATCTGTATTACTGCACTAGTAAAAAGTGACTCATTATACACATGATATAACTTCAGCTCACAGAAATGAATACATTTTTGCTATAAAAATCCTCACTAGGCTGACGCTTGGCAGAGATCAGCCTGGGAGAAGAGTGGTTAGTATTTAATTTCTATATCAAAAGCAAAGTTTGGCTGGAACAATTGCACGTGTGCTGGTTCCAGTTGGTCCTCAGCCTTCTGTGTGGAAACTTTGGTGGAAGTTCTGCCAGTGCAGTACCAGCTGTGCACTGAGGAGCTTTGTGATGGATTGTTCTCCTCCAGGCCTTGCAGGAGTAGTTCAGAGGCTGTAAGGAAGTCACATATAGACAATCAATGCTATTAGCAGATACACCTCGTGTGTGTGCACACTTTCTGTGTGGCTCTCCTGTCTCGCCGTTTCAGCAGAAGGATCTTCTGTTCCATAAGTGACTGTAGATCTCTGCCTCTGGAGCATCAGAGCTGTTTTCTTCTCCTGTTCCAACAAGCAACATCCCACAATTGTATCATTTCTTGCCCCATATGCCCCAGGAATCTTGCTTTCCAATTAAGTTCATCATTCAGAGAATAACAACTGGGTTGAGCTCCGTAGGTTCCTTTCAGCACTCCTCATCCAAAGGCTCCCTGTAACCCCTTACTGTGCAATATACTGCCATGGAGTTTGTCTTTCTGCTCTAAATATCGCTGCTTGAGTTCATGCTCCCTGCTCCCTGTCTTAGTGGAATGATGGTGGCTCCACTGGGTAAGAACTGTATCTACTCATATGACAGATCAGAAATTAATTCTTACTGTTTGATTTGCAGTAACTATCCCTAACTATAAAGCTTCAGTTCCTCGCCATCCACTGTTCCCATTCTCTCATACTCAAATGATGTGTAGCACTTTTCCTGACATCCTTGCATACTGTCAAGACCAAGTTGATCTTGATTCCTGTAATTTGGTGCCAAAATATGACATCAGCATCAGGGGGAAGCAGAACTGGGCATCAGACAGAGCAAGTTTTATGCAGTGAATAGCCGCTGTATAATAGTTACTTTGTCATTTTACTCTACAGAAGGTTTTCCTGTGCCTCAAGATGCAAAATAAAGAATAAAATTTTGCCTTCAAAAGAATAACTGGACTGTGCCTTCTGTTTGTACTCCTTCAGATTCTGTATAAATAGTCACTAATCTCAGCCAGGCATTTTTATTGCTAAAAATCAAAATATTTGCAGTTGGGAAAACCACATTAGAAACAATTTTTTTCTTTTTAGAGTAAGTTTGAAAGGCATCAGAGAATGGAAATATTCTATATTTAAAGTAAAGTCAATAATGAAATTATATCTTTTCATTCTTGGACTAATTTAGTGTTGCAGTGGTGTACTGTAGCTCTGCTTTTTGGTTGATGATACTAAGACTTACAACTTTGGCATCTGGTTTCTAGTAAAGTGATCCTAGCTAATAGGCACTGTTTTTACCACTGAGAATAGATTAATGTCAGATTAATGTAGATTAATGTCAAATTCCTTATCAATTCCATTTTAAAACCTCGAGTGAATTTCATAAGATGTTTGTGTTTTGGTTGACAGTCTAACTGTGCAATTAAAACCAATCAAAGATAATTCATGTGAGATTAATTACTGTAAATATAGAAAGTTGCATGGGGGTTTGCACCAACAATGAAGGCTTCAGCTGATTCTTCATTCGCCACAGCTTTCCAAAGGGTTGATTTTCATGAAGCTCTAAAAGGTGTAGTATGTCTGTAAGCACACAGCATGTTCTGCCTTCCTCCTGCTTTGCTACCATGTGCTCTCTTTAAGGGCAGCTTGCACACTAGCCATGAACGGCCAACCTAGATCAACCTTCTGTATGGTCTGACTGTGTATATCCAGGCTTCCACACCCATGCAAAACCATAGTTATGCCTGAGTGGTTGTTACAGGCTCGCTGTCTTCAGGGTCCATGAGCCTGGCCTTGAAGGTGGACTTACAGAGTTATAAGCAAAGCACTGATGATCTGCATGATGGCAAATGCATGAAAGGATCTCAGTATGAGATTTATCTTCTCAAAACTCTTATCAACTGTCACCTATCCAAGATGTTCCCAGAGATCATTGCTCTGTTTCAAAGTTATATTTCTGTGCTTAACATGGGTTTTGCCTCTAGTTGCACCTAGAACTCTGTTGCCTTGGCATTGTGGGACAGATCCCAGCAACTCCTTACACACAGCTTTGTCAGGTTTCAGTCTCACCTCCCAGGGCCCATCACACAGTTCATTGAAACACTTTGTTCTACTGCTTAGAAAGTACTTTTGCATCTATATCAGTGGCTTCTCTGCTCAGAAGCACACAGGACACTTTGAGAAAGTTCATGAATGCCTGTACAGGGATATATTTGGCAGTAACCACAATTCATGATTGTAACAGGCATCCTCCTTGGAAGGATGAGATCTAAATTGCACTGTTATACCATTTTTCTCTAGCCATCTGGGATCAAAATGAGGTTGCACTCGTATGTCAATTGCCTTGGGAACATCCAGAAAATGAGAACTGTTAGTTAGAATCCAGCCTAAAGTGATTTATGAGTGCATTGATTTTGTTCAGCTTACTTATAACTTCAGATGTTCTGTAAAACTGTAGTTGTTTCTGTACCTTCACCAACTCAGGAACATGGCACATGAACTATCTTTGTCACACATCTTGGAAATTTTTTTTTGTATGGTTCTTTTCAGCATGGTGGTTATAATCTGGGGCAATGACAGATCTGTCTCTCTTGTATTTATTGATTTATTTATTTTATTTTATTTTATTGTTTGTTTGTTTGTTTGGTTTACTCTGCTTCTATACAATGGTCTAAAAATCATTTTAGGCACTGCTGTAAATCTCATCAGGTGTCAAAGTGGTTCTTTTGGCTGTCTAAACACCTTTTAAAAACTGATAGCACATGACTCTTTGTCCATTCTGCTAAAGGAGTCACAAGGTTTTACCTGTTGCCAGCTTCTCTTGATTACTTTGTAGACCTCATTTTATTTTCAGGAATCATATCCCTATAAATCAAGAAGACAAATTAGTGCAAGTTCCTAATTATCCTGCTTCCGCTACCCTATTTGTCCACAAAGACATTCACAAAATAATAGCCCACTATTTAAATTTAATTCCTGTCTTCACAGCTGTAATGGATGGTGCCTGGTTGCCCCAAATCAATAATATCTATTCAGAGGTCTCATATCACCAAATAACTACATGGAATAACAATCAGAGTGATTTTTAATTTAAATGGATACAATTAGCACTGGAGATGAAGCTATTAAATAAAGTCCATTGATTGTTTATCAGGCACTGAGGTGCGATAATTCAAACATTCTCACTGCTAAAATTGATAGATAAATTGCCAGCATGTTCATATGCAGCTACTACATTTAATCTTAATTAATAATTCTATTTATTTTTAAATTTCAGTGACAAAGGTAAGGAAAAGACTTATCTGAGATTTTTACCTCAAGAGTAACACAAGGACCCCGCAGGAGCTTGACTGACAGACGCAGGAGTGCTAATAGAGCAGGAATTTGTTCTTTTGGAGGTCACAGTATGGGAATCCAATGTGTTCAATTTATGAAGAACCTTCTCGGTAAATATCCCCGTATGCATAAATGTTTCAAATGCATGTTTTATGTATCAAAACATCAACATGTATCAAACCTTTTCCCTAGTCAAAAACTTCTCTTAGAATCATGGAATCGTTAAGGGTGGAAAAGACCCTTAAGACCAACAAGTGCAACCTTCAACATAACACCATCGCCATGTTCACAGTTAAACCATGTCCTCAGCTGCCATATCCAGACTTCTTTTGAACACTTCCAGGGATGGAAATCTGTTCCAATGATTTACAATCCTTTCCATGAAAAGAATTTTCCCAATATCTAATTTGAACCTTCTATAGTGCAACTTGAGGACATTTCCCCTTGTCCTCTTGGAGGATTTTTCACACAAACAAGTATTCAAAGTTTAGCCTTCCTTTAACCCAATGAAAATTGATAAAAATCCTTTCACCTATTCTAAAACCATTTTTATGTGTACTAAATTCTTGAAATAAGAATACAGAGCTAAGTTCAGTATAAAAAGCATTTACTGAACCTTTATAAAACCTTCAATGCTTCAGTCTTGTAAAACTTTATTCTTTATAATAACACTGCTTTTCTGAGGAGCTTGTGAGTTCAGACTCTTGGCTGCCACATTTTTTGTCCCAAAGTTAACTCATGCTAAAGGACAAAGCAATTCAGTTTTCTTTTTTATTCTCAGAAGGTGAAGCAGATCAGGAAGGCCCTGGATCTTGTTCAGTTTCTGCTCAAATCATTAGAAAAATTCCCTCTAACTCAGATGGCAGAGAGACTCAGAAAAACCTCAGAGAAATTTCAGCAGCTTTTCCGTGGGTTGTAGAAGGGGCCCTGGGTCAGGTGGTGGAACCAGGGAAGAAAGCTGCTGTTTCTTACCAGCATTGCTCTGTGACAGGCACTCCTTACAGGAACGCTGAGAATTTTGAAGTAATTGAATAAATTATTTATAGGAAATCATTTGCTGTGTCTAGTCATTCCCTAAAACACTCAAATGCATGCCTCTAATGGGCTTATAAAGTTGTGATGAGGACAGATGTTGGAAAAAGTTAACAGGGCAGATAATTTGAGCTGGCTGAAGACTGAGTTGCAAGGTTCTTTTGAGGAACAGTTCTACAGAAGAATACACTTTCTTTGTTGCACTTAATATTGGGAATAAGAGTCCCCAGGAGCTAAAAAAACCCTCTCCAATTTATTTGTTTCAGTTCTCTTCTGTCCCCACTTTCTTTTTGCCATAGAAGAAGAAAAAACTTGAGAAATAAAATAAAATACAAGTAACCTTTGCCTCTTATGTTTACAAATATCTTGAAATTTCTGATTTTATTTTCAGGATCACATTCCTCTGACAACTTGAATTTAACTGGGAAGAAACAGCTGAAATAAGCTGAGAGGGTTATTTACATCCAAGCAAGGGTAAGATCCTTTCTATGTGGCACTTCCTGCGGTTCTGTTTTCTAAATAAAGAAAAAGCTAACACGAGTGAAGACACATGCTCACGGTGCATAATTTTTGGAAAGACAGCAGCAATTTAAAAGTAAATTTCACACTAGCTCTGAGACTCATGTCAAATGCTGCCTGCTCGCTCTAGTTCATGAAGGCCATTTATATTCTAAATTTAAAAATAACTTGGTGCTGGCACATTCCATTAATAAATTAGGACTAGAATTTTACGTTTTCAAAGGATATGGTGAGGTATAAATAGACTCGCTAAAAATGGCTGAAACTCTGTTTGAATGTTTCTCTTTCACCTGCGTTTTTTTCAAGCTTGTGTTCCACTATCTGTCTTCCCATTTCCAAATGAGGGTCTAACTCTGAAATCCCTTCTGCATGGTGACAGAAATTTTGAAGACATTATCACCTCAGAGAAGATATTTGGTGAACAGGACTACCAATAAATCCACTCTCCACCTCATTCAATGGTGGAAAAGTGCTGCTGAGGTCTCAGGAAGATTGATAGTTAATTGGCTTGTGCAGTCATGGTGTTTAAAAGTCCAAACTGGAACAGCTTTGCATGCCAATGGCTAAAAGTGCACACTTCTACTTGCAGTATTTTTAATCAATGCAGCTCCTTGCTTTTTGGACATATGCCTACACCACAATGAACGTTTCGGTCCTCTTCTTTCTATTTTTAGGTGAAAATTGTAGATATCTGGTCTAACCTGACAGAAGCCAGGGAACTTTTCTATACTTAGAGGATGGTTTCAATTTCATTCATTTCAATCATGAGAGCTGGAGATCTAATGTTGGGACAAAACCCAAAGTCCTGAAAAACTCGAAACAAATACCAAGATTAACTATCCCTGCCTCAAACAAACAGAAAAAATTATTTTCTTTTGAATAAACCACCTTATTTAGAATTTTGAAAGATTTCCTTTGAATCTTGACCTTTTCAAAAGACACTCTCTTTGTTTTCCTGATGGAATTAAAATATCGCACAAAGTTTCTTCTGACCAGAAATTCCATAACATAGTCCAATATTCTGACAATTTCTAAATACTGAAAACTATGAACAGGGAATTTTTCCACAGGCAACCCATTTTCACAAAATGTTTTTCCTGTTTGAGGTGTACACCTCCACCCATCACAAGATGCTTTTGTTCAGACTCGTGGTAGTGCACACAAGTTTTGTGGACGTGAGTATGGATTTTGCAGATCTACCTGGTAAGACATGTGTGTTCCTTGATGTTCTAGATATTCCTTTAGAGAACAACTTCCTTTGAAAAATACCCACTTACATCTCAAAATCAACAGAGAAGAGATTAAAGTCAGCACAGAGATACTGATAAAAGGATAAATACTGACCAGAAATTATCAAACATCAATTAATGTAACCAATTCTTCAGTTATCATTGCTTCACTCAAAAGATGTGTTTCCAAGAAAACATGTTAAATTGTGTGCCTGGGTTTTGGGCTTTTTGCCAGCCTTTCCCTTTCATAATCTGAAGGAATGTGACTACTTTCAGTGAATAGGGCAATGCAAGGAGGAGCCTCCTGTTGGGGACTTTAGCTTTTTTTTCCTACTTTCTGGGTAGTGCCAAGACTCCAGGAGGGTTTCTAACAATGTCGCCTGTAGAAAAATCATAACTACTTTATCTGCATATATTTGTGAATGGAAGCATTTTAATGAGTACCAGTGAAAGAAAAACAATATCCTGTGTTGGCTGACATAGGTAAGCATGACATAAGGCAGGCAAAATGGTCTCCTCCCTCTTAATAGAAAATCTAAATCTTCGTTCTGGACATGCTTAAAAAACTAAAAGACCCACAGGTTTACCAACATGCTGTTAATGGTGTCACTGAGCAGAAATAAATATAAGTGCCCTTAGTGATGAAAATTATTAAGGTCTACATGTCAGTAAGTCAACACAGCTTGTACACCATGTGACAGACATTAGTTTTCCCTTGAGTTTTCTCTGGACATTACCTGTATTTGGGATTTAATGAATATTGTTTACTTAGTGCTCTGACACTTTGAACGCCTACCTCATGGTAGACCCCAGAGTAGTTTGTACTCTGCTCATGATTAAAGGTTCACATCAAAGGCTACTTGCCTTTTAAGAAAGGTTACAACTGAGGTGTCCAAGTTATTTTAGGATCTATTTAGGAAACTAGAACAATATGGTCTTTATACAATCTGTTTATAGTATGGCCACTCATTTTCCTATTAGTGAAAACACAGAAGTCTCTATGGAGTAAATAATTACTTTAAAAGCAGTCCACATGAGATGCTTAAATGCACTATTTGTGTCTCTAGGGCATATACGGATCTTCCTAAGTCCCCATCTTGCACATGTCTGTTTTGTGGATGCAGCAATACAGTGAGAGTGCAGTTGTGGGTAGAGTGTTGAGTCTCAGGTCTTACTTCCTATTTGGGTTTAATTGCAAGTGTCTGATTTGCTTTCACTTTTGAGTTACGTGCCTTGCTATGACTGGGTGTCTTGCTAAGTACCACACAGGAAGTATCTGATCAGCCACTGCCATAGTTCCTCTGCTTAAATTCAGCTTGGAGCTCTTAAACCCCCACATGCAGATTGTATCCCAGATACTCCATGTCTGGCTTTTGTTACAGCAGTTTGGGCTATAAACAGCTTCCTTTACTCTGCATGATGTCAGGAACAGTGTTGAAGGGTGTGAGAGGAAGGTGAAACCTGCCTTGAGTGGCTTTTTGTACAATCTGTTTGTCCTAAATAATAGTAGAGAGCTGACCAAATCATATATCTAAGGTTTTTTAAAGTGAAGTGTTACTTTTAATTTATGCCATGAAAAAAGGGTAAGTACAGAAGTATAGCACTCTGTGTGCCCATTTATCAGTAAAGATAAACAAATAGCGGAAATTTCCAATGTTTCCTTTAAACACAAAATGTAAGTTGAATGAGGGGATGTCATCTTTATAGGAAGAAAAAAGCCAGTTTAAATTCATATTTTGACCCATTTTATCTGTCTGGTAAAATGTACTTTTATATAAGAGCTCTTCTTTAATGTGTTTCTGAAATCCATCCTTTTACAAGCAGACCAAAATTGCCTGAATTCTGATGGATGGTTGTCCAGCCTCTCCTGTGCCTACAACCTGTTCCCACTAGCTGCAGAACAAGAAAACTGCATGACTGGCAAAAAAACCCCCCTAACAAAATAGTTAGGACCTCTGTAGGGTTATGAATTTTGAAAGGTGGAGGGAAGAGGAGAGGAAGATAAAAGGAGAAGAAGATGAAGGAATATTTTTATTCTGTAGTATGTAAAGGACATCACTACTCTTTATCTCAGGAGCTGATCTACAGGCCTTTAAATCTCTGAATTAGTGAAAACTGTTACCTCTAATCAAACTATTTCTGGATCCACATGGAGATGTTACACAATATGCAAAAGAGAACTCAGCAAAACAGGGACCTGCAAGTTTGTCATACGTTCAGTTTTGTTCATTTATTGAGGAAAACAAAGAGAAAAAGATGAAAAAGTCAGAGGAAAACTGTTGCAGTGCTAGGTTTGGTTTAGCAAGCTGCAGCTTTCCCTGGGAGCTCAGCGGGGCTGCTTAGGGCAGGGCAGCCATTCCGCCCTCCCGTAGTCCTTTTGGACTTCCCTGAGCTCCTGCTCCGGCTAGCTGGGCTCTGCAACACAGTGATAGCAAAGGAGGCAGAGAAGGGACCCTCGTGGCAGCCTCAGAGGACTTTTAATGTTCCATCCCTTCCAGGAGGTTTCCTGAGGCAGAGAGACCTCCTGATCTGGGTGCAGGGGGGTTTTGTCAGATCGCAGGGGCGGTACCTGGGCGGAGTTGGGGTACAGGAACCAATAGGGAGAGCCCGAGGGAGTGGCCAGGGCTAGGGGCCGGAGAAAGCGGGGAGGAGCAATGTGAAAGGCATTTAATAAGTGAATCAGGGGGAAATACCACAGCTCAGAAAACTTTTGGTTTTTCCAAACATTCAATGGCAAAAATCGTAAGACTACTTGAATTTGCCTTCTTTATGGGGGAGATGCATGGTATTTTATTTCACACCTTCTAAGTTGTGTGGAAATCTAGGAGTATAAACATTATGCATGCCTTTCAGGACTAAACAGGCGACATCTTTTTAAATCCCACCCTTTCGAGTATTGTATTTCTCTCTTGCTGTCAGGCCTTTTTTCAAAAGAAAAACAAAAACTTGTTTTGAAGGAGTATAACTTGCAGCTGGGAGACAAGCAAACTGCTGTCTTTTGTTCTCCTCTACACTCTTTAGCAGATGCTGTGCACTGAAACTAGGTCTGCACAAAATTCACCCAGGTCGAGTCACCCAGGTCAAGTCCCACGCTTACCCCAGTCCAAAGCAGATGTAACAGCAGTTGTGTTGTAGCTGACTAACTATGATGTAACAAGCATCATCAACTTGTCAGCTTATCTGGGATGCAGACTCAGTACACAGAGCATGCTTTGTTTCAGAGTCGTCTATGGGATTCAGTCTTGGTAGATTCCTGCTTAGGGCTCCTTACTGGTTTTGCGAGCAAACAGCAACAACGTGTGTTGTTTCCTCATCATCAGAAAACTCTTCTCTGGAGCCAGATCTGAAGAGTCTGGGCCAGAAGAATCTCATCAAATTAATAAAGACAGCACTTATTATGCACTGCTACTTTTAATAGAAATACAATATAGTGTAGTAGTAATGGTGCTAGTAGGGACACTGGCAATAATTTATAACAATGAGAAAAAGAGCCTCTTGCAGAATCACAGCAGTGTGGATTACTTTAAAAAGGAAATTTGAATAATTTTTGACCTTGTCAAGATTGTGTAAAATTCCCAAGAGTTATGCCTAGAAGACATTGCATATAGTCCTGTGTGGATTAGGAAGGGATGTGGCTTTCTCTTTCCTGAGCTTTTAGTGGGAAGCATATTAGTGGGTTTTAAAGAAGTGCATTATTCAGTGCTCCCCCTTCTCTCTACTCTCTGGAGTAACAAGCTGGACCATTTCAGCCAGGGGAACAATTTCCTTTCTCTTTGCCAGACTATACATGCCCTGTGTATGAGAAATGTATTTTGAGTCAGAAATCAACGTTTTCCAGCTCTTTGTAAGGTGCCACTCCCTTTTCAGACCCTACTCCAGCATCCTGAGTGGTGCTCCAGCTGCTGGAGGGAATGGGCACAGCATTGCTTGCTACAGAGCAGATGCTAGATGATGAGGAAGAGGAAATGGAACAATTTATTCCATTTTCATTGAAAATACACTGTTTCAACTCTCACAAAGAAGCTGTTCTGCCAGTTCAGTGGTGACCAGCATAAAAATAAAAAGTAAACAGTGTAATGAAAATGTCATTAAGGGCAATATAGTCTAAAATATGCATAGTAATTTATTCATTGTTACTTCTGCTTAAAAAGGGGAACATCTGAAGACACATTACAAATTTTAAGCCGCATCCTTCTATGCCTTTGATAGAGAAACATTCTCTGTTGAAGTCAATGGTTTCCTTTGTCAGACTCCAGAATAAGGATCTGTGAAGCTTTGTCCACTTCTAATTCTTTGTTTGATACCAATGTAAGTATTTGTATGTCTGGAGAGCTCATTTACTCTATGCTATTGCTACAGAGTTGTAACACCAGTCAACTCTCTGCTCACAGCCTTTATCAGTTCAGTGACAACCTGGGAACCCACTCTGTAATGTCTCTGATTTCTAAGCAGGAGTATTCAGGTGACTGGGAGCACACAGTACCATAAATGAATTTTTTACCTAAGGAAATTGTGACATCAGCATGAATTTCTCTAGTCTGAAGTTGCATTATTTTTTGCAAACAAACAAATCTTCAATTAATTTGCACAAAGAAGCAAAAGAGCATATGCTTATTCATTTTTACGAGTGATTAAGGTGCTTTGAAGAGAAAGATTGCTCAATATTGCATTTTTAAACTTTATGTTCCCTTCAATATTGTCCCTTTGTTGCAGAGTATGTGAAGAAACAATATGGTTATTAGAGCGAATATATGACATAGCTGGAAAAAAACTGGCAAACCTCTGACATTTAGTCCTTCTTCAGTTCCATGAGGCTCCTGAATGATATTGAAGGACTGTAGAAACAGCTCATCTTAATCAGCCATTTCAATGGTTCATTACACTTTGCTTGTATGTTCTTAACAATGGATCAAAACATTCGAGAAAAAAATTGTAATGGGACTAAAAATCTTGGAAAACTATTACTCATGTCCCAACATCATGTTTGCATTTATGGCTCTCTTTTCTTAGTCTCTACCATTCCTTTTTCTCTCTGTGGTCCTTTTTATGCACTGACCAGCTCACTTCACTCTGTGCACACGCAGAGCAGAGGACCACATATCATTTATACCCCAAGAATGAGATTTCATAAGAATACTCCTTATCAGAGAAAATGTCTCTTCTGTTGAGGAAACATAAGCCTTATAATCTACAACTGAAGAGTTATATCTGACAGGTATATGCTGCTGTATGGAGGAAAAGCAAAATCAGTATTTTGTTTCTCAGTGGAATAGGAAACTTGCAACATGTATTGAAAATTGCCCAGGGGACAAACCAGTGTTTTGAAATAGAGCAAGAGATCTAAACCTGTTCCCTTGCATGCATCAAATTATGCTTAAAGCAAAGTAGCCTGTCTTTGTTTAAGGTGAGAGGTTGTTTGCACAGGTAGCATGTGTAAGAGTGTGAAATCCCATGGGAGTTCTCCTCCTAGTAATATAGAGAAACAGGTGCATTTTCTAGTGATTTAAGCATTATATCTGGACAAAATGCCACAGATGGACAAGATAAGTAGGTGCAAGAGGTGGAATGACCATGAAAGATTCATGCACAACTGCTCATACACAGGCATACCTGCTCCTCTCCTTGTACTCCCCATTTTCAGGAAAAAAAATCCTTGTTCCTTCTGACAGAAGAGTTGTTTAAGGGGTTCAGATCATCATTTGGTGTGAGATGAGGCTGTTTCTGCAGGCCCTCTTTATAGTCTCTTAAAGTTAAGCTTCTCCTGCTGTGGACTGCAGTGGTGTTGGGCTGGTGATTCTCCAGTAAAACTCACAGGACTACATATCCTTTTGTTTACCAAGTGTTAAATTTCACCCAGGAAAAGTAGTTCAAATATGTTAATTTCTGATGGAGTAGCACCTATTAGTGATTGGCGCAGATCCAAAGAAATTATTTTTTCTGTGTGACTGGTTACTATGCTCCAGAATTTTCCATTTTATAGGCTTCAGGAGGAAAAGGATGATTATTGTTTTTATCTCTAATAAAGATGTAATCCTGGGCATTTCCTGGTGGTATGCACAACTCTCTCAAATGAAGCAGGGTTGCACTATAAAACATTGCATCAAAAGCAGTCATTAAAAGTGGGTCTTTAAATAGTTCAGAACTAAATGAGAAAACATTTTTAAGATGTAAAATAAAGGAAAAGTATGAGATGCAGTACCACCATTATGCCTGGCATTCTGACTTTATCATAATGGCTGGTGTATTTCTTAATGCTTCAGCTGCTGAAATTGCAATTGAAAAAGCAAATATTCATATAATTAGTAAAAAGTGTACATTCAGGTTTACTTTTAAAACAATTTTTTTCCTGAACTCTGCCCTTGAGGGTAAAAAGTGCAATTCAGAAGCACCTTGCAATTTCAAAAGAAGAAGACTAAAAAATTGAAGAGCTCGGAGCATTGCTAAATTATTAAATTAAAATGAATTTTGTTTCCCTACTCTGTGAGTACTACTGAGATTGCTAAAACTGGATTTTGGTTGATATCCTGACTTCCCCACATATAACCTTTGCGACCTTCAGTATTTTGCACCATTTCTCTGCAACTCAGATCTGTAAAACCGGATTATGCTTTCTTACTTCATAGAAGAACTGTGAGATCAAATTGTACACACACACACACATGCATCCTCAATATATTTGGTAGACAAGCATTGCAGTGTAGGTGCGTGAAGAAGAATCCAGATAGACCATGCCAGTTTTTAAATTTAAAATTTTAAAACGTGCATATATTCTCTCATATGTGTATGAAGAGTTCGTAAGCTTCTCTTTATGAACTTTGTCTTCTTTGGTTTCTGCTAAGCTGTGGTTTCATCTAGTACTGCATTTTTGCTAAGAAAATTGTTTTACAATCTAACCCAAATACCCAAGGCTAAGAAAAATCTTACTTTTCATGCTGTGTATGAAGAACCATGCTACTTTGATTGGTTTGGAAGGCTTTTGGGGTTTCTTACTCCTGATAATCATATTGGAAATGTTTTCTTCAATAGTGGAATTGTATCTATGGTAATCTAGAAAGCACCTAATTTAGGCACTTTTGATGTACATTAAGAATAGGTAGATTGCAAGTTGTTCTGCATTTTCATGAAAGAATTCTGTAGTTTCAGTAATTGTCTGGAAGAGCATTAACTTTTGGGAGTCCACATTAGGAGTCTAATGACTGTTACATGGTTGTTTCCTCCTGTGTGTGCTTTAACCATAGTTGAACACCCATAGTTGTTCAGTCATAACTGAAATTGTAATTGTAAAATGTTAGTTTGTGAAGATTGAAAATTACGTGAAAATTCTAGTTAAAGTTCAATTTTATGAGTCCTTCTTCATTTCCACTTTAGTGTCTGATGAAACCTGAAGTTTCCAATGAATTTGTGCTCTGCCTCCTTGTAGTTCCCTTCAGTTCTGCTCCATTACTGTTCATACTGATATCTCTTCCTAAATAATTAATTCTCACTCTCACTTATTGCAATGTGTAGCTGTCTTGGAGAGAGCTCTGTATGTTTAGTCCTGTTAACCTTTCCTTGGGAAAATGGCTGCATGGTGCCACCCAGCCCCAGGACTTAGAGGTTCAACTTCGCAAAAAATCATCTCAGATCGACTGAAGCTGGAGCTTCTTCCCCAGCTATCCATTCCACTTCCTCCTAACAGACCTTACCACCCTCTGAGACAGAAATGTTCAATATATGCACACCTCTTAGTCCTTCCAGCAGTTTTAGGGTGCCAGGCTGCCACCTTCCCCTCTGCTCCCTTGTCTTGGGAGGCGAATCAGCTGGCTTTCTATTTCCCAGGTAGCAGCTATCATGTTCTATCTCTACTAGAAGTTTGAGGCAGATCTTACTCTGAAGGTAAAATTAAGTGGAGTCAAACAAAACTCTTAATGCAGGGACACAGTGGATACTGGCTTTGTTTGTCAGTAACACATTTCCTGGCCCTGTTGCTCAAAGCAGTAAGTGGGTTAGACTTAGTATGAAATAAACTCCATTTCTGAAAATTATTTTTTGGAGCTGAATAATTTCTATAATATAAATATGAAAGAAAGATCTTTTCTTGTCGGTATTGGCTCAGTTTGAACACTATTTAAAGACATATAAATGGAAGAACTCCAGGATATTTTTGTAGTTTAAGAGGTGCTTAATAGTCTTATTTGCTTGGTAGATTTATTCCTTATTTAAAAACCAAACTTTTTATTACTCATGCATAATATTTGACAGAACAAGGCAACAACATTTTAAAAATCTGCCTAACAGAATAACATACAAGTGCAGAAAATTTTATGCTAGTAAACATTTTATTTTATTAAAGCTGTTGAGTTGATCTGTTACATTAAATTCTACCAAACATGTTTTTCTCTGGGAGATGGCCATTTGAATTAATTAGAAAAAATTGGCTGTCATCTACAAGAAATGTTTTGCAGAAGGCTATTGTTTTTCCTTTTGTTTTTAAAGAAAGCTGGAAGGCAGATTTAAATCCTGCTGTATTGTTGCCATTCTTTTTGGTTCTCAAATAATGGTGCATCTTTAGCAGAAAAAAAAATAATCAAGGTCTGTCATTATACATTCTCTGATGTGTATAAAGTGCTCCACAGAAAGTGAAAACTTAATTAAAACTGCAAATAAATCTAAGCACGTTTAATACCTGAACTAAATAGTTGCATTATGTCATTATTATGATGCTTCTTTTTCAGTTTCCTGATGTAGAGGAAGATTTGTGGAACAGTCTGCATGCAGATCCAGTGTGAATGTACTTAGCAGCTTGTAAATTCACATTTATGTTTCTAAAAAGAGATTCCAATACCTGATATTTACATCCCTATTTGAAGTATTATTACCTCTACATATAAATGTGATTTTGTTTTCGTGAGGTAAAGTACGTGATTTCCGAGTTCTGATGATTTTTAATATTTATATTATCATTTAAAGCCAAAGCTCTCTATCACTGTATTCAAGGATACAATTAAGATTTAGGTCAGCTTGGTGGTCACAGAAAGATTGTGAAAATAAAACTTGCTGCAAGGGTTGCATCAATATCAAATAATACATGAGAATTTATGTTCAAGTCAGTGCTTTCTGACATTGTTGCTCTAATACTTTAATGTTTCTGAAATGGTAATTCAAACACCATTCCTTTGCAATTAATATTTTGTGCTAACTTTAGTGAGGTATGTATATACCTGTGTGCATAAATATGTAAATTCGAACAAAGGCATTTTCTTGCTCTTTAAGCCAATTTCGTTTATGCATTACTTTATTGGACTTCAATGGAGTTCATAGCACTTACAAATATTTGAAATGTAGCCATGCAGTGGCTAGTAAGGGTACTATAGTTATGTATTTCCTGGCTGATGGTAAATTCAAGATGATAATGTTGTATTAGACTACAATTTTGTGTTTAATTTCCTTTGTAAAAGAGTTGTACAAAAGCATTTGTTTGAATTTTCAATCTCTTTTGAACTTGATAAATTCAGTGCCTGCTTCGCCCTCTTTGCTGCGGCTGTAGAAAGGAATGATAAATTGTTCTCATTCTCACTTGGTAGTGCTTTCCATTCACTTTGCACAGGTGTAAATGACTATGTGGGGACAGAGACAATGATGAAGCAGGAACTGAGCTTAAAGAAGAAACAATTTTTCTGGCAGTCACCATGCAATTGGGCTAGATTTCCATATGTCTCTCAAAGCAAGATTTTGGCAACTGTAGTTAGACTTCCATATATTCTCCTGTCCTGAAGAATTATGGAATTAGACTTTAGTGCTTCATTTGGTCAATTAACTGGCCTTGGAGTATGCATGTAAACTGCTTGTATACTTGGAGTATACATGTAAACTGCCGTCTGAGTGAAATTCAGAGTTCACATCTGAATACTTGTCCTAAGAGTGTTAAAAGAAACCCTGCCATGTGTCTTCCCCTGTGTAACCAGGTGGGGTTTCCAGAAGGCTGTGCAGTGTTTATTTAAAAGTTTTGGAGGTGATGATCCTTTGTGCGTATGTGTGTGAATGTGTAAGTGAAAAAAGGTACCAAATGCACATAAATTTTTTTCTCCCTTTCTTGAATCAAGAGTAAGGCAAATGAAATGCCTTTAACCCATAGAACAGCTAATCCTAATTTGCATTATTCTAAAGCTTTTGCACAGTTCTCCTTCAAATGTTTAAAAATGAAGTCACCATTACCAAAACTAAATATTGAGAAGTGTTTTAGTTGTAAGGCTCAGCTGCTCTCATGAGTTTCTTTCTCTTTATTATCTTCTCCCATTTAATCATAAAACTTTATGTTCTTTCCTTCTCCCTTTCCTTTCTTCCTCCCTATAATTTTTGAGAGGTCTTTTCTAGTTACTTCAGAATGGATTACCTTTCTTTTTCCAGCTGAGACAAGGATGTTTGAGGCTTTATCTGACAAATAGCACATTGGGGCATGGAAATGCTGTCTTGGCTGGTGAGGGAGAAAAGACCCAGAGGTGGGACAGCATGGTCTGTTCTGCAGAAAAGGGCTTTTGCATAGCTTCTGAGGAGGCTGAGCATACGAGTCCCTGAACTCAAATCCACCTCCATTTGCTAAGCCACGTTATTCTAAAATAATTACAATGCTGATTGTGTTGATTTCCTGTACTGGGGTTGATCCAGTCTGTCTTTACTGGCTTTGATCCAGGATTATCCCTTGGCTTCAGTGGCCATTCACGCTTAATTTTATAATTAAAATAGGGAATCCCAAAGGCCTTCTGAAATTGCTGTGGGACCCCAAAGACCATCCTCACGCCACACTGTGTCAGCAGGGCCTAGGGGTGCTCCTTTGTGGGCAGTCCATATGCCAGGCATGGGATGGGGCCGGGCTGCTGTCCCTGGAGCCCGGGGCAGCTGTGGGGCTGGGCACTGGCTCAGCCCTGCTGTGCTCACAGCAGTGCTCCAAAGCAGGTGCTGCCAGCTCCTCACCCCCAGCTCTACTGCCAGGAGAGCAAACCAGCTCTCTGTCCTGTGCTGCAGAGGCACTGCCAGAGAGACATATTCCTTTTGAAATCCTGGTTTATAGCTCTCTTGCTAGAGAGAAAGAGGGACTTGGCTTTGGAAGGTTAGCATTTACAGACGCCCTGATGTGGTTTGTGTTCAGTTTGTAATGGCTTAGCAGGAGCTTTTAATAGCTCCACTTAATATCTGTTGTACTGAAGATTTCACCTAATTGGGACAACTGGTAGATCTGTAGCTGGGCCAACTAAGTGATCGTAATGTGTCATGAAGATAATAAGAGAGATAATTTTGTTATGAATACAAATATCAGGGTAGAAATGTCACAGAGCATGTAATGTATTATGCTCCTTATTTCTTCTTTTAATCTTTGGATACAGTCTGTATTAAAAGACTACAGAGCAGAATTTCATCACCTAGTGAAAGCATCAGTTTTCACTGTCCAGCTGCATCCTCACTATGTGCAATTCAATAAATGCCTTGATCAAGAAGCTGTCCTAGCCACTCACCGTTACTGTGCAATATCTTCTCCTTGTTAGATGTTGCAATAGAATCACCATCTAAATGAAGGATAACGTAATTAAGTGGAGTGTTGGGTAGAGGCAGAGGCTTTCTTTTCTGGAGAGGGAGTTACTCTGCCAGAGCTGTACATTTTAGTTGTCAGTAATCATAACCGCAACCAAAGGGTTGTAACTTTATTCCAGGCTATTAAGTAATTAAAGCACCTATTAAAAAGAGTTTCTTAACACCAAGGCAGTGTGTGTGTTAGCAACCAGCTGTTTAATGTTCTTTTTCTTCTCTTTGAACTTGTAGGGAAGAGGATCTTATGCATAAAAAAACCCCAAACAAAACATAAAAAATCTCCTAAATTTCAGTTGCGCAAATAGACTAAAATATTGTTTTGTCTACTTAGACTAAACTGTCTATAAACAGCACTAGGGGTCAGGGTTTCTACCCTAACATATTGCAGTTACACATAAACTCTAATAACCAAAAAAGAAAGAAACAGCAGTGCTTTAATTAGAGCACAAATGCACCTTTTATTCACTGGGAGACCTTGACCCACTACTATGCCTTCTTATTATGAGCTTCCTACCTTGGTCCTCTTGAGGGCTCCTGGAGTGTTCAACAGTCTCACTTCTGCTGGTGGTCTCTTAAGAACCATGCTGCCACTGTGACTTGAATGTGAATCAAAGCAGAGATCTTTCCCAAGAAAGGCTTTATATTTTCACCAAAACTTCAAGCTTTTAATTAGGGTGAATCCCTATTAACTCAATCTGTTGGAAAACCAGTTATTCTATTGCGGGCATATGCAGTGCTAGTTACCTCTAATTATGTTCCTTGAAAAGATGGAGTTGCTTTCCAATATTACAGTCCCAGTAGTTAGCTGGTCATATTTTAACTTTGAAGAATTAGAAATCTATCATTAACAGTTTAACAGAACAACAACAACAACAAAAAAACAACAAAAAAAAACCAAACCCAAAACATTGGTGATGCAATATATTGCATATTGATGCAATATATCTGGACTACCAGATCTGTAAAGTAAAATCCAGTGAGTAGTCCTGAGTAAATAGGTATGGCACTGGAAATATAGGGGTGAAATTATAAAGATAGACCGAATTATAACCAAAAAATACCATGGCACTCTGCAGGGAAAGAAGATGGGGACAGAAAGATGTGCCCAGAGTTTTAATCTCTTTTTTGAGTTCTCCCACTATTCAACTATTACGTTTAATATTATATAATGTATATGCTCTATACTGTAGTATAACATACTCTCTCTGAACTATGGCCTCACACTTCAGCCTAAATACAAAACTTCTTTGCCCTCAGAAACACTGTGTTCTTGACCAACAAAATGACCCATCTTCAAGAAGAAAAGTACATGGTATTCCTGAGTCCAGGCTCAGTTTCCAGTAGTGGGTAGCTTAGCAATTGGGACATTGTGGGATACAGGTACTGTGGGTTCCCTGTTCCTGAGATTTAGGACAGCAGTGATTCAAACAACATAGATTTAAACAAGATAGATTTAAACAAGTTAGATTTAAACAACAGTGCTAAAAACAAAGCATCCTCCAGTCATGAGGTTCATATCACCCTAATAATTTGCAAGTAGGACACTTCACTTTGGCAAAGAAAGGTGTAAGATGTTCACAAACTTTAAACCTTATAGCGCAAAAATTCAAAGGAAAATTGAGATTTGCTTTGTGGTTTCTTTTTAATTATCTTTTTTTCTTCTTCTTTCTTTTTAACAGGGAGCAGAATCAGCCTGTAGAAAAACCTAAATGAGAATTGTAGTGGATTTTCCATTACTTGAAACTTGAAAATTGACATTGGATGTTTTAGTAAATGTCTTAGGCTTGAGGTATATCACAGCTATTGAGATTTGAAGCGATAATTAATTCAGGGAAGTCCCATGACCTGTCAGAATAGATGATCACAATGGTCACTTCTGGCTTTAAAGTCTATGGAGTTCCTGGCTTCTGTGCTGTGAATGCCAATGAGACTGCCAATTAGTGGGCTTTTTTTTTTGATGTGGACACGTGTTCACTGGCAGCTAGGCTGAGACTACTAAATTAATTTTAAAGTCATTAAAATGCTTCATTCCCTGAATAATGATTGCCACAAAGCACAATCAGAATGGATAAGAGAAAGCATCTTATTCTTGGAACAAAAAAGTAAGCATAAGGAAGCAGTACAAATATAATGCAGCTTTTTTACCATCTCATTCTTTCCCATCACTGAATGCCATATATAACATGTCTAATCATTCATTTCATTATTATTTTTATTCCTTAGAATAGAAAGAACATTACTAAGACAGTGCTTGAAGGGGGTAGGGTTTTAATGCCAAAGGCAAGGATGAAATATCTAAGTAGAGGTTGATCCCTGATCTCTTGGGAGAGAGAATGTGTATTCAAAAGGCAGAGACAAATATGAATAGTTAATCATCTTTAGTCTAGATGTTTTCCCCATTCCAGGTGCATCGTTTTGCTTTCACTAAAATCAGTGGAGCCATAATTTCTCTATAAATTAATGGTGAATTTTTCATTTGAAGAAAAAGGCACGAAATACTGTTCCATGTACAGAATTAAAGATGGCAAAAAGGGGAAAGGAGCTCTAAGTAACTGTGGGCTTTAGACATGAACTAATACGCATGTTTAGGAACATGAGATCAGTGGGTGTATTTATGTCTCTGGTGGGGCAAGCATGGGTCTGTTGCAAGCAGTGAGGGTGACAGCATACCTCAGGTGCAGTGCAGGCCTGTGAGCTTTCTTCAGACATTTGTTTTTGTTTTAGTTCTACCAGAGAGTGCTTGACACCACTGGGAGTTCATAGCAGCATTTCAGCTGCTGTGGGGTGGAGTTTCACACAAAGCACCCTGAGATGCTAAGGTGAAAAGGTCCAATCCTCTGCAAAATGAAATTAAAGTTAATACTATTCTTTTAACAGTAAGATACAGGCCTTCAGCCCTGGGGCCCCCAACACAAGGAGGACATGGACCTGCTCTGTTGAGTCCAGAGAAGGGCCATGAAAATGATCAGAGGGCAGGAGCACCTTTCCTATGAAGACAGATGAAGAGAACTGGGGTTGTTCAGGAGAAGAGAAGGCTCTGGGAAGACCTTGGAGCACCTTTTAGTACCTAAAGGGGGCCAATGAGAGTTGGAGAGGGTCATTTTACAAGGGCACGTAGGGACAGGACAGAGAGGAATTCTTTAAACTGACAGTGGGTAGCTTTGGATGAGATATTAGGAAAAAATTCTTTACTGTGAGAGTGGTGAGGCACTGGAACAGGTTGTCCAGAGAAGTTGTAGTTGCCCATCCCTGGTGGTGTTCAAAGCCAGGTTGGATGGTTGCTCTGAGCAACCTGGTCGAGTAGAAGGTGCCCCTGCCTATGGCAGGGAGCTTGGAACTAGATAGTCTTTAAGGTCCCTTTCAACCCAAATCATTCTGTGATCTATGGATCAGATCCTATAAACATAGTATTATTGCAAAATCTAATTTTACAATCCTTCTTTTCATTACTGATTTTACTCATTCTCTCTGTGTTTGAGAGACAAATCCTGTAAACAGAACAGTAGAAAGGCCATAATAAATGAGAATACCAGGTTTTCTGTATTTGGTGGCAGTTTAAACTCTGCCATGGTAGGTTGCAAGTTTCATTTTTCTGTATATTTTTAAGTGGATGCTATTTCTGGGAATCAGTTTCTGCAATGCAATCTCTCATCTTTAATGAAGTCTAATATTATTGAGTGACCAGAGAAATAAAGAGCACTTGTGATTGTCTTGAACTTGGCAAACTCCAGCTTGCAATATGCTTGCTCCTCGAAGCCTGTTGACATTCAGTGTACTAAAATTGAATTTGCAATTACTGGCTAAGAAAAGCATCCCCGGTATTTTTAAAATTATGCTCCCTTAGCATAATGGGTCCAATTCACTTTTGTTTCATGCTGGACCAGTTTCTGAGGGACCTTGAAGAAATGAGACAGCTATTTCCCTGTTACCAACCGTCTGAATGGGGAATAAGAAGGGGGAAAAATCTACGCTTTCAGTCAAAGGGATTTCCAAATATACCATCAACAGCTTGTCTTTTCTCTGTGCTAGATTCTAAAAATTTGGAGAAGAAGGCCAGCAATCTGGACAGTGCTGGGATGCTACTTGGAAGAAGCCTGTCTATCTCAGTTTGCAAAATCTCTGCTGTGTAGTAACAGATCTCACTTCAGAAATCCCAACATAAAATCCTACTGCAGGCCTTAAGAGGGCTACCTTAATCCAAGCTTCTCAGTGCTTTTATCTCAGGGCTGTGTTGTCTAGGGATAGGAAAAATGCAGTGCTCTTGTGCAGTGTTCCTGCAATATGTTCATTTGTCTTGAAAGAGCTATTTCGAACATTCATTACTTCCTCTACTAATTGTTTTCTTTACTTGTTTTGGTAATTAATTGTTTTCTTTACCTGCTTTTATGTTTGGGAATGGTGTAGAGGAAGAATGATGCTTTATTTTCAGGTTTTCTGAAGATCATTTTCTGGTCTTTTATGAATCATGTTACTTTATTATTAATCACTCTAATAAAACAACAACAGGGGTACCTTAGTGGTGAGGGTTACCAAAGATGCAACACAGCAAAGTTTGAGGGGCTGCATCAAGCAAAAATTAGTAAAGGAATAGATCCTTATAAAATACATGAAAATAACCCCCAGTTTCAGTGAAATAAAAAATTTTCTCTGAGTTAAAATAAATCCTCAGGTATAGTGTCTAGCAAATTAGCACTTTGTATTGAAGATGGGTTGATATCCTGCACACACTTGACAGGTCAAAAGTTTTCATCAATCTGCTTTACACATGTACATGCACACACTAAGACTGTCAAGAGCTGTAAGGATGTGGGTGTGTAAGTAGTTATATATTAAAAAAATTAAAATAGCAATTTTCCAGTATAGTCAGAGATTCACTTTTGCATGGATCCTGTGAAAAACTTAGTGTCAGCTCAAAGAAATACAAAATTTCTTTCATTTTCATGTATTCTTTGGGAGGACAGGCTTTAACCAAAGAAGATCTATGAGGTGGTTTTATTAATGTTTTTCTGGAGTGATATGTCAGGTCTGTGTCAAAGGATGGAAGATTGGTTATATTTCCTGTATGGATCCTCCATTTCCATTTCAGCTGCTTCTAACTCCTTTTTCTTCAGAGAACTGATCTCTGTTCTGAATGCTCTCTCTGTAATAATCTCAATCTCTTGGGATAATGTGTGATAATCTTGTTTAAAATCGACATCTGTCAACTAACTCATTGTCAAGATGGTTGTTTCTTTTGTCTGAAGACTGTCCTATACTAAAATACTCCTATGTGGCTTTTCTAGGTTAGATAATTCTAGTGAAGATAAATCAGAATGTTTGTCTACTTACTACAGATGAGGGAATACCTCATATTATAAAACGCAATTGTTCTTCGACAGTACTTGGTAAAAAACTCTAAAATACAGGAGCAATAAACTATTGTTACCCAGAAATAGAAATGGAAATAGAGACACTCCTTTGTTCTGCACAAACTCATGGGCCCCATCACATGAAAAATGGGTTGCTAAGAAAGGACACTTTGACATTTCAGTCTCTTCGAATACAAGGAAATATCACAACCCTATTCAAAAGAAATTAAAAATTAACCTATGCCCAGCTGCTTTTTTCCTAACCAATTCAGTTTTCACTGTGGTAAACTGTAAGTGCAATACCTGTGACTCTGAGTTCCTGTATAACAAGTCCTAAATCATCCTGGTGCTCTTGAGCAGCCGCTTCTTTGGGCATTGGAGGAAACTTAGCCATTTTATGAACAGAACTGTTGCTGTCCCTAAAGAAGGCTTTTAACCCCCAAAAGGCCTGGAAAATTGACACCACTTGCACTGTTGCAGCATCAAAATTGGCAATTTAAAATTTGTGTATGCAAAGTACAAAGTTTTACCACCTAATTAAAGTCCCACTCAAATACAAACTGTAGTTATAATTAAGGGGGACAAGTAATTTCCTGCTCATTTCTGGCCTGCACAAGCTCACACATCTGAAAACATTTGGACTAGTCATGGGATTATTTTTCTACCCAGAAGGAACTAAAGTTAATCTAAACAGAGAAGATGATACATTTTTCATTAGAGGACATCTGTCAGGTGATGGTAGGCTAATTTAATAGCACCCACCTGAAGGGCATTAATGTTAATCTGGGATGCATCAGGTAGATGACCTAATGACAATTTACCATTTATAACAGTATTTACAGCCCCAAGTAAATATAAGTATTTAAAGCCAGCATATAAATACATCCAGGAAAACCACTTTCCCAAGCACACCAATAAACAAACAGCAGAAGTTCTGGATTCCACAAGCAGTGCTGGCTCCCCAGGTACCCACTTGTTCTACCAATATCTTGAAAGAAAATCACAGCAATGTGATTAGTTAATTCATTAGATTCGGATGAGAGAACTATTCTGCTTGCTGCATTTGCAATGTTCTACTTTATCACTGGGTTGTGGTGCTCTGAGAAGCCTCCAATCATCCTAATGCCACCTCTCAACTTCGCAACATAACCTGATAAAAGATAATTTGGGTATATCTTGTATGTCTGTATCCTCTCAGTGGAGCTGGCAGCAGGTATGAGTACATCTGCTGGTGTGATTTAATTCAGCTAAGATGATCCCCAAGTCCACCCTCTCTCCTTACACAGGAAGCTCTACCTCAGTCCCCCTTGTTGCCCCTGCCCCCTCCCAACATCTTTCACAAGTTGTCTTGTCATTTCTACTTTCTTGCAAGTTCCAACTGTCAGAAGCCAAAGGAGACTTTGATGTAGCAAAAATGGGTGAAAAAGTTCATTATAAACCCTCCTTGTACTCACAATCTATTGGCACAGTACAAGTTCAGTTCTTTAAGTTGCTTGCCATACTGTCAGGCCAGGTTAAAGAATTATTCAGTGGTGTCCCTGTTCCTGTGGGGTGGATAGGGTAAAAACTTAACCACCTGTGGATGACTTGAGTGGGCTTCCTCTTTCTTTAAATTGAATTTTTATTTTTTCTGTCATCTGTCAAAGATACAGAGACAGAAAAACTAACTAGGATGCATCTCAGATCTTGCATTATTTTGTCCTCTGAGATGTCTTCTGTTAGAGGAACAATTGATTTCTGTTATAACATGGTCAGGCAAAACAGTAGCTTACAAATCCCTCCTATGGCTACCCCACGGCAGCTTCAGAAATGAATTACCAGACCAAATATGCTCCGGTTGCTAGTGGTGATAGTGGGATAAATAAAATTCAGAGTGAGATTTTTCTACTATAGAAAGAAAGGTCAGTAGTAAAGACAGTTACAGCATGAGTGAGGGGTTATGAAAGCTTATTTCTATCTTTTACCAATCATCCTGGATATATTTGCAAAAGCTGCTTACTACCACATTTACATGAGGAACAGATTTTGTTGTTTCATGTAAAGAATCTTAAAATTGTGTTTTAAGCACTGTCCTTTTTGCTGGGAAATGTGCCAAATGTGAGGCCTCTCACATAAAGGGATGAAGAGGCTCAGCACTGAAGTTTCCCTGGATGGGCAGGGATCTCCACATCACGGGCATGACTGCAAGTCAAGAAAGCTGGCTCTTATGTGCCACCTAGAAGCTGCATTGAGTTGGGAGCGTGAGAATCCCTGACTTCATTTGGGTCAGCAGGGCATGTGGCAGGAGTTCTTTGCAGTGTATTCATTGAGGGAAGAGACCTCTTCTGTATCAGACTGAGTTAGGAACTATTTAATAAAGAATAGAAATTTGGGATAATTCGATCAGTATGCTAATGGTCCCACCTATCCGCAGCAGTGAAATGATCTCCATGCTTCATGCCATGCACGAAATTGCTGGTCTAAATTTAGCTCCTAATGGATGGCATCTACCTGTTCAGATGAGCCAGTGTGTTCAAAAGAGGCCTGTAGTTGTAAAATGAGTGTGTCCTGCTGGTCAAAATCCAGATTTGGTTTGTCATTTATCATCAGAGATACCGTTTGGTACTTAGCTCTGCACTTCAAAAATAGAAGAGAGGAGCTGTTTTGTAAATGAGATAGTTCTTACTTCTGTTGTTAAACATATTTGGATTGTGGAATAACTGTATAGCTTTCAAGAATATAGGTGATATTTCATAAAGAGGTTTTTTTATATCTTCTAATATGACCTTTTTATACAGACTTCTCTTATGCCTGTGGAAGTCAGTGGTGATTTTGCTTGGAGTGGGTTTAGACCCTTTGTATCTGCAAACCTCAGAAGCACTTTCAGCATAGAGCAGACAGGCAGACAACTCAGTATTTGTCCACAGTATGAAGAGAGCACTGAAGTCAAAACATCATTGTCAGCATATAATGAGGGCTCTGTAGTGCTGCTACACTTAACTCTTTCTGCTCAACAATGAACTCAACAGTCTGCAGTGCTTTAGAAAAGGAGATCAATTTGTGAAAATTGCTGTGAAAGTACTTCTCAAAATTTCAAAGCACATTTACTGCTTTGACTTCAACAGAGCTCATCTACTGCCTCAACTAGGGAAGGAGAGTATCTATTTCTCTGTAAAGTAGTTATTATTGTTTCTGAGAAGGACTGTAACATTGATGCAGTCCAAAACTTTTCACTTTTTGCTGATCATGTGGCTTTGACCTGATCATGTGACCTTTTTTCCTGCGAGTAATATATTTCGGAAGAAAAATTTTCTTCAAGTTGAACTAGAGGAGTAGAGAGGTAATTAGGAGTGACATTTTGAGGGGGCAGGATTCCTGACACTGCAGGGTTACAAATCACCCCAGCAGTGAGAGATAGCCCTGTTATAAGGCTGGTTGTGCTGAGAAAGCCTGCAGTAGTCAGCTTGGGGAGGGGAAGAAGATGTTGAGGAAGTCATATACTCATGGCTGAAGTGGAGGAAATCCCTTCTTTGGAAGACTGCTCAGCTGTTTTGCCGGGAAAGCAGAAGATGCTTGTGTGCAGTGAGGACCAGGTTGTGTTTGCAGACTGCCTGGTTTGGTATGGCCGAGGCTTGCTTTGCACTTAGTTTCTGAAGTGGGGGAAGACTCAGATAAAATGGAAAGGGATTGGCGATGGGCTGGTGGCCTGCATAGTAAGAAGGGAAAACATCCTCAAATAGCTGGGATGGGGAGGGATGCCAAGATGCTAATGGTCTACCACCAAAGGTTACCTTCCTAAGAGGCAGGTGTCCAGGTGTTTTAATCTCATTCTCTACCTTTTGTTAAGAACAGGGCAAATGTTTTTAACACATTTTGAAAGAACTCATTACAGTTTGTCTGTTCTTTGTGCAAATGATTCATGTTTTTATTTGAAAATTAATATTTTATTTTGTATTTTCTTCTATTTATTTCTCATCTATTTAATATGTTGAAGCATTGTATCAAAAGCAGACTTTTATAAGTTGATTTTTTCCTAGGAACATATTTTCTTATATTTTCTTATGTGTTCTTTTCAAAACAGTCTAGTCTATTTTTGAATCCTGTATGACGTACAGGATGGAAAATGGATGCCTCCAGGAAAACATCACAAAGTAGTCTTCTTTATGTCATTATTGCTCTGTATGCCAGTAGTGTTGGATCTTTTATTGTCATGGTTTCATCACAGGGGAGCCTCTTTATGAAAACACTTGGCTTCTTAAGAGTCCATCAGCATCTGTGACTAATTCCCTGTTGTTTGCAGCATCAAATGTAGTTCTAGTAAAATGACTGTCATCACGAGAAGTATGACTTCATCTGGGTAATCATCATGAAAACAGACAGATGAACTTCTGAGAAGCAAAGATGTTGCTTTTTATATCAGTGTGTCAAAATGGAAGAAAGATAAAATATAGGCCGTTTGGCAGAACTCCTTCTAAGCTGAAAGTTTTTCAAGGTTTCCTATGAGCATTCAGCTGCTCCAGAACAGGTGCGTTCATTTCATGAAAACTTTATTGAATTTAAGTCAGATTTTAACAAATCAGATGACTGCCAGATCTTCAGAGCTTCCCTGAAGTGGATTTTGTTCCCTTGACTCATGACTTTATTTCCCAAGGATTTCTTAATCAATGCTTCACTTCAAATATTTTAATAATTCCTTTGCAGCTTGCTGTAGGGAACCTTGAATAAACGTATCTGTAATACATAAGTGTTCTGTTAATTTCAAGTTTTGTATCATGTAATAAGATGGAACGTTAATAAGCAGACAAGATTAAGAATTAGCTGATTACTATATTGTATTTCCACAGTGAGCAGAAATAGATAGTAATAAAATGTCAGTTCTGCAGTCTCCTCTCTGCCAAATCTGCCTCTGATCTGTGCTGTACATGCTGATGCCTTACTTTCCATTGCTAAAATTCTTTTTGCCTTTCTCTCCTACCCTGTTTTTCCTTTGGTGTCATCAAAACAGCTCTCCAGATATCGTGTGTGCTGATCAATGCTGCCTTCTTCTTCAAATATGCAAAGTAGAGCTACCATATCAATGCCTTCCCTCCTTCCATCAATGCCTTCAGAATGCTGCCTTCCACAGCCCTGCCTTTTTGCCTTGTGTGGCACTGGCTTTCCAGCTCTCTTGCCTCAATGCCAGTGGTTTAGGAATGGGAACTGCCTCTGCAACAGCCAATCTGTCTTCAAACTCTACCAGCCCTCCACTACCTCATGCCATGCACAAATGGCTCTCTGTCTCTTGTCTGGCTTCTTTATTTCCCTCCCTCCCACACTGATGGTTAAGCTCTGATACACCTCTGACAAATGCTGTGAGCACAAAGAGGAAGGGAGGCTACAAGTCCCCAGTTCCGCATACCAAGTCCATGTTGCTGTGCGTGCTCTCCTTGGGGCAGGAATGCTCCTTGCTTCTTTCTGATGGCACCTTTCTTCTGCTCTGGCCTGCAGATGTGCACAGCTGGCATTCATGGCCCCAACTTGTTCAACTCACAAAACATCCTGTAGTGCAGAATGTGGCAATATTAAATGAAGGAAGTGATAACCTGGACTGATGGTGTATGTACTTGGCATTTAAATACTTGTCATCATCAGGAAACCAGTTTAAATTCAGACTTCTTAGAGTAGTGATTTCAGTGTGGATTATTTTAGGCAAAACATCTACTTAGCATCCTTCAAAAAAAGGTGCAGTTTTGGTCCAAGAAAGAATAGACAAAGGGTAATATCTTTAAACTGAAGAGGGTAGGTTTAGGTCAGGTTTTAGGAAGAAATTCTTTACTATGAGGGTGGTGAGACAGTGGAATAGGTTGACCAGGGAGACCATGGATGCCCCATCTCTGGAAGTGTTCAGGGCCAGGTTGGATGGGGCTTTGAACTACCTGGTCTAGTGGAAAATGTCCCTGCCCATGGCAGGGGAGTTGGAAATAGATGATCTTTAAGTTTCCTTCCAACGCAAACCATTCTATAATCCTATGATTCAATGAGTTCAAAATAATCATGATTACATTTGTATTAATCTGGGCTCTAGAAAGCTGTTTTAACAGAGATGGAATTGTGGTTGCTTCTTCCTTGAGCATTCAGGTTGGTCTGTGTTGATACTGTACACAAGTTTCTCTAAATACCTTCAGCAGACTAATGTCTTAATTACGTGATGTCATGATTATGTATTTAGTCATGGTTTTAAATGACGAAAATTGTCTCTAAAAGGGTATCTTCTGTGTATCCTGTGCAAATAAAAGATTTGAAAGGGCCCAAATGTACTACTATGGTATGCCCAACTGACCTCACTCTTTGTGTGTTCCCATCTGAATTGCTGAAAGTGTCTGTGGACCAGTAGAGGTGTGTGTAGTTCTGCAGGCAGAGCTGATACAAATATGGAGCAGGAGTCAACCAAGCACAGGAGATTTCTTTGTCCAGTCTCTTTAAACATATGGTATTCATAGTAAATTCTGTGAAGGGAGCAGTGGTGCTATAGAGAGGCCAAAATCCACATGAGGCATCAATGTAATTTTTACTGGCAGGAGAAGAATTTGATCCCTAAGTGACATGCCAGCCATATGACAGTGCTTAAACAGTTCCTGTCAATCAGCTGCTATATGTCAGTACCCTTATTTATCCTTTCAGGGTATATATCAATTTACATTATCGTCATCTGAAAGAGCGTACAGCATTACTGAAAGTAAAAGCCCATTCTGGCAATCAAGAGAAGGGGAAACAAAAGATTTGTATCACTGTAACATATGCATGTCATGGTAGGGTTTTCTGGTATCCCTTACAGGAGAAACTGTTTAGGGGAAAAGAACCCTGAAACTATAAAAATGTTTTTGGAAATTTAGATGGGAAACAGTAAGAAACAGAAGAGATAAATGTGCACTAGAACTTGAGACATCTATCATTACCTGATTATTCTAACCTTACATAGCTAATATCCTCATCTATGAGGATATCCTTCCAAACCATTTGCTTGATTTTCCACTGTAGCCCAAATTCAGCAAATCACTTAAGCATATGCATAATTTCAAGCATGTATTGTTAAGAGATTAGAAAGCAATTACAGCTTGTCAAACCTCCTCAGACATGGTCAAATCCCTTCTCTTCATCACAGTCCTCTAAAAATAGCTGCATCTAATGAGGGGAGAGATTCAGAACTGGTGGACCCCAGTTTTGTGCAGGGGAAAGACCTGCATGGGCACCTGTCTGTATCTCTCACATACCTTTCTTTCCTTGTGAGGGACACCTGCACATATAGGCCAGAGGGCAGTGGCAGCATAGATTGAATAAGCAGGATGCCAGGGGTCTTAAGAAATGTACCTCGAGATTGGTTAAATCTCTGGTTAAAACTGGCTAAAAAAGACATGCTTCCAAAAGTTTTGTCATTTTCTCTGTTCTGAGAAGACAGTGAAGACAGGACAGCGTCTTATTTGAAAAACTTTCTTCCTCCTAATTTTTTTTATGTTGTTCAGGTAAGTCATACTGGATTCATGTATTGAGTTTCTCCCTTTTTGCAGTCATGTTGTGTATATAAAATAAACCAAACCAAAACAACAGCCCTTCCTCCACCTCTCAGCAGAAGTCAGTTCTATACTTCAGAAGTATCTTGCTATAGAGGGTTTTTTTTTGAGAAGATGGAGGCGCTAAGGACACACAACTATCTGTGGAACAAGCTGTTTGAAGGCATGAATGACATTCTTGAGTAACTTTATGTATCATTCCTTACCATGTTGCTGAAAGGCTTCAGTCATGCAAGCCTTCATTCAAATAGTAGGCAGGTGGCTAAAATTGCTTACCAGTGGGTCACCAAGTAGATTCAGAACACTCTGGCCTCATTTATTAATTTCTGCTGTAAAAAATTCAGCAAATGAGCTGCACAACCTTTGCTGAGCAACCAAATGAGTCACAGCAACAAAGCTGTTTCTTGCAAGTGAGGAAAGGTTATTTGACTCACTCAAACTCATTAATCCTATTGTCCTAATATTGCTCTTATCCAGCACTGTGTAGATAGTTGCACTGCCTTGTCTCTAATACTACATCCCCTATACCATGCATTACAACTCAGTTTATCCTCAGTAAGTTCCATTGGAAAACAAATGGAAAAAATTTACAATGAGAAATCTTTGGAAAAAGATGAAAAAACTCTGCACCAAATCCCACAGTTACTTATGTTCTCTTTGGGTTAACAGAGTGGTGTCTGTTAGTGTGAGGGTGATATTGTCATCGTTCTGAAACAGTGCTGTTTGAAATAAGGTTTTGAAAAGCATTATATGTTAGTCCAGCCATAATGAGATGTAGGCTGGGATGAGGAAAGAAATGGTGGGATCTGTTCAGAGCAGAAATGGCATCTGCAGTGAACCGAAGTGCTTCACTGTTATTTGTGATGAAACATTCCTCGACATCAAAGGCAGCAGAGGACAAGAACAATGAAGGCTGACATCTCACTATCACTTCTCAGCTCACTTCTTATTTGAAATCTGTAACTTGAGATAAGAAATTCTAGCAGAAACTAATGGGTGAGACAACAACTAAGTCACACAACAACGAGTAAAAAAGGTGAATTACAAAGTGAAAAAACAGTTACTTTTAGGTAACTGTAGATAGGAGAACTGCCTTCAGAATCATGGAATAGAATCATTATGGTTGGAAAAGGTCTCCAAGGTCACTGATTATAACTGGCAACTTGAATCTTAACCAAAAGTTTACCAATATCAACAGTTGAGGTCAAAATTTCCAAATGTAGCTACCTGAACTAAAGCATTAAGAGAGGACAGGCTGCTTCAGCATTTTCTAATTTGTTATTTTTTACCACTTAGCAGTAAAGAGCCAGACACAGTCTCAGAAACAGAGATAAAAAAGTGGAATTAAAACACTTGAAGGGAATGGCTGTAGTAGATCAAACCAAAGGTCTATCTAGTCCTCATCCTGTCTTTAAAGCTCAATGAATTCTTACAGGAGTGTAAGAAGACGTCAAGCATACAAGATACTTTTTCCTACTGAGCTCCTACTTTCCCTCTACTTTCAGCTCTGTGAATTTTCCAAGGGAAGTCTCATCCTCCTAATCCTTTGTCTTGTCTACTTAGGTTGCAAGCCCTTAGGGTTTTATATGTGTTCAGTTACCAGGGTTTTATATGTGTTCTGGTGGCACCTGTGGATACACTAGATGTGCATGTAGACATATATGTGTGAGTGTACAGACCTGCCTTGGAAGAAATAGCAATTGCTCTTTTCCTGAGATGAAACCTCTAGAATTTTACAGAGCCAGTGAGGTGGCATTGCTCAAAGCAGAACAAAATAATAGAGAGCTTCTTCTGGCTCAGACTGTTAGGTTTTTTCTTCTTTCCCTGAAAACCAATAAACAAAGGATCTTTACCCTTGAGTCTCCATTTGCCCTTATGAAATATCAATAATAGTTCTGCCCACTTGCTTGTCCACAGTTATCTCTGCATTCTTTTTCACTTAGGTCTTTAGGGAACTCATTTAATGTGCAGTAGGTAAGAGGAGGAGAAGATTTTGGTTAAAAAACAATGCTGAAGTTATTTTGATGTGAATCCTCTTTCCTGTCTTTGCTCTATTACTGATCTTCACAGGGAGAGAAGTCTGAGGAGTACTCTTTCACATTATGTAGGAAATATTACTTTAGCTGCTTTGTCTGTGTGTTGTTTCATGCTTTTCCTCTCTTTGCCTAATCCTTTTCTAATACTTAGCTATTCCTTGTGCTGGAAACTTCTATGAGCTGACTGCAGCAGAGCCCTCCATAGAAGGGCTGCTCCGGAGTGTCTCGGCATTGTGACGCTCCTGTGCCTCTCCTGCTGCTTTCTCAGTGAGCTGCAGGGGCTGGGCAGGCAGAAGCTCTGTTCTCCCTACACATATTGCACCCTTTGTCCTCATCTTCCCAGGCAGCCTACACACTCTTTGCTCTATGCCTAAACCCAGCCTCACCTTGTCCCTGAACAAGACTGTCAGAGATCATCGATGTTACTCTAAATGACAGTGTCTGCGCTCTTTATCACTCCTTCATGGTGAAGAACACCATTCAAGCACAGGCAGGTGTACAACCATTAAAAAGGAGCTACCAGGAGCCTTGCAGCACAGAGAGCTACACACAGAGCAAGGAAATGAGACACCTTTGGTAAAGCCAGACTGCCTTTTGTAGATGCACTGAAACATCAAAGTAATTCTAAAAATGCAAAGAAAATGCTCTGGTAGTCCTACCACAAGGTTGATAGATATGTCACCTGACAGATGTTTGTGAAGATTAATACTGAATTTTGAATGTCTTGGTATTTTGAAATCCAAATGTCAGGGTTTGGAAAAACCTTTTGCTATTGACCTAGGCATTGGCTGGACATACACAAATCAAACATCCCTGTTCATAAAATAAATGGGTTGTGGAAGTAGTTTAGACATAAGCAAATAAAATGGAGCTGATGTGAATGGATGCCATGGAGGATATCTGTCTTTTAAGCAATAATTTTCATGGGTATTTGGTATATACATGTTTGGGTTTTTTCTTACACAAAAGTTTGTTTAAGGAATAAACCGTACCCTGGAGGTAAGGATAGTAACAGGCGGCACATCAATCAAGATAATTCAGCTTGTTCAACATGAATAAAAAAGAGGAGCCCATGAGGCTTAAAAGTAGTTTTAAAATAGGAACCATCAAAGCCAATTTTTCTTTTCATTTTGTTCCGTTTGCTTTTCACCTGAGCAGTGAGTAGTTTTTTTCTACTGAATACCATGAGAGGCTGTGTGAAAGGTTCTTGGGTGCCAAACCTTGTGTCTCTTTATCCCAGTCTCAGTGTGTGGGAAGCACACTCCACAAATATTTCTGTAGTCTTTCAGACTGCTTGGAAAAGGGACTCTTCTGCTGTCTCTTTACCAAGTTATTCTCAGGTGTTTGATTCCATTGGAGGTCATTAAAAGCAAAAGCTTCTTTTGCTTGTATTTCACCATGAATCTAAATGTGACTCTAATCTGAAGACTGAATTAATATTATTCCTTTGCTGCTGCTGTATGGTATGAATTACTGTATTTTCTATGTCATACACATTCTGAGTCACCTTTGCTTAGGGGAGATGTCCTTTGCCCTGTGGGGATATGTATCGGGATGTGAAGTTCCCTATCCTCCTTTGTATACCTCTTGTAATTCAGGAACATTCTGTTCCTCCCAGACCCTGAGGGGCCAGAGGAGCAACTCATGACATCTGAAGGAGATCATCATGTCTCTTCGTTATCTGCTGGCAGTGGTTCGAGGAGCTCAGAGGATTGATGGAGAAGAGAGCAGCTGGTGTCTTCCCTCTGAGATTGCAGCTGAAAGCAAGTTAGCGTCTGGTATCAGGGATAGGGGAAAAACAAAGAAATGAAAAAAGAAAGACTGTTGAGAAGCAGAAAACTTCAGCACAGAGCAGAGATCATGCACTGGGAACCCAAAGCAAGGCACAAAGACATCAAGTTGAACAGCGCTTGTGGAAACAAATCACCAGTTTGGCAATGTCAGTGGTGGGAGCAGTGACAACTTAATACTCAAGATATAATACAGCACCCCATTTTCAGTTGCACTGTACTTTGAGCTGGCTACATTAGTAACATTCTTCCTGCTAAATCCTTAGTCCTTAATGCACAGCCTACTCGTTTACAAAGAGCAAAAGAAGTCTCTGAACCTTCAGGCAAGCAAAATTGCCATGAAAGTTACTGAGAAAGTGGAAATGACTGCTTTACTTCTGATATTCCCAGAAATGAATAAATTTACTATGCAATTAGTTAATTAATTTTCTAGCTGGACAAAGCATGCACTGTGGTGATCCTGCTCACATATTAACTTTCCTCTATACTTTGGGAGTTGAAAGCTGGGATCCCCAATAAGAACATTAGAAGAAGCCTAAGGATGTAAGAAGTCCTTTTTTTTTTGTTTGAACTGATAAAGACATAGTGTTAATTGCATGAATCCCTTCAGAGGTTGACTGAAGTTTTGCTCCAAGAAATTAATATTAATATTGCTTCCATTCCAAGCTAGTAATTAGCAAGAAATAATCCTAGTTTCTACAAGCTGTTGTTTTTTAAAAGGTGATTGTATTAGTACATACGTTGTAACAGGAGCCATTTTGGAAATGAAATATCTTGTAAATTAAAGTGGGTGAAACACTATACTGTCTCATTGGCTGTGTTTCCTATAAAAAACAGGGAAACTTCCAGTGTGCCAATGCTCTTCCCCAAAATATTAAAAGAAGTTGTGGAGGTGGTTTACTGGTTCAGAAAATTTCTTGCAACAGATTACCTTCTTTCTTTAACATTTGTAGGTTACTGCACATGGTTCAGTCAGTTAGGACTTTGTTTCTCATGGTAAGCACTGTTGCTATGGAAATTATATAGCATAGAATTAACTGATTGCTGTTGCAAATGAGCTTTTTGGAAAACAGTTTAAGGAGTAAAATCACCCTTCTTTCGTAGTTGGGAGAAAAAGATAATAAATGAGCTAGCTCTGTGTCTTCAGAAGGCTGCAGCTAACCTATAAAAATAATTATATCTGAGATTTGGTATGAGAGAGACTCTATAAACCAGAACTGCTAGTAAGTTTACAGATACTGTAAACAGGGGAAAGTGTGCCTCCTATCAAAACAAATTTTTACTGACTCAAAAGTTAGGCCACCATGGGATAACAGTTGCTCAACACAGTTTTTTTGGTAGACATTACTATAAAAATGTTAGCAAAATGCCATTGCTGCAACAATATCTGTCTTTCAAACATGAAAAAAAGTTAACATAGTGTGATACCTTCACTAAAACTTGAATGTATTCAGCTGATATGTTTTGTTAAGCACAAAAGGCACTACAAAAAGTTATTTCAAGTTCCAAAATTGAAAAGTTGATGTGCTTAGGTAAGCTTGTGCTTGTGAGAGCTGAAAAGCTTCTGTGACAGAAATACCTTGTCCTTGTGGTGCTTGTTATTGATGCTTCTTTGGTGTACTTTGAAAGCCCAGCCTGGGCTTGCTTGTCGTGACCAGTCAGGCGACAGCCAGGCACATAGGAACAGGTTTCTCAAGAGCTTTTTGGTGGACTAGTCTTTACTCTGACTGGATGTTAGCTGCCAACATTAATAATGGAACTGCACCAAAGATGAGAATTTATGAGACTCCTGTTCTTCTTGTTCATCTGCTGACAATTAAGTGAGTGTGTCCGACCACAGCCTCGGGGAAGGTCACGCCTGGCTGGCGACTGCCTCCAGCCCTCTGCTGCTAGTGCTGTGCCCAACAGAAGATGTAACAGAGCATTAGTGCCACAAGCATTTCCTTGTCCCACCCACAAAATTTTGGCAGTGGACTCATTATATGCCATCCCTTACAACTGTCTTGTTCGGCTGATAGATGACCCACCTTAGCTGCTAGGGCCTGCAGCCATCAGAGCCTCCTGTCTCCCCACTCTGATATCAGCTTTTCTGGACTGCTGCCAAGTTCATTTAGTCACACTGATTTAACTTATTCTATTTCTTTCCTTTTCTCTTACAACTCTGTTATCTGAGCTCTATAGAAAGGAAAGGGCTAAGGGAAAAAACACAGAAAATCAAAAGAGTAACCCATAGAATCCATAAACCCATGATGATCCACCCTACAGTTACTGGGAGTTGTCTCACTGCTTTACATTTCATTCATATAATTATGAATTATACACAGGAAAATGGTTTTGCATTTTTGCCTTCTTATCAAAGCCACAGCCTCAGTTATTTATGTCAGGTGGTGCCAATCTGTAATAATGACTGTTTTCATTCTCTTTCCCAGTCATTTTGCTTTCTGCCTCCATGGGTGTTCATACTAGAGCTCTCTAAGTGTGAGTTGTTATTAACTGAATAACTGTGAGCAGGAGGATTTGCTATGAGGCCCATGATTGTGGATGATCAGGGACAGCTCATTTTCAGAAGGGCTACACGTGCATGTGTATTGACTTCCTTTGCCCCCCTGATGATGAGTTCCCTGTTGAATGAACTTCTTACCAGCCTGATTTTTTTTTACACCTCAGATACAGCAGTGATATGCCTAAGTAGCAGAGGTTGCCTCTTGCAAAAGTTATTGCCTGCAGAACTTGGAGAAATCTGGATGAGGAATCAAACTCTGGCTTTGAACTGCTGAGATTGTGTGCATGCAATGCATTGAAAACAACTTTTCCAACAAAATAAGTTAGAACACCGTTGTCTGAAGAGCCTTTTTATCATGATGTAGTTATTTATCATGGTGTAATTATTTATCATGGTGAAAGAGAAGGGGAAACTACATTAGGAAATGTTTTGCTGTTTCTGCCCTCAGACTATAAACATAACATTAGCTTTGTCTCGAAGGTTCAATGCTCTTCAATAGGAATAATAAATATTATCTGAAAAACAAAGCAGCAATGGCAAGATAATGGATAATGACAACGAAATGATATTGAAATATAATGGACTGGTCTCCTTGAATACCTCTAGCAGTTAGATTTAAAAACTGAATGAGGTTTTAAAACAAATAAGCAAAAGATTATTCCTGACTGGATTCCCTTAGAAACTTTTCCAGAATGCTAAACCAGGAAAGCTGTGTCTCTATATAGGTTTTTGGATTACAGTACTTTTAATAATGTATCTAAGGTGGCAATATATTAAACAGGTACTACTGCCTCTGGTGTGTATGTGTATCTGTTGGCATGTATTTCTATCTGTGCTTCCCTGCATCAACCTGATGAGAAGGGTTCCTTCCCACAACAACATTTTTAATGGAAATCTGGGGATGTGAGTATAGAAGATATGCAGGAGACTTCTTTTTTGTCTGGCATGTCTCCTGTTACATCTGCATTTTTTCCAATCATGATGAAATTTAAGTTATCAATATTATAATGTAATCAAAATAATTTATTATCAGTAGGAAGGGATAGATTACGGGAAGTCTAAAGAACATGTAATCCATGTTCAAAATTTTCAGTTATCCATGTGTCTCCTATGTCATATCTAGAGAATTATTAGTACAAAATGATTGAAGGTGTCTGTCAAGAAAGAATTGACTTGTGTAGTGAGGGACAGATCAACATGAGATTGAAGGCTGAAAGAAGATAAGTTCTACTATTAGATACACAGGTGTAAAAGCAAAGGAATAAAGGCTGAAGCATGTAGGATGAAGTAGGGTTATCTCTTCCCAAGCCAAGGCTTTCTTAGAAAATGAACATCCAGCAGGTATGATGTCAGCTTGTTCAGATGAAACTGATAATTGTAAAAGGAGGCTGGGGAGAAAGAAAGGGATCAATTAATTGCGTGACGTTTGATTTGTCTCTTATGAATCAAGTTTTCACATCTTTACTGCAAAGCTAACGATCTTTTTTCTGACCAATTGATGGGTATCAATGCAATCTTATCAATGAAGATAAATTTGAGATGCAAATTAATGCAAAGTTTGCATGAACAGTATCTTTTTGTTCATTAAGTACCAGGGTTTTGAGGAAGACTAGGTTAGAGTTTAATAGAAGACTTGACATTTTTTTCCTGACACTCAGGAGTCATATCCCAGTTTGCTGTTCTGCACATAAGAATGGCATCAAGCAGATGGGGCAACAAGAACTATAACAGTGACCATGTTATTACTGGAAACAGCGTGGTGGTGCCATTGTAGTTAGAATTACTGGTTTTGTTTAGGTGACTTTCTGTAGGTCTCCAAAGTTGCTCGGATGAGTTACAGCTCAGACCTTTCAGTTACTACAGTACCAGTTATGAGTTATTCCTAAAGACTTAGGCGGTGAACAGTCAATGCTATGGATGTTTTTGAGTGACTTACACCAGTGTCTGTTGAAAGCAGAATGTGAAGGAAATAACCCACTATGATCCCATAGTGTTAGGTCTGTCTGCTCGCTAGGTAAGCATCTTACATTAAGCTTTGCAATGTAAGGGTGCCTGAAAATGGGTTCAGAAGATTTCAAGAGGAAATGTGGTTCATGAGATTGAGTTTTGGTTCATGTCTTCTCTGTTATTCATTAGAAAAATTTGTATAACACCTTATTACTAGATATTACTGCTGGGACTGCAATCAAAGGAGTCGTGACCCAGAGACTGCAAGTAATAAACTCTATATACCTGGCTAGGTAAATGACTCGTGTGGGATGTTCAGAAACAAGTTGATGATTTTCTGTTTAAGTTAATTTTTTTCCCTGTGCAGAGGGGAATTTATGATAGATCCTTTTTAATAACAGTAAATCCTTTTCTCTCAGTGTTGCTGTTATATAACTATTTGTGATTACTTGTGATAACCACAAAATGGACACCTCAGAAGTGAGAAATACACCATTCCAAGCTGGCAAATCCTTTTTGATAGTACAGTATTTAATCATGCATATTTTGCTGCTGAAATGTTTAGAAAGTCTCAAACCAGCCTTTGGCTACCAGCTCACCAACTTTCTGACACAGGTGAGCTTTAAGGTGGGATTTGAGTGTAGAAGATGAGATTCCTTTGTTTCAATTAACCCTGAGAAGGCAGTAATGGAGCAAGCAGTGTATGGGAAAACACAGAAGAACCAGCTGAATGCTGTGTAGAGAGCTTTTTAATCTGTGGAAAAGAGATACACAAATTAATTTGAGCTGTATGCAGGCATAATTATGAGTGTCTGCCATTCTATGCCTCTAAAATCATAGATCATTCACAAAGCATGAGAAATAAAGCCAGCGATACTAATGTCAAGGGCCAATTCACAGCTGATTTAAAGTGCTTAAAGAAATTGCAAGGATTAAACTAGCTGATGATCTAATGACCCATGGTGGTTGATGCTTCACTATTAACTTCATTTTCTAAGGGAAAATAGTGGATGCACTCATATTGTTTGTTATCCTTCCTTATTCCTTTTCCTGAGCACTCACCACCTTCTCCCAATAACGTGTTTGCCCATCCCATATGTATTTGATAATTTAGTTGGATATTTCTTGAGGTTTGAGGATAACAGAGATTCTATTTGCTTTCTCTGAGGTTGCAGTTTGCACTACAGTCAGGCAGGAATCCACACACTCTCCTCTCTGTTTCCAAACCACATGAAAAACTGTAATTGGGCTGCATGTCTTGCCAGATCACAGAGAATCCACTCACTGGTCAAAGATATTTCTTCATTAACTGAGGCAGTAACTAAGGTCAGACTGCAACCTTAATAAATACATAAATTAAAAAACCCCCAACAAATAAAAAACAAGCCATCAAACAAAAAAAGAATATAAAGGAAGCTACAGGGACATAAAGCAAAAGGATTTTTTTCTACATCTGACTTAGCAACAAGGATTCCCTGCTGCATTTTAGAGTTAGATGTGGAGGGGGCTAGGCTTCTTAAAAATATCGGGATAATGCTGCAGTTAAATTTTTACTTCTATGTTTTCCTCTTTAGTGTTACTTTGTCATTTAGATTGTGGGCCACCAAACATTACGATATACAAGTCTGGGGGACTGGTGTACCATTTTAGCCATTCTACCATTTTAGCAAAAATCCTAACAGAAACACACACAAATTCATGTTTGAAACGAATGTTTAAGTAAGATTTGAACAAACATGTCTCATCAACACAGTCTTTAAATACAACACATATTGCATTTATATTGCTTCAAATGAAAACTTAACACAAGAGTCTGTGGTTTTATATATGGTGTGCCCACTTCTTTAAATAATTGGATTATGTTCCTTGTTTCACAGGAACATAGATCTTGTCAAAGTGGATTACATCCGTGATCCATCTAATCCACCATCCTTTTTCAGAGTGGCCAGTGCCAGATGCTACGGAGCATTGCACAGCCACCCCATGCTAGACAGATGAGGTACAGCCTGGCACCATGCAGGTCTCCTTTCAACTCCTAATGAGTGATTTTTTTTTTGGCTGACATCAATCTTCCTTAATGCCATGGTAACAATGCTATGACAGTGGAAGAAAAAAAGTCAATTAGTTTTGAAATAATTTTGCCCACAAACGGGAAAAGAATAAGAGAAAGGAAAGAAGGAGAAAACAGACACTTGAACATCTCAATGTACCTTTCATTCAGATGCTTTGGTAAAAAAATACTTTTGACTGTTATCCTCCCTGTCTCTGTTGAATCTGTCAAGGGTTTTCCTAGTAAGGTGTTTTCAAACATGACTGCTAGAGACAAAGCAGAAATGCATACAGACAAGTGTTGATTAAAAACATTGATGGAGATTTTTATTATCTCTAAAGATATTTGTGGATAAAATGTTGGCTGTATGGACTGTATTTTTCCAAAAGAAAAATGGAGAGTTGGTAAACAAGTGGTAAGAGGGCAAAGAGTATATATAAAATAAGTGCTATCAGGAGGAAATTTTTGTGAATGGGGAGGCTACATTTCCTTTTGAAGCCAGATCTGGAGCTTTTAATAAAATGTCAAGACATTTTTTATGAAGATTTCATATGACACATTTTATAGCATAGCTCTCTCATAAAAGCTGAAAAAGACAAAGACTCGACAATTTCACTGCACCCATGGCAGTAAACCTAATTTTTTTTCACATAAACTTGTCGATCAAAACTTATTCTGCTTCTCTTAGTAGAGGGCATCTTTCTCTGCCTCAGCTTAATGCTCCTTTCCAGCTGTTGCAGTGGCTCGTGGGCTTTACAGATCTGCAAAGATGTGTGTAATACGATTCTACAGATACTGCTTCTTTTATTGGTTTTATTTGCTGCACTCTGTCTTATGGCTTTTCATCGCCTTCCCTCAGGCCACGTGTAGTAGGTGGTGAAAGACTACTCAAACACATTTAAACCTGGAATTGTTCAACTTGCTGCTCAAGTTAGCTGCTTTAAAAGTACTTGACTTCTTTACTCAAACCAGTAAAAACCCCCTTCCTAGCTCAGAAGCAATGTAGGAGTTAGTGAAACTATGCTGATTTACATCACCTGTCCTAAACAGACCGATTAGGAATACTTTTTTATTTCCTTACAAAGTACCTTTTGCTTTTGTTTGGAAAGACATTCTTAGATATTTTTATAAGACAGATAAAAGTGCCATAAATATTAAATGTATAACAGTCCCACTGTTAGACACTTGATGGCAAATCTCATTCCCTTCTCTTTATGTAGAAAAGGATATGAGAATGCAAATGAAACTGCAGGTGTTACAAAATTCCATCCAACTACAATGAAAAAAGAGCTTACTGATGAATAAGCCATTTGGGCTTTAATGTTTACTGTTGCTGCTCATTAAAATTAGGTATCCCAAATTTTTATACTTATTTCTTTGTACATATAATAGAGGAAATCAACAAGTATAGTCAAGGGCATAGAAAATTGAGTAAATTCACATTTGAATAACATATTTTATCTCCTTCTAGCCTGAAATATTTAATAGGCAGTTTTACCTGTTTTTAAAATTTCTCTCAATATCAACTGGAAAATCCAGATATAAGAATGTACTGCCAAAAGTTCTCTCTTTCTATCAAAAGTCAGTGAATTTAGATCAAGCTGATCACAGCATAGCAAGATGCAGCAATGAGTCAGGCAAGGAAGTCAGTAGTCAGAAAGTGTCCTAAGGAGTTTGTAAATGTTCTGTGTTTTAAGTGTTATGCCACATGTAGGAAGAAGAATGAAAAAAGAAAGCGATGGTAATGACAACTGACAGGAAGGCACAGAATGACACCAGTCACTCATACACAACATTGTTGCAGGTGGTGGGTAGGTCTGTAAGAAAGTAAGTCTTCAGTGCCCAGCCCAGAGGCAGAACATATAAATTCACCTTGTGCTGCTTTTTATCTGGGTGGCCTGTTGATATTTTAGGCTTTCTTCATTTGGTCTGTACAAAGATTGTTGATTCTATTGCACGAGAAAGAAACAGTACCCAGCAAACAAGGTGTAACCAGAAGGGAATGGGCCTTAGCAGACAGTCATATTTTTCCAGTAGTGCTTGTTAAACCTCCTCCTTTCCTCTCTGAAGTCTTCAAGAAAATCTGCCATGAGCCCTATGGAGCCACTTAACTAGTTCTACTAGAATCACTCTCTCTCTATAAGAGAGATATAAGGCTAAATTTACTGTACATCTTAATCTGTTGATTTATTATGATTATTTTTTTGTCAGCTATCTTGCATAAAGTTGCTAAAACAATTTTCCACAGCTTTATATCACATACGCTACCCTGAGTATCAATCCACTTAAACACAAGCAATGTTGCTTGATTTTAAAATAGTTATTATAGCAAAAGAAAATGCACCATGCGTTGGAGAAAATATCTGAGGCAGGAGGCTAGGGATCTCATGGGATCACTGCAAAGCCTTTTAGATTTAGAGGTGTGCTGGGTATCTATTAGCAGCTCTAGCCACAGGCTGTGGAGAAGCTGCATATCACTCTCCCACAAGAATCTGTGCGTCTAAACAACTCACCTCAAGTTTAGTGGCCAGTAAAATCTATTTAGGGTGTTATTTTTTCCTCCTAATTTTTTTTCTTTTATTCCTTTTCTATCTATTCTCTTCTGAGACTTTTGTAGTCATACCGTGGCTGAGTGCAGCACATACTGTTTTTTCATTTTTGTATTTTACACAATCAGTTTTGGACACTGCTAAATATGTTTTGATTCCGAAGGTTTGGACCCAGCAGAGCAGTAACATCAGCTTGAAAGCCTTAAGTGGACATTGTAAGTGTAGCTCTCTTGTGAACACAGTTGCCTTTTGCTGCACCAAATCTACAAAAATGCTGTTATTTCCCAAGGTGAGACACAATAACAACATTGTGGTCTCAAAACTGTGTAATCCAAGAGTAATAACTTAGATTGTTTTAGTTTATTGAACACATGAAAATGTGTGCAACCTGGAGGCTAAAATGTACGGTTTAAGGGAACAAAAATGCTGAAAGTATGACACAAGGATGAACCAAACACTTGTAAAGGGGTCTTCTTCATTTGAGGAAAACCAGTCTTCTATGAGGGAAAACTACCTTCTATAAACAAGAGTCAATAAATTGGCTGACAGAGCTGGTGGATGATAAAGTATAGGTTACAATGGATAGGCCTTTTTTTGTTCTGGCATACTTCCCTTTCTGGATATGTTCCCCAGGCAAAAATCTCTCACATTTTGCAGAAAAGAAATGAGTTCCTTAGAAACAACAACTAATGTTTAGTGTAGCTGCATTCTCTTGTGAATCAGCACACTTCAGATGTGCATGCTCTGAAATGGAAGGTCTGCAATCAAGTATTCCTGTAGTTCAGCACATACGGTCCAATTAGTTAAATTTAATTAACTAGTCATCTCAAAAAGAAAAAGCTCACAACTTTTATGTCAGGAGAATGTTCAAACTGTTACACATCAGTATGCTTTCTTGTGTAAGTCACTAAAGAATAATGAGAATTTCTGCAACAGGCAGGTTTCTTTATGGTGTAAATGATTTGTTCTCATAAACTAATTTTAGACCCCAAAGGAGTTAATTGATGGACTTCCCCTGAGCTAAACCCTAAATTACTTACCAGACCTTTGGGCATTCTTTAGACAGCCTTGGTACTGGTCAGCTCTCTTTTTGTGTTTCTTCATGTTTGGCTCAAGTGGTTCAAGCCTATAATCAGAGACATCTGGTTTTCTTTCTTAATAAGGCAGAGAAAATTAGGCAAAACTTAACCTGTCTGAATATGACTCTGACTGTGTGTATTCATGTGTATTTGAGATAAGAATTAAAAAAAAATAAGATTATTTTAAAAGAAAATGATAATCATTCCCATGAAGCAAGAGAGATGCTCTCTGGATAGCAGCTGTCCTGAAATAGCTTTCAATTTAATTGCTGTAACTAAAGATATTATATCTACATAAATCTTTATTTTTGCAGGGAGAAGATTGTTTCACACATTAGATTTGTCACTGCAACGTGACAGCCTTTCCTTATTTGAGCATTCCCCAGTAAATCTTTATTCACAACAACAGCTGAAGCATGACTCCAGATATTATACTAGACAGCACAAAATGAAAACAGTTCCACAGAAAAGCATCAAACTCATGTACTAAATATATATAAAAAACCCAGCTACTAAACAGCAGGATTTGCCACAGTCATAAAACTAACCAGTTCTGACAAAGAAAGAATAAAATATGTTGCTGGGTTTTTTCTGCTCTGGCTGATTTATTAAGGGACGGTGTGGTTCAAAAATGGAAATAGCAATAATAGAACAGATGTCTTGATTTTTGATTGAACAGATTTTGTTCCAAAATGTGGACAGTAATTTTATCTCCCTCACCTGTGACATTTTTATTACTGCAATTTAAACCAAAACAAACTTAGCTTAGGTCACCAGGTAATGTTGCTCTTTCTTTCCAGCTGCATGCTTGTCCCTTAATTTTGACAGCAAATGATGCATTTTTTTTTCCGTTAGATAGTGTATTCCAGCTTAACACTGAAGGTCCAAATGTTCTGCATTTACAAGAGTGTGTATTCGGATGGATTCCTGTCCTGCTACTCTAACTGAACCATATTTGAAGCTGCAGACTCCATGGATTTAGGGGCTTGGTTACCAAGCTAAGCAGCCCAGATGCTTAACCCCAGATTTTTACTGTCCCTAGTTCAAGTTGCATTAATCTAAAATAGACTCCCACTCTTCTCTGGTCTTTTTTCGTAGTGGTCTATAAATATCAAGGCTGAGAGCACCATTCTTCTTGCACCTTGAAAAAAGCTGTGCTGGAGTCAGAAAAGTCCCTAACTGCAGGTTATGCAGGCCAGGAATGAGATGCCAAAGGAGGAAAACTAGCCAAAATCCATGAGCAATGCTCTCCTGTGCTGCACTCTGATATTCCTTGCATGTGTGCAGAGGTAACCCACCCTGGCACTTGGCTGAATCTTTGTGCTAAGCCAGTGCTTCTATAAATTTTTCATCCATGGTTTCTCAAAATCCTTTGGCTCATAAACACACATAAAAGTTGTTCGCTTAAGTAGGGAGGCAAATCTCAATTTATACAGGCAAGATGTATTTGGATACACAGTGATAAAGCTCTTCACCTTTTGTCACTCATTCTTATGGTAGGTGAAATACATAGTGAGTAAAATTGCAGAAACAAGAAGTTTGTTGGTTCTGCAACCAACATGAACGCATATGTGTGTAGATGATTTTGAGACTCTGCCTTTACACTGACTTATTTGACCTGAAAGAAAATTATTCCTTTATTTATTACGGTGTCACTTTTAACAATTCCAACAGAAAACAGGCATTTTGTTATAAAAACTGAAATGTCATTGGAACATGTTGATTTTTCAGAAGTTGAATGTCTCCTTTCCAGTCTTTCTTCAACTCTTGAGATGCAAAGTTCATTCATGAGTTTGGAGATATACATATATCATTTCATTATAAAGACCAAGAGAATTTATTGTAGTTGCGTGTTAGGTCTGATTACCAAGAGTGATAAAGATGAACTCTTGACAATATATAGCTGAAAAAGAACTGTGAAAATTAATTAAGTCAAACAAATGAGACTTGTTTTCCTCAATCTATGATAATGTCATCAAACACAGACAAACAAGAACCCCCTCAATTGCGCGTTTATCCTTTCCAGGTTTTTAAAAATAAGAATCTGTCCTAAAAATCTGGAGTCAAAACATCTCTTGTTGTGAACATCTAGATTATTTAGGCCTGATATGCTTTAGGAAGTGTGGAGAATAGGGTGATATCTCTTTCTTGAATGGCTGAATATTCTCCTCCTAAATTCTTCACAGAGTTGCAGCACACTGCACTTCTATTAGACATGAGACAAGAAAAGGCACAAGCATGTCAAAATGAACTGAAGAATACTGAAATAAAATTAGCCTTATTACAATATTTTCTCTTCACCAAGCTAGGGAAAGCTCAGACATACTAAATATGAAGGACTGTGTATGCTCATGAACAAGAAACTGAAGCTTATTGCCCCTGAAAGTGCTTCAGAAGAGCAGCCTTATTCTCCAGCACTAACTTAGCATAGTGACTTTCTTTCTTAGAAAGTATGTGCTTCAGAATAAAATAAAATTTATTTTTTTAAAGTGTGCCTAGTTGCGGTGTTGCCTGTTTTTAATACAAAAGAATTTTAGTAGGGCTCCACTTCTGTTGATTGTCTCTCATTTAGTAGAAACTCAACTGACTGCAAGTATTCAGTATAAACAGGTTGAATCATATGTGAAAAGTTAAGTCAATTTAATTACAGCTGAAGTCAGCTTATGCAGTAAGTTAATTATGAATATTTATTACTAAAATATTATCAACGGTGTCTTTGATTGGCACAAATATTACCACTTTAAATTAGTTACAGCCTGGATGAGGAAAAAATAAATATAGCTCTTGTCACATCTATAACATGACTGTGGGTCAGCTGAACACTAATTAGGAAATGAAAACAAATAGTGCTTCCAGTCCAAATAATGAAGAAGAAAAAAAAATTCCAGCAATAGACCCATCAAGCAGAACACGAAATATTGTTTGATATGTCTGTAGTTTGAGATAAAATCAAATCAACCACAAAACAATAGGAAGTCTGAGATGGAGTTTATCCCCTCAGACTGAAGTATTGATTGCATTAGCAATCCTTTGAGGGTGGGGAGAGAATCATAACACTCTATAGCACATGAATGAGTGATTGAAACATAAATGAGTGTAAGCACCAAATGAATTCCTGAAAAGGGCAGACTAAACAACATATGGAAATTTACAAAATAATGCCCTCCCACCAGTATTCCAGGGCACACTAAACAATGGAACAACCCCTTTTTAAAAATAAAGATGCTCCAAAATCCCAAAACTACAACCTACTATCTGGTTATTAATCCCAAATCCTTTGTTCTTCTTCTGTGTGCTCATTGTGACAAAAGAAGCTTTAGCACTTTCCGAGACAGCACAAGGAATGGGAAAATGAGGCCTGCAGCAAATCTCAGGGACTTTCCCCAATTTAGCTTGTGTGTTTCTTAAGCTTCCATCAGTTTCCAGTTAGAGAAAATGCTATAATATTCTTTTATTCATCCTTTTTAAAAGCTTCAGTTATGACTTTCTGAGTGGGTTTACTTATTGCAATTTTATTTCCCTGCTGTCTGTCTAGTACACAAAATAAGTTTGAAATAGCATACACTTTTTCCTCTGGAAATGTCATGTATAAACAAGGACGGTATCAGGAAAACAACGGCCTTTCCCCCCCCCATTCTTCCTTATTTGCTTCAGACAGACTTTGCTAGAATTTGTCTATTAATAAAAAACATACATTTTTTTTTATGGAGAGTTTGTAGCCTGTTGCTTCAGGAATCAGAAATAGACAGAAATTGGCTTGTATTAGTTGTTATAGAACTACTGCTGCTGCTGGCTTGTGGAGCTACTGTCTTCACTTACATGGTCTGTGCTCAGCTGGGGTTTGGACTATTAGTGCTTTGTTGCAGAAGTTGCATGATTGTCTGTAGAGTTCATGAACGTACTTTTGCTGTAACAAACTGCTCGTTGTCCTTCTAGCTAAAATGATCAAGAATTCTTCTGTTATTGAGGTACATATGTCCCAGAAAATCTAATGAAAAGGCCATACAGATATAGTGCATATTGACAGCAGGTGTACTAACTAATTACAAAGTGTATTTGTTTAATGACTGTTACACACTTGCCAACCATATGGTAATCAAAAACTCCTGGCACTTCAAAGACAGGCTATCGCAAACCTAGATGAAATATCAGCTGGCTTAACCAGAAACTGAGTAACATCTGGATTAGTGTACAGGAAAACTTAGTCCCTTTGAGGATTTGCATTGATGAGGATAATATTGACATTGCCTTTTTTTCAGTATTATTTTTGAACTACCTAGAATGTACAGTGTCAATGGCATCACAATCCACATTTGAATTAGGCACATTGCAAACTTTTCAAAAGCTCATCTCCACATTTTAGAGATATTTATGGCTTCAGAAATACTTCCAAATTTATTTCCCTAATAATCCACTTAATGTAATAGTGTTCAAGAAAGCTAAGAAGCATGATCTGCTTTAATGACCAAATCTGGAAATGCTTAGTCAGTTATTCACACTGCAAGTTCAAAATATCCATCTGAGGAGCTAAGGGTGAAATAAGCCTGACCACTCTCAAATCATTGAAAGTGTGCAAATGTCCTTTGGCGAATGCTTCTGTTATGGGTCTGGCAGATTTAACCCACTGTTGCCTTATTTCCAAATCTTCATTATGATTCAAATCTACAGGTTTTCAGTATCTCTCTGCCTCCTGTTTCCACAGGAATACAGTACATTTCCAGTCATCTCTTTCTCTCCCTGCTGTCTGTCATCTGTGCTGTCTTCTCTGACCATCCCAGAATACTGCTCCATCCCTTTTGCCAAGGGGATTTAGGTGTAACACTTTGCTTTTGGCTTTCCCAGGATTGTGATTTATCCAAGTACTAATTGCTCCAGTCTGCAGTTTCTTCGGGTCTGGATTCTTCCCCCTGCCCAACTTGGCAAACAGCCTGTGCTGAACACCCTCTTCCATCCATGTTCCTCATTGCTGTGCAGGTCCTGGCACTGTCTGCACTTCTTTCTCTATCTCCACCCAACACTCCTCTCCTTCAGCTTCTGAGGCTTTCAAGATTCTCACCTTTTTCTCTTTTTTCTGCAGCTGAGGAGAATCTGCCTCTGGCCATTTCTATTCACTTTTTGGGGGGACTACAAGGAAGCTGAAGCAAATTAGTCTTTTGACTATGCTCTCTCAATGGAAATACTAGTTGATCATTTTGCATTAGTTCCCACTTATCTTTGATAGAGGCTGAAAAAACACCCAAGTAAAAAGTATCCTGCTTTTCCATTTGCTGATGACAGTAACATCCTGAAATTTTCTCCTAGGAACTAATGCGCCTTTCACTCACAGACACCAGCATACCGACCACAGCTCATTTCTGTAGAGACAACAACCCCTGAAGCCCTAGGGCTGGAATCAAGAACAACAACACTTGTGTTTTCAAGAGTCCTAAGGGAGGAATAATGTGGCAGAACGTCTGGAATAATTACTTCTAAAAAGTTCTCCCTAAATGGGCGGCAAAATGGCTTTCTTGCAAAGCATGCACAGGGTTTTAAGTGTCAGAGAACTGAGCTTCTTTTCTACGTCTTGCTTATGTCTACTACATTTTAATTTTAGCAGAAATATGAAGAAGATCTTTGTGACAGTCATCATTTGGTAACATTCAGCTTTGGCCTAGGATCACTGCAATGATGTATTCTTTATATGTGTGTAGGAGCACTCAAACGCTCTGTAGTGAGTGCAAATATAAAGAAAACTGGATGAAATAAATGATGAATGTGTTAAACTAATTAGATTTCGGGGTGTATCCAGCAATGTATACTGGTTTTCCTCTGAATTAGATGAAATGCACAGAGGAAAGAAGTATTGATGGCCAAAATATGGATGGTGTCCTGTCCTGCTCCTGGGAAACGTGAAGTAAAGAGAAATGTACTGAGAATCTGTGCTGAATTTTCCAGCTCAAGGAGGAAATGTGGCAGGGAACTGAAAAGTGAAAAAATTACATCAAAATCCTCTGCCTGACACTGGCCTCTGCAGCAGGCTACAAATACACTCCATTATTTCAAAAAGCTTGTTATTTTGTTCCTCTTGTTCTCCAGCATGGTGTTTTTATGCACATGGAACCAGTATCGTTCTGCATGAACTTAGCAGGAGGCAAAACCAAATAAAATAGATTGGTGGTAAGAACCCTCTTCTTCTCTACCCAAACCCACTCATTTCAGTGCTCAGAGCAGTAACACATAAGCACCACTCACTGAGCTGGCTCGTTCAGGAAGATGCCAGAGGAACAAAACATGAAAACTATACTTTTCTATCTGTACAAAGATGAAATAGTATTGTACTGTGGAATGTGTTAAAATGTGCATGAAGTAGTTTGAAAAAGGAAAGGAGTTATCTGTTTCTGCAAGACATTCTGAAGGCATCAGTTCAACAAACTGATTTCAGGAATGGAATTCCCAGAAGGGCAATGCTTAGGTGGGGTAGTTTTCAAATCTTTATTGAAAGCAATGTTGAGAAAATTTCAGTGAGCTGTATTTTGATATTCCTGCATGAAAGAAATAATGACCTAGCTCATGCAAATTTCTGCTTATTTCTATGGATATGCCAGTGGGGTATGTTGCTGCTAACTTCAGATTATGGTTTAGAATTTGGCTTGCTGAAGACAGCCTGGCTCTTAAAATGATGCTGCTGAGGGGAAGGGAAGCTATAGGTTATAGGAAGCAAGGTGGAAAGATCAGTTTAGGAGTTTTGTCATTTAACAGTTCTAAAGAACAGTGTTTTGGTAAATTTAAGTATTTTCTCAGGATCCCACATAACTGAGGAAATTTAGAAGATTATATTTTTCATAGTATGACTTCTTTCTTCAACAAACAAACAACTTTGATGATTTTTTTTTTAAGGTTTTTTTTACTGTGCATTTGGGCTGCCAACTCACTGGTTAGGAAAAGCCATATTTGCAGGAGCTAGGTTATTGCTTGGACTACTCATGATTCAGATTTCACATCCAATGGCATAAATCAAAGAACCTGCACAAAGTACAGAGAAATCACTTCATACAAAAAGGACTTTCAGGCCTAAAGTTTTCACAGAGTAGCCATGAGCTGGTGCCATTGGATGATATTTAAGAAAAAGACTTAGAAAAATCTTAGATGAAACAATGTGTGTGTGTGTGTGGAGGGGGTCATCTATTACCTTGTAGGAAACAGCTGAATTTGCTTTCCAGAAGATTTCAGATATTTTATTTTGACTTTATTTTTTTTAATGTCAGTATTTACCATGCAAGCTCCTACTCTTGGTCATCTCATAATGAGGCTGTACTACAATATATCACAGAACACCACTGTGGTAAAATCCTTGGTTGTATGAACTCTCTCTCTCTCCCTCTCGTAAGATAATATGAGAATTAGGAAAATGTGCTTGGATTTGATTAATTTAAAAGTTTGAACAAGCACATTACTTAAGTCTTGGCATTATTTTACAGGAAGAAGGTCACATTATAGCAGCACATTCTTGCAGCAGAACTCTGCAGCATATTGTAATGAATCACTATCAAAGGGCAGGGTTGGTCTTCCAGAAAATCTTGCATTTTTGGAGATGTGAAAAGGGCTAATAGACATTATAAGAGACACATTCAATTTTTGTTTAGTAACTTGACATTTTTTAAATGGACAAATCAAATCTAGTTACTGTAATTTTTTTTAATACCACTTGTTTTATTTCTTCATTAAATAGGTACCAACAGACTGGTGTAGTTTCTAAGATAAACACTCCCAAACCTATTTCCCACTTCATAATAATTTTTGGGAGGATTTTTTTACACCTTGGACTTCATCTTTCACCAAATCACACTGTTCACAGAGAAAAGCTTCAATGAAGAAATACATTTGAACTGCCAGTTGCACGTTTCCTCTCTTTTTGCTGTACAAAAACACTGCATCTGGAAAAATGGTTTGATTTTGTCAGAAATATCTTTCACAGAAGAATTGCAGATGGTTGAAGATAGAAGGAACTGTGGGAGATCATCTTTTCCAACCCCCCTGCCCAAGCAGGACCACCTGGTGCCAGTTGCTCAGGACCATGCCTAAACTTCTTTTTTTCGAGGATAGTGACTCCACAACCTCTCGGCTCAACCTGTGCCAGTGCTTGGTCATCCTCACAGCAGAAAACATTCTTCTGATGCTCAGAGGGAACTGCCTGCATTTCATTTTGTGCTGATTGTCTGTGATCCAGACACTGGGCACCACTGGAAAGGGCTCCATCTTCTCTGCTCTCTTGCATCAGGTATTTATCTCATTGATGAGATCCCCCCAGGCCATCTGCTCTCTAGGCTGAGGAGTCCCAGCTCTGTCAGGTTTTTCTAACGGAAGATGCTCCAATCCCTCAGTCATCCCTGTGGTCCTTTGCTGAACTCTCTTCAGTATGTTCATGTGTCTCACTGAAGAGTCCAGAAACGGAGAGAGTTTTCCATCTGTGGCCTCACCAGTGCTGAACAGAGGGGAAAGATTACCTCCCTTGACCATTCTGAAGGCCAACCAGCTTCTTTCTGGCTAGATACATTTTTGGACTGGTTTTCTTTCTGGGATTTTTTTAAATGTTATTATTCTGTTAATATTTTTAATTGCATTAACTTTTTATGAAACAGCTTTTTCTCAGTGAGAGTCAGAGTTCTGAAACCATGGCTTTGATTTAAAGAAGTTAAATGAAGAAGTATTGAATAGAAGTTAGATGAAGCAAGATCCTAAATGGACATTTTGAGGGTGCAATTTGACTTCAAAATGTTAGTTAAGGCAGGCTTGGCAAACACTTGCGTGAAAATGTTTCTATTCTATTTCCTTCATCTTCTACTCTCAGTCTGTTCTGCGTCTATTGCTTCCCTCATATTTGGAAATGATCCTCTTTCACCTATTCCTTTTTTCCTAATGGAAATAATAACTTGAAAAGAAGATGGCATAGTTAACTCTTTTCAAGTCTATGTATTCCTATTGAAAACCAGTAAATTGAGTTTCCATTTCCTCTGCATCACAGCATTTCATCACCATGAAGTCAGCTCTGCCTGGCAAGCTAATAATGTAGCTACATTTGTGAATGTCTGCAGTTTCTTTACAGTTCACATTGTTAGAGCACATGTGCATGGCCCTTTTGAGTATCAAGTTCTCTTCATGTTCTCTTACCTGGTGTGTATATGAGTAGAAATTCATGGTATTTTTAATATCAGAATTACATTTTATTTTACAGTTCGCCATGATATACAAGAGAACTTCATATCGTTGTAAAGTGGAAGCTAATATTTTCATATCTCCTTGAAGTAAATCTTTTGTACTAATATATTTTTGTGTACATCGAAACATAGTTTGGTGAGTCGACATAAAGGAATTTACTTTAGGATAAATAGAAAAGCACATTGTTCTGAACCAAAAATACATACCTATAGAACAGTTTTTAATGCATTTGGTGCATCATAGTTGAATAAAAAGTAAAAAAGTAAATTGGTATTCAGTTTGATTATTTTTGCTAATTATTTTTCCCCAGAAATTTTGAATAAAACCAATATACAATCATAAATTTCACTTTAAATATGAAACGAAGCATGAACTGAATAACTTGCAATTCAAATATGTACTGACTTTTCATTTTCTTTAACTCAGAAGAGCTTTTTGTACAATCATTTTAGCCGTAGTGAGCTTTTATAAAATGCCTCTACTACATTTATAATGTCATTTTCATAGGGTCAAAAATTAGATTCTTTTTAGTTCAATGTTGATTTTGCACAAGCACCAGTGTGGAGAAGAAAGGAAATAAAATAAGCATGACAATAAAGACGTATTTTAACATCAAAGAAAAGACACAGCTATGTTATGTTTAGAATCACAGATTGTCCTGTCTTTTCAAAGTGATGCCTTAAGTTTAGGGAGCTTTATGTATGATGAGTGCTGAGACAAAGCATCTGGTTCCAGGCTGACAGCACAAATTCCATGCTGATCCTGTGCTCTTGGCTGATCCTCTGCTGTGCCTGTGACCTTTTTTCACCCATCCTTGAAATCTCCCCAAAGAGTTCTGGCATTTTCTCTTCCTTGCCTGGTTGAACAGCGCAGTGGGTTTGTGAGGAACGTACATCTGACGTATGCACATGACAGCACAAACAGTGAGGAGAGGAAATCTGAATAAGTAGGCTACGTGAGCAAAGGGCTAAAATCATATCTTGGGAGGCAATGAACTGGGGGCAAAGGATAGACAAAAAACACTGTTGTGGTTATGATCATTCAACAGTCTTGCTTTCCTCCTATCAGTAAGATGAAAACATTGCCTATCCTTATGAGAGAAGGATAAAGGATAACAGAATCTGGCTGACGCAATACCCTTGCTTCTGTTCCTGGGATTCTTCTCTACGCAATTGCAATTGGACATGCAGTGCTTCAGAAAAAACAAATCTTATCCAAAATGCATGTGAACCCTGGGAAAATTCATGAAACCAACCTTGGCTTCTCTAGCATGCTGCTTGGATTTCATTTGCGACACTTTAGCTGCAAAGGTTCTATAAAAGGAATTTGAAACGCAAAGGATGCATCATGCTGTAACACTCTTTTCCAGGACTATATTCAGAGTAAGGGACATGGACGTTGAACCCTAGAATTTTTGCTGTCTTACAGAGACTTTCCTGCCCTTCCACGACATATTTAATCAGATAACTTTAACTACCTGCTAATACATACCTTTTCTTTAAGCAGGCAAATGAAAAGGAGTGAACAAGGCATCTTGAAGAAAAGAAGTGGCATTTAATTTTTTTAAGTTGCAGACCCCAGGGGCAGAGGTGTCTGAATCTCTTTGCAGGACATCCACGTTTGGGGGCAACATAGCTACAGTGAGCATGGGAATGCTGGCTCAGCTCAGCACTGCCCTAAGAATCCATGTACTGCATTTCCGTGTGAAAGGGTGCTTCCCAAACTATAGCAGTGAACATCGCAGGATCCCTCTTTGCTCAAGTGTGTGCTGTGCTATACAGTCTTTGGCAGACCAATTACTTGCTATTTCCCTGCAGGGCCAGTGCTGCAGGTATGGAGTAAGGTGAGTGAGTCATGCCAGCACAGTGAAAGAACTGCTGCTGGTGCTCGCTTGCCTAAGCCTCTCTCAACTTTGATAGGTGTGTAATGAATGAGTAGAAGAACTGAAGGCATAGGAAGGACACTCATTCTACATCTTTTTCCGCCAGAGCACTTTCTTATTTACTTTAACGAGCAGATGAGACCAATGCAGACCTAGTTCTTCCAGCATTAAAATTGAATTAAAAGGCTCTTAATTTAGAAGGATGTTCTAAAGGCAACAATAAAAACTTATTTCAAGCTTTGTTAAGCTTTGCTGTAGATTCCCATAGTGGGAGGCTGGTAAAGAGACCAGAGTTTCCAGTCCTATCCTATTTGTGGAACCTTGTGCACAATGTGCTACAAAGCAGCACAGGGTTATCAATGTGACTCAAACGTCATTATGCTTTCCTCAACTCTTAAAACATGTCGAGAAGAGAGAAAGGAACATATGACCATATCTGAAAAGGGGCTGCAACTCATTCTCTGTAATGGATCATTTATAAAGTTCACCTCGGGAGGAGTCTGTTGGGACTTTCATTTGTTGTAGAGTATCACTGTCTGGGAAATACAGGCTCAATTGCCCTGGTAAAAGAAAGCCATATCTACATTGCAAACGCATCATCGGGAAAATGTTCATCAGGAAAGGAAGTAAAATTTCATAATGCGCATAAAGTTTGCCTGCTACAGCTCTGGAGTATTTAAAATGTCATCTGCTGTTCTGTGTGGGATTTAGTGTGCTGACAGAGGAACTGCGTGTAATGACCCTAAAATTCTGGTAAGCACGCAGGCCAGATAGACAGTGAAGACTCCTAGGCTTGTACCTCTCATTTAAGGTTCAGTGGAGATGTTCCTTCTCCTGTGCTGGAAGCAAAGTGAGTGATCCCAACACAGGCCACAGCCTACTGCTGTTGTTTTGCTCAAGCACTGCTTTACTGCTCCAGCTGTCATGTGGATTTTGGCAGGGTGGGTCCCAGCAGGCCAGAAGATGAAGTCCTGTGCACGCATCAGCAGCTGAGACTAGCCATGGGCTTCCCATGCCTGCTTGCTGCAGAGCCTGGCCCTACATAGGCAAGGTTGTCTGTGCCTCTACCTTTTTTAAAAACTACTGAGGAAAGAATTCCCAACTGTCTTTTGGCAGGACATGATACAATGAAAAACCTAATTGCAAGAAATTACTTGTTATGTAAAAGTTGTCACTATCTGAAGCCCTTTTGGCTCAAGGGGGTAGTTGAGGGTTGTCACTGCTGGCCAAATGGTGCATTAAAAAGAACAAAACCCCATGAACTAGTTTACATGTAAAGTTAAAGCCTAACAAAAGAGTGAATGACTTCAACTGATAATAAATAAACTCTCCCTGGGAAAATGTAACATTTTCTGTAACTTAAAAGTGAGCAGAACTTCTGGAGGTGGTCTACCATGCTTCCATATGGCTCAGCCAGCAATAAAGGAAAACACAGGTATGATTCAGGGCAGTATGCAATAGGAACAGGATAAAGCTGGAAGTTTCAGGAGCTGTTTCCTTATATGCTGAAGCAGGTTTTATATCTCTTACAGAGCTTGAGGAGGGATGATTGACATATGGAAAGGGATGGGCTGAGTCAGCGCAGAGCTGAAGAGAGGTTTGAATGTTGCAATGAATGAATCCAGCCCAAAATGGACAAATGGAGCGTAAACAGTTGGCACAAGCCCTGAAGGCACAGGATTTAAGTGAATGGGATTGGCACTGCTGAAGTGGGAGGCTGAAGTTAGGGGGCTCCCCAGTTTCAGAGTCTCTGGCCTGGCCAGCTGGGCACCCAGGACAAACACTTGTCCAGGACTTTGCATGTTGTGTCTGCTGTGTCCCTGAGACACTGTCAGTCCTGCCTGTGTTCATCACCCTGAGGCCACCCCAGCCTACCCACAGCTCAGGAGCTGATGTCAGCCTCCCAGGGCTGTCAGCCCCTGTCCCAGTGATGGCAAGGCAGGGCTGGTCTCCAGGTCCTCACAGCCCTGCCCTGCTCAGCCTTGTGCCTCCTGAGCCAGGACCAGCTGCAGGCCTGCATCCCAGGCTGTCACTGGTCCCAGGGATACCCAGGAATAGGGCTGCACAGTGCCCTCTGTCTGCCCTGCTTCTGGCTGACGTGGTGGGATGGGCCTTGGCTGCCAGGACCTGCCCTTGGATGGTTCCAAGGAAATCCCCATGGCTCCATGCAGTGCCCTGATGGTGTCTTTTAGAGCATTTCCCCAAATTACTATTTCCTCTCTCCTTTGGTCATCTACTCTCAGTAAATCTTAGTTAAATGTCTGTTGGTATCTATTTACTGACTTTGGGGAACAGTATGAAGCCATGTATAAAGTCAAACAAGATGTTTGACTTTGCAGGATGTTTTTGATCATGAGGCTCTGTTTCCATCAGTATGACTTTGAAAAAGCCATTTAATCCTTGAAAATAAAGAGAATTGGATACACAGAGTTTGACAAGCAAATTCACAAATCACAATCACAAAATAGTTCATCCTACCATTCTGTTCTCTTTGCTCCATGATCAATTGGTAGTCATGTGTCTACAGCAAATGTAGAAAGGAGTAAAAACCTTTTGACAGTCACTAATCTAAGCTAACTTGCTTCACTTGAGAGCAACAACATGTCCATGCATGAACTGTCTTCAAGTTTGGCAAGCAGATGCTCTCTCTCCTTCACATGAGGAGCACCCGTGTTTTGTCCTCTCCTCTGTATTGCAGACATGTCTGGGTGACCATGGTGTAGACTTTTGCATGCTGAAGCAGCAGAGAGCTAGCTACCTCTGGTACCCCACTCAAGATGTTAGAAATAATGGGTCCTGCTTCAGGGGGAACAGTTATGTTCAGGGGAAGAGTATGCAATTGGCAGGGGACTATCCCTCTTGCCACTGTTCAAAGAGAAAGAAGCACATGCTTATGGCCATGCTTGTCCAGCTCTAAGGCCAAGGAATGACACTTTTTGGCTGCCCAAGCCCATGTTAATATGGTCTTTTATAATGGAGTGTGGGCTGAATGAGACCCTATCTACCAGGATTTCTTGTGTAGCCAGATTCTCATGACGATTTCTTAGAGCGTTCCTAGTCCTGTCAACTGCTTGTCTGCAGCCCTGCAGCTTCCTCACCCTCTTATTAAAGCACAGGAATCGATGTGTAATGCCCCATATCTGGTTACACAGGCATACAAGGCTTTTCTTCTAAGGAAGGGGAATTTTCTCATAGATTCTTCTTCCTAGTTTTCCTGGCTGGAGATAAAGACATATTATTCAGGACTAAGTATGATCCCTTCAGTAAGAGCTCCAAAGCTGTTTCCTATAGAAAGTGAATAGCAGGCTTTCCCGAGCAATGAATAAAGCCCTTTCCACTCTAGAGATAACAGCAGAAACTCAGTAGGACTGCTCTTCACATTTCTTCTAAAGGTTGAGGGTAATAAATTCTGCTCTGAGGTTTAATACTCAACAAAATAAATAGGACTTTTGAAAATGATCTTGCTTCCTGTTAAAACCACTTTCATATAAAATGTGTGTATAAATTCTGGGACACATTGCTTGATATCAATTACCTCCAAAACTACCTAGGAATTCAGTTCTGTGATAGACCTGTGTTTATTCAAAGCACCTTCATCAAACTCTTTAGAAAAAGATAATAATGTCGGTTTTATCTACACTGCCCCCCTTCTGCTTAATAGGTTAATCAAGCTGAGACAGATTTCTCTGGTTCTTGAAGCCAAATGCTTTTTTCTTTCCTTTGTTAGACACTAATTTATAGTGGTGCTGTTATTCTCTTTGCCCATTTACAAACAGGGGTGCAAAGATGGCTTACAGAATTTATCATCACCTTCCACATAGCAGTTGGACCCTTGTGAATCAGTTTCAGATGTCAATGCATCTCTGAAGTTTCATTGTCAGAAGGAGATTCAAAGAGAAGTCATCTGACCAGGAATGCCAGGTGCAATCTACCTCTAGGACATGAGTAGGTGTTCTCTCCATGCTGCAGAACAGCGCAGAGAGAAGTTTCTTACAATTGCAGTTTTACTTGTATTTAATAAAAAGTAGCCTTCTCAGCTTTTTCTGCAGATTAAAATTTTCAGGCTTTTCAGTCTTGAGTGGAATTGTGGCTCAGCTGAAGAAATGGAGAAATATCAGGTTAAATTGATATTGTTCTGTTGGAAGATGACATACAGAGATGGTCGGATTATTCAGCCTTGGAATAATGAAATCTGGTTTTAATATGTTTAAAATATATGGGAGTATTAGAACCAGAGGTTTTCATTCACAACTAACAAACATAGTTTTCGAGAAACAACAGCTCAATAATTATTTTGGTGGTAGATGAAATTTTGCCCACTCTATTTTCTGTCTTAATTCTCTTTATCTTTTTTCTCACTGTCTTTAAGTTTTTATAGTCCAAGAAAATACTTATTATTAAATGACCAAATTAGAGAAAACAACTGGATTATTTTCCTTTATATAATTGTATTTGGTAAGTTTCTAAATACAAACATTATTGTGATGAAATTTTCTATTATCTTTTGAATGGGAACAAGTTGGAAAGAAGACTTTCAACTTTAGTCTAAAACCTGATAAGGTAAGTAATGTTGTTATTTAATGCCTTTGTATACTTATAATTTATTAAATACTTATTCCAAGTGAATTAATTCTGTGTCAGATAACTGAGTATCATTTACATCTTGTTCTTTTCCCAGGTAGTCATGCCTAAAGAGAATCTTAGAAAATTTGTCTGTTTCCAAATTAAAATGCAGTACCATAATGAACACAGCATTTTCTTATCTTTGATTGTGAAGACAACACTAGGAACTTTTGCAACTTTTGAAACGTGGCTCTAAGGATGTTTTTGTTTCCTAGCAAATGAAATATTTAATTATAAATACGAAGTATTGCTTCTTATTCTGTAATCAAATTAATAATGCACTGTGGAAACTGCTAGCACAATTATAATTGAAAAACAAATTATGTTTCTTTTAAATACAAAGAAACAATTACAGTGGTAAACAAGAATATTCTGGAAGACAGCAATGGATAGCTCATACAAAGCAGAATACTGATTAAATGAGGCAGCTGAAACTCAAAATTGATAAATTTGAAGTCACGCATATGGGAAAAACAAACCTAAGTTCGAATATGAAAAGATGAGCTCTGAGCTCCCATCATCACCCAGGAGTGAAATCTTGAGGTTATGACTCATATTTCCATGCAAACATGAACTCAGTGCTTGGTATCAGTCTAAAAGCGATTCAGATTTTCACAGATATGAGGAAAGGAGCAGTGATTAAAATTGAGAACATGATTATAGTGATTCAGTATAAATCCATGTCTCACTTGTGGCAAAGGTCTATGAAGCATGGAAATGTGTAGAGTGGGCAGAGAAGAACCTGCTGTTCATTATCTCTTCCAGCCTGGGAACAAGAGGCTGTGATCTGGTCCTTGGAGCAGTAATGAAGACAAATATCACAAGTTTGCTTCTCCCACGGAAGGCAGGAGAACTGTGTTGTTCGTGAGAGTACTAGAGGCTCCCGTGTGCCCCAGGGGAGATTTGAGAAGCTCATGAAATAGGAATCTGGGGAGAATTGCTGAAACTCTAGTAACCCCAGATAGCTCAGCACCCTTCTGAGCAAAAATTGGTTGGATGGGAAAAGTTTGAAATATTTAGCTTGCTCTTAGGTCCCTCCTCAAGTACTCTCATATGGCACTTGTAGAGAAAAACACAGTGGGCTAAATAAACCTGTGGTCTTACCAAACACAGCCTCTTTTATAGTCTTATGCTAAGGAGATTGCAACTTGAATTTCAATTGCATTCAAAGTCTTTGGTTTGGTATATTTAAAAATCTTCAGCCTCCCCAAGACTCCCCCCTTATCTCTAAATCCCAATGCCTTGAATGTTACATAGTATGATCAAAACCAAAGGGAAGAAATTCACAAAAGATTCAAAAATGAGCATTTGTAGTATTTTGAAGTTCCTGGCTGCCATGTAATGCTTGACCTCACCCATTTTACACCAGAATTAGGTTAGAACTTTGCTGTTCAGTGTACAGACCCAAGCATATTGAAAACAAAAATGTACTGCTTTATGTCTCTGTTTGTATTTAAGAGATCTTTCCCAATGTGTAGACTCGAAGCAAAGCAATGAACGTAAAACCCCGAGAAGGGAATGCAGCCATTAACTGTTGTCTGGTCTCACACAGGCTTGCTGTCATATGACACTGGTTTTGCTTGTGTTTTTAGTGCCCTAATCATATGCTAATCTCCCAGCACATCCCACTTGCTCTGGCTGAGATGTTTGATGTTTGCCTAAGGTCACATAAAGCACCTTGAAGAACTGAGCATAAGGTTCCTGGCTTGGGGCATCCGCTCAGAGCAGGCACTGGCACTGTCTGCAAAATCTTAACTTCCAAGACAGCCTGTAGTCCACCCTGACTTTGGCAAAGTAAGTAGCAATCAGGCTTCTTTTTATGGAAGCATATTACTGTGTAGGAAAATCCCCACAAAGATGACTAATCCCTTCTTGATACAGAAAGACAAATTAAAAAGAACACATTTTTTTCCTCATTTTTTTCCCCTTTTCTTTAACTTTGGATGCAAATTCTTTATAAGCCAGGATCCGCTTCTTTGGTATGTTGGTCTGCTTTGCAGACATGTTTTTTGCGAGTGAGGGGCTTACTGGGGTTCCTTCATGGTTCTGGCTGTGGTTGTGGTGATTCACCTACCCTCTATGTTTGGCAGTCTCTCTGGAGAGACAGCAGTCTTAAAACCAGCAGAAACATGGAAAATTAAATTCAACCTGAATTATAGGCAAGATAGGTGAGGAAGTTCCTTTTACAAGAAATACTTTCTGAATGATGCCAGAGAGTAAATTGATAGCAAACAGTGTATTATTGTTTTAAGCTACTATACAGATGATTTAGATGTGTATTCAGTGCTTATATTTTCAGACATTTTAGACCACACACCTTCCAGTTTATTTAGTTTGAAAAATCATTCAATGGATTTTGGCTTTTCCTTTAAGCATTAACACGTAGCCAAAGATCCTTGGCCTCTCTAGCAGAGTCCAGCCCAGTTTCCCAGTGATCATTTATGAGCCTTATTCAGGCAGCAAAGCATCCAACAATGGCATGTTCTTGCCAAACAATAACTGCCCAGAACTTAGGACTTGAGATTTATTAGCTTAGAAATCCTTTATTACCACAGGTTTTTCTATTTTTTTGCATTATATTTGTGCCTTGTGACCATTTGACACACCTATATGTCTGTAGGGTCCTGTATCAATGCAGTTGAAATAGTCATCATATATTTGGCATGTTAATCTATGACACATTTGGAGTTATTGTACCAAGGACATTATTTTGCTTATTACTCTATTTTGTACACGTCTACAGTAGTTCTCCTGCAAATAATCACACTCATCTTCCTGTGGCCTGTTAAGTTCCTATTCAGACACTTTGCAGAAAACATGCTCACAAAAAATGTCAGTTCCATAATTCTATGTGGACTCAGCTGACACAGGCCATCTGAGAAATGCATCTGCACTGGCTCTGTTTCTGGGAAGGCAGCAAAAAGAAGGACCAACACTTGTGCCGCAGGGTTTGGTGCCTGAGGCTGGCAAAGTGCCCAGAAGTGCCAGTATACCTGGTTCTGGGCTTATGATGTGATTTTTCCTACTCTTTGTTCGTAGCTCTATGCTACTTGTGCAGGAGCATGTATGATCTGGGGGGAAGCTGAGGCAAAGACAAGCAAGGAATTTGTGTTTTGAATGAAAGCTTAGTTCGAAGTGAAGGAGTACTAACTTGAACCCACTGAGTGGCATCTATGCTTGGTATATTTCCCTCCTTTAAGGGAGGGTAGAATTGCTTTTCTGCCTCCATTATAAGGAAAAAAGCTATTAGCAGAGTGCTCTGGTGGCTAGATTAAAGAGGAAAGATTAATGTTGATTTCTAGTGTTCATCACCCCTGAGAAACACTATGAACTTCTATGACAACTACATAGGGATTATCGAAAATTCTTCATTTATGGCCAGGCCCTAGTAGATTGGGTGAGTCACATACAGAGAGAAATGATTATTTTTCACCCTGTGACATGAATGCTTATTTATCCCAAGCAATGAACATGGCAGGAAGTAAGCACCATTCATTTCAATCTCTGTGTGTGCCTCTTCATAACCTCCCAGAGCTGAAAGAACATGTGACATTAAAAAAAGGAAAAAAAGAAAAATTTCTCAAGGAAGGGTATAGCCATTTCTGAGAGGTGATTTTTCAAAGCTGAAAAGGCTAAGTTGCTAATTGTTGAGAAATTTTCTTGTATTTGGCTCAAGCAGTCTGAGATCGGAATTTATGGCCCAGGTTGTCTATGGCTCTGTGTTGTGACCTCTTTGCCTTCTTTTCTTGACATGGGCAATGATTACAATGTCTCCTTCTTTGTTTGACTTGCAAGGCCTTTTGGGTAGTGACAGAGATGGTGTTTGGTCATGCATCCATAGTTTAGTGCCTCTGGGTGTTACAATTAGAATAATGTTCCTGATGCCAGCAAGAAAACCATTCAGTAAGAATGAGAATAATGATTTTAGCAGTATATTACTGTACAAAAGAATGTCTCCTAAATCCTAGGAAAAGCTACTTGGTACACCTTAAGAGGCCTGTTCTAATGAAGAATCACTTGGCAGCCAGAGTTCCTTTAAAGGACCTTATCAAGTACAGTAAGCCTCACCATCTGCTGCACCTTCTAATTACCAGTGAGAAAGAAGACTTCTCCCTGCCGCACCGCACAAAGAGATATGAGTTAAATGTGTATATTACTTACTCAATGTAACATACATCTGTTGTGTTCTCTTATGTTTTAGAGACAAATCTGTGAGGAGGCACAAATATCCTTGCCTGGGAGATGTACATCCTTTGTGCTGTACTGGTACAAATGTAATCTTACATTGGATAAATCTACAATTTCCTTTCCTTCCATTTTTTCCTCAAGTAATTTTGCTGGTGATCTGCCCCTGTGTTTATTTGTGAAGTGACTGGAGTGAGCTGAATTGCTATTTTGTAGACTTCAGAAAGTTACTTCAGAGAAAAACTAGTCAGCCTTGGGCCTTCTTGTAAGAGATGGTGCCTAGAGAGACAGAAAACAAGTGAGAGGAAAAATAAACTACAGTCCTTTATGGGACTTTTCCTTTTCTCTGACCTCAGTGTGTCTATAGAAAGGAGTAAAACCCCTTGTAGTTCCATCACTCAGGACATGCTGGCAAGAGATTTGGCCTGGTTTTACCCCTCCTTTATATGTGTGCAGAGGAGGCACTGAGTAAAGGAGAAAAAAAGAGCCACAGCACAGGGAACGTAGTGCAATGCCATTCCACCTGATCTGTCTCTTAGAAATGGCTGAGAGTAGTGGTGGAAAGGAGGCATTTTGTTTCCTTTTGCAAGGAAAGAAAAAGATATAAGCCCAGATATGTGGATACATGTGACAAAACAGAAAGAGCTGAAGATCCTTGTAAAGGCAGGCAGGTCAGCCAGTGAAAGCAGCTTGAAAATCAGGGTGACCATTCCTTCTGCAACTGCACTGTTCAGTAACCTTTGCATTGTACCTGTGACACACATTAAGGGTGACCAGTGGAAATGTGTGGCCATGCTCCAGCTTCTGAACTCTGATCTCTGTGTGGAGAGAGATGCACTGATATTTTTTAGGCCTTTCCCCAAGAAGATAAAGGTAAAATTGCCAAGTATGTGGATTTCTCAGCAGTTCTTTAGCTAGGACTCACAGAGAAGAAACTCTGCTCTGTGGGGTGTGTGCATATTTCTCATGCTTTGTTGCCCTAGAAGGCTGCCAACTTTTCCAGTGTCCCAGAAATGCAGGTTAATTTCTGACCTTCTTTTAATTATCACAAGGTTTCACCATAAAAAGTTCACACAATGCTTTCAGGATTTCTTTTTGCTTGATGTCAGGAAGTGGGATGCTCCATGAGGAAAGGGAACCTGGGAGCCGAGGATCACAGTAAGGAGTCAACACCACGACCTCCCTGAGAAATGGAGCCATCACACGCTGTCCAGTCTAGAAGTGCAGAGCAGGTCCAGATGTGGTAACTAGGGCCACTCAAGAGGTCCATGGGTGGGCTCCTAGCAATGAAAGAGTTATATAGTCAATTCAGTGGTCCAGATGAGCCAGTACCTGGTCTGACTGCAATTAAGTTCAAGTAGAGACCACAGGAGAGGACTGGCCTTGACCCAAGGCAGCCAAACCCCAAGGCCTTGGGAGCACATGGTGTTATGATCAGGCTCCAGACTCCTGGAGAAGTAAATGTGGGTCTTCCCTGCTGCACTTTTGGTGAGACAAACTGATGGAGATGCAGTAGGACCCAAAGGATGATTCTTGTAAAGCTGTGAGGGAAGTATACTGTTATGCAATGGAAAGGAAAATATGATGAGACTGGAAAAATGGCATGAATTTGCCTCTGAACTGCCTCTGAATCAAGTCTTATTAATTTAGGGAAGCTGTTGCATGTCTGTTGTTACGTGTGTTTTCATTGATGAGCATATTGCTTTGAGTATGTTCCCACATAAAAAGTGCATTTGAATTACAAACTTACCAAAAAAAAAAAAAGGAATCCAACTTTTGAACCCATAGTTTTAGAGGTTGATTGATGTCAGTCCAGGGGATGACTGGTATCAAGAAAGTGGCTTGTGGGCAAACAAACCCAGGTGTTTTAGAGGTGCTCATTCATGATTCAAAGATTCCAGTAGTCCTATGATGCAAAGGCAAACACAATCTTCTTCAGTGAATACTTAATATTGGAGCTAAGATATGCTTTGAGATCCAATAAATTTACAAACTCAGCAAACTTTAGGAGTCTTCCAAATCCTCTGATCCTTCCTTTAGTCTGCTTATCTTTCCACAATAAGGGCACAAGGCCTTCTTCCTGTCTTTTTCCTGTTTGTATATATAAACCTATTTTCCTTTCAAATGCTGAGGAATTACTGGTCCTTAATTACTATCTGTAAAGCGTCTTACATTGTTTTTGGAAGCATTGCTCTTCTTTTTCATGCTATTTTCTGACAAACTGTCTTTGGTCAAAGCTACAGTGTTGCAAAATCTTACTTCCAGTGACATCTTATCAGGCTTAGCTCTTCATATTATGGCATTGAATAAGAGCTCTGTAGGCTAAAAAATCCAAATATTAATCCAAAACCCCTCAAAGGCAGAGAAAAGGCTCTTTGCTTTGTATCTAAGCAAGCAGCAGCTGACATGGTTGTACGAGAGTTTTTATGGACTGGCATACAGTTTTCTCTTTTTTGTAGATGTCCTTTTTTTCCCTGTAGTAGTAACCTCTGTGCCCTGGGAATGAGTGTTAGTGGTAGCACTGGAGATAGATGAACAACTTGTAACTCAGTTTCATAGTCCATCTTCATTGTAAAAAAACTTGGGAAATTCTGGTATTTCTCTGTTTGTTTGTTTCTTTATTTTTTGGCAAAGCAAAAAAATTGACCCAAAAATATTTTATTTTAACCTGGACTATCTTTTTAACTTGTTTTACTAAAAACATTGTCTTGGGGTCATCGTCATCTATCTTTCAGAAATTACTTTTGTTTTCTTAATTTGATTTGCATTACTATTTAATACTGAAGGATTGGGTTATTTTGCTCACACACACAAAAAAGTACTATATTATATATATAAATGTATATTTTATTATATATCTATATACATGACATATATATGACATATATATATATTATATATATCTATATACACACACACATACACACAAATATATATATATATATTTCCTATATATTCCAGAAAATATCAGGGCTTGCTAGAGTCAACACAAACATGAGAAATAAAGATGGAAAAAAAAAAAAATTAAAATTGCATTGATAGGAAGAGGAAGTACTGAACAAATCCCCATTAAAAGACAAAACTAAGATTGGATATTGGGAAAACTGGAGTGTTTAAGTGCCTTTTTGCTTCAATTTCACTAACCAGGATAAATGTGGCCAGATGGCTAACACAATGAACATTGGTGACAGATGGGTAAGTGCTCTAACTAGCATCAGAAAAAACAGGTTAGAGATGCTTATGAATTGGCAGGGCCTGATGAAACTCAACCTGGAATACTTAACGAGGTAACTGAGGCTGTCCCTATTGATTCAAGATGGCATGGAGGGTGGATGAGGTTCCAGGAGATATAAAAGGAGAACTGTAATCATGGTTTCTAAAGAGAAAAGAGAAGAGAAGCAGAACAGTAAGAGGAGGACCCAGAAAATCAATGAGCAATCACCTTAACTTCTGAACCCAGAGAAATACAAACAAGTGACCCACCTCTCAAGACCAGCAAGTGTCTCTTGCAAAGATTAAATCATACCAAAGTAGCCTAATTATCTCCTTTGATATCATGGAATAGAGAAAAGTGAGGCACTTCTAAACAATGTGTCTTTAATAAAGCTTTGATATTGCCTCAGGTGGCAGCCTCCAAAACAGCCAAGAAACACATCCTAAAGGCATCCACTACTAAGCAAATGTGTGACTGGTTGGGAAAAACACAGTCACAGTAGTTGCCAGCAGCTTATGATCAAATTGTAAGAACTGGTCTTGTGGGGTTCACCAGGGGTTGGTCATGGCTATATGCAGTATTTCCATCTGTGGTGTGAGCAATGGAATAGGGGATACTCGTATTAACTATGCAGGAAATGAGGGGAGAATAGAAGAACTTTAAGTGGCAGGAGTGTACTTAACAGCAGATCTTCAGCATCTGGAATGTGGTTAGGGGAAAAGGGGGTGGAAGGACTTGTGTGTAATGTGACCTTCTTCCTCTAACTGGGGTAGTGTCTGCTGCCTTGCTTATTTTTGACAGAAGTTTGTAAAATCTGCTCCCCATAGTCTTTGTGGCTCCCTGCAATGCCATATAGCATTGGGAAACCTGTACAACAATATAATAGATATTATACTGATGGGCAGAGAAATTAATCTTATGTAGTTCAAATGCTTTAACTTTTGACAATGTTTTAACTTAGACTTTATGTCACCTAAGTTGGGGTGATGCACTTGAGGCAAGGCCTGGACAAGTGGCAGAGAACCCAGACAGGAGTAATGTGAGAGGTCTGAGGCCTTGAAAACCTTTAGATGCGGGGAACTGTTGTGTGTTAGAAAGTACAATGAGGTACAGGAGTAGATTTGCTGAGGGGGGCTCTGGAATATTTATTAGCAGAGGCATTTAAGAACAGTGTGACTAACAGCTTCTGAGGACAGTTTAAAGAGGATCCTTTCCTGGGGATTAATATAATCTGTGATCCTGAGGGCTCAAATTTAAGCCACTATTGAAGCATTCGAGGTGGTTTTTTTTTCCATACCATATGTCTTTCCAATTTTGATCCTAGTCGATTTTAGCAATCTTTGGTAAAAACCCACCCAGACCTGGTCAAGACTTAAATCTGTGTTACCTCCATGTTAAAGAAACCAGTATGCTGCAAGCTATCATAGTTCAGAAATCTTTTTGTGCAGTGGTGTGGTATGGAAAGTGGATGATGTGATCCTAGGCACCAGGGCAGCCTTTGCCTGACATGAAAACTGACTTTCTTTAGTTTGGAAGAATAAAGATGGCCTTCCAAAGTAATGTGGAACACTGACTGCCCTTTTTATACCATACCTGGTCTACCAAAGCTGCCATGGCAGTCATTAGGACACGCTTCTTCAATGTGTGTCTTAAAAAACCCTAAATGAATTGTATTGAGTACTTCAGTACCAACACCAGCAAGAAACATATTAGCTAAAATAATGCACCCAACCGCATTCACTCTTTAAATATAGTTTCTGTTGTATAAGTAGTGTCTCTTAATTCAAATATTTTTGGTAGCTAATTTTGCATTAAGACTAAGACACATATTTGTAGAGTCGAAATGTAATATTATCAGAATTAAAAGTTAGTCTCAATACGCATGAGAAGCAGCTGCTCTTTCTGAATGCAAATAAGAACCGTATTTGTTTCAATGAAACATTCTTGTAGTAACTGAGCAATGTGTGCAGCACTTTTGTCTTAATATGGCCAGTGTACTTTCTCACTGTAAACAGTGGATTTAGAAAAATGTGAATAAATCTAAACTGACAGCAAAAAACATCCAGTACCAAAGGGAAATGCTGTTACACAGCTTTTGCATTTCCTTGCTTTCCTTCTTTTTACAACATGTTGTTTGTTTGCACAGAATAACTGTCTTGTCAAAATGAGATTTCAAAGCTCTTACAGATGATGAGTAAATTTTTTTACAGTGGTTAGTTGAATTTTCCATCCTTCTTTGTTTTATTTGAACAAATATATACAGAATACAACACAACGAGATTTAAATTCATCTTTGTGGTTTAAAATTACAATTCCAGAGGCATTTGCAAAGACATCAGACTATGACAGTGATGTTCAGATTCTTTCCCCCCTATTTTCTTTGTTGTAATTTGAAATGTAAAGCTGGGACAGTAATTTGTCCAATGCTTGTGCACTCTTGCTTGTATGGAAGTAATTTTCTTGTTCTTTCAGAGTGCAAGTCTTCCTTGCCTCACTGATGCCTGCTTTTTGTTGCACAGGTAAAATTATCTGCATGGTTACACACTGAGCCTTTTCTCCAGCTTTTACTAAACTCAAAACTTTTTTTCACACACTTTGTCACTTAAGTGTAAGGAGTATGAGCCCATCTGTCTATGGACTTTCACTTCACCAAAACTTACAGGTGAACAGCTAGTTAAAAACTGATCTACAGGATAGCAAAAATAATACAAGAGCACGCAGCTGGTAGGGAAGAAGGTAGAGCAAGGTCACTGCTTGTTTGTTCATTTATGTAATGCACAACACAAATTGTAACATTTAAGTAATGTGCAGCTTGAGTTTGCCAGCCTGAAAGAAATCTCCACAAGTTCCTTGTTCCCCTCTTCATGCTATTATTCTGTTTGAGAATACTTTCAGGAATTAATTTCTGTTACTCAGATAGTCTTAATTTTAGAATTTTCTTAACTGTAAAGGAATTAATTTTAAAGAAATTTTGATACTTATTTCATCGACCGGATTTTTTTTAGATCTTTGGACTTTAAATATTACATGCATTTTATTAATGTCTTTGTCGACTAGGCAGGGATTGTTGTTGTTTTGGTTGGTTGGTTGGTTGATTTTGTTGGGGTTTTTTTGTTTTGTTTTCCTTGATGTCAAACCAGCTTTTTTCTGTAAAAATGGCTTTAGAGAATTTCAGAAAAGTAGTGGTAGGTCTCAGCTATTACCAAATCTTCCTGCCAACCTGAGGGGAGATGTTTTTAGTTCTCATAAGTTCTTATAAGGAACAAAATCCCTTTATGCTCCCACTTGAACCCTTATAAGTATTTGCAGAAACTGAAATGAATAAGCAGTTGAGTGGCTGATGGAAAGAAATAATTAACAGTTCAAGTTTCAAATGAGCCCACCTGTCAGGGGAGCTCTGCAGGAAATTGCCCTCAATTTTCATATAGGACTTTGGCAAGAAAGTAGCAGGTGACTCATGAGAAAAGTCTTTTGTGAGTCTGCTATCTCGTGGCAGGCTAGGGGTAAGAAATAAGCAGAGTCTTGTGAAGAATTGTGCAGAGAATTAGATGTGGAAAATAAGAAACTTGAATTTCTTTTCAATGATGAGAAAAATTCCTTGTAACAATTAAAAACTCAACATGAGCCAAAGAATAGGTAAAAATCCTTATTTCAGTGATTCCATCTAAATATACTGAAGCAAAAATTGAGTAAGCACTTGAAAAAACAGATAACCAGCTAATTGAAATAGGTAAGTTTTGGACTAAGATATTTTCCTTAAAGGCAGAAAGCCAGAATGGATTATAAAATGGATCTAAGAAAATAATCACCAGAAAAATATTAATGCTTTATATATTTAGATACTACAAAACATATCAAACCTAGGGCACTTACAAGTCTCAGGTTACCCTTAAAAAGGTTTGTCTGTCCCAGCTGATGGTCTGTTGGATTGATGCACCTAAAAGTGAAGATTTTGTCAGCTTCAGCTGCTTTTCGGCTTTTTTTTAACTATGTTTTCCTTAGTTTTCGAACTACACAATGTATTCAGACAGTATATCCCTGTGCAATACATGAATATATTCTAGCAGTTATGTTTATAAACAGATGCAAGTGTCTGGCAGCATGGATCATTATTTGGGGGCTCAGATGTTATTAATTAACACCAGGAATGTTGTGAAATAAGCTTGAAGTCAGACCTCCCCCCTCCTGATGCAGTGTGAATGGATAAGTACTCTTCCTTTCAAATCATAATGGAACTCTTTCTCTTACTATGATTTGAAGCAGTATGAATAATCAGCTAGTCATTAGTGCAAATAAGTATGGATGCTAAAAAATCCATAGAAAATCCTGAAGAAAGCCACTGGTTTTTTTCTCTTGCTGTCAGATTTCATTTGCAGAAGGTTGCAAGGCCTCAGACTTGCTGAACAGAATCAGTACCTAAAATATCTTCCAAAAAAGTTACAGTTTTATTGTCCTTTCCCTCTCCCTCACCCACCCCAGTACTTCATGCTCTGTTTATTTTCTTTCTTTTTATTTACTATTTTGTAGGTAATGGGACCTGACAGAGATTCTCCATTCAGCTTCTACCAAATTTATAGCTATTTACCTATTCTGTCAACAGATAAGGGGGGATTGCTCTATGTAGACAAGAAACCATAGCATGGGGTCAGACTAAAGACTTGTCTAGCCTTGTATCCTACACTCTGGTGAGGCTCTTTGGCAAGGAGTTGAAGATATGGGTGCAATACTGTGTCCCTTTCAGGCTCCAGCAAACAGCTGTCAGGGTCTGCTTGAACTGGTTTCAAATTGTAATTATCAAACAGCCTGAAGGATGTATTTTCCACAAGTCTTTCAGCACTCTTTTATTAGTTTGGCCTCAATGTGGCACTATTATGTTCCAAACCTGATTGACACACAGCGTGTTTAAAAGAATAATTAACAATAAGTGAATTTTCCTTTTTTTTTCTTATTTTTTAAAATTTTAATCCTGGTAGGAGGTACAAATAAGGAATAATTTCTCACTATTTTTCATATGTAGATTTTGTCAATCTGGGTTGCTTTCTAAATTAACGACTATTATTTTTGTCTCTCTTCACACAAACTCTTTTCTCCATGTCTCTCATAATGTTTGTTGCCCTTTTCTTACTGTTGTGAATGTCTACTATCTGCTTTTCAAGATGGAATAGGTGGAATTACCCTCAGCTTGCAAAATGTGCACCCTCCAGAACACCAAGTTTGATTTTTATCCCCCATACCTTATCCACACTGACTTGAAGCTCTTTGTAGCAATTACAACTTCAGAGCCCATTTGCTGCACAGAGCCAAGGATGCTTTGCTCTGGGTGAATTTCTTTGTGTTTGCTCTTCCTGAGTGGGATCTCTGGCCTTTCCTTTTTGGGCTCTCCCTCTCGCTAACGGTGCTGTGTGAATGTGGCAAGGAAACGAGAAGCAACCTCTTGTAGCAAAAGATCTTCAGGGCTCTGCAGTCTTCAGTGTTCAAGAATAAGAAGCAATTAAAACAGTTCCCTGTAGTGGACCAATTCTACTCATCCATACAATCTTTTCCTATCAAGTACTACCTGTCAGGAAGGTTTTCAAAGTTCCTGAATATCCCCTGATATGGAAATGGGCTGTTTTGCTCTACCTTCCTCTCCTGAACTCCTGAGAAGCTGTCTGTCAGGACAGCTGCATCTGAATTTGAAAAGCACAAAAATTAACATGACATCACTGTATGAACGAGGACCTCTTCTGGTTGTTTCCATGAGCTTTCCCCATTAAGAGGCACACTGAAAATATCTGGGTCAGAAAAGTGCAATTGAAGATAACACTGTGTACCAGAATGATACTATAATAATCCTGTTCCCTGTTGTCACGCTGTTAAAATGGTTGGGTGAGCAGCCTCTATGGTCTGCATATTTAATATGCTTAGTTTTCAAGGCACCTTGTATTTTGCTGCTTGTTATAACAGCTCAGATCTTACTTTCTTCACTAGGTGTTATTGTAATAGCTGACATAAGGCAGTCACTGTGCAGAACACTTCTGGAATTCAAAGGCAGTGACCTATGAAAGCGAACTAGCTGTGGCCTCCTAAGAGATAAAAACAAAACCAAACCTCATGTCTTGTGTATTAGCAACCACACCTTATGTGGTTTTAAAAATTTTGCAGAATGCAAATATGTGCAAGCTTGTGTAAAGCAACAGAACAGAATAAATTTGCATTGTCCAGGGCATCAGGAGAAAGTAAAAAACACTTTTGTCCTAAAACAGAGCTATTTATGAAAGTAAGAGGAGCAGGATTTTGCACATGATTTATGTCTTCAGCAACTCCACAGAGCATGCATCTGCTACAGATTATTCAAAAATTGTTAGTATAATTTAGTTGGGCACTTCTTTACTGGCCTCATGACAGATGGTGGCATGAGAGTGGGGCATTTAAATGACTTGCTTTCCCTGTGCAGGCAAAGCAACCTGTGTTTAAGGAGCTCCATTTCAGAAACTCATGAGTTTTTAGCCTGAGTGTGAGGATTCTCTGATGAGTTACTGTTTCTTTCCCCCTGGCTAGAGATTGATTCGTACACTGAATAATTCTCCTTTATGAAAGTTAAAGGTACCAATTTCCTTTCAAAGAGTGAATCACGCAGAACTTAATTTTCTCATTTTACTGACTATTATTGTAGTTTCCTATTAACACTGCTTGAGCACACAAAGGCTTCAACCAGGTTTTGAATTTTTTTGTGCTGGACACCGTATAGACTTGAGGAGAAGGAGCTTTTGTCTGGAAAAACACAGTGAGGTCACATAATAAAAGGATATTTTTATTCTGTTTATTCTCCAACATTCTTTTGAAAAACCCATCTACTGTGTACGGCAAGGGAGTGATTGGTCATTTCCCATCAATATAAATTTCAGTTAAAAATGCAAGTAGTGAAATCTGTTTCTGAATAATAAATATTAATGAGGCTCCAAATGGCACGTGGTAGCAAACAATAGTTACAAGTTGTTTGCTTCTTCCTTAATTACAGAGAAATCAGGATTGCAGATTCAACTTGTAGCTCACAAACTAAGTCATTCCTCTGCTGAGGCTTCCAATAATAGTTGGTGAAACACTCCAGTTTCTCCCCAGCTGGTCGTTTTACAATGATAGCACAGCATCAGCATCAATGGATTAGTATTTTTATTAGATGGTTGCAAATATTTTGCTCATATGGATCATTAAGCTACTGTGAGCTGGGGAGAACTTGTTCTGCAGTCAGAGGTTCGTGAAGCATCACTCTGTACCCAGACTTAGTCCCTGACAAATGTAAGAGGAAATAGAAGTTACATTGGAATTCCATTGCAGAACTTTGCTTTTGAGCAGGTTTTCTGATTTCAGCTTTCTGAGTTTGTAGTCTTCGTTATTTTAAATTAAATTTAGTCAGGCTTTACATCCCTGTTTGGTTGCATTATTTATGTGCAGATGACAGGAAGGTAGCTGGGGAGATAGCAGGAATGAAAAGCCATTTCCAAGTAAGAATAGTAAGGAACAGACTAGAAACAAAAACATTATGTTGAAAATGACTGAAAAGGAGAAATGTGGGAATGATCTGCAGTAAACTCTCATAGAGGAAGTAAAGTTCAGTCAGAAGTGCTTGACTTAGAGACTGGGGCTTTTTGCTATTTATTGCCTCTACATCTGAACTCTTCTTCAGAAATCATGCTTGCTTCTGCCTTTCCCATTCTGCTACTTTGCCCACAAAAATGGGGTTTATCTGTGGCCTCTATTACTAGTGGGGGAAGCATTAGTTCAAGTTAGTTTTGCAGGCACCGGAAAGGAGGATGCTGGTAGACAAGAAGTCTGGTAGAAACCAGTCCAGCAGAGCTAACCTTTAAGTGCTCAGATTTTTTTTTTTCTGTTGGAGTCATTATTTCTTTAAAATTCCAAATTTGTTAACTCGGCATGCCAAACATGACAAAGCATTTATTTTCCTAGGAATAGTTTTACATATTGATTAGATCTTCCATATTTTACCACTCTACTTGTCAAGAGTTTGTGTATGTGTTTATGCACACACATGCATAAGTGTGTATCTAAATTTTGGCAAAGCTACTCAAAGATGGGCTGCAGCTTGAACAGCTGCAAAGTCTCTGAACACTGGAATTATTCATAGCACATAAAGGAAGCAAACCTCTTGAAAATAGTTCAAACATAACACAATTATGGGAAGATCAGACTCAAATTTTTATTTGAATGAACCAACTCCTGAAGGAGTCTGTAAAATGGGAACATGGGTAAATGGAATTATTGCATAGTCCTTTTTACATTAAAACAAGAGACCATAATACGGCAAAAAAAAAAAAGCTGAACACAGAGAGCTGCGTGCAAAATTTTTACTTTCTCTCTGGTAGTGTAAAACCAGGAATGCTGAGTAGTGGCTGAATAAACAGTGCAATATTATTGGGATGACACTCTGCAGGCTAAAGTCTTCAATGTATAGAAAGGTCTGAAAGCACATGCATGGTTCAACTGTGTCTGTTTTTTGCTAGGGGCTACAGACTTACTTACATCTTAATGACACACTAATTCACAAATCATCCTTTTTGACACAGGGATTAAGCCAGAGGGTGTCTATAATCCTGAAAAGACTATATCTAAATCTAATGCTCTTGCATAGCTTTTGTGTAGTCAGATTTTTGTGTGCTCCAATGCTTTTACACTTTAAAAGATAATGTGAATTCTCAAAGTACAGAGGTCAAACATTTAAAAAGGAAGATGCCTTCTGTGTTAAAAGTTATTGACTTGCTACGGGTTATGCTGTTGTCCACAACTCAAGTGTTTGTATTCACCCCATTGGGTAGGAAGTGACAAAATAACACTTATGAATATATTTTATTCATAGGGAATTCACATGTTCAATTCTGGTATGCCTCAGGCAGTCAGCTGGAGTGCAAAATGAGTTTTCTGTGGCTTCCCCTTACACCTGTTGTTGCAGATAGCAGCATGTTCTTTCCCAACGATACCAGCTAGCAATATTTCTGATCGGGCTTTTCATTCCCATGAGCCTTTTCTGTTCATTTAGGCTGGGTGAGATACAGACTAAAATACTTATTCAACCCATGAACTCAGATGTGTCTTTAGAAATATGGTGGGTGAGAGTGAGTGTGTGACACTGTTGTGAAAGGAGCAAGAGACACAGAGAGAGCTGAAAGTTGTCACATAGTTCTTTGCATATATTGTGCCATCAGAGTACAAAACAGAGCCCACTACAAAATCCTCAGCCAAAACTTCTCACACTGGAGCAAGAAAAAGATACTTTTTTGCCTGCTGTGCAATTGAACTGTGGAACACTTTGACATGAAAATTTTTAGGAGCTACAAGAGAAAGTACATTAAAAAATAACTAAAAAGGATAAAGAAAATATTACCTGTTGGTTGCCTTTTTGTGTGCAGCGATCCAGATGTGACTTTTGGTTCAGAATAACTGTTCTGCTAAACACCTTCTTAGCATCTAGCAATCAGTTCTAAGGACTGGTTGATAGATGTAAAGAACATGTTTAGCAGAACAGTTATTCTGCTTTACTTATTTTTTAAAAAAAACCTTTGAGATATGCCTCCTGGAACATGAAATTCAAAGATGATTGTCTGGTCCTTCCAGAAAGCAGTTCCCCCAGTGTCTTATCTGATTTTAATGAGCTAGCTGCTCCTGAAGATTTCACTTCATTTTTATGTAATTGTTTCTTAAGCTTTGAGCCACTCCTGTACAAAGGTCCAGCGATGGCAGGGGGCTCGTTCCAGCCACTTGCTTGATCCAATGTTAAGTACAAGACTGAGTGCTTGGTATTTCCCTGAACATCTGCTATTGGCTGCTGCTGGAGTTAGCAGTGAAAGTCTGTTCTGTTTGTTCCAGACCTTGATTAGCAACACAGAGGTCTGAATACATACATCTGGTTTATAATTTTAGACAGTTTAGTTTTAAGAGGATTTTTAAAATTTTTAATAGTGATTTAGCGGGCTTGCAGTGGAAGGAGGGAACACAACTCTTTTTTCCTAAATGTGAAATTATTTAGAATGTATTAAAATGTGTTGTCATTGGGGAGTAATAACTGAATAACCCCTTCATTCAGGTAGGAAATCACCTCTGGATATCAACTGTGTGGACATCAACTTGTCCCGCTCAAAGCATAGTCAGTTTAGAGCAGGTGCTCTGTGTTTTGAATAAATTTAAGGACAGAGCTTCCACAGCTTTTGCAGGCAACAAGAACCTGAATTTGACCAACGTTATGATGTAAAAATCTCTTAATATCTAATTGGACAAATGCATGGTGCTGACATGTTTAGCCTGTGTTCCATGAGACCTGCGTGTCCTTTTCTGTGAAGCTGCTCTTCAGCCAACTGCTCCCCACTCTCTACTATTGCATGGCCTGATTGTTTCCACAGGGCAGGATGTTGCACTGGCCTTTGTTGTACTTCCCAATGTTGCTGTCAGCCCACCCCTTCAGCCCCCTGAGGTCCTTCTGCATAGCAGCCCTGCCTATCACAGCTAATATTGCAGTGTACAAAAAGCACTAGATGAATTACATTAGGTAAATGTTTGACATATTTTAATGAATAAACCAAAAATGTATACTGGTGTGGGTTTCGTGGGGAAAGAAAATGTGAATACTCTTTTTTAAACTACCTTTGCACTGGGGGACCAGTGAATGCACCAGCCTCTTTCCAGCCCTGGTCCAGGTATTTTGGATGGGAAGAGGAATATGATTCTTTTAATGAGACACTTAGGACTGTTGCATATTTCACACTCCCTGTGATATGTAAATACATAATAGCTGAAACACATATCAGGAGCTGTTTCCAATGTCTTACTATGTTCAAGGTTAAGAGCATGATTCAGAAACTCAGCAGATGCTGTGACTCAAGCAACTGCTGATGTACTTGGCAGGATGTCTGAATGTGCAAACACTAAGAAGTACATTTTCATTTCAGTATACATGGAGATTAGACATGCAATTCCTGTTACCTACCAGAAAATGGTATCCTAATTCTCCATGCGCTAGCCAGGAACTGAGAAGACTTATGAGCCCAACCAGTGAAAAATGCGTTTCAGTTACCATTATAATGTCACATACCCTAGATCTTAGAAGGCATAATAAAAAACATTACTTGTAAGCTGCCCTCTTTAAAACCTAATCGTATACAAGTGTGTGAAGAGGGCTGCAGTGGGTCAGAGTATGGCCTATTGGCCTAAATACAGTGCCTGTGGCAGCAAACATATAAGAAATTTGAGGCAGTCTCTCTGCAGTCAATAACCTTCAGTAGGTTTCCTTCTCCATGATCCTGGACATGGTTCTCCTCTTGATCAATGGAAATTCTTAACATTTACAACAACCAGTGACAAGAAGTTACTGACTCTGATTAAACTTAGTTTATGAAGAATCACCTCTCTTTCTTTCTCATCCCTCGCCTCTTTGACACTTCCTAGTTCATGTCTAAGAAGCAACAGTGAATTGCTGGACCACCTCAGAGAAACTGAAGTGACCTCATTCTGTATCTTCTGCTTTGCCTTTTCATCCATCCTGCATAATGGTCTTGATCAGTCCTCTTATTACTGAGCTATGGGCACAGGGAGCTTCTTCTCTGACAGGTTTTGTTTTGTATTTCTATTTGAGCCATCTTTTATTAATAGAAAAGTTAACAGGTTATGCATAACAGCGGCCACAACAGAGAAGAAAAGCATGTGCAATCAGAAATGTTTTAATTTGTTGTGTTAGCAGGCTAGAAACACACCCACACAGGGCCACAAAAAGGCAGAGAAGCAATCTCATGATTCAATACAAAAACAATTCCTGTGTGGCTCACTCAGGTTCCTGGTATCTACCCTCAGAAATGGGAACACCATGTGCAGTGCTGTGTTGCTGTGGTAATACAGCAGGACTCAATACTTGGTAGGACTCAAGTGCCACATGTGTTGTGGACATTTGCATCAGAGTCAGCTAAACTCAGTGCTAAATTCAGGTAATTTCTTCATGGAAGCAAGAGTGCAAGTGCAGAATAAGGATTAGGTTTCTTGAAAGTGCTTTGAATTTACTGATATTGTGGATGCATTTGAATCACTGGGATAGCTCTGTTTTGTTTTGCATAGACAGTTCTAGGGAACTTTGGTGAAAAAACCTACTCTACTGTCCTTTCAGGATTTTGCTACCACCTACAGAGGTTAAATTAAAGTATCACATACCTTTTGGTCTAATCTTTGTGTTGTTTCCTACTACTCTTGTGCTAATACAGGTATTTATCCTATTTTTATGTCACAGTGAGAAATTTTTCTGGGCTATGAGCTATCAAAAATGAAGAAAAGGATCCAGATATCTGGTCCCAAGAGCAGCACTGGAAAAGTACCAGTCCTGACAGCAGTGTCACCCGAGCACTCATACCATAAGAGATGTACCATTGCATTAAATGAATGGACAACACTTCTTTGGCTAAAAGGCTATTAAGTTTAGAAAAGAAAAGCATGATGTAATGTTAGCTGTACACCGAGTTTGAAGCTAAAGCCACAAAATTACATGTTTTTTAATGTAGAGTAAAATAAGGCATCAATAAATGCTCCAGGCTTTATAAAGTGGCAACATACCTCATGTGGCTTTTACACATTTCTGTCAAAGGTATAACTCACATCATTCTTCTCTGATACAAATTTAAAAGAACGTTAGCAAGCAATTTGTTAAAACCATAGTTATACACATATGAGTGAGAGTGAGATTAGGCCACTCATAATTAAGATTAATATGAATCTAAAAGCATAATTCAGTCATGAAGAAATAAGTCTGGCTTCCAGGGAAAACTGCCTTAGAGTCTTCGACAAAATTGTTCATACACATGTCAAGAGTCAAAGTTGTTGATATGGTAGACCTAGGAACTCTGCTGAGTTATATTTCCCTGTGCAAGACCTCTTGATGTCAAAGATCAGGAGAAGGCAAATCCTGGGTAATGGCACTGTGCACCCAGGCAGTGCTACATTCTCCCCAGTCCAATGGGAGCTGGGTTTGAGAGTCTGGACCCTGGCTACAAAGAGAGGAAAAAGCATAGTACATGTTTGTTGTAGTCTGGACAGACCACATAATGCTCCACTGAGGAGAGAAGAGCAGAGAAAACTGGTGGTTTTGGGAGCATTAGCTGAATCTTCATAGTCCTGGGAAAGAGAGCACATGGCAGGAAGAACACCAGGAGGAAAGTCCAATTAAATACGACATACAGATGAAGGCATGAATAATGGTTTATTTGAAACACTAACAAGGTGTAGTTGAGAGTATTCTAGCCTAGCATTTTTTCATATAGGATTGCCTTTTCCTCCTGTACTTCATTTTGCCCTTTTTGGTAGAGATTATTCTTTTGTGTAGCGCTTCATGAGGGAATAAAACCCCAGTCAGATCTGAGAGGCTGCTCAGATTTCAATCTGTTAACAATGTTACAGCTAATACTGGTTTTAGTGGGAAGGTAAACTCTGTTCTCTGTTCTAGATTCTTCTTCCAAAAATGTAAATATATAGGAATAAAATTCAACCAGCGTGGATCCCTATGTGGGTGTCCGTATGTCTGAGCCATTTGCATTATTCGCCTAGTGATAGTTTGTTACATGAGGTTTTTTTCTCAACTTTCTGCCAGAGATTCAGGTACAATATACAGATTTCTGATCATCTCTGATAAGAGTATGAAACTGTGAGTAAAATAATACTTTTAAAAACACTTTGCTTAAGTTTTAGTGAATGGTTTTTACAAGACAATGTGGTCTAAATATTATCTTTTGAAAAATTAATACAGTGCACATCAGCCAAACAGAGCTGTGTTTTATTAAAAAACCCTAAGCAAGACTGACAGTAGAGTAAAATTTACAATTGCACAAGTTATGCCCATGTAACTTCTTTCAGTGTATTAACTTCATGATTCCAATTGTTGAAACACTCTGAAAATTAAAAATATGTGTGAAAATGTCCAATAACGTCTTTAATGCTGTGATATTACCACTGAAGCCACTGCACCTCATAAGGAGGTATTTGATTGCCTCCAACCTCTCTTGCTACTGCCAGGGGCTGAATGGGAAATGGAGCAGCTATCTACAATCCTCTCTAGAGTAAAGGCTTCCTCAGGGAGCACCTGCTCCACCACTGCTGCAGCTCCTTTCCCTTTTTGGGTTATCCTGACACACACCCCGGGCTGGGGCTGTATGGGGTTGGGGCTGGCTGGCTTGCAGACCTGAGGACACTGACTCCAGCTCAAGGGAGCATTTGTGCCACTCTGGGGCATGGGGGCTGCATGTGAAAACTAGTGGTGAGGAAGCGGTGATGGCTCTGGACAGGATTCCCCACTACGCTGAGTGATAATTCATGGACAACTTGGGCATTAAATCTTATCTTCAAGCTAGACTGGAATTTTCTTAAGCTGGGTGCATCTTGCTTGTTTGGCAAATAAGCACGGATATTGCAGTTCTGGATAAGAGTTTTAAAAGCTCTCCCTAAATCATATGTTTCTAGTAAGAACTCTTTGGCTGGTATGGAGATTGATGAGGAAGTTACAGCATTTCAAATGTTATCCAAAGGACACCAGAAAATGGGCAAAGGTAATGTGAAACTCTCCCAGGCATAAACAGATGGAATATTGTACTACAGATGCTACTGGAAGGTTGCATCAAGACAAAAATAAGTTCTGTCAGTTTTCTTTTTGCTTGCTATTGCTAATTATAAGACTTATTTCCCTAATTCTGGCAGAAAAAGGTATGTATTTAACCTGACAAGATTCATGCTGAATAGATGAATTTGTTTTCATATTCCATATGCCATTTTTCATAGACATGGGAATATGAAAACGCAGAAAACAGTGAGAGAATGATGCAGCAGAATATGATGTAATTTTTCTATTTTTGTGAACTTCGTACACTTTAAGGGAGGATGAGTCTATAAATGTAGCTGTTCCACTGCCTCGAAATCTGGCACACAGCCTGCTGAAAGCTATTCAGATTTAGCTCCTACATTTATTTTTTTGTTCTTCTCAGGAAATAATTGAGCTTTCAAACTATAGACAGGAGAGTGCTATTTTTCAAAATTTAAAAAAAAATTTAGATGATCTTGAAAACATAATGTTGGCCAGAAAAGCAAAGAGGAAAGGTGCATTGCAAAACAAGGTCAAAGTAACTCAGGTGTTTCCTGTGGTACATTTTGCTTTAAGTATCATTTATGACTATAATCAGGGAGATACTAGGGATTTCAAAGATTTAATGAAAAGAAATGCTGGTTGTTTTGACATACAGTCTGTCGTTCCATTTTCTGGATTTTCATGTATGTAAACTCTTTTATTATTTGCTCTTAATGACATGGATTTTTTTTCAGCTAAGTCTTTATAAAATAAACTTCTTATGTTTTTGGAGAGACTTAGCTAAAAGATTTTGTAATGTAAGATAGAACTAAACACTTAATGGTTTACTTCACTGTAATTATGATTACAAGCTTCCCCTAAAGAAGCTTCATTTTCATGTTAAAGTGATTTGCCATATGGTAGTAAGCAAGGGAATAGGCCTGTCTTTGCATCAGGTATTCTTGTATGACAAGGCAGTCAAGCTGCTTTCCAGAATGTTTGCAGAGTTCACATTTAATATCACTGATAATATATAATCTTACATTACTATTGTGATGTTAACTACTATACGTTATTTTGAGTATAACACAAAACTGCTGACGAATGTAATTTACAAATATGTTTGTGCACTATGAAGCTTGAGGATAAGAGCCACATGATTTAAAAAGAGATAAGACTTCAAAGAGCTCTTGCCTCCTTTTCATCATGTTTCTGACAAGTCAAATACAATCTTTAGCTATCTGTGAGCTGCTAAGCTATCTAACAACAGCAGGCCTTACCTACTAGATAAAAATAACACCTAAAACTAAAGCTTGTCTTGCACAGAAAAAAACCCACAATGTTTTTTCTGGCATTCTTATGTGATAACTTAGAAAGGCCAATTATTTAAATATCTTATCCCATTTTTACATTCCTATAATAAAGACACAGGCCTCAAAAGGGTCTGGAAAAAACCCCTAAAAAACCAAAAAATACAAATTTAAACAATGTTAAAATAATTGATTTCTTACCAGCTGTGGCCAATTGATATTTAAAATATAAAGAGTGCTAAGTATAGCAGAGAAGAGCTTAAAGTTGATGGTAAAATTTGGCTGAAAATACCCAAGGTCCTGAACGAAATGTTTGATACCCCTGGGATACCTTGACCCTTCCAATTTGTATGAAGCCTTTTGAAATGCCTGTGCGGAAATGACTGAGTGGAAGTGCCTTCTTTCTCTAGGAAATATTTTGCCAGGGTAACACAATGTCTGGATCTGTTTTCTAACACTCCATAAACACAACCCTTTGACTGCAAGTACAACAAGTGACAAAACCCCTGGAATACATCAGTGATGTGGAAGGTGTGGAAGGTGAATCCCACTCATTTTATGCTGGCTTTGGAGAGGTGATGGGGATGGCATGTACTTGTGAGTGTAAAGGTTGATGTGCTCTGTGTGTCCTGATTTATGGAGCTTTGAAAAAATCTGATCTAGTCAAAGGAAATGTGGGATTTAAATTACTAAGGGAGCAAACAGAAAGAAGCAGGAACCATGTGCCTTTGTACCACAGTGGAAGTATTTTCATATATTAATTTCCAAGAGTGTAGGATAACTGAAATTTTCCTTATTTTTACACAGCTAAGCAGCAGGACAAGTGCAAGTATATGGATAAACCATTGAATCATAGAATGGTTTGGGTTGGAAGGGACCTTAAAGATCATCTAGTTCCGACCTCTCTACTGAGGGGCAGGGACAGCATCCACTAGGCCAGGTTGCCCATCCAACCTGACCTTGAACACTTCCAGGGATGGGATATCCACAGCTTCTCTGGGTCATCTGTTCCAAGTGCCCCACCACCCTCACAGTAAAGAATTTCTTCCTAATATCTAATCTAAACCCACTCTCACTTTGAAGCCATACCCGCTTGTCCTATCACTACATGCTCTTGTAAAAATTCTTCTCCGTCTTTCTTGTTGGCTCACTCCTGGTACTTGAAGTCCACAATTATGTCAGCCCAAAGCCTTCTCTATTCCAGGCTGAACACCAATTCTTTTAGACTTTCCTTGTGGGAGATATGCTCCATCCCTCTAATCATCTTTGTGGCCCTCCTCTGGACTTGTTCTAGGTTGATGTCTTTCCTGTGCTGGGGACTCCAGAGCTGGGTTCAGTACTCATGGTGGTGTCTCATGAGGTCACTACACAAGTACTAGAATTTAGTTTCATTTTGTCTCATATCTGTTTGCCAGGGTGTCACCTCCTGCTTATGGCAGGGTGTGCTTGGTTACTTGGAGAGATGTTCTTTTTGGATGCATCCCCTCTTCCTACAATATGGTTAGACTGAATTTGCTTTACTTTTTGGCCTCTGTAATGTTACAGATTTCAAACGGCAGCATGTGCGGGAGATGTTTGCCTGTGGCTGGTTTTAATGAGAAAAAGAGTTCCTCTGTTCCTAGTGACGACATGGACCATCGCAGTAATGATTTGTTTTATTGCAAACTACTGGAACTTAAAGACCATTTACAGCTAAAACTGTTATGTCACTGGAACTATGCAGACAATAAAAACATTATTGCTCCATTGGTGCCTTTTTACTGTTTTTTAAGGGAAACACTACGCTTCCATTTTCCCCCAAACACTTAGAACATCCCTAATTATATCATTGCTCAAGCTACAACTGCTGTTCTCAACATCACATAAATCTTACACTAAATTGATTTGTGGCTGAATTGTGAAAGGGATCAATGGATTCATTTGCACTGATTTGCCACTCTGTTACTGAGAACGTGTCTATACATGTGAAGGATGGGATTATCTGCATTGATTCATAACCTCACAGATGTCTTAGAAGCTGGAGTGTACCTGGAATACAGGGAAAAAGAATGGGGGAATTAAATTGGATGCTTTGTTTGATCTTGCCACCCCTGCGATTGCTAAATCTCCAATGTGATGGAGTGAGATGTTGTGTTGTCTCCAGCATTTTATTCCCAAAAACACTGTTGACTCCTTGGAGAGAACACCTTACAGTTTTCTGCAGCGATGGCGTGACATTCTCAAGTACCATAAACAGTCTGTTACTGAACAAATGGTGGCTATGTCTGAAAGCTCTGCTTTCATGTAAGGCAAGGTCCTTAAAAAATGAAGCCCCAGGTGTGAGCACAAAAATCTGCTAGCCTTAATAGTATCTGCTTTTGCTACATTGTCTGGGACTGGTTCACCCTGTTAGAAAAGAAAAGTAACATGATCACTAAAGGGAATTTTCAGTGTGCATGAATAAATTAGACTGTAGGGTTAAGGCCTTAGATAGTAAAAGTTTTGCAAAAAATATGTTTTTCCTGTATCTTATATAGTCTGGTATACACAACACACACAAGATTGTGGTATTCTGAATGTCACTCTGCCAATATAAAGCCATTGCTTATGCTGCAAACCTGTCTCTGCTTTATCAGTGTCATCAGATCTGTGTCAGCAGAATGTCTTTGCATAGGGACAGTGTCTGTGAGTACTTCTGTCACTTCAACTATACCACTTGAACAAAAACATGGACTGAGATGGATTTTTTTCCTTGATGTAAATTTTCCATACCAGTGTTTTAACCCAAGGGGTAAGGTTAACCAAAGAACTTGCAGCCTGACATGTTGTTCCTGTCTTGTCAGTCTGCTGTTACTGCTATCAGAGGGGAAGTGCTGCATAGAGGAAAGAGCTTCTAGCTTGTGACAGGCACCGAAAGCCATTCCTTGTTTGGTAAGTTTAGCTCTCCAAGAGATTGGTCTGTCTCAGGACTCTGCTAAAAGGCTTGTTTTATAAGATTACAGTTTATGTTTACAAGGATGATTTTATTTTGTGAGTCAGAGGGAATAGAGACCAAGCTTTGGCACAAAACCAGTACTGTTGCTTCTATACATCATGCTCCAAAGCATACCTTCTGAGCAGATGGGCATAATTTTTGTTAACATGACTTTGAAAGGGACAGGCCCTGCCCTCACCCCATGCTTGTTTTGGCTTGGGAGAGTTGCAGGAACAGAGGCAACATTGAGCAGACGACTGAGAAGAAAGCTGATAGTCCAGGAGTCCAATCCATGTACTGGTGTGTGATTTATGATCACCTCTTGTGGGCCCTGCATGTTGCCCTGGCACCAGTGTTAGGTAGCAAAGGCTGCTCAAGGATCTTGCAAGCTTTTCTGACATCAGTTGTTGTATCATCAGGTCATGTTTATACCTGCTTACCCAGCAAATATTCCTTTGCTGGACGTTATTTGCGTAGAACAACTTGGCCTGATTTTGCTGGTGATTGGCTAGGCTCAGAGAAATAGGTTTATTTTTTGTTGCTGTTTTTGGTTTTGGGGTTGGATTTTTTTGGTGAAAAAAAATGGGATTGAAGGATTGAAAACCTCCATGAGGAAAAGGAGAACAAATAAATGGGAAGAATGTGGGGGGGAAAGGGACATACTCTTTAAGCTAAGGAGCCGTTTAGGCATTGAAATTGCACATAGTAATGAGCTCAGGAGCAGACAGGATTGAAGCAAAGAGAAATTGGAGAGGCGATGAGGAGGAAGAGATCAAATCCCAAGAGAGGAGCTGAGTCGGACCTACCCATTTTGTGGTTTTTTTCAGGTCTGGCTCTCTGGGATTCAAACTTCTTCTGTGGACCTGAAGTTCTGTCATCTTTCACAGACACATTGTCTTTGCAGCTCCCACAGCACCTGGCCATCGTGCACCTCTACTGTCCCAGTTTCAGGATTTAGGAACATGACCTGCAAAGTACACATTATCAAGTGGGTCATACGTACATGGTTTGTGTCAAAAAACACATATAAAGAAAGGAGGAAAGAAAGAGATGGCACCTGAATGCTGCTTAGTCCAAACCGGTCAAGAGAGTGTTCTACCAAAGATCGTGTACTGCCCAGCAACATCCTGAGCAGCCAGAGAGAGCACGAGGGAGAAATCTCCTTTGGTTACCAGCAGTCTCTTCCGATTCGAAAATAAGTACTGGATGGTGTGACTCAGAGTTGTTTACAATGTAGTTCGCGACATGAGGTAGGAATGCCTGTTGTCACCATGGGCAGAAATTAAACATCTCTAAGCAGGGAGGTTAGAAATATTTCCTTTAAAATGTTTCAGGTGTAAGTATGTCAAAGACTTTTAAGCAGTCAGTTACTTTGATAACAAGTAAGGTTAGCGAAGAGATTTTTAAAATTTGAATTTTCCCCAGTCAATACTGGCATGAGAGAAAGCTGAGGCAAAAGCTATTCCTATTTTTGTAGGCTTTATTTGCCTGTCTGTTGTTTAGTTTTTGTTTAGAACTACAAATAATATCGCATAAACTAAGGCTATGAGGTGCTTTATCCAAGTGTAACAAATTGCAAAGAGCAAAAAAAGTGTAGCAAATTGCAACTGATGAAATCAGGATAGTAACATAAGTAAAGACCTTAAATCATGATGTCACTGTTCCTTAAATTAAACTGTCAGCAGATTGCAGTAATTAATGCCCTACTCTGCTGCTCAGCATCACCTGTGAGGGCAAATACAGAGGGAAACCTTATGGACCTATTCTGCCTAGGGATATTTGCAGTCCTTAGGGTTCAATGGTAGTTGTACAAGTATACAACAGCTAAAACACGTCCATGAAGCAGCTATATGCAAAGTTATTTGGCCACCTCTATAGGAAGGTAATGAGGTTTACTTTGGACTCTCTCTTAATGCTGTATTCTAATGCTTAGTTTTAATGCTGTTTCTAACATTTTCAGAAGTTGTATTTTAGTAGAAAGGACAGACATTAGAAGATTCATGTGTGCTGGTAGTGCAAAAAACAGCAACTCTGGCTGGCTTCAAAAATACTAGTAAGTTGATGCTTCCTGTCTCCAATCCCTGTTCTTTCTCCCTGAAATTACTTTGCTTCCTGCTGCAAACTAGATTTTGTGCCATTCATAATAATAATAATAAAATGACACTAATTGCTACATGTAGTGGATGTTCTGAATTGAGCCTGAGGAACTGAGTGTAGGCTGTGTAAGATACCAAACATAGCAACTTTGCAAACAGGGTAAATTAGAGTCAAGAAAATGTTATATAACAGAGCATGAGTGGTATCTTAGAGCCTTCATTTTCATTCACACCCACAATTTGAGCTCTTTCACAGAAGGATTCTTACTGGGAGGTAATCCTTTGGAGAAAATTCATCAAAAATATGCCATCCTTCTGATGTTAACCATAGCAGAAAATATCAAAATAGAAAGTCTATTCAGTACAGCCTTTTCCTTAAGTGTCGAGGACACATTAAAAATATCTAGTGACACTAAATTTTTTTTTTTTAATGCAGGCTATAATATGCAACTGTGGATAAGTAGTCATTCATGTGAAATTAGACTGACAGTTTTAAAGGCACCTAAACGACCTGGAAGTCACAATCAGGTTGTTCAAATGTGATGGGGATACCTGGGGTCTAATGGGGCTTTCCTCTCTGTATCTCAGAGCAGAGCTCTGTAGTAGTTCCTCAGGCTTCCTCAGGAGCTGGAAAAGCTTTTCTGTGGCTACACAGCCTGGTGACTGAGCTCTTTAGCTTCAGTGATGATAATTTGTGATAATTGCAAAGCTGCTCTGGGGTTTGGAATTGATCCTCACTTGAGGTGGAGTCCCTGTGCTGGCTCCCAGGGTAAGCTTGCCGCAGCACACTCGTGTAGTGTTGCCCCTAGTGTCTAATACCAGCATATGATTTGAAATTAGTTGAATTTCACAGAAAACTGTTATTAGGTGTTTTTCAGATCATGTCTCTTATAGATATGTATTCTAAAACTCATTTGGGCAGCAATATTGCAGGGTTTTGCTATTTCTAAACCTGCTGGAAATGCGGGGAAAAGAAATGAAGTCCAGGACACACTATAGAAAATTTGCACTTGGATTCCCCAAGAAAATGGGAGCTGTGAGGCAGAAGTGGTGCAAAGCTACTGTGACTGCAGGCTGAGTGGGAAGCAGCCAGGGCTTCCCTGCCACAGGGCACTCTGGCTGCACGCATCCCCTTGCTCACAGCTTCGTGAAGGGAGTGCCTGGGGCCCAGTCTGTGCCAGCAAAGGCTGAGATGGGCAATGCATCAGAAGCCCTGCGACAGTGATCCCCTGGGAATCATGGCAGCAGGAACCAAGCAGGACGTCTGGAGTGCCCTGATGAATGCCAGAGAGAAGCCGAGCTCAGTCCCTGCCTGCTGCGAGGGCAGAGGCTGCTTGCTGGTCTGGACAAAGGTTGGCTGCTTAATTTTGTTCTGCTGTTGTTACTAAAACTCCACATAAATCTTCTGCAGTACTTGGTGTCCTTTAGAAAAATGCTTTGACCCCCAAATCTAATAATGTTGCCTGAGTAGGTTTAAGGAAAAAAGTTTAGAAAAAAGCGTTGGGAAACTAACAGTATTAAAAACTGAAGACGCCCGTTTCCCACTCTCTCTAAATATGTGTGTGGTGGTAGTAGCAAGCTGCTTATTCAACAGAAAGCAAAAGGATGTGTAGGAAAATAAGATCCTTGCCTAGAAGCAGAAAATAGCTCCTGCTGTGGTGGTGAATGGGGAAAACAGGAGCAGTTCAGGGTTTGTGTCTGCCCTTTTCCTTCCCTCCTGCAGCCCATCAAGACACTTGAAAAATGCTCTCTCTCCAGTGTGAGCGTGGCAGCCCCTCGGCCTCCCTGCAAAATCTGTGCTCATGGAAGTGTCTGTGGTATTGGCTTGATAAACTCAAATCTTGGCTTCTTTCTTTAAACAATAAGTGCACTATGTTGCACCCTTCAGCAGTTTGTTCTTTAATATTTTGTTCATCTTCTTTAATCTTAGTGATTCTCTCTCTTGCCAGAAACAAGAAAACAAAAAAATACTGCAGCTATAATGAAAGGTCTGAAATTCTGAGATTAAATGAAAAGCAGGCTTCAGGCTGAACTGTATCCCTCATAAAGTATATGAACTCGATTTCGTGACCTATGTCTGCCCATTCAGTATCCTTTAATATCACATTGGCCTCTTCTCCTATCTGTGCCTTATGCTACTTGCCTCAGGATGTGTGTTTGAAATTCCTCGTAATATAAATCCAGGTAATTGATCTTGTGGCTAATAATTAATTGAAGATGGAAGTATGAATTAGTATAGAGTGAAATGGGCTCAGCCTAGTGCTTATCTCAAATCAAAATTAGGGTAAATTTTTTTCCATTGAAGCTTTGGTGTGGGTACTGAGGTCTTCTGTATCGTATTGCAGAAAACAAAATAAATAAACTAGATGATGCTATTCATTTTGTTTCTGAATTGGAGTTAATTTAGGAACGTGAAATGAAAGAGATCTCAGTGCTGATATATGTGTTTTGAACGCCTGACCCTTCTGCTTCTGAGGGAGGTGGGACTACAGTCAGAAAAAAAAAGACTTCTTTTAGAGCAGAAGATATCTGGTCAATTGGGATTATCTGAACTGGGGACTAATGAATTTAGGGGTCAGACCTGAAAATACTACTTAGGTATGTCATTGTAGTAGTTTCTCTGGAATTACTCATATGGAAAACATTACTAGCATCTATGGGATTGGTCTGCCATTGGATACACATTAGTCATGCTCTCCGTTAAATAACTTGCAGAGCAATTAAGGAAGAAGGGTTGAATATAATTATTTGAATTTATTTTTTACATATTTAATAGCATAGTTAGCAGAAATTTTAAATTACAGTAAACGGTGGGGAGATTTCATGCAGCTGAAACTAAAGAACAGGCTATCACCTGCCTGCCTCAACTAAGGACTATTGTTGGCACTACTGAAGCTGCTCTTGCAAAACTGAAATAGCAATACATTTTTTTTCCCAGCAAATATATAAACTTGCCTTTTAGAACAAAAGCACACATATATAAAGGGGAAATACATACAGGGTGTACATGTTAATTTTGCACGTGAGTAGAATAATTTGGGATACAGATGTGTTTCGTGTGATCTGCACATGCTGATCAGTGTGTTCATAGCTGCTGAGTTGCTGACACATACGTGTTTGTGTGCATATGAAGAGACATTGTTACTGTATATAAATTCTACCCCATTTTGTTATTCCAAAATGAAGTTTTCCTGATGGGTGGAATGCTTCTGGTCTGTGTCTAGTCCAGCATATTAGTTGTTTTGTTACTTTTTAGCGCTTTTTTTGGTGGTTTTATTTTTTTCTCTGTTTCGGTGGACACAGAAGTAATGACCAAAATTACTAACATTTAATAAATATGTTAATAAGTCATTGCTATGTTTTTTCCTTTTGTATCAGCATGTAATTTCTTTTTATCTGTGTAGATTTTGTTTCTTTTTTTCCATCCTTCCTCTTCTGCTTGATAACTAAAAGCTTTTGTCTTCGTTTTCCACATTCAGAGTTACTGCATGTGATACAAGGTTTGCAATGCCACAAACGCAGCCTGTTACACAAAACTCTTCTGCAGGGACTCCAGGATTCAGCAGCCCCACCCCAGTCTTTATGCAGTGTGTTGCATTGGCTGCCCTCTATTACGCCCTGCTCAGCTCTGCGGAAGCTCTTAATTCTGCTCTGCTCAAAACCAGCTAGAATTTAGGAAAGCTTATTAAATTTCATAGGTCAATAGTGTTTTATTTGGGCTGATAAATACTGCAATAACAAAAAATGAAGGCTATTTAATTATTGCTTTTGAATAGGATGTCTTTCAGTTGCTTCTGTTTTTCAATGTTTTTGCCCGTGTGGCTGGTTTTTTCAGTTTTCCCCTTTGTTCAGAGTTTAGTGTAATCTCTGCAAAGACTAAACATAAATACACACATTTTCAGGCATCAGAAGAATTACATTTTATTAAGAATTTATTCTAATACAAAAAAAGTAGGTTTTTTGTCGTTCAGTAGCCTTGTTATTCAGTGGTATCCTATAGAAAAGTAGGCTTCATCTGTACTAGTGAGCAAGGCAGGGTGAATATATACTTGGGCACTCGCCTGTGATAATTCATACTAATTAATTATCAACTTGCTTTCCTGCACAAGTAAGTATCTTTTCCTTAAGAAATGAGAAAACTTTAAAATTTACTTTTAAACAATTGATCATTTTCCGAGTAAGAATAGGACTTAACTTATTTTGAAGTTTCTATATGCACAATTGCTTCTGTAGGACCATGCTGCTTATTCAATATTTCCTGTGATCATACAACAAAAATCCTTAAGAACAGGAATGGTGTTCAGCAGTTTAAAGAGTGTCCTGTCTTTAAACAGTGAGCGTAGGTTTTCTTCCTTTTGATTTTCTAGTCTTTTGAGACACTATTATGTACAGCAATAAAAGCTTCCTTATGCATTGAGAAGTTGGGATCTTCAAGATAAGCTTCTTAAAATTACTCAAAATATGGAAATTAATTCTATGGTCTAACTACGCAATAAAGTCTCTACCAAGAAAGATCGGTCTTGAATTTACAGTATATCTCCTAGACCTCATTACTTTCTGTGTGGACACATTTACTGCATGTGAAGAATGGCTCTGGATGAAGCAGAGGCGTAAAAGTGATGTTCATATTTATTGTGGAAAATCTAGCTAAAATCTCAGGGGGGGTCTATGTACATCTTAATTCATCATCCTTTGCAGACTTGTTTATTGATTTTATTAGAGTCATAGAGACAGTGTGAGCTAGAGAAGTGAAGCATTTGCCTGCATCTCAGTAGAACCTGATTCCACAGCAATTGATTGGTTTCTGTTGGCTAACCTCCACAACTCAAATTTGTGGTCGATTAGAAAAGGAAAATATAGCAAATTAAAACATAGATTTTGACTAAAGTCTTTGTTATTTCTGAATCTTTTTCCTAAGTTCTTACTATATCTAATCTTCTTGTCAGTTGCAGATTGAATTCAGTCATGTATTAGCAGTTAATCAAAACCACATTGACCTGAGTTGGTAAAGTAAGAGCATTTTCCACATAGCTGCTATTGCAACTCTGGTCTTCAAGAAAGACCTATGAAAAATTTTCAAAATGACACTAGGATCCATGGTCTTTAAATTTTTCTTTATGCAGTTTTTTTCCCCCCAGTATTTGGCAGAGATACTAGTCGGATAGTATTAGAGGTGCAACTTCTTCCTTTGGAGTGAGTTTATGCTACTGTGAGAAAAAGGTCATCCCAATATAAAAGAACCCTTTTGTAGAGAAAGTGTCCTGATATCCTGGCCCATTATTCGTTCTGCCTTCAGAAAAGTCCAGGGTTATATAAGAGTATATATATTCTTAGAAATAGAATATATGGATCCAAGCAGATATTGCTGTATCAGTATCTATTTTTTGGTGGTTTGTTATACTAACAAGCTTATTCAAATCAAACCACTTGAGGCTTTCCACCTCTTTAAAAGGTGAGAAAGTACAAGAAACAAGCTAAAGAAAGTGCAACAAATCCTTGACAAGAATTAAGCAAGCCTGGGAGAAATTAAGGTCTTCCAGAAGGCGGAGATGCCAGGATACAAAAAAGTGTTTTTCTCTTTGGTTGCATCAATTCTAATAATCAAACACAAATTGTTGCATGACTCGTATAGAAAGATGGTTTTCATTTGTCTTCTTAGATTCAGTTATAGTAATCACTGTACTGCTTATGCTCCTGTGTGTTTGACTGATTGCCCTCCGCTCCTGCTGTTCCGTGCATGGAGAACCCTGACACTTTATGAAGTTGTCTTAGTTTCAGGGTGGGCTGAGAGAGAGATTTTGAGGTCTTTGCTACAATACATTTCTAGTTATAATCATATTATAGATGCCTAAGGCAAATGCTGCAGTGGATATAGAAATAAACAAAGAAAAAAGTATACTGCTTGATTTAGAAGGAGCTCATTACCTGTCTGTGCAGTGCCAGAACCCAAAGATCTCTAGGCTAGTATCCTGAAGTGTAATGCAGGGAACATATCCAATGTGCCTGGCGTGTACATTTGTAGCTTTTATAGAAGATCATTGCTCCGACTCAATACCACAGATTCAGAATGACATTTCTCTATCTGGTAAAAAATAATTTCAAGTTCTATTTAAAGGCAAATAGTAGGTTCATCTCAGGCTTTGTGGATGTGCATGAAGAGTGGGATAGTGCTTAGACATGCCATGAATGCATGATGCCATCTCTTCATTACATTTCAGTTGGGACTAGTGATGAATAATTTCTGATATGGATGATATCATTGCTATTAAATTTCACTTTTTATTATTGCCTGTGTGGCTTTTGAGCCCTACTGAGTACAAGTTAAGTCCCATGGAATTCTAGCATTTTACGGCTCAGAAAAAAGGGGGAAAACTGCTTTTTTTTTTTTTCAGTTAAGTGCAGTGTGCAACATCTATTAGACAGCCTATATAAGAAGGTTATCTATTTAAAACTGCACTGCCTTGTCCAGCTGAACATTTCCTCTGTGTCTAATAAGGAGGTTGCAAGATGCATTTTTAACCTTGCCATCTATCACCAGGAAGGATGACTCCTTTCTCTCTTGTAACTATGACTGAACCATATAGTATAGATTTTTTACTTTTTGACAAGTAAAATTGTGGGGAAATATTCCCAGGCCCACTGAAGATATTCAGTTCCAGATTTTTTTTTTTTTTTTTTTTTTTTTGTAAAGGTATATTTTCTTTCCCTGTAGTGAAGGGATGAAAAGAAAACCAAATCTAAAGCAGGAAAACAATAGAGGAGGAGGGCTGTCTGGCAGTCTGGGTTTGGTTAGAATGTCTGCAGGATGCGGGGTGTCAGGGAGCAGAACATGCTAGAGGTAGATCTAAGACCCATCTCTGCAGAGCTGGATTGAGCTGCCTCCAGCTCTGTCCCTTGAAGAACCCAGGCATGTCACCACCTCTTCCAGCTTGCCACTTGCATGTGAGCATCCTTGACCTCAAACCAATGGTTACTGTGTAAAGTCATGTGTCAATTTCTAGGAAATATGTGGAAGAAGCTAGGAGTTCATGGTTTGAATCTGGAGTCTTGTAGTTCTGTCATGAAATTAAGTCGAAATACTGGATTCTGCACCTAGGACAGAGCAATGCTGGGCACAAGTCTGAACTGGGAGAAGAGTGGTTGGAAAGCAGCCCCTCAGAGAGGGACCTGGGGGTGTTGGTCAACAGCAAGCTCAGTGTGAGCCAGCAGTTTGCGCCCTGGCAGCCCAGAGAGCAAACCCCATCCCAGGGTGCATGCAACCCAGCATCACCAGCTGGTCAAAGAAGTGATTATCCTGCTATGTTAGGCACTGGTGAGGCCTCACCTCAAGAGCTGTGAGCAGTTCTGGGCCCCACAGTTTAAGAAGGATGTGAAGGATCTTGAATGCAACCAGATGAAGGCAACAAAACTGGTGAAAGAGCTGAAAGGCACATCCTGCAGCTGCGGAGCTTGGCTTGTTTAGCTTGGAGAGAAGGAGGCTGAGGGGAGGTGTCATTGCTCTCTACAGCTTCCTGAGGATTGGAAGTGGAGAGGGAGGTAGTGAACAGAACAGTTGGAATGGCCCAAGTTGTGCAGGGAAAGTTTAGACTAGCCATTTAGGAGCGTTTCTTTACCAAGAGAGTGGTCAAACACTGTAAAAGTCTTCATGCAGAAGTGGCTGATGCCCCAAGCCTGTCAGCAGTTAAAAGGTGTTAGTGCAAGGCCCTCAACAACATGCTTAACTCTTGTCCAGCCCTGTACTGGTCAGACTCTTGGACTAGATCGTCATTGTACATCACTTCCAAGTGAAACAGTCTCTTCTCTTCTTCCACATCCCAGACAAAGGGACAGGAGCAATGTCTCACAGTAGCTGACAGAGCTGTAGCTCTAGCTGTTATTTATGTAACTGATCCGTTGCTGTTTGTCGCAGTCAAGTGCTTTGGCACTCTGCCAAGGCTGCATGTAGGTGTGTGTGTGTGTGTGTGTGTGTGCAGGTTTGTGTTTTAGTAGGCACCTCCTTTGCTTTCTCCAGCGTCAGTGTATCTGTTTGAGCGGCTGAAACAAGCATGTGTTTGTACTGGCTTTAATTTAACTGTAATACTGAAACGAAAGAAAAGATGCTCCAAACCCAGCAATATCCTTAAAGTATCCATTTTTGTTTCGCTGTTATGCTTGTTGAGATGTGGGACTTATCAGTGATGCAAAGCAACTTAGCATCACTTTAACAGCCCTAAGCTTGCTCCTGGGACTTAAGTGTATCTATCACAAGGCCTAACACTACACAGTGCAGTCATAAGGTTTACAGCAAGAAAAGACAGTGTCTCTAGAGCTCTGCTTATTAATCTGGTTATAATGGCGTGTTAATGATGCTGTGCTGCTTCCAGTGCTGAAGCTGGATTGGTGGCTGAGGGATCTCAGCAGGGCTCTGGACTGTGTTGGACAGACATGTTTGCAGATTCAGCAACGTGACTGGTGACAGATGGAAGGAAATTGAGAGGGCACAATTGCACCCGCTGTATTATGTATGCCTTACTCAACTTGTGCTGAGTGAATAACTACTACTGAAAAGTGCATTGAAATGCTGTCTATCTGAAGCTGAACTGGGTCCACCAAATTTAGATCTGGGATTCAGTGTGATTGCAATGAAGGACCCAGCTGCAACCATTAGACTTATGTCTGTGCTACAGTCTGAGAGGGTTCACAGGTTACAAATAGTGTCTGGTCTGCCTCTGATCAAAAGAGCTTCATTTTCAAATTTAGAGAAAAAAATAACACCTAGAACTAGTGTGGGCGGGAGGGTAAAGACTGCCCACAGCAGTGTGGTCAAACTAGGGAAGTAATGGGTTTTGAGAGTCAGGAGTTAAGCCAAGACAGCCTCTCAATCCAACTGTTTTTGTTCTTCTGTTACCAGCATAACATGCTGTCCCGTATGTTCTTTTTCTTATTTGTATCTGGTTCTTCTGACTCCCACTCACAAGCTGCATTTCTTAAAAATAGAAAGAGGATTCTCAGCCCAAGTTTAGTGATATTTCAGAGGGAATGAATGGCAAGTTCATTGGGCCAAGCAGTCCTTGCTGTGACTATTTGCTACTATGGATTTAGGCAATGATTATCCCTCCCTCTTTTCATTCTGTTTGGGCTTTTTTTATATACCAGAGGAGGCATTATGGGAAATAGTAACTACAGAGGAGGCCTGAGGGAAAAGGTAGCTGAGTTTTGTAGCTGGTTGTATTTGCTTGCAGTTTGGTTCAGGTGATATTTTTAAAGATCTACACAGAGAAAGTAAGATAGCTCCCCCAATAAATTCCTGTGTCCATGAATTCTCTTACATAAAAAGTCTGAATGTTCAGAAGGCCTATGGATAGATAGCTATCTGAAGACTGGAGGCTATGCTTCAGCCTCTGTTCATTAAAACAGGGATGCTGGGCAAGTTTGTAAAGCAGGTTGCATATGGGGTCACTTCCCAAATTCAACTGTAAAGCTCTAATACTTAAACAGTGGCAGCTGGAGGGTTTTGCAGCTTCTACAGTAGGGAAGAGAGAGGTCAGCCTGCCTTGTGGAGTGCTGTAGGAGTAAATAGGAGGCAAACCATAACTGAACATCACCCTGGAAAACTAACTCATCTGGCAGCTGCTTCCAACTAGGACGCCCCAGAAATTGCCTAAGACTGGAAGAGGAGCTCTGGGATCTGCTGTTGCTCTCTCTGTATTAGAGAGATGTTCAACCACTGGGTTGCCACCATCAGCTGTTCAATACAAACATTGTGCTGAGTTCAGTCTGCTTCCCAGGAAAAGGGGATGAATTTCAGTAGTCTGAGCTGGGCAGTGGGACACAGGCATGTAAAGCCAAAATCCTTGGAAGGCAAAGTGTGTATAAAGCCTCAAACAGGTTCTGACTTGTCCACTTCAGTTATGATTTCTAAGCCCTTTGGTGGCATCAACTGTGAGATTATCTCATACCTCAAACAAGCAGTGGGTACATTTTAAGAACCACTACAGATATGTAATTGTTAAATATGACAGTATGTATAGGTCAATTGTGAAAGTTAAGTATTATTAATATTATTATTATGAAAGCAGAAAAAGCAAGCTCTGACTAGAAAGAGGGAGTGGCAACAGGCATTTTTGTGTTTCTTCAGCTAGCTAAAATATCACTGCCAATGAAATTTTGTTTGCAGAACATATATATTTAAGGAATAATTTTGCTTTTCCAGCCAGAATACTGAAAAGCGTGATTATATATTATTGCAAAAATAAATGTATAAAATACTTGTGAGCTCTCTTGACTGTCACTTTGTATTACTGAAAAGCTGACTGCTCTGTTCATGTACTGTGCCAATGACGTCGTCTTTACTCACTCGTCTACAAAAAACAGGGACACCAGATTCTCTTATTTACACAGTCTTGCACTTTCCAAAGATAAAAGAGCTCTTCATAGTTTTGCTAGACTTCAGCTAGGTATTTCTTAGGAGCATCCTCTTGTACTGAAAATAAATAATCATCCAGTGACTGGGGATGAAAAGCTGTGGGCCAGCAGGTACATCTTATAGTGTACATCTTATGTGCCTTCCTTATGGTCAGGACAGCCTCTCTTTCTCTGTTGAAGGTGGCCACAGACCCACTAATCCTATGGATTCAGCTTTTAATTTGAACCTTTCACATGAGTAAACTGAGGAGCATTTCTGATTATCTGACAGTATCCTCCCAGCTTCACCGGCAATAACTCATTTTTGCAGTATTATATTACAAGATTGGTACTGGTAGATAAAACCTCCTCACATCTCATTATAACAGGGTTATAATTGCTTCTGTGGAAACAAATCCAACTCATTTTAAGAGCTCTCATTGGATCACAGGTGTAGGAGGAAGAAGGTAATTTTCAAACTCAGGAAATAAAGATGTCCCAAACTTTTTCTTCCCAGATACCTTGCCTTAATTTTTCTGCTTGACTTGTTCACACAGTTGAAAAATTTGTGAAGGAAGATTATCTGAAAGTGTGTCTGGTAAGGATTTTACAGTAGTTTGCTACACACAGTGTACAGCTCAGCATGAGAACACCCTCTCTCTGAACTGTAGACCTCATGTCCTTGGAGTATCTCTCTAAAACCCAAAACCAGTAAAGAAAAGAATCACTGGTCTAAAGATTTAAAAACTGAATTGGATCAGAGCTGAAAATTTCTGAAATATCTTTAGAAGTAATTGAAAGATAGAAAATTAGAATAATTGTACTTTGCAATCCACAAACAAGTCAGAATTTTTTCTTTAAGACTATTTATCCAGTCCTCCTAACTCCAGAGTCTTAAATTTGTAAATTGTTGGGTTTTCCCCAGTTACCCTCAAATCAGGAGAAATATGTGACAGGGTGTGCCCTCAGAAGGCAATTCCTCTGCTCTTGTGGATCCCCGTAGTTCCATCAACTCTATCAATTGAATTACACAAGTGGAGTATCTTGATTTAAATGTCTTAAGCCTGGCTTACCACTGTGACTCTCCTGATGCTCTCAGTTTTTTTCAGACGGCTAATTAAGATATTAAATTTTAGATTAAGTCTCTTTACAAGAGCTGGGCTTGGAGCTTCATGCGGCTGCTGAGCTACTGCAACCTGCGCCACTTACATCTCAGCTTCTCTTAATAACAATAATTGTCTCAGTAATAGAAGCCTATTAAAATCCTCAAAGTATTTTCACCTTTTCCATAGCCATTTCTTCTCAACTTATGTTTCATGCAAAGTTAATGTGAAGTTGTGAATGAATTTTTCTCATGTGTTGTAACTAATACTGTAAGTTATTCTGGAAAAGGCTATGTCCTCTTGTCTCCCAGCATCTCTGGCCTCTACTTAAAACCTACTGTGTATTTTGACCAGGAGAGATCAAGTCCTGGATCAATTTTTTATTCTTCTTCTATAGACTCCTCAAATACTTATTGCAAGATCACTTCCCTTTAGTGCCCCTAGTTGCATAATTATAATACACAGATTGGGGCAATATTTCTGTGTTCATTTCAGGCAGGGAGCTGGGTCATGCTCTGCATTTAAACTCTGTTTTGCAATCCATTTTTTTCCAAGCTGCCTTTGAGGCTGAGCAGCAGTGTAACTTGGAAACCAGTCTGCCTTTACAATAATATGTTTATTCAGCTAGAAATAGATCAAATCCAAGTCCAACACAGTTCAAGCCTTGTGTATATGTCGGGGTCCCTTCCCCCCTGCCATGTGGTCCTGGGAGAGGAGCCCTGATGGGGAGACATGGGGTTTCCACAGCCCCTGGTCAGCCTCATTCTCCATTGGTTGTTTTGTGTTCCCCTGTGTGGGCAAGGACCCTCGGGTCCCATGATTGAGCAGTTCCTCGGCAGAGCTCTGGCCACGCGGCTGGAGAAATAAACATCTCTGAAACATCTATCAAGAATCAGTCCATATCTACTTCTTTTCCACGGGCCTCATTGTCTGATAGACGTGTTGCAGTATCCCCACTGTAACAAATGGTAGAGAATTGTGGGCAGAACAATCTCCGATCCCTAGGGACAGCGACTGATTTGTGAGTAAACTCTGGATTCCTCTTCTTGTTTTTGTTTTGCTATTCCATATCTAAATTATGGAGGAACCATGGAAAGACTCTTGGCTCTCTGAGCCACATATGGACATTTATCTTAAACTTGAAAAGATTCTTGAACAACGATTTGTAAATTTTAGCTTAATTCAAGCTCAAAAAGGACTGAAACATTTCCTTTCATGGTTGTTTAAGAACTTTTTCTACATTTCTTGGGATTTGATTCTTACCAAAGAATTTTGGAAGACCGTTTGGACACAGTTAATTTCTGAGTCAAAATATTTGTCGATGGAAGAATATTTTCGTGAATATTATTTAATTACTGAGACTGTTGAACAATGTCAGCTGTGTCCTTGTGAAGTTAAAACTGCTTCAGGGACCGTGCGGCCCAGGCCCCGTGGACCGAGCACTCTGGGAGCAGCAGCGAGGCAGCTCCCACATGCGGGTGGAATGACGCGAGCTGCAGTGTCGGCAGCAGAGCGAGGCGCAGCAGGAGCGGTGCGACCCGGCGGTGCCCGCCCGGCCCCGCGCAGTGCGTGGTGGAGCGAGCCCCGTGAGAGGAGTGGCGTGCAGGCAGCAGCTGGCGGCGGGGCGGAGCTGCACCCAGCCGAAACACGCACTGGAGCAGGGCGTGGGGGGGTCATCGCTCGGGGGCCTGGCCGAGACGTGGGCACAGCCCCAGACAGCGGCAGCGCAGCTGAGGGCAGAGGCGGCGGCGCGCGGGGAGCTGAGCGGGGGAGAGCGCCTGGCCCGGCCCGCACGGCCCCGAATGTGACCCCGGGAAGAGCGCGCAGGCACGAGCAGCCCCGACGGCCCCAGCAGCACTGGCAGTTCCAACACGGGAGCGAGCGAAAGCGAAAGAGAAAGCAAAAATGCAGCAAGACAGAAAACAGCAGCCACTCAGAAAAAGGAAAAAATCATTGTAGCTAAGGTTTTAGGAATAGTAAAATGGTATAATGTTAAACAAAATTATGGTTTTATAACAAGATGTGAGAACCAGCAAGACATATTCGTTCATAGAACTGCTATTAAAAAGAATAACCCTGAAAAATACATCCCAAGCTTGGGAGATGGAGAAGTAGTAGAGTTCAAAATTCTGCAAAGTAGAAAAGGGTTACAAGCATCAGAGGTCACTGGGCCTGATGGTGTTCCTGTAAAAGGCAGTATATATGCTAAAAATCGTAGTCATGTTAGACAATATCTCCATTGTAAGCCCCCCCTACAGTCTCCCTTTCCTAATCCCACCTTTCCCTTTTACCCTTTATCCTATTACCCCCAGTGTATTCCCAATCTGTTTTTTCACCCATGGCTTCCCTCACAAAACCATGCCTTTGCCAATTGTTTCCCCAAAAATCCTTTTCCAATGCCGAGTGGAGGATGAAGAGAGGGAGGGAAGAAATTAACTATTGTTGTTTAGAGTTCCAACAGTTACAAATTGAAGAAACCCTCTCCTGCCTCAGTTTCCCCATAAAGCATGCTCGGAGAGTCCTGTCTCCCTTCTGTCAGCCTTCAGATGTTCCAGAGAATCTGTCTGGACATTTAAAGACTCAGGAGGGTGGCTTGTTTTGTTTTGAAACTGTTCTTATGTTTATCCAGTTGTTTTCAATGTTAAGTTTTAAATCTCTTTTTGTTAAAAATAAACACGTGAAGTGTTGGGGCCCTCCCCCCTGCCATGTGGTCCTGGGAGAGGGGCCCCGGGCAGAAGACACGGCGTTTCCCTAGCCCCTTGTCAGCCTTGTTCCCCATTGGTTGTTTTGTGTTCCCCTGCCCAGGAAGGACCCTCGAGTCCCGTGATTGAGCAGTTCCTCGGCAGAGCCCTGGCCATGCGGCTGGAGAAATAAACATCTCTGAAACATCTGTCAAGAATCGGTCCATATCTATTTCTTTTCCATAGGACTCGTTGTCTGATACACATGTTGCAGTATCCACTGTAACACATATATGTACCTATTAGCAGCCATATGAATATGCTATCCATAATATTATAACATTCAAAATATTTCATATTTTTTTCTGTTTCTGCTCTGGCATTGCCTTTTTTTCTGCTGCAGCCTGATTGTACAAATTAACATATTTTTGGATGCTTTTCAGAAATACTACAAATAAGATGTCATTAGAATTCATGTATGTCCAAATGCACACATATGACAGCACAAATGCCAGTTTGATACTAGTTTTAGCTTATTTTTTTAAAACCTGCCTGACTTAGACTATGTCCTGAGGGTAAAGTTTTGTTGTTACAATAATGCATATCTGAATCAAGACACTGAAAGACCTCTGGATTTTCTTGGGTCAAGAAAGGTTTTTACTAAAGCAGAATGAATAATTCATAAGAGGAGATACATTAAATTTATTTTGCTGTGTCTTGTATTCATCTATGAATAGCCCATGAATTTAGCTGGTTTTATTAATTATTTAAAATTGTTTTCAGAGTGAAGGCTTTAGGAAACTGGGGAAAAATACAGACAGACCTTGCCTGGTTACTTGAAAGGAAAAAGTAAATAATTTTGTTTCTTTGGATCATTACATCTATTTTCTCATTGGTTAGGTGTAATTCCTGTTGCAGTTTCCTAAGAAGAAACTGTGCATGAATGGACTTACAGACATCTCCAACAGTGCTAACGTGCTTGAAGGAAAAGGAATATCTAGCATATAAGATAAAGTTCTCAAATGTTAGCCCCTAAATCATTTTATACTAATTGCTGGTTTTGCAAAGTGACAAACACAATCAGTTTTGATTTTTTTACAAGGACATACTAGGAAAAAAAACACATTAGGAAAGGATTTGAGCTTCTTAGCTTTCTGATAAAGGCTGTTGATTTTGGTAGCTTAAACCGGAAATAATAGAGGATTTCTAAGATTCTTAGTAAAATGCCTACAGTTTTATTATCTGCTAAGGGTTTTACACTGTTATTTTGTCTCATCATCAGTCAGATAAAGCACGTGAGTGGAAAAATCCAGCACAGATTCACAAAGGGCAAATTGTGCTTGGCAAACCTGATCAGCTTCTATGACAAAGTAATCTGCTTGGTTGATGTGGAGTGAGCAGTGGACATTGCCTGGATTTTTTCTAGGCTTTTGATACACATTCCCACAGCCTTCTTCTGCAGCACCTGATGTATGATGGTCCACTGTCTTTGCAGTGGGTGGGTAACTGGCTGACAGCTGGCATCCAGAGGGGAATGGCAAACAGCTCCTTTTGAAAATGGCATCCTGTAAAAAGTGTGGTCTCCCAAGGATTGATATTGGGCCCAATTCCATTTAATATCTTCATAAGTGATCTGGATGATGGGATCAAGTGTAGTCTGTTGAAGTTTGCCACCGAACTGACTAGGGAAGTGGATGTTTCAAAATGGAGAGCCACTCTGCAGCATGACTTGGATAGGCTGGAAGACTGGATGAATAAGAACTTTATGAAGTTCAACAAGGACAAATGTAAGTTCTTGCTCCCGGAAAAAACATAATCCAGGTGTGCAACATAGGCTGGGATCTACTTGGCTGGGGAGCAGCTCTATGAAAAAGGACCTAGAGGTCCTGGCGGAATGCAAATGCAGTACAAGTGCTGCTGTGGCAAAGAAAGCCAAGAGGATGCTGGGTTATATCAACAAGGTCATCCCCAGCTGAGAGAAAGAAAGCATTATCCCATTTTATGCAGCTCTTGTCAGGCCATACCTGAAATCCCGTGTTCAATCTTGGTTCCTGCTATACAAAAAGAGATGCAGATCAGCTTGAGAAGGCCAAGAGAAAGACCACAAAGATGACCAAAGCACTAGGAAGCCTGTGTGCCATGTGAGGAAAGGCTGAGAGAACTGTGTTTGTTCAGCCTAGAGAAAAGAAGGCTTAGGGCAGACCTTATCACTATGTTCCAATATTTAAAGGATGGCTACAAAGAAGATGGAGAGTGCCTTTTTACAAGGAATCCCATGGAAAATATGAGAGGAAATGGGTACAAGTTATGCCTGGGGACATTCTCATTAGACACAAAAGGAAATTTTTTCACAGTAAGGACAATCAACCATTGGAATAATATCCCCAGGGAAGTGATGGATTCCTCAGTGTTGAATGCTTTCAAGATTCAGCAGGAGCGGGTGTTGGGCCACCTTGTCTAGATAGTGCTTATGCCAAGAAAGGTTGGACCACATGATCCTTGAGGTCCCCTTCCAGCCAGGATGTTCTATGATTCTGTGATTCAGTAAGAGAGAAACGTCAATGAGACTATATTTTTCTCTCATTAACTACTGATTCTAACACTCCTCAAGTTTTCAAGCAGCACAAGATTGAAAGCGTAGTGGTTTGCTGTAGCTCTAATTATTTATTTCTGTCCAATTCATGCCCCAGTTACAAATTAAGTTATTAGAGCTCTAACAAGAAAGTATTTTTAGATAAAATAGACAATTAATAATTTAATTGCATTTTTTGAGATAATCAGAATAAATTTTAACAAAGATAGATATCCTATTCACAACCCCACTGTTTAAGAAAAAGGTGAACTGCAGACAAGAGTTGATTCCACATTATAACTCTTCTCTAAAATGCTACAGTTTAGGTCTCGAGTTTGGGTTACATTAACCTTCTTTTCCTAGTTTCTTGAGCCCTATAAGGGTATATAAAAGACTTAAACAGACGTTGGAAAGGAAGAAAAGGAATGAGTATAACTCTGGGTTAGGATAAGGTCCATTTCTTTCTTTAGACCCTTCTTATTTCATTTATGTGGGATAGCTCTTGACTAATGGACATAAGTAATTCTTTGGGATCAATAAATGCTTCTTCCACAAAGTTTAGTGTTCTAATCATGCTCCAGAGTCATGCTTGTTCGGCAGTCCCTTGGTCTGGGCAGTGTCTGTTTCCTGCCTGCATGGTCACAAAGCTTTGAGTGTCTGGAGAGTGAGGGCACCTCAGAGCAGCCTGGGTCCCCATGGCTAAGGGAATCTCTGAAACAGCAGATGTTTATGGGGCCATTTTAATGTTGTCAGTGTTTCCAAGTTTTTGATAGTTTAAATGTGACCAAAATTCCACATGATGGGTCCTGCAGGGGTTTAACAAAGCAATCAAGCTTCTCTACTTTTTCTTTTATTCCTTTTAAAGTGCCGCAAAAGAGGTTTCCCTAATTTCTTCTTTCAGTATGAGTGCTGAATAGAAGATTTTGTTGTCACATTGTCAAATCTTATTATTTAGGAGTGTGAAAGAAACAAGATAAATCTGTTGCATTTACCTGCTAATGAGCCAAAGCATGTGGAAAAAATGGAATTGTTAGGGGCTTTGGCTACTGAAACAGGAAGAGTCATTAATCTAGAATGGACCTTACCTTTCCTACTACAATTTTTTTTCTAGTAGGGACTGTTGACCTTACTTTTGCTACTACAAATTTTTTAAGAATTAAGTGATGCTTTACTTTCAATTGTGGCTATAGCACATATTATGGTCTTACTACTGTAGACAGCCGTTTTGTTTTGGAAAATCATCTATCAGTCTTTTGGCAGCTGACTGGGTATCTAGAGTTCTGGAAGGGTTTGGTAAATTACTTTTTTGGCTTGATGCAAAAGTTTGGGCCTCTGGGCCAAATGTACCAGAGACAGACCTCTAAACATATACGGAAAAAAACCTGTACTGACTAAAACATCTGTGGTGGATCTGGAGGTGCAGCAGAGCAATTTGAGGAAACAAGCCTGATTGTCAGGAAGTTCATATGTGAACACAGTGGCTGAGCTCAGGAAAGAGTTGCCTACCAAAACTGAAAACAAGAATGAATGAAGGTTTAAAATGAACCAGCAAACAGGTAAGAATTATTTTATAGTAATGACAGAGCTTTTGAGCTGTGACAATTTTTGCAGTCGGGGGGACTGTTTTTTGTCCAAAAAGTTCAAAGCCAAGACATAGGGGAGAGTAAAGACAAAACTACAGCAAAACAGCAAACAAAACCTCTGGTAAGACATAAAAAGGATTTTTCTACAGAAATATACTTCACTTGTGATATATCAAACAGGTACAGAGAAACTGTCTCAAGTATCAGAAGCAGGTTTACTTAGGTCATCTTCAAAACCAGCAGGATGTGCATAAACTCTTTACCTCCTTTTCCTCTATTCAGTTCTTTGAAAAAAGTGTTGTTTTTAAAGAAGCCTTTATTATTGCCTAAAGATGAACACTGACTTCTAGAGAAAAGACCAGTACTGGCTCAGACTAAGCTGGATCTGGAGGTGGGAAAGTTTCAGGGAGAGGGCATTGCACTGTGATGATTCCCAGCAAGGTACGGCAAGCAAAGAGGTAAGTGCAGACAGCAAATCCAACACTGGTAGGGATAAACCTGGAGGGCTCAGGAATACCATAAAATGCAGATAACATCTTTCATCTGCCTAGTGGAGGAGTTGTAGCAGCCAGCTCAGGGGCAGAAATGAACTTTGATTAATTGGTAAAATACAGAAAAAAGTTGCTGATGTGATGGAAGTTCTAAGTCTTGCACTGAGGCAGAGTAAACCTCATTACAAATTGAATTTTATTGGTTTACTTTTGTTGAATGCTTGCTAGTGTCTTTTTAATCACTGAGTAGACCACAGTGCATTTAAGTAAGTAATTGGAAAGAGACAAGCTAATTAAATAGTTCATGTTTACCACTCTGACAACAATTATTAATTGCAATTAAATCTTAAAAAACATTTTATCAGCAGTAGTAGATGAACTTTATATCCTTAGAGCTTACATACATCCTGACTCCTGGGAACAGTTGCATTTTTCAGCTCCAACTTTCAGTAAGCTTGCAATGGTACCATAATTTGCTCATATTTTATGTAGTCTGCATCCCTGTATTTGGAGTTTGGCAGCCCTCAGCACATACTTTCAAGTTTCTCTGGGTTTGACAATTAATTAGTTTTAAACACCCTTTATTTAATTAAAGTTATTGCTGCTTCTGGGATAGCTGCATTGTGAAGATTGCCTCTCCAAGCTATGTACCAGAAAGTATGCTATACTAGAGACATCTTTGAATTTCTTATAATGCATCTTTCTGGATGTATGTTTATTTTACAGGTACGTTTAGAAACCTGCTTTGTCCTATCACTCATTTTCATGATAATATTGAAAATGGACCTTTTCCCTATATTGGAATTTTAATATGATAAGTCAAGGTGATGCATCTTTTCTTTCTAGGATGTAGCCAGTATATAAACCTGCCTTCATTTTTGCATTTATTCCTGACATTAATTTGCTGACAACCACATGACATTTTGCTAAATGAGTAATACTTTATCTCAACTAAAGATTTTTCTGCTCTCATCCACATATTATCACTGAAAGACTGTATACTTTTTGGATTAATCACACAGGCTCCAAGTAACTGACTGATTTGAATTTAGAGTTCCTGAATTTGGAGAGTTATTAGTTCAAAGTTTTAATGTTTTGATCACTTCTGCAAACTGTAAAATAAGCACTTATGTAGATCCTAAGAGTTTGGAAAACCATTCGTATTTGCAAAATGCTTCAATGATGAATTCTTCAGTGCATGGGCTCAAAACAAAACAAAAAATGCTCTCAATTTTGAGCTGAAAAGAATAGGGAATGATCAGAGTCTTACCCATGTTTCAAATAATGTATTGATATGAATGGAATAAACCTCTACACCCCTAACTATCTGAGTGAGTCCCAAAGTAGCGAGACTCTAAGAGACTAGCAGAGAAGATGCCATGAGCTTCTTTCTTTGTAACTCTTACAGAGTCCTTGCTCAGCTGATGTTTTGGAAAGATGGAACTATCCCAAAGTACTTAACATTTCTGTAACTGTGTTTGAAGTTGAAGATCAGGTGCTGAAAAGAAAGACACAAATTTTGGCTTCTGAATTGTGGAGAACATTAAAATACCAAACAAAAACAAGTCTCAGGTTTGTAAACACTAGGGAATAGTTGTGACAAGGAAGGAAAAGCCATATTATATGGCTTTTTAACATGTGTTGTATGTTGCTCCTCTTGTCCACCGGAACCTCAGTGCTTTTGCTTGAAGTATGCATCTACCTTGCAGTCTGCATCCCATTACATGGCATAGGCTCAGCGATATATATTTATAAATTGTAGATGCATGAAAGCTAGTAGTAGCAACTCTAATCATAATTCAGTGCACAAATTCAGCCACAAATTTTGTTGTTGCAGAGCTGTCATTACACTTCTCGGCAGCATGTTTTTTATATGCTCATGAGAAAATCATCTATAGCAAGCTAGTAATTAACTTGAGCATTTTTAAAATAAGAAACCAAACTATGTGAGATCTCTCCAGTGGTTCCAGCTAGAAAAAACTATCTTTAGCAACATAAATTTTTTATTTTCCTACATGTCTCTTCTCTCAAGAACAGAAATGTGGAGAATCCTGTCTGGATAAGGAATGCAATTGTAGTGTAAATGTAGTGCCAACATATTCAGTGTCATGGATTTAAAGGGTTGTACATCAGTGGTAATACATTCCTTTTAAATCATACTGGAACATTTCTGTAGTTCTAACCTTGCAGCTTGGCACTGAAAAGCATGATGGTGCTGCCCATACTGTACAGTGCCATCTTCTACATTAGACTTGCAAAGTACTTCACTTAAAAAAAAAAAGCCAAAACCTAAAAAAAACAAAGAAAGAAAAAACCCCACCCAAATTCAGTTGTGAAACACATTTGCTGCTAATGTAATTCAGTGCTATAGATTTGTTTTCTCCATAAAAATGATCTTTTGATATCTTCAGCTGGACTCTTGCCCTTCAATCAAGACATATTAAATCATGATTTTATTTAATAAAAAGACTTTGAACTTTCAGAGTCCCCAGTTCCATAGCCTAGAAGAGATGTCAAATTTTAAAAGGAATTTAAAGATTTTGACATGTCACTCATAGTAAATTGCTGAAATGATAAATCAAAGAGATTTATTTTTGCGCAAGTAATTGAGATACAGTAAGCAAATTTTCTTGTTTTAGAAATCTTTATATAGCATAGACATTTTCTCACTCTATTTGTAGTGATGGGGTGAAAGATGAATGAAATAATGTTGGATAAGTGACTCTGATGTTATCTGACTACTAGTACCATTATCTCTCCTGGAGCTGTCAGAAATATTCCATTATGTAAGACAGATAGTGCTCCAGTTACTGTCTAGAAGACTGGAATATAATGATTATACTGGCTAAAACTAACCTTTAGTTTCCTGTACAGGAAGCCGCTATTTCAGGAGACTTAGTTAAAAAATGTTATTTCTGGCAATTTTTATTTTTACAGTGAAATGAATCACTGTTCAAAAAATAAATTTTAAATCCCCATGATGAGAACACCGAGGTTTTAAACTGTAGAAAATGTATGTGTGTGTATATATATATCTTCATCTTAGTAGTGCTGAAAATTAATTTGAAATTAAAATACCTCTCTGATATATGGATTGAAACTAGCGCAACCTTTAGGTGGAAGCAGCTATTATTTAACTTTGGTTACAGTATTTGTGCACAGCAGAGTTTAAATTTGCAGTTCACCCATGCTTTTGGAAGCAGGAATGCACGCTCCTGTGTCCATGCATCTTTTCTCTGCTTGACTGCAAATGTATGTGACATTACACTTGTATGATGAGATTGCAAATGTGCTATTCCAGTCAAGAACACACACCCTCCAGACTATGTGACCAGCTCATTTATGTGGTACACATTAGTGGCATGCTGCTAGTTTTTGTTTAATAAAGCAGTATTTTGCAGTGGATAGCATTTAGTTATTAAAGGTCAGGTTTAGGCAGTACATGATGGGCTGAAGCCAACACCAGGTTTCCTCTGAATTCATTCTGACTTGCATGTTTGTATTTAAATCACAGCAGCCCAGGAAACTGCAAAAATACTTAGTCAACATATTTGTAAATTCCTGACCAATCCAAAAATGTTTGTCTCTCTAAAGGAGTCTGTGAGACCAGATATTTCTCATGTAAGTGTTTGGTATGATTTTTATTTATGTAAGTTCAGGCGAAACTGGCATTTGAACGACACCCTGTCCTTGTCTTAAAGCACATATTTACACAGAGGTACCAGTGACTTTACATTTCACTCAAGTGTCTCAAAGAGACATAATGCCAAACTGATTGCTTTCATGAAAGCCCTGGAACAAAGAATTTGTGATGCTGGATCACTCTCTGGACTTACCCTCTCCCCATCCTAGACCCTGTCAAATTACCAGTATTGTACAGTGTTGCAGCTATAAATAAAGCTGACTTTGGTGCTCAGGAAGGGATATTTACAGAACCCACTCTGCGCAGCCTTGGGATCCATAGCCATATATCCACTCACAGATGGGATGAACAAGGATCCCTGCAGAGACACCCCAGTCACCACGCCGGTGAACACGCTGCTGTCTCATTGCACTGTCTGCATCCCCAGTGAGAAGAAAGCAGTTATGGTGGCATAGGGCCCTTTGCACAATAATAATTATTATCAGTTTGGCTTCATTTTTTTGTTTGTTTTTGCCAGCTCACAGAGTGGAATTACGGTCTTTGCACTGCTGAACAGCAAAAATTCTTCTTCTCCCATAGGCAAATCAAAGCAATGAATGGGGTTACCATTAATTAGCATTCTGATATCAATAGTATGCCTCAGTATTCCTTTTTCAGTGATCATTTGCTTCTCTGAGTGAAGATGACACAAGTTGTGCAGCCAAATAAATCACTATGATGAAAATTATGTATAGTGATTTGATATACAAAGTGTTGATATCTCAAATGTTGCTCCAGCATCACAATATCTTTTTTTATTTTTGGTACAACATACCTTGATGATTTAACTCAAGTTACATGTTGCAGGCATTGGAATTCACTGTGAATAACAGCCATTGATTGTCCAGTCCATTCTCCTGCTCATCTGCAATTAATGAACTATCTTGATTTTTTGATGGAACTTTTGATGTTATTTGTGCTTTTTTTATTAATTTAAGCAAAATTTTAGTGCTTGGGTGCTCTAAGAAAAACAATTGCAGAGTGTCAATTGCGTGTAATAATGCTTCTTGTTTTTCAGCAGAAGACTGACACTTTTCAATCCTCAGCCTAATCAGCAGGAAACAGGAAATCATTAATTTTGCAATTTCAGGATTGTCTTTCATTGTTATACTGATTCATGCAGCCTTTCAGACTTGTAGTCTTATGGAATGATAGTAGTCCCACAAATACTCATAAATCATAAGTAATGGCCCTACAGATAGGGAGACTGGAAGTTGTCTTTCATGTGTGAGCCAAGATATTTATAGCTGGCTTCTGTCCAGCTGCAAAACAGAACACGAGTGAGACAGAAGTGACTACAGGCTTTTAAGACCATCAGCACATTCAACCTCTGCATCATTAGAGAGGAATTCCTTCACCAATGGTTTGAGAGTGGTTATTATTATAGCTTCTTTTTATTTTAATACCTGACTGGAAAGAGGCAGAATAAGTTAGTTATTATCTAAATAAATAACTATTTAAACAGTATGGTTTTGCTCTTTTTTGCTGGTCAAATTTGTGAATGAAATGTAAATGGCTTTCAATGGTGAATAATTAACAAATAATTCATGGTACTGAAAACCTTTTAAGTGGATGGGAGAGAAGGAAACCTAGTGGTGGAAAATGTATGGTCTGTTCCAGAGACCCGGAGTCCAGAACATGAGAGAAAAGGAGACAGAAACAAGTGCCCCAGGCCTCATACATAGAAGAAGAAACATGCAGAAATAAAAGAGTCTGTAACTTGTTTTGGACTATAGCTTGATTTTTCTTCTCACATTTATATACAGAACAATTTACATATTCAAGCAGCAGAGTCTGAAGCTGTAGAAGGATGAGACACAGGAAATATTCTGGCTTCCTTGTGACAAGAGCAACTTGTTTTTTAAATCGTATTTCAGAAAGGTGTTGAACAAAACCAAAGGATAGGGTGTGACTACCATGACAGAAGACCACTGAAACACAGAAATCACCATACTTCAAGAAGTCAGCTAGTCCAAACCCATGTCCTAACTCAGGATCAGCTGTACCTGGGTTATTTATGTAAAATGTCCATTATATGCATTCTTAAAGATGCCGAGCGATACAGACTTCACAGCTTCCCAGGACATTGTACTCCAGAGATTTCACTGCCACTGGGAAATGCTGAAAATGAGACTCAGTGTTTCTATTCCTATACAACACTGAGGAAAAATGTACTTTATTTCTCTGTAGTACCTCATTACATGTTTTGTGATTGTTAGCACATCTTCCTTCAGTCTTTTGTAGAATTAAGCAAGCTTAAATCCTTAAACCTCTCTTTCTAGCCTTGCTATAACCAGCTGCTATAATCAAGATGAATGAAATGTAGTGGTTGACTGGTTCCTAAGCAGATTCAAGATAGCTGGGCTCTTTTTTGAACTTTGGACGATGCTGGGAATGCTTCTGGTCCCTCAGAGTGACACAAAGATGAGGAAAAAAGCCCAGAAGTTAAGAGAAGAGCTTAAAAGGCAAGGATGCAAAGTCCTTTTTTCAATGTGTGCTGGTTTCCCCTTTCTCTTTGTCTTGCAGGAAAAACATCTTCACCTTAACTGGTGTTTGTTGTCAGACCTGTGTTTTCTCAGACTTTCTTGAATGTGTTTCATGCCTCAAAAAACCAGTATCTCCTCCAAGGAGTTTTAAACTAGACAGCAAGATTAGTGAAATAAGTGAACAAATGAAGGGAAGAGTAATCTTTTTGAAGATACAACTCCTTGAAATTAGAAGAGTAATTTAGGGGCATACAATGCTGTTCTTATTCTCTTCAGATGCCCTTTAGGCATTTTACATTATCTACTGCCCCCATCAGAGACAGGGCTGTGGTCTGCATAGACCTTTGGGGTGCAATTCACACCAAGGTAACCATTCAAATTTAATTTGCCCTTCACTAGTCAGAACCTGCTAGGCTCCAGTCGTGATTCTTTGTCTTGTTACTGTACTATATTTCACTCAGTCGCGTTAAACTGGAGAATTTGTCTGCAAAGTTTAGGGGAAAGTTAGAGCTTTAGCATAGTGTAGATTGCTTCTCTTTTGGCTGAATGAATCACTTGACAGTGTCTTATCAGAGTTAGACTTAATCAAGAAATAGTTTGGCCTTTGACCTATTTCTCAGAAGGTGTTTTTTCATATGTTCCTTCCTTATTCCTCATTTGGCTACTTCTGGGTCTAAATATTTATTCGTAGCAAATGAAGATATCCCAATACACGTGCTTAGCAGTTTTTTCTAATGTATGTTTTTAAGATTGATTAATCAGTACATTATAATAAAGTTACTTAGAATAAGTGATCCATCAATCTCACCATAACAGAATTATCTCTATGAGTCTAACAACGCAACCCTGAAGGACTCAGATGTGTGATTTGACAGGGGAATTAATACAGACACTTTGTCTCACTTGATATGAAAGAGGCATTTGTGCTTCCTGCTGCTTTGCCTTGAGCTCTCAGGTTCCACTCACAAATGAAGAAACAGATTCGCTGTCTGCAGGAGATGAGAGGTACTGGTGCCTCCTACTACTGCCCAAAGGCAGTCTAGGAGATGGAGACCTGCAGTTCTACTTTGTGGAACTTTATGAGCATTTTAATGACTTTGCTTTGAAACTCTGAGCTTCAAGTACAAAGACGTTTAGTTCAGGGCTCACCTGAAATCAGTTCTCAGTCTGCTTGAAAATCCATCAAGCTTCAACTGAGCAATGCTCCTCAGCTGAGGTTCCGATACCTCCGGAAATCTTGAAAATTGAGTAGTTTTGGCAGTTTTCAGGCTTGTAATGGGGCTACTGTAGATATGTCAGGTGTTTAGTGAGTTCTGTAACAGAGAAACTAAAATAATAACAAGTTCTTCACAGAAGTTCTGATCTGCTCTCATCTTGAAGATATTCAATGAATGAAAAGTTTATACTCTTTCGAATTAACTTTTATTTTTTATCACATCCTTTTAGTTAATTTTTAAAAGAAATCAAAGAAGTTGTAAGCATGCTTTCTTGCATTTCAAGCGGTAAAAGGCCATACTTAGATTATTTTTTAAAGTCTTCTGGCAGCTTTCTCTTCCAATCCATTTCTAACAGCTTCAAAAGGACAGAGTAGCTTACATCTCTGACAGTCTGTTGGTCTACACTTACTTATGTATGAGGCTGACTCAAACTCACCAAGAATCACATAGAGTTTTATAGCCTTTGCAACAAACATCAATGAATTAAATTGGCTAGAACAAATAAGGTGACAAAGGGTAATGATGAGTGACAGAAGAACTGAAAATCATGCAATTTAAGGACTTACAAAGTCCTTGGTTACCATCAGTTACAGTAAGTGTGTTTTCAAGGAGATATTTTATAATTTAAGGCTTTTTAATAGCAGGTTCAATTTTACTGTCTTGTTCAAAGGATAACAGGGCATGATGACCTTTTATTTGGTACTGTATTTCCAGAATTGATCAAGACCTGAGAAAGAGTGCTGGATCAGAAATATCATGAATAAACTGCTTCTGACTGTTGCTGGCACAGTTATATTCCTCTTCCTGCTGCAGCAAAATGCAGCTGTACAGATACCTATGCACTGTTTTGACTTGTATTTGACGTTTTAATTCTGCTTCTGATGGGGAGGGGCAGAAAGTCTGATTTGTCATTTAACTGTATTGTTCTGATAGCACTCTCACTGGCTGCTGTTCAAAATCAATATTAACAGTCAAAGGATTTTATTTGCCTGGGGAAATTGACAGGAACTACAATTGCTTTTCCAGAACAGCTCTTCATGTGGACACGCAACACTACTCTTCATTTTCCTGTGTAGATATGCTCTGAGTCAAACACATGTATTTTGCTGCATCCTAACAAAGTCCAAGAAAGCTAACAGAAGCCCGGAAGAAGTGCTGTGTGCAATTTATTGACTATGTACAATTTATTACTATTTGTACAGTTCTCAGAAACTCAGCATTCTGCATCTGAAACAATTCCTTTATTTGAGTCGGGAAGGCTCAAGATCGTATCTCTCCTTCACCCTGCAGTTTAACCAAAACAAAGTGTTTGTTTGCCCTCTTGCCCTGCTTTCTTTTCCTCCCCTGGCATTGGGAGAAGCACAAGATGAACCACACCTTCTACTCCCAAAAGGAGGTACTTATGGTTTCCACCTCAGAGGCTCCTTAAGGTTAAACCAGAGATAAATCATTCTAAATTTCAAAAAGGGATGAGCCTTTCTTGAGAAACAAAGCTGACTGTAAAATTATTTGAACATTTTCAATCCAATTTTAGACACATGGCCTAGCTTCGGTATAATCAGTCTCCATATAGGAACTGCTCATTTATAGTAACTCCAGCAGAAAGAATCCTTTAGTTTAGTAGTAATTGGCTTTGTAATTAACATATCCCACAAGACTGATCCTGAAGACAGTAATCCTGTTCATCTTGCCTTTCCCAGTGAATGCTATATTTAATATATAAATACACATTTCTCCTTCTGCTCTAACTCTTTCAGCATTTAAATGGAGTTCTGCCAAGGAAATTGTCTCCCTAAAAATACTGAAAAAAGTATATTCAAGTAAAAATTTTATCTGTCTTTATAATGTTGATTTGGCAAAAGCCAAGCCCATGATTAGGAATAGCTCTCCAAAATACCAAACATGTATTCAGATCTCCAGACATATAGTGAAGCTAGCTGGTTTTTAGCTTCTTTCAGGCCTGATAACTTTCTCTGTGGTGACTCATCTGATTTTTAATAGATATTGCATAACGCTGGTTTTCATTGTGCTTGTTTTGTTTTCCACCATATGGAGTTTCTCAGTAAGAATATACTTTAGAAGAAGGAGCTGATGTAAATGCAACTGTTCCTTTACAATTCTTTGGCTTTTGGGAAGGTGGACAAAGACAAGCTATTATTCTTATGCAGAATGACTAAGAGGCTAACGGCAATGGAACTCTCAGCCTTGAATTTTATAAACTTTTCTGTGGAAGATTTTGGTACATGTGTGTATTTCCAAGAACAGCAAATCCAGTTAATTCCAGCTATCATTAGGCTAAAAAAAGCAGGAATGACATAAACAAAACAAGGTTCTCTCTTATATCATGTACATAAGTAAATAGAACTCTGAGTATTGAGCATTACTGGAAACAGAAACTGGGTGTCAGACTGGAAGAACAGATGACTGTACTTTAGATATACACTGGATGGCTTTTCTTTAATAGTGATTTGAATTTTGCACAATTTTCCTTTTTGTGTATTTGTTTAAAACCAAAATCAACCAAAAGGCTGATGGAGAGGAAGGTGGAGTGGAGAGAAACAAGCAAGAGTGCCAAGTTTGCTAGAGTGAGGTGAGCAGTCTTTTAGTTTCTCCTAGGCCTGAAACAAGCATGTGTGCCAAGGGACTCCTGTATTAAGAGGTCGGTTGGATTTTTATGTCAAGTCCATCTCCACATTTGCATGTCACAGATGAACAACTGTTTCATTCTCCTCTGGCATGATAATGCTCCCCCGCTCAGTTGCTGTCATCCAGCAAGTGGATCCCCTGATTCCAGCTGCAAGGTATTGCATTGTACAAGCATTGTCCTAACAAAGAAAAAATGTCCTTAGCTTAGGTGAAGTCTATAGGACTATCTGTAGGGTATTGAGGATCTGAACTGAGTAAGAGTGCTTTTTTTCACCTCTGCCTTTGCACAGCTCAGTGGCAGCTTGCTCCTCTCCCCCTTCTAATCCACTCCTAGTCCTTGCTCAATGCTGTAATGTTTTTTAGCTTCAGCCTTCCTCAGATTCCTCTTTTGGTATGTGATCCATGGGATTTGAAATCTTGAATTTTATCTCCAAGTGGGTGAGAGATGACCTTCTTTTGAAAGCTTTACTGATTTTGAAAATACGGAAAACTTACTGTATGAATTGGAAAAAGCTGCCTGCTGTTATATGGCTCTATTCTATGAACTGACAAAAGCACAGAAATTTCAAATACTTTGTCTTGCCTCATTCTCTCTCTAACCCAAGCAATCCCTTCAATCTTTGAATTCCTATGTCCTCTTGAAAAATGTGGATTCACAACTCATGGAAATTATTATTAGAAAATGTGAATTTTTTTCAGAATTTTCTTTATAAATAAAAATATTTTTATAAATATTCTAAAAATATTACTGTTTAATATTTGATTTACAGACATCTTTAGCAAAATTGCAGCTATGAAACCATGATTTGTTAAGATGAAACAAATTCAATTATATTTATAGATTAATTCATTAGATGATTCAGCTGTTTAAATTTGAAAGTACAGGACAGTGAATTAAGGTCATGAAAGCAAAACTAAACAACCTTTGATTTAAATAAAGGATTTTGCTTTAGCTCAGGTAAAAAGAAAAAATCCATTTTTAAAGAAAATTCACAGCATACTCCAAAGTTCCATTCTAAGAATGTTGTGCAGAGTAGGTATAACCTGCTCATCAGCTCTATTAGAGTGCCAAACTCTAAGGCTCTTTTCAAGTTTATAATGCTATAGTTAATTAACTAAATATTTTACATTGACTTTGCCTTTGGCATCTAAATATGAGTTTTCATAGCCCTTTATTCTCTTCAGTGTCATCTGACCTGAGCTTTCACTACCCATGAGAAAAGACAAGGGAGTTGCATTTAGCCCTTGTTTCAGCAAAGCCCATTAAAAGATAAAGCTTGGGCTTGTTTTATTATTAATTTTCTCTTGCTTTCCCCTGTGCTAAATGTAATAAACCTGAAAACAGGTGCACTGGCTCAGATGGCGTATTTTCTGCTTGCTCTCAGACAGTTCTTAGCAAAGATGCATAGCATAATGGTACACTATCTCCTATCCAACAGTGGGGTTTGAGTTTTCTAATATCCTGATAAAATTGCCAGCAGGTAGAACTCTAGCTCGTCAGAGCAAGCAACATTTTACTTCCCCATGAAAAGACAATTTCCTAGCTTTGCCCATGAGTAAGACTAGAATGAAGGATGCAATATGAAGTTGGCATAAATCCACCAGAGCCTCTGTACTTATTCTACTGTGCTATGAACATCTCACCCTCCACTAACACAGACAGCAAAGCTGCTGGGTAAATTATGTCCTGTGTTTACAATGACCATTCTTTGAAATTTTCAGCTTAAGCAGGAGGCAGGTACAGAAATTCTGTCATCCATACAGGCTTATATTCTCAGTCTAGGAAAACAAGAACAAGGGTTAAGGAATCACAAAATTTCTGTTAACTCATGCCATTACTTAGCTTCCAGTGTTAAAGCCTTAGCAGTCCACAGGACAGGTTAAAAGAGGGTTTATTTCCGCTGAAAATGACAGGATTAAATTTTTATTTATTAGTAAAAATAAAAGTGTCTTGTTTTCTGATAATTAAATAATTTGATACATTGAGACATTTCCTATAAATAGTATCCTACAATAATTATGTCATTACCGTATATGTGATATCACTGTAATATGACTTGGTGTGGTACAGCTTATGCATTTCTATTGAGGGTAGCTGATATTTTACATTTAAATTGATATAAAAAACCAAAAATGGAAAATGGGAAAATATAACAAAATAATAGCCATAACAAGAAGAAATTCTGAGGATCTACCATCTCTGCTTTTAGTGGAGACAAATGTGAAATCTTTGGAATAAAGAAAGAATGTAACTTTTATGATATTGTGGTCTTCCACTGGTAAAGAAGTGGTCCCAAAAATTAGTTTGTTGATTAGGTAGAGACCATGTTGTGGAAGGGCAAAGTGGTATTCCAGAAGATGGATGCAATATTTGGACACAGAAGCAGAGACAACTCAATTAGAATGGAACAGATTATTTAACTCTGTAGAAAATGCTCAGCTTCCTCTGGAGTACTGGCTTGTTAGAGCCTCTGTATTTTTTTTCAGAAGTTTGATGGGTTTTGGGACAGTATTTAGGAATCATTTGATGTCCAGAAAAGACATGTTAGTTAGAAAACCTAAGGAAACTCAAAGGGATTAATACATTGAAAAGCAGGTTGAAGGCTTACACAATTAGCCTTCTAGTATTTACCTTGTAGAATAAACTTTTAATAAGAGGCTTTTACTTTATCTAACAGAGAATCACATAATGAGAGCCAAATGGTGAAAAAAATCTTCAGACCAGAAATATGAACAACTCTTCATAGAGACAGTAAGCAACATTGGACAGCAGTGTTTAAAGGCAATTAAGATTTTTGATGTGTTTCCCACTCGATTTGGAAAGCAGCAACAGGCTTTCTCCACCTGGTGCTTTATCTTACAGTAATTCTTTATTTTCCCTTTGGACTTCAAAGTGTCAGTGTCAATAACAGAAAAGATACCCCTTCTTCCCCTTTTAAGGGTGATGGAGCAGTGATGTTACCTTAAAAAAATCTTGATTCTAAAAGAATCTATGAAAACTTATGAATTTTGCCATTAAAAACAAAGAAAAACATCATAAAGCATTTCTATACTGCATGTACTGGTTACATAAGAGCCAAAAAAACCTCTCACTCTGAAATACTCTGAAACTGTGATGACTGGGAAAATGCTTAAATTTAAACCAAATGGATTGATTTGGAAGGAAGTGAATCACACAGACTTGGATGTCCCTCTGCTAGCCCTCAACACTGTTTGATTATTTTGCTAATTCTAGAATGCTGCATTCATTCTCAGCAGTTGACTATTGAGCGTCAATACAGATTTGTTTTCCTACCTGCTGGGCACTTGTTTTCCCAGCCTACTCCTTTTCAGAATTGTTAACACCTTTTGCTCCTTATCCGTTTTCAGCCCAAGAAGGTATAAATGAGAGTTTTCCAGCAGTGTCCATTACAGAGGATTAAATTTATAGGGGAAGATCCACTGTGACTTTGTCATCACCACCCCTTTTGCAGACTTTTTCAGCACCCAGATGTAGCCGAGGAAGCTTAGCTCTTCCTGGCATGCTGAAGTTTGCTGAGGCAGACCCTGGTGAAGGTGCAGACCTCTTGCTCCAAGTCCATGTTGAGAACATTTTTCCCCACCTTTTTCAGAGCCCTCTTGTGAAGGGAGAGCTCTGGCCTCCCCCAAGGTGGAGGTAAACATCTTTGGACACAAGGCACACTCACAGAAGGGGATGTAGCAAGGTCTCCTCTCTTCATCACCTGGGTTAGTTTCCTCAGCCTTTACCAGAACAGACTCTGTCCTACATCCCTGTCAGAAATGACAGCTGAAAGAAGGACTGGCCACAGAAGGACAGCCTTCTCCTACCCTAATCTTTCTTTTTTTTTTTCTGTTTTTTCTGCCTCCCATTGCCTTTGCTTTTGCTCTTTTCCATCCCCCTCAGTCTGAAGAATCATGAAATGATAACAAATGTGGGAAAGGTCAATTTTTTTAAAAGTATAAGTATTCATATTTCCTTGTTATGTATATTGCACATCACTTTGGGTCAGGATTTTCAATGTCCTGTTTTTTTCAGATGGAGAAAAGCTGAACACTTCTCACATCTTTTTTCCCTGTCCTTCCTTCTGCCCTGAAAACCTGTGGGAGAAGAATCTATATGCCAAGTTGATGTCTACATAAGACCAGAAGGGACATTTCATGTAGGACAAATTACACCATTCATCTTCCAACCAGGTACTTTTCTCTAGAAGGAAAAGACTGCATAGTGGTCTTTCAGTATTGTAGATGATTAGAATCTTAAGAGATCCTAATCATTGTAACCCATGCACATTGTCAGATGCTTGGGATAGTTAATAAATAATTTAGTGCTGTTGCTGCATTGTTGATCTCCACTAAAGAGGGTGAAAGTCAGCTTTAATACCTCATAACCTAAATCTATTTAAAGTAGACATTACTATTTCACATTCCTTATTTGTCTATGTTACTGTGTGTTATACAGTTGCAAATATAATAGTATACTTGACTTATACCAAGATAAAACTTTTTAAAATTCAGATTCTAAAGAGGATATTCAGTTTGGATCCCTAACTTCAATGGGTCAATGCATTTTCTTCCTGTTCCAAACAGTAATTCACATCACAGCATCTAGAATTTTATGCTTTGTGAAAATATTTCTACCAGTGGAAGCCATGCAGGCTGAGCAAACACACAGTTTTCCTGGGGAGGGCTACAGTCTTTATCAACCCAGGAAATTTCTAGTGTTGAAAGATTTCATGCCAGAGCAAGCTACACACATCATTACCCTCATACAGTTAGAAAGCTGCTTGCTGAAATCCATTGCAAACCAAACCAGAGTCGACCTGGCATGTAATGAGCTCACCCAGGGGCAATGTGATACAGATCTGTATCTTGAAAGCAAAATCTATCCTGGTGCTAACATTTATGTTTTAATATAAAACTGTGACATTACATAGGTTTTACACTCCCTTGATTTGTGTTTATAACACAACAGGAGATTATTCTCCTTTGATGGATTATGCCCTTTGGTATTCTCAGGTATGCAAACAGAGCTTATTTTACGATAGCACAAGTAGTTTTTAGAGTGTTTTTATTTAAATGCTGTGGATTATATTTGAATGAATTTTTTCAGTTTCTGAATATTTACAAGATATCTACAAATTATATTTATTGTGAGGATGCCATCTGATACAAAACTATTTTTACCTGTATTTCAATTAGAGGAATTGTGTTGTAAAGGAGATTATAATTTTTAAAAAAGTGCCAGTACACTCACTGGCAAGTACACAAGTGCCAGTACACAGCTGATTTTACAAAAGTATAAATAATTGAGTTTTTCTGTGTATTCTTCTTTCCCTTCTATCCAAAGGATACATATTCTTAAACAACAGTCTTCTCTGAACTGTCTTTTCCTACATCGTGTTTTGTGGAGAGCAAAATGGGGGGTAGGGAGGGAGAGTTTAAAAACAAAAGAGGAAAAATCACAATGCAGAATAATGTTTGTGGTTCCTCCAAGACTCTGCTTTACCACTGGCTGTGGCAGACACTGCTGGGCTACTTTTCTCTTTTTCATTCTCTCATTTTATATCATTTCACTCTCTCTTAAGATAAACTGAAGTTTATAGAAATTTGTATATATCCTAACAAGGTACTGGGATCTGCTGAGGACTCACTGAAAGCCATTTTGGAACAACGGGATAATCAACCCAAATATCCTCTGACCCCTCTCAGTTTTATTAAGGCACAATCAGGCTAATAGGAATTGCATATAAAAATTTAAGTTTAGGAAGTGGGAAATGCAATCTTACTGCAGGCCTTGTGGCTAAACTCCATGTAAGACATAGCAAAGAAAACATTGGTAAAGTAAATCCCCGCATCTGTGGCTTCAGCTATATCATCAAGCTACCTTGTTTCTGCATTCACCTAAGGTTCTATTTCACTGATTGTCTTTTCCATGCTAACTTGCTTGTAGGCTCCAGTTTGGTGTGACTGAACTGGTTCTTTAGTGAGAAAGCCCATGGACAAACCAGGGAGGAGTTTCATGTCAACAATGATAATTTCCAAGAAAGGTAACCAAAGAGACTGGGGTTTAGGGAAAAAGGTTATTCTACACTGGAATCTCTTATATCTATATCCATAAGGAAACATGACGGATGAGAAGGCCAGAGGAGCCAGGATGCAGGCAGAGGAGCTGAAGTCAAAGTTTAACTGTTAGTCTTGCTGATTAGCATTTCAGGTTTCCAAGAGAAGCAGGTCTGCCAGACTTCCATCTAACCTGCAAGACATTGTCCCTTGCATTTTAGGTCCAGTTCTGACTGTGCTCACTGGATGAGAAGTGAGTTTATCATGTTTTCCTATTTCTTGATCAGGAAATAGGTCCCCCACCTCATGGTAATCTGCATCATGCAGCTGTGTGGCTTGGGTGTAAACGCAAAAAGAAGCCTCCCAAAGTAAATTCCTGTCTACCTCTTTCCATTGATATATAGGGCACCTATGGAGACATTTCCAGTATATTAGTGAATGAAGCTTTGATCTACAACTTAAGAGACATCCCCCACGCCTTTTCTGCTGTCTCTTCCACTCCATGCACATCTAGTCCAATGTAACCTTTTGAGGCTCACTGAGAAGGCAGCCAGTCATAACATTTTGTTTTGTCATGTTCAAGCAAATCATGACTTTTTGTTTTCCAAGCATTTCAACCACAAATTCTCATTAAAACAAAAGCCTTGGAATAAATATTTCACTTCTAGGTAATCGTGATATAATCCTTTCTCTTCGTTCTGTTGGCGATTGGGAGTTTTTCATACACTGAGAGAGAAGGAATCACAAAAAGGTTTTATTCTTCTCCAAAGCTACACAGTGACATTTTAGGCTGAATGTTTGCAAAATGCTCAGTAATGGCAATCAAAACAAAGTATGGAAGGTTAATACGATATTGGCATTTCCATGGATAGTCTTGTCTACAGCCAACGGAACCCATGATGGATGTCCTAGGGAGGCACAGGCTTTTGTTACGTACTCTGAAGGTTTGCTTATATTTCAAAATTGATTATAGGTAGACAGCTTATTTAATTAGAAACATATTAAATATATCAGGGTGCAAGCCAGCATTTATACCGCAGTGTCTAACGTAATAATTAATTACTTGTACCTGAAGTACAGATATATATAGCATATTTAGAAGATTTTCTTCCTATGTCACAAAATTCTTTGTCCTATTAGTATGTATGGACTGCTTCATTTGTGGCAGGACCTATAAATCTGCTTCCTGACAAGAAATCAAGCTTGTCCATTCTGGATTGGAGAAACATCTGTTTGGTCCAACATCATGACGGAGGCCAGGAATGAATGTTTCAGGGAAAAATATAAGTACCAGGCATTACCTAGACATGGGGTAATCTGCACTGCAGTGTTAAGTTTTATCTTGAGCCTTACCAGAAATAGATATATGTAACCCTCAAGGCAGGTGGTGTCATACCTTTTTTTGTAGTTAAGAGAGTATAATAACAAGAACTTTTAAGGTTATTTGAATGTCACCTTCCCTCTTTAATCTGGGTAGTCTTGCCATGAAAGATCCCGTCTGATTAGGCAACTGCAAACTATGAGAGAGCATTTCCATCCCCCAGTTTTGAATCTATTACCTTTCAATGCCATTAAATAGCTCTTCACTACCTTTCAATGTCATGAAATAGCCCTCATATTTTATTTTTTCTGTTTCTTTTTCTTGTATTATGAAGTGGAGAACAGTAGCATTATATGGAATGCAGCTTTCAATCTGTAGGTTGTTCCCCTGAGGAAGATACGTTTCACAGCCTAAGCTCTTCAAGAATGCTCTCTCATGTTGTGGATAATTGCTCTGGCTTATTGCAACTGATCCTCACGTGAGTCTGGGCTCCACCAGCTGCTGTGTGTAGTATTCCTAGAGACTATGGCATATTTAGCCAGCTTGTGAGGATGGACATTTCCTTCATGAGCCTGGATATTGAAATGCATTTCCCCATAGCTATTGTTTATACTTTCAGTGGAGGCCTTTGTTGATGTGTCTTTCTAAAAATAGCTATTAAGTAAGATGCTGAATAATGTTCTTTAAAGCTGGTATGTATGGATGGCCAAAACATTCCAGTCTGAAGGCAAATCTAGGAAGTTTGCTGTAGGTGTCTGTTCATAACCTCTTCATGAGAGAAGATGCACTTCCTTAGAGTGGGATTTAGGGGATTTTAAAAACAAAAAACCTGTGAAGACTTTATTTTGAACCACAGTAGGAAAAATGGTGAGACATATTATTTGGAGATTATTTTACTTGCTCTTGTAGTGAAACTCAACATGGGACTATTTTTTGCATTGTATATTTTGGTTTTCAGTGTTGATTTTTTTATGTTTACACTTACAGCCATCAGCTGAAACCCAAGTCTATGACTACGCCAAGACAGAGGTGACATTTACACAAGGACTAATAACAGGCAAGTTTAATTTACTGGGCACCGAGATCTTCTGGCGTGGAATGGCTCATGTCTGAAAAAAACATCTCAAACTCCAATCCAGAGGGCTGCACAAAGGCCATTGGGAATAGTCCCTGGACCACGCTGACTGGTAAACCATGCCTGAAATTTGTTCATGGAAACTACTAGCTTAAAACAGAATGCATTCTTTCATTATTAAAAAAAATTATCTATTGAAAGTGTTTGAGTGATTTTAATTAAGGACATTATATTGCCTTTCAGATAAATTGACATTATGCTGGATTATGTGGAAGATGAAGTTCGTCCAGATTGCATGATCTCAGTCTTGACTTTGAATTTCTGATAATATGAAATTGAAACACTAGCATTTAAATTAAAAACTGCTGCTCCGGAGCTGTACTGCTTTATGAAATAGGGATGCATTTCACAAGTAGCAGCAAGTTGTGCTTTCAGCTAATGCAGTGATCATATTATGGTGGACATTAGGGCTGGAAGGGATGTTGAGAGGTTATCTTGTTCTTTCCTTGGCCAACAGGAAATGATGGCTAAATACATGCAGTGATGGAGAGTTTCTGATGGAGAGTTTCTGGTCTCCCCAAGTACGTATTCCAGCACCTAAATACAGTTGCCATTGGGAAATATTTTCCTAAATTTCTTTTGCTTCACTTTAAGTCCTTAGTGATATAAAGAAAGAAATTAAATCTAAATAGTCTTTCACACTTAATCTTCTCATTTTAATTGCTTCTTTACTCACATGTAGTACACGACAATGTTCATGCAGTCAACCATTCCTATATAAGGCTACTGAGTTGCTATTTATTTTAGAAAATGACTCTATCATTTTAATTCTTTTAAAAGCTTATAACCACTCCTCACTTGGGAAAGATTCCTTGAAAATGTAGTAAAAAAGTTTGCTATTCTCTCTTTGGAGGCAGACATGACTGACATGGGATTATGCTCAGAACAGACCCTTTAGAGACCCGTTCAACAGACCCTTCTAGTTATGTAATAATACAAATTTGTCAACTGCTCTTTGAATGCAATTTTGAAGCAACTAAGCGTACACGTTAGGCTAATTTCCTCCAGAGCATATTTTCTGAATTTGAACAGTCAGTCCTCATGTTGTGTATCCAGAGCCCTCTGTTGCTAAAGCTGAGTCTAGGATCAGGATATGCAGGACAGTAGCTATTGCTGGGAAAACTTCACAGTACTTATAATGAGATGCAACTGCAACACTGAGTAATTGTGCCCCAATAATCTCACATTTGAAGACGGCCAATTTTATCATGGTCTGAATGTTGTGGCTGGATGTATGATACAGGAAACAGATTTCTCAGAGGAGAGGAAGCCTTCCTGAAGAGGTGTGGGTGGTGGGAGAAGTGAAGAAACTGAGGAAAGAATGTTTGAGAGGATAGGATGGCTGGGGAACCTTCAAGGAAGACCAGACTGGAAATGTGGGGTCTTTGCAGTGCCAGGAAAAAGAACTCTCTACAGGTGATACTGAAGGACTGAGGGGATGAGGAGAGGAAGATATCTCCAATAAAGACATCTTAGAGAAAAAACTTCTCAGCCTTCTCCAGCAAAATCTCCCTGAAAGCCTGAGAGTGCCCTTTGACTTCCTTAATCCTGACCATTGTTTACATTTCCAGATTTCCTTCTCCCGTCAAAAAATTCATCTGTCTAAAAGCAATTTTCACTATCCCTTTCCAATAGCACTTCCCATTCTCAGTACCATCAAAATATCGAGTTGTACTGCCTTCTACTTTAGCTGCTTTGCCCTCATGCACTATAAAATGTTTCATTTTGTCTATACTTCTAAGCTTCCTTTGAATAGCATGAATAGCTGGGGCTGCTTGGAAAACGAAGAATGTTTCTGGCTTTCATGGGGAAAAAGAAGCAACCTGGTAGTAGGTGAACTGCAGAAAGAGAGCTCTTCCTGAGAATGGTTTGAACAGCAGGATAAAAGTGGCAACGTAGAGAAAACAGCAATGATACCCTGACTGTTGTTAAATTAATAATGCGAACAAATACAGAAACAAGTTTTTCCCCTTTGCTTCAATTTAAACTTTTCCTTGTACCATCCTCAGTGGTACTGAGATAATCATACATCTACGCTGGAGAGACTTTGTGCATAATTGTAGCATTTTCTTCTCTTTTAATGCTAACCCTAAAAAGTCCCCCTAAACTCTTTCAGTATCTCCTCATAAATTTTTCTTTTAATAGTAATAACTAGTAACATTTGAGACCAAATTAAGAATCTTCTGTTAAACTCCATGGGACCCTTTTCATTGCAAACATTCAAACTAGGAGGAAATTATAATAGCATAAAGAACTCTTACATGAATTCTGTTCTATGGAAGAAATATAAAATGAATAAACAATAAATGATGAAGTGTCTGTAAAGAGATCACAGAAAGCCTGCTGAGTTGGTGCCTTTTTCCCTTATCCCAGAATAAATGTAAAAATTACTGCCAGTTTTAGAATACACACCACAGTCCTGGCATGAGAAGCATTGCTTTTTTTTCCTCCAGTGAAGTTTTGTTATTTGTATCTTCATGTATTTATTGTTTACTTGATTCTGCCTGTGACTGACTCACAAACAGATGGACACAGTGAATTCCTAGAGAAGTCCTGCAGTTTGATTGGATTATTTATTTTCAGATTTTGGCTAAGCCTAGGGAAATATAGCAAGGAGAAAAGTCTAAGGTCAAAATTTAGATGCAGGTGTTTTCATAAGCTTTCAGCTCTAGTGCTGAATTTCCACATGGGTGTGCATTTGTTCCCATATTTGCTCACATGGCCCCAGTAATTTTATTTTTATTACTAATAACCCTTCTTTCAACAGATACATTACATATAATTTGTTTGGTTTTTATTTGAGAAAGAGTGTCCAACTTTTTTAAAAGGCATGAATTCTCCACAGTCATGCAGAATTATTATGACCCATTGTCCCATGATATTAAGGTATATATGATCAAAACCTGAAGTCTCTGCTTTATCAAATCACCCCAGGTTTGGGCCAGAACACAGCTGAAACACAACAGTATGTCAACCAACCAAGCAACCAACCAAACCATCCTGTATCTCTCAGCATTCTTCTTTTAACCTATGTACCCAATACTAAGCCAGTTCATTATACAGGTCCCTTCCTCCCAGCATTGTTGGGAGATTGAGAAAGACTAAACAAAGTGACTTTGTGCATAGTTAAAGCAGTTGTTTTTGGATGGTTCCTTTTCCATTGTGCAAATGTTGTTTACCTGAGGACTGTTGCTGTTAGTCACACTACACTGCTAATGGGTGAGCTTTATTGTTTTGGTTTCTCCCTTCCAAGAGGGTTCTGGCATGTGGATTCATGCTGCATATGAACTCACTTTCTGAATCCCTCTTGTATCACAAGCCCAAACAAATCTTACTCACATGGAGCTCTGCACACAGCTGCTAACTAAATTATAGTGAGGAATCAGGTGGTTTTCCAGCTACTGGTTCCCCTAAACAGAGGAAACACCGCATCTCATTACATTACATCACACTGAAAGATAGATTTTATATTTTTAATATTCTCTTGGGAGCAGAAGAGAGGGTATGAGTCCTTGGATTAAAGACATATCATAATTTACGTTGGCAATTTCCAAATCATGTCTTCGTTCTCTAGAATTTTCAACAGTCAGTAAATAATACATTCAGTTGTACTGAAAGAATCAAGATTACAGTCTCTGAATATTAAAAGTCCCTGCTGAGAAGTATAATTTTTGTCCTGTGTATCCTTCTAAACATTGAGGTTTTAAGTAAAAAATTATCTAATCTTGGATCCTAGATATTGGTGTGATAAGGAAGCAGTGCAATAGAATGGCATCATGCATGAGGGATAGTATGTTAGTGATCCTTTCTGCATGAAGACCAGGATTTTACTTATTTTCCTAAATTTCATCAGTCATATAAAATTTATAAGTCAATATCATATTTTATCATAAAGAACTATTTTGCCATTAGTACTTATTATTTGTACTGTGATTTGGCCTTGAAATAAAAGTCTCCTGCATTCAAGCATATGAAAGACAATTCCAGTTCCAGACAAGTGGGGTGAAAGCATGAAGGAAGCATTAGAAGGAAGCTTTAGTGCTGCTCTGTAGATGAGACTGATGAGCTTGTCAGGAAGATAAAAATATCAGGAAAAATGGTAATTCTTTCTGCTGTGGTTATCACTTCTACAGGATAATCCGCTTTCCTGAGGTTGTAAGAGGTTTTTTGGGTGCCAGTACCCTAGGTCATTGTATAAAGAGGAACTACAATTCTGCCAAACCTAAGCCCTCCAAAATTGTTCATGTGTGGCCTGTCAAGAGCTCAGTGGTTGTCTTAAAAATAGTGAATCTTTGGAATAATAAAACAATATATGTTATAATCCCTCTTCAAGATTTTGAGCTTTCAAAGTAAATTTTTACTTCAATGAGTAGGGCTTGATTTCTTGATTTTTTATTTTTACTTTTTATCACATGACCTTGGGAGCTCAGAAAATAATTAAATATTGTAACACAAAAGTGCGACATAAAAAAACCCCATAACTAGACCTGGTACATTTCAGAAGATGTATGTTGCCATTGTCCTACACCTTTTCAAGTATGTAATGGGTATGTCATACCATAGAGAATAGGAGAAAAGTACATTAAACACTGCTGAACTAGGACTGCCATGTTGAGTTCATAAACATTTAGTAAAACCTCATCTATCACACACAGCACTCTGTTGCCGTGGAGAGAAAAATGGTCATCCACCTGCTCCCAGCTCTTGCAGTTTCTGCCTAGGAGGAGTCAATGAGCATGAACTGACTAATGTCTGACTAACTGTCTTTGCTGGACCTCAACTCTGCCAGCAAAGGTAGCTCAGGCTTGTCTGTTGAGTACAAACAAATAAAAATATCTTAGTATTGCAAGTGATGTAATGGAAAGCAAAATACTTTAAGAGCTTTTACTAACAATTTATAGCAGTACGTTATATAATAAACATACAAACTTCTATATTTTTGTCTTGGGGTGACTGCATGATAGTGTATTCCCTATCATCTTTTCTATGCCCAGACATGAATCCTGTGCCTCTCTGTGCCTTTAAAGCTAGCTAAGGGTGAGGGGGGAGAGCCGGTGGAATTCTTTGGCGCCATGTTCAAAAACAGAGATAAGCTCACTGGCTTCTCTTGCCCGGCTGCTGCGCTCCTGCAGCAGGGAATAGAGTTACATTCCTTTTGCTTTTTAGCTAGTTTCTTGTTCATTAGCTAAAGTATGAGCCCTGGGACTTTGGCTTCTTCTTTTTCTTCTCTTCTGGAACTGTTCAGAACACCAGAACATCAGAACTTCACTGGGAGGCCTTTCCACAGAGGCCCAGAGGGGCCATGCTGAACCCCAGCTCTGGAGAGGAGAAAGCCACACCCGCAAAGGACTCTGAAATTTACCCAGGTTCTCTCCACAGCGAGAGGTTTTATTATTTAGCATTATTATTTTCCCATGCCTGTGTGCATTGTATTTGTTAAATAAATAGTTTTTTCCCTTCACTTTCCTCCAAGGAATTTCCTCCTGAACCTGGTGGGAGAGGGATGGCTGTAACCTGCCTTCTATCAGACTATGTTCTTTTTGGACGTTCCTCCAAATTTGTCTCAAACCGGGACAATTTTACTTTTTTTATCTTGTCAAGATCTTGTTACTAACACTCTATTACATTGCATTTCCATGTCAAGATATATAACAGCAACTTGAATCTTGGTGGGAAGGGTACCTGGCAGAGATCATCTAAATCACATGTAGAGCCTGTATTAAATGGTATGTTTCTCATGAATGACGTACAGAGAGTGGAAGTTCAGGTGCTCAGCATGTGGTGATGATTATTTGCCCTGTGCAGCACACATCCAATATTGATTTGAGGAGATACCTTGCAGGTTGCTGAAAGTTTAGCAGGACTAAGAAGCTCTATGTCTCTTGCTTGCATTCTGCCTGATGCTTATCAAAGGCAGTTTCAAGCCAGCAGTCAGGTAGAATTAGGAAAAGATACATGTGCATCCGACATACTTGTTCCTGGAAGATAGCAGCCTGGGATTTTTCAAGCGTGGAGCCATCCTGCCTTGGTAGACTGGCATGTGCATCAGCAGCAGACCAGGCACTGGGAGCACTTTCAAGGGCAAGCTAAGCAAACACAAGACTATGTCAGTGCAGATGTTCTTAACATTTATGCACCATGCCTGTGTTCACAAGATTAATGTCCCGCGAAGAGATTCACATGGTAGATAGGGATATATAGCTGAATTTAGAGGTTTAAAACTGATCTAAAGCATGCCAAGTTATTACATGTTTATCTGGATTTTTTGCTGTCAGGTTAAGGCCAGAGAAGATCCATGTCAGAAACACTTCACTAGAGGTGAGTACTGGAAGGAAAACTAGGTGTGTTACAAAAGTGAATTAATTAATGTGATGCTTGTAATGATGATACCATCCCAAGCTGAGGGTGGGTGGAAGGTGGAAGGAGGATTTCACTTGGCAGGAAAGAAACAATTAGTAGGCTTGGCCAGTGGTCAAGCACCCTATACAATCTAATGCTGACTCTTAACAAGACTTCTTCTTTAGACCAAGAAACACTAGAAACACTAACACCAGCAACACATTGGGGTGTGGGCTACAGAGACCCCTCTGTCCCATCAGTATCTACCTGAGGACAATGCGCATGCTGAAGGACTGAGCATGCTGATGCCAGACTTTATCAGGCATGGCTGTATTTTTGCAGATTTCCATCAGAATTGAATTGCTAGAGCTGAGCCCAGTATGGGAGACATTACTCAGGTAAGTACCCACTCACACCAATTAGTTTAAAGCCAGCTGCCCTTTTCCTCCAGCTCTCTCAGATTGAAGAGCACCACTATTTTTTTTTCCAATAGGAATAGAGTCTCTTTAGAAGAAATCCTTTCAGCCTTACCAATATGGCCACACTTTTCCCATGATTTAGGGCAGTTCCTGGAGGAACAAGTTCTTCTTATAGCAGATTTAGGATAGCAAAAGTTGAACGAATAAAGGCTTTTAAGGCACGAAAAGAACAACTCGTGGCAGCTCCCTCTCAGCCATACATTCAATGCTGTTTGTTATATTTTCCACATGTTTAATCCCTCTGTGTTTTCAAGAGAGAAGAACACGAAGAAAGTGATTATATTGATTTTATATTTTTACACCTGACTGGTAAAAAGTTTAGCTATTTACCTCTGCTCAGTAAAATTTTTCATGATTTTATTATTGTAATAAAAAAGGTAAACAAATAAAGAAGTAAAGTTTATTGAAACACACACAAATTTTGTACTTAAAAATAAAGTTCTAATTTAGCTCTGTTTCAAACCACTGAACAACTGTATATTATTCGAAGATTTTTTGGACGTGATTTTATAAAAATTATAGTAAGATCAAAGCCAAATAGTTACCAAATTTCCTGAGGAAAGCAAGCAAGGATGTTCTGTTGGTACAGCTTGCAATATTAAAAAATGAGCATTAAGTATTCAGGTCAGAAGAAAGAGATCTCAGGGAGGACATGTTATATGCTGTCAATACAAAGAAGCCTTTCAAGAAAATAGGCTTTATAAAAACAAATGAGAACTAGAGGTGAACAGCTTTATAGGGCTGCATTCAGGAAAGAGGGATTACACAATGACAAAGAACAACGATAACTGCACTGCAGAAGTCTGAGAAATTTCATTCAGTTCTGGGAAAATACAAAAGTTCAGGTAACAGCTCAGTCTCTACATGAACTTGAGAAACTGGGTGAGAATTCTTATGGCAGAAGATTCAGTCATGACAGGGGCAGTGCTTCCTGCCTGTGACCCTGCATGAGACATTGTTGTAGTGGCTTGACCCTGGCTAGACAGCAGGTGCCCACCAAGGCAGCTCTATCACTCCCCCCCTCAGCTAGACGGGAGCAAAAATACAGCAACAGGATCGTGGGCGAAGATAAAGACATGGAGAGATTACTCAGCAGTTACCATCATGGGTGAAACAGACTCAGCTCTATTTTAGTTTATTACAAATCAAATTCTTCCCCAGAAATGGAGAAGCTTCCAGCAACTTCTCACAGAAGCTACCCTTGTAGCCCCCTCTATCAAAACCTTTCCACACAAATGCAACACAACTGTGGAGCCTCTTACACCAGACAGGGACTGAGGTCAGGAGATCCATGTCAGAAGATGGGAAGAAAAGAGAATTATTGATTATTTCTGCTGCATTTATAAATGTGTACATTCATGATGTGTTCTCTTAGTTAAACCATACCAACCAAGATGCATCTAGCAACACAGCAGTGTCGGAATATTCTGGGGAGAAATCAGCTGTAGTATTTAACAGCATGCACCTCTGTGAGGATATAAATCTCTCTGCCACTTCAAATTTTACTGTGTATCTCATTTGAAAGTGAAATCATGAGCCAGAGACTTACACTAAAGGTACACACTGTAGTGCTGGGAGCTGAGGGTACCCTGCTAAGGCTGGTCCCACAACAGCAGGCTCAGGTTGAAGGGTGCCAGCAAGGCTTGGCCTGTCAGCCACAAGGCTTTACTTCAGACACAAGGAAAGGACAGGTCAGACCAGAGAGCAAAAATAGTCTGTTTTCCTTCAGATCACCTTTTAATGACTGGGAGGTGAGCCCATGGAGACAAATGAGTAAGATTCCTTAAAGACAGGAATACCCTATGCACATTCCTGTGTCCCTTTCCAAAAAATAGCCCACCATACCTCCTGGACTGGAGAGTTACTGAAATTTCTATCTTATTGCAATTCTCTGTGCCTAGTTTCAATGGAGAGCAAGGACCAGCTGATTTACTGTTTTCCCGAAGAAGCCATGCACTTTACTACCCTGCCAAAAAGGATTCAAGCTTCTTTACGAAGCAGACAACCAAAGCACTGGGCACTATGAGTCAAAATGCACAGCAGCTGCAGGGATCTGAACAAGGTGGGAGTAGGTCTCTGCTGGAGGGAAATTGGGCATTGTGGGACAAGCTATCAGGGAGGGGGCAGGCTGAAGACAGCAGAAACACCAGAGAATCTGATAGCCAAGGCAGAAGAAAAATCAGAGAAAGATTTTTATCATGACCTAAAGACAGAGTTTGTAGGGAGAGAGTTGTCAGGGAAAAGCCATGGAGATGTTAGAATTCAGCAGCATGAGGGGGAAAGGGTCTTCGTTCTCCATAAACAAACTGTCCTTGGCCAGAGGTAGCTGAGGTTTGAGACTCCCGGCAGTGCTGGTGTGACTGCTTAGGTGATTAATCACCTCAGGACTTAGTGATTGCAACACCTCAGCCTAGAGAAGACCTTATATTTATGACATATCAGCTCATCTGACTCGCTTTTTTTTGAAATGGAGAGTGCTTGACTGAATAGTTATGCCAGCAGATCCACATGTCAGTAACCTACAGCAAACAGTGCAGGCAAACAACTGGGAACAAGCCAGGGCTGGCAGTGTCTTCACTTGGCTCTGCTGCAGTCAGATCAAGATGTGTGGCCACAGCCTCAATATGGTGATCAGCCACTCAGGTCAAAAAGGGTAATTACCTTTGGAGATGCTTGCATTGTTATTTTGGTGACCATGTGCTAAATTGTGAGAAAGCAGCACAGCATATTTTTCTCTTTTACTTCATTCTTGAGAAAGAAGAGGACTCTTCATCATTTTTCTGTGATTACAATGTTCAAAAATAAGCTTCACTTCTCTTTATTAAGAAGATTCAGAATAAATGATTGAGAAACTTCTTGCACTTTTTCTAAATGAGCCTGCAGTTTGCTGAATGTCCGTCATCATCATCATCATCACCTGCTAGGAGCTTTCACTCCGTTTCGATGAAAGCTTGTCCTCTGGTTACTCTTCTCTGTGGTGGGGAAGGTGATGACCTCTCCACATGAAAGTTGTGCTCCCTCTGTCACACCCAGGGCTCTGCATTTTGACTGCGGAGATACCCAGGGCAATATTTTCCTTCCTCAGCTTTCCAGATGTGTCACGTTTTTGTTCAGTGACCACACTTACCATGTCCCTACCATTTTGACTTCTCTTTTCTCTTGGAGTGTGTGCATTTTCCCCTGCAGCCTCAACTTATTCCTTTCACATCCCTTCTTTCAGGATTATGTGGTGCTGAAACCACAATGACTCAGAGAGTCACTCTGGGCAGCTGGAATTGCAGCAGAGCTGAGCACTTCAGGGGGGAGGACACAGGGCTTAGGCAAGGTGCCATGCTGAGCTCTGGGCTTGGGAGACTGCCTGGCCACCAGGGCAGCTCTGGAACTTCTGTCTATGCTTCTTCTGATGCTGGCTGAGCCCTTTCTCCCAGTCAAGTTTTTAACTTTCTCCTACAGTCATCAGAGAAAAAACTGAGTTTTTTTCATTTGGAAAAAAAAAGACAAAAGGAGGTAGATTTAGGGAGATTTTCACCAAATTACAAAATTCCTCAAAGAAGGCTGTAGGAAATCTGTAGGGTACCACTCCAAGTAACAAAGAGTTCACAGTCAACCCACCACAAGCCTTTCTGATGGGCTGACTGTGAACTCTTTGTTGCTTAGAGCGGTACCCTATAGATTTCAGATTTGGAGAAACTTTACCGTCCCAGAGAGAAGCAAGGGAAGTTCAAAAGAAGTTTTTCTTCTTTTTTTCTACTTGCTGAAAGCTATACTTTTGCATGTTAATAATGATGCTACTCAGAAGGAACCTTACTGGTTGGTGGCCAAATAAACATTCAGATACAAAAAGCTAATATAATATGGTTCAGATATATAAGGATTCTGAAAAAGAAACGATATCATTCTCATCTTCCATGACTTTATCAATGTAAAAAGACCTTCAACATATAAAAAAGTTTGATTTTCAAATGTATGGCTTGTAGTTTTGATCATAGCACAGTAATACTTTATCTGGGTTTGTTTTAATAATGTCTGAAGCAGGTACACTGCAAATATAGCTCTTCTGTAGGAATGAGGCTGTTTGTCCCTTTTATTACAAGACTTCTGTTGGTCCCAGATTTATGGATCAGTGTTGTTTTCTTGTGTGGGATTTACTTGCAGTCAGGCTACTTGTCTGAACTTCTTTTCCTATCAATGGAAGGTAATACAATTTGCTGAAGTATGAGTCATCTAGTCCTTCAGCAGATTTCTAAGGCAGGTCAGATGAATCATTTTCTTGGTACCTGCTTCTCCCTGCTGACAATAAAGGGAATCTAACAGAGCAGCTTGGATATATCCCATACAAGTTGTAAGTGTCTAAAGCTACTTGAGATGAAACCCACTTCCAGTGTTTGTGGAAAATGTACACAATCTATCATGAATTGGCTTCTGGGTGAAATGGAACCTATGGATACATAACCTTCTAGCAGAGGTCTGTCCTCTGTAAGGGAGTCCACGTAATCACGTTGCCTACACTCGTGACTTTTGTCTCTTCAATAGGTTTGTTGTGCACCAACCAATGATCTATGCAGAAAGGTTTCCTGCTATGTTTCAGGGGAAATAAAGCAGAATATTTAGCTTGATGAATTTCATCAAGTGTATGGCACTTTTCCAGCAAAACCTCTCATGCCTGTTCTATTTAATTGGAAAAATCCTGGCCTGTTTTAATTGGGGCATTTGCTACCATGTAGGAACAGCAACATTTGCTATCTTCTGAAATGGGTTATGACAAATGTCAGCTAGGAAGAAGATAATGGGCTATACAAATTAATATAGATGAGGTAATGATGTTCTGATTGCCTTTCATGGAAGTACCCACTTTTATTCATGGATTATATAAGGAAATTAGGCATTTAACTTTGGTCCTCTGATTTAAGTCTGTCTGACTTAGATGTCTGCCATAACTTTGAATAGCTGAACTTGGGGCACCTGCATGGTACCTAATCAATGCAAAGAATTATGTTGTGGGCTTAATTAAGCAGTGGCAGACCATTCAGTAATGTTAATGCACACACACAGAGTCAAAAAGACTAATTAATCTGACCTGCAGCTTCCTCCATCATTTATTATTAAACATTTGAGAATACAGAAAAATGCATAATGGGCTAATCAGATACAGCCCTTTAAAACGAAAATATGGACTACGTGAACTGAAGGCCAAAATTTTAAGACTTGGACCACTCCTGTTTGAATTGTAATCAACACTGGCTCCTAAACAAAATGTGGTCTAACTGTGAAAAGACCTAGAGATTTTTTAAAAGTCACAGTCAAATGTTCCTGCTAGCAATCAAGACATCCTGTTAGCAATTCCATTCACAATGAGCATTTTGCAGTCAGAATTGTTGCATTTTCCCACATTATAATTTGTAATACTTTTCATGGATTTGTTCTGCACTTAGACCTTCCTTAAGAAAATGGGAAATATTCAGTGGCTTGCATAACCCAATGCTAATCATGAGAGAATTTGGAAGATGGCCTTCCATAGGATCTTTCAGGTTGGAAGGGATCTCAGGTAGGCATCTGCTCTAACATCCTGCTCAGAGTTAATAATGAATTCAGCATTTAGACTAGGTTGCTCACGGATTTGTTGAGTCAGGTCTTTAAAACCTTCCTGGGCAGCCTGTTCCAGTGCTTGGATGTCCTCACAGAGAGCCCTGGACAATTTGTTCCAGTTGTAACTTCTCCTCTTTTAGTCTGGGACTGTCGTTCCTTATTCATCTACCATGCCCGTACATAACAGGAATTTGCTAACTTCCCTGTAGATATGGGCAGACTTCTGTAAGGTGTTCCCAAAGCCATCTTCTCTGTAGGTTGAACAACTTCTCTCTTGCAGCTTCTGCTCAAAGGGCAAATGTTACAGCCCTGACCATTCTGTCGGCCTTAACTCACTCCAGTTTACCAATGGTTTGTACTGGGAACCAAAACTGGGAGAAGTATTCAAGATGTGATGTAATGAGTACCAAATAAAGGTGAGTAATCATTTTCCTTTGTCAGCTGGCTGCAATTTTGTCAGCAAAGGCCAGTATGCCAGCACACCACTGACACATGCTTAGACACAAGCATACGTTGATGTAGCACCAGAATATTCTGCTGCACCTCAAGGATCTGCAGGCAAACACTGGTTTTGAGACAAAAATAGCATCTTTGTCTAGACAATCTTGCATTTTTTGTGACAAAATATGTCAAAAATACCTGGCTGTCTGACTTCAACCCCAATAAATCAGATGGTCTCACAGTTAGCAAATCTATTGTGTAGTATGCATGCCAAGTTTATGTTTACTATGCAAATATAAAATAACTTTGATGCTTCTCCTTTGTTCTTTGGCTAAAGGGTAAGATATACCTAAGAAAACCTTTCCTAAATAAAAAATACTTTCCCACACAGTTGCCCATTATTCATGGAAACTGACTAGGAAACTGCTTAAAAGAAGAAACCCAAACAATACTGGATGAGCTCTAATTACCTTAACTGGAAAACAATGGAACTTCCTAAGCTCTTCCTTGCTGCCAAGCTGTGTGGCCCAGAGGACTGGATCTGGAGCCATCCTAGTGACACCAAACTCCTCTCTGCTCCTGTGTCCAGGACAACAATGCAGAGGCAGTCACACTGGCCCACTGCAGGTCTGGCAAAGCCTACTAGCTGGGCTTTGTGCCATTCTTCTAAGGATTTATCCCCTGGTAGGTAATATGAATGTTTCCTTTACACAGATTTATTTAGTACTGATGTTAGTTCTATACACAGGTGAAGCCCCATATATACTGCCAATATAGCAAAGCTGGCCATTTTTTTGCTTGCTCTATGGCTCCCAGTGAGGTTAGCTGTCTCCTGTTTCAGCTCCAGCCATAGGCCAAAGATCTTTCTTTTTCCATGTGTACTTGGTCTTCAGATGAGCATAGTCCTGTGTCCTGCATGACTTTGCCAAATTTTCCAGTTATTTAATACCTCAGACTTCTGAAAGTTCACTCATAACTCAGGGTTGGGCATGCTCCCCTCTATACAGTGTTTTCTTCTCTGTGTTTACTACTTAAATATACTGAGTTCTAACCTCTTACACTTCATGCATGAAGTTTTTCCTCCAGTGCTATATTTCCACTTTGCTTGTGGAATCAGTGTTCATATTCCATTAGTTTTCAGATTTACAATCCTTAAGTTTTGGCTACAAAATATCCACTGCTCTGGTCATCCTCTGCTCATGCTTCAAGTGTCGTGCCAGGGTTTGCAAACTCCAGCAAATTTGGTCCAACAGTCAGCGTGCCTCTCTTTCCAACACTTGATATCCTCTTAGATCATGAGGTTTGCCAAGCTGCATTTACCTCCATCTGTAACTGGGAGACTCTGACTTGGCTTCTCATCAGCTTCTGACTCTTTTTACTTCTAATGCCTTTTTGTTTTCATTGCTGGCTTATATGTCTACCTCAGAGGACTGGTTCATATTCTGCAAACTTAATTTTTCATTGAGTAACTTAATTTACTCTGCAAGTTATAACAGCTTTCTTAAGCCTTAATCCTTAATATCTCCTGTAGTTTATCTGTTTTTCCCTCAGGTTCACTCCAGTTTAGTAGTTCAGATTTTCTGTCTACCTATCTTTTCATTGACATCTTGCATTTTCAGATTTACTGTGAAAGGCTGTTGAGGCTGAAAGCAGGTCTGCAGGCTTCACAGACCTTAATTTGGATATGGTTAACTTCTATTCATGAGAAAAGCCCGTGAGAAGAAAAGCAGTTAGTTTTTATCCAATAGAATATAGTATAAACAGAAGCATGAAAGTTAGGCAATAGAAGGAGAAAAACAGCAACATGTCTGCACCTGTTACTTTCCTGAATGCTTGAATGCTTTTGCCATAGGTAGCCAATGACTGTATGTTTTAGTTAATAGTAGCCAGTATTTTATATATATATATATATATATATATATATATAACTACTACAATAAGTATATTGTAGTAGTTTAGCAGTTGATGAACACAAATGACAACATACACAAGGGGTATAAAAGAGGCTGCTTTGTTTAATAAGCAGCTTTTTGCACTTTGTCTGAGGCACTGTCCATGTGTGTCGTGACCTCCCCAACAGCAACAAAAGGCTACTTAGATTTTCTCCAGCAGTCTTTGACATTACCAGACTTCCTTTTATAGCAGGTCTTTTACCATTTGTCTACTAAGGTTTGGGCTGGTTTTTGGTTGGTTGGTTGATTGATTCTATTTTATTGTACTCTACTTGCTCTGAAATAATTTGGGGCAAGGATTATAGTAGAGGTTTAATGCTTTCTTAGTCATCACCATGATGTGACAAATTTCTAGCTTTGAACATTGTTGGTAAAAGCTGGTTCTTGTGAGAACCATTAGGGCAACAACTATAGACACTGATGAACCTCCTCTTTCCTCTCCTGTCCTATCCTGTCCTGTCCTCTCCTCTCCTGTCCTATCCTGTCCTGTCCTGTCCTGTCCTGTCCTGTCCTGTCCTCTCCTCTCCTCTCCTCTCCTCTCCTCTCCTCTCCTCTCCTCTCCTCTCCTCTCCTCTCCTCTCCTCTCTTTTCCTCTCGACTAAATACAAAACAAACCCCATGGTAAATGGGATGCCAATTCACTGGAGTAATTTATGACTTAAGCCATCTCAGAACTGGAACTACAAGTGCAAAAGATGGTATCAACTTTGAACAACTGTGTTGCACAAATAAAGACATCAGAATTATGAAAAGACCTGTGTCTATTTTCCCAGAGCTCATTTGATAAGAGGGTGGGTAGTTCGTTCTCTGTTCTTAAGCAGAAACAGGAGAGGTGGGACAATATTCCTCCCTGTAGTACCTGTGCATTTGCACCCCTGTAAGAGTTTCTTCACAAGAGAGGAGGCATAAATTTAGCCAAACAGCCTAGGAGGTATGATATAATATCCTAGGTTATACCTAGAATGGGTATATATAAATATTTATATAGGAGGAAGAGCAGTAAGCTTTGAGTGCAGTCCAAGTTCACTTTACAGTGCAGCCCTTTGATGCAGGGCGCTAGCGGGGACAGCCACTGACTGAAGGATCCAGTCTTGTCTGTAAAGGAGAAGTGACTTAGCACAGCTGTGGGCTATTAACTGGTGAATTCCATTGTCTTTTTGCACTTATATCTTCAAGTGCAGTCCTTACCAACAAGGATAATTTCAGGTGTATTTCAGAGTCACTTGACCGAGCGGCAGTAAGCCTCTGAGAATTTCTTTTCATCAAGAGCCCTGCAGCCCATGCTGACTTTATAGATACACTACGTCCCCATGCTGCATGGATATTATTGATGTGGGACAAGAATGTGAAGAGCAATTTGAAAATGGAAAGTAAGGAACTTTCACTTCTTAGTTTTCAGCTTTGGTAGCCAAAGTTTATGCAAGTTAAAGTATTCCTTAAAAAAATTCTGCTCTCACCATACAGGAGTGTCCATGAATAAATAGCATACAATTACAAAATCTGCAGCTTGGGGAGCTGTGGCTCAACACAAAACCCTACATAAATATCTGTGGCTGGGAATCAAAACCTAATAGACACATCTGCAACAGATGCAGGTAGTGGGGTTTTACACAGTCTTTTCCCATCTTTCTAGTACCTTTTCAGAGCAACAGATAGATTTTCTGCTAAAACAAAGGTAGAAATTTAATACTCAGTCATAGCTGTTAAAGTTCAAATATTTTCTGCAATTTGCATCCGCCTTGAAGCACATAGATAATTTTCACTGAGTCATTAAAACAGAAGAGGCATATCTTGTTTCTTCCCCCATCTTCAGATTTTGATGTTACTTGATCAGAAAGTTTGTAAATGTCAAAACATTTAATGGCAGTACCATTTATTTCTAGTTTGAAAAACTAGGAACTCTGTGTTTATATCTGCTTGATTTTGTGAAAAATGTGATAATTTAATTTTTCTGTATCATAATACTTAAATTTAAATAAAATAACATGTGTATGGTGCTATTTGAGATAATTAAATGCACTTTCCAAAATAACACACCTTTTTCAAATCCCACCTGAAGAAATATATTTGGAATATAAGTTTTTGACTCTTTGAAGGACAAGTAGTAATGAAATCTTTGGGATTTCCCCAAGAATGGAATTTCATATTCTAAGCTGATGCTCTGATTTCTTGCAAGAGCCTCTGTCTTATAAACTGTGCTGCCTATGCTAATTTATGCACCATTTGACTAAATAGATCCCATCAATGAAACAGAGGGAAATATTTACATCTTTTCTCCAGTGCATTTGTCTTTTTGGTTTGTTTTTTTTTTTTTTTTTCAAAGAACTCTCATAGGCCTGGGATTTGCAATTATTCAAATAAATATTGGCACAGGCAATCCTCAGCCAGGTTGGGGACTCGTTGTAGATGCTGCACAAACATCCAGTGTATGCCAGGCTGTGCCCCAGAGCAGTCACAGTTTGAAAACACAAGCTGTAACAGGTGGATGACTAACAAGGAGGGAAGTGAAGTAACTCTTACAGCAGAAGGGTTTAGTACATCTAATTAGTTGTGCAACTGAAAGCCCATTGGTGACAGCAATGAAGAAATGTTTTGAGAATGACATAAAACTCAGTATCTCCTTCTGTTTGAGTTTCCTAATAATATACACAAACCTGCTGCCAGCAATACTTTACCAAAAATTGTCAATTTTTTTGCAATAACGAGGCAGTATGATCTACCCTGCTAAGTAACCAGCCTTTGGAAGACTGTTGAGAGTTCATAAAGCTTTTCTAAAGCATGGACTGTAAAATAAAAATGAAATATTATTTTAATAACACTAGACCAACAGTTTAATGTGCTTATAATTTTCAAAGACCCTAAGCAGTAAGCATCAAGAACTTACATTAAATTCTCTTTTCTTATTTTAAAATTACTTTACATCTCCCAATGGGGACTTTAAAGGTTTGTTGTTGCATTCCATCTGAAGAGAATCATGGATGATAGCACATATGAAAACATAAAACTAACACAGTCAGGAATATTACAACTCCCAATATTTTGTTTTCCTTCAGTTTGATGCTAGACTTCCTAAGAATTATTGAGTTAATGCCTCCAGTAAGGCATAAATTCTCATCCTCTGAAAAATCTCTCCATCACAGACTTTTTGAGGTTCTCCTTTTGATGGTTTTTTGTTTGTTTGTTTGGGGTTTTTTTTTGTTTGTTTTTTTTTAAAGTGCCTGATGCAGTCAGGTGAATTATAGAACATCTCGAAATTTGAGGACTGCTAATCTTTTATGATGTCGTTGACAAGTCAGTTGTAGTAGGAACCTAGAGATGTCTACTCCTTCAGCACCTGACTTGAGCTGTGAGGGCAGACTCAAAGCATCCCTACCACAGTAATGTTGCTTCACTGCAGCATCCTCATTTACATAAATATAATTGTCACATTCAAGTCTACCTTCTAGGATGTGCTTCTCAGGAACAAAACAGGTCTTCCCAATTTATTTTAAGCCCAGACAAAGAAGACTCCTAATAGAAACAACAGGGGTCCTTGTCTGAATGAAGTAAACCTATAAGCTAATAGATAGTTTCCAGTTATAGATTCTGTTATAGCTGTTAAGCTTTAGTCTTAGCCAAATATATTTCTCGTTCATACAAGTTTTTAGTATAACTGTATGCCACTTTCATTTGGTTGCACAAATAACTCCATATATTTTCTGAAAAGTCACTAAATATGTACATGGAGAGTGACCAGCTTTCAAGGCTATGAGTATTTTCATAAAATAATAAAGTACAACTTAATGGAACACCTCTTCTCTCATTTTGTTTACTTCATGCCTTTCCTTTGCAGAAAGCAATATCTCTTTCTGCATCAATCTTTATTGATTCAGAGAGCACAGGCAGTATTTACAAGTTTTATATTGAAGGGCAAGACCTCATGTGTGTAACTCAGGAGATTACTATTCTAAACTTTGGGATGCTCAGAATCGTACTGCTTTTCAGTGTCATTGATTTCCAAGGTCGCCTTTGCTTTTCCTCAACTTGCCAGTGAAATCTTACAGCTACGTGTGTTACAAAAGGCACTGTCAATTCTATTCCCAGGCTTATTGCCCTTTTCTTGATGTGGCTGGCTTTCTGGTTTTAAGAATGTGCACTCTTTCCTAAGAAATAAAAAGCAAGGGACAAAACAGAAATAGAGAGGAGGGTGAATTTGTCCTTTACTTTTGTTCTCTAGTGTTGTTTCAAGGAGGAGTAAGACCTGAAGGGTTGTGTGAGACCTAAGAGAGGCTTCTTTCTAGGTATTGTAAGGCTGCCTACTTGGTGGGTAGGGCTTTCTTTCATCACATGGAATGTTTTTCACATTGGCATTTTAGACTTTTTCAATTTTTGTGGCTTGTGAAGGCTTCTAAATTTTTTCTAATTGCAAGTCTTCTATTTATATAAATCATAAATTCATTATTTGGCTTTTTTGTGTTACATGTAACATATACTATAACATGATATTATGTCATACCTAATATAACGTGTGATACCTAATAATGTGACTAATATTCTCACTTGAACTTTTACTGCAGAATACTGGAATGAAAACTCTATCATGTACACCCAGGAGAAATTTTTCTTTCTGATCAGTAAGAAACTTAATGACAGTACCTGTCATTAAGGAATAGACCTTTACACTATGAACAAGTAATGTAACAGTTGTTCTCTATGTCAACCAAACAGTAAAAAGTACTATGAATCTGTCTGGCCTTTTTAGTTATCATGTATGATTTTGTTAGGCAGAGACTTCCCTCTGGTGACCCAGGTTAGAGGCCAAGCCTAGGTGAAGAAGAGGATCTAGTTCTAATTCATGTTGTCCCCTCTTATTTCCCTTTTTACCTAAACACACATCGGATGAGTGCAGGGAGCAGACGGTGCATGCAATGAGTTCTTCTGTTGTTGGCACCCAGTTAATGGTTATTAGCAGCTTTTATTCTTCCGGGACTGGTTTGATACGTGCCATGTTGATTGATATGTTCCATCACCCAGCTGCACAGGCTTTCCAAGGAAAGAAAAGAGCCAAATGCATGCTAACACTGACAATATAGGATCGATTCACCTCACAGCTTTCTTTCAAAGGACTCCCAAGAAAAGATGTTATATAAAGTCTCACAATTCAGGTGAGTTGCCTCGGCAGATTGCAAGTAACTGCAATGATAGATCCTCTGCTGTATGTAATAATACATAGAAATAAAGTATATATATCATATGAAAATGTTGGGGAAAAATTTTGCTCAGGAGAGAATAGCCATATATACGGATATGTTTGTTTGTGTGTGTTAGTTAAAGGGAAATTAATTTAGATTCTTCTTCCTTCTGCGTTATGGAGAACTAGCAAAGACCTTTTTTCTCCACAGAATACTTTCATGCCATGTTGAGGACATTCCTTCTTTGCTGCATTTTCATTCATAAAAAAATCATTGTACTAATTATTGTCATGACTCACACTATTCTCATCTGACTCTCAGCTTCTTAAATTCTGGTGGATAGTGGCATCACTCCAGTGCCCCTGGGTCACTGAGAAGCTGTGCACAGCATGGTGGCTCAGGTTCTCTGACACTCCACTAAGCTTCTCAGTAGGATTTCAATGCTTCTTGTAAGGACTCTTCACATGATAAGGCAGTTGTAATGAAAAAATCCATCAAATCTTTACTTTTCATAAGGACTGTCACTGCATTTGTCATTAAGAGATGTTTGAAGAAGACAGGAAATGCAGGTTATCTTTTTTTAGCGCTTTTTTCCCACACTACTTGTTTCTGTCTTTTGCCTATTTAAGGGAACTCCATTTTTACATCTCCAACATTAGTTGAGGGTAAAAATGTCTTTTTGATCTAATGGAACATTTGATATTCCACCCTACCCTTTTTGTGGCAGTACTCTCATTTCCAGTCACAAAGCATTCCACTTCTGAGTAAGTAACGTTCTAAAATATACTTCACCTTCAGCATCCTATGTAATGATGATAAAATTGGTGGTAAACCAGAAAGACCAAAGTGATTCCACTTTTCTATACTTCATGTTTTTACTTACCTCTCCTTTCTCTTTAGACTGATAAAATAAAATAACTTGTACAGTAATACACCTGTTTTCTTGGCTCTTGAGAGGCTGTTCTTTGAAACACGTTTCCATCTCTTGATTTGCTTTCTAAAATGTTTATGGGCTCTTAGGCATTAAAACTTTTTCCATCAATTAAAATATATATAGATTCTTCCAAGGTAGTTCTCAAGTGTTAAGGAGAAGTATCTTTTGAAAATGCAAAAGCCCCTTTTTTTTTTTTTTCTTTTTTTTTTGTACAGGCTGTACATCCCAAGAGATACAGACATAATCAGTGCTAGACAAAGTGTGCTACTTAGCTGTAGGATGCCTCACTTACCATGTCTCTTGCTCCTAGATCTTTCATCATAAGTTTAATAACCTTTCATACTTTTATATTTTCTTCCTGAGAATCTATATTTATCCCTTCATAAATCTTATGTCTTCTTAAAATCCATCCACTTATCCCAAACCTGGCGATTAAAGTGTACTGCTAAACTTCCCCAAAAGCTGGGCTATGCTCATAAAGTCTACTCTAAATTATAGCTGTTTTCAGCACATGGAAAGGGTGAGATCTGAGGTAAAACATTAGTTGTAAAGGCTCACTAAAATGGTTAGGAAGAGATAGATTCCTCAGACTTGGAGTAACCTTAAAGGTGGATCAGAAGTGGATTTTTTGGCTTGGTAAGTTGAACTGGGAAATAGATTAGATCAGAGCAGAAACTTTGGGGAGTTTCAATAAAAGTCTCCATTGTACCAAAACTTCAATTTCTCACTTTGAGACTAAATAAAAGACATAAAATGTCAGTATTTACTTAAATATGATTTCATGCCTTTTTTTGCCCATTGAAGCTTAAGCCATTTTAAAGTGAAAATGAAAATTCCAGGAAAAAAATAAGAATGCATTAGAAATGATAAAATAAAGCAGTTAATTTATAACCAGTCAGAATGAAAAAATTCCATAGTTTCTACATTGCCCTCTCGGGTTTGTTTCTTTTTTGTTTGTTTGTTTGTTTGTTTTTAATTGCCCATACCCATTTGATATTTTTTCAAGGTGTTGCATTTCCTGAAGTTCCCTTTTAATTTCACTTGCATGCTAATTTCCTGGTTGCTGAAAACAATAGCCCAGTTAACGTCAGCCAGCATTCTGTGTTAGACCTCTTGAAGTTAGCCCCTAGGATGCACTGAGGTCAGGATTGCACCTTAGTTATTGTTTTACTGCAGGACAGAGATATCTTCATGTGGATCTCAACAAAAATACCTCCTTCATCTCAAGGTTCATGGTCTTGAAATATCTTCTGGATTGTGCTGCCTTTGCTCTTTCTTTTCAAGCAAAAGTGGAGGTCAGTAGGTCTTTCAAAATGCTGTCACACAAAGAGAAAATGTTGGTATTCCTTCTTTTAGTCCCCTGCTTGCTTAGTGGTACACTTCTAAACTGGAGTGAGAGGCAATGGAGTGTTCTCTTTGGAGTGATGGATAAAGACAGGAGGACAGAAATATCAGAGAGCATGAAGAGGCAAGATGAGTCAACAAGGAGGCCAGCCAGCAAAGCTTTGTCTGCTCTGGCGTTTCTGAGACACAGGTTTTCAGAGAATTATGATGAAACCTTTATGGTGTTATAGGACTGCTTAGAAATGCAAGGGCTTGGGCAAAGGCACAATGCTGCCTTTGGGAAACATAGCAGGCCAACACCATTAAGGCAGTGACTGATCAGATGCAGGAGACAAATTTTTGCTAACAGGCGAGAGATGTTGGCCAGGATCCTAAATAATATGACTAATCTTACTCACTGTTCTTGAAGGTAAAATCAAGTAGCTTATATTTGATATGGGAGACACATGCAAGGTTTCCTGAGCACTTCATGGAATTAGCACTAAGCACCTGTTTGCTTGCAAGACTGAAGAGAAAAATCTATAAAGTCATATTAGGAAATAAAAGCTGTGTTGAAATCTAGGAAGCCAGGCAAAAGACTGTGAACTACCACAGCTGTTAGCAGTTATCTCATGCTTTAGAGTGGCTACTTGATACTTATGAAAAGCTTTTGTAGTGAGAAGGAAATTCCAGAGCTCACACTACTCAGACACTCAATTCCAGGGTGGACAATCAGGCCAGGAAGGATTCTGCAGGCTATAATAGACACCTTGTCAATTTAAAGGTGGAAAGGGAGATTTTACGCCCTGTCAAGAAATCCAACAAATAAATGAAGATGCTTTTGCTGGAATAGTGGCAGTTTTGTGGTAGTGGCATTCGAAACACTTATAATGCCAAAAAAGCCCAGGTCTTCTAGGGCTACTCAGGCTGAATGCTTCCGAAAACATAATTTGGGCTCTTACTTCAGGCATGGAGTCATAAGACCCTTCAGCCCATGCTGAAGTCAATAATTTTTAAACATCAAGAAGTTGCAATTAGAGCATATGTTTTACAGTTCGTGTTACTTGAGGAGATTAGCCTTTTTCCTGATCAGCAAGCTGGTAAGTTATCTATTCAGTGAATGTAAATCATTTGAAATGAGGTCCTGGAATATTACATAGTAAAAGCAGAATGTCTCAATAGTCCTTTCTATGTATTTTTTTGGGGCCCCTTCTGCCTAAAATCTCCTTCAGCTCTTTGTCACCTAAATAAATATTCTTCTGCTGCCTAGTGTGGCTGAAAAATCAGGTATTACTCAAGTTTATGCAGTATTTGCTATTTAAATCTTCGCTACTATCACATAGCATAGGGAGTATCAATGCTATTTTGCCTTGGAATTATAGAGAATATTTTATTAGTAGTAAACAATATTATTAAATTATTTCAAAAATATATGTCTATATATTTATAATAATTTCAAATAATCAAGGTGTGACAACAAAAATTATAGAGTAATATAAGTTTGTTCGTGCTCATTTAATTTCTTTAAGGGAGTAGTAGGGTGAAAGCCTGGCATCAGAGAACAAGTGCATCTTTCAAGGTGGAAACAACTCTTGTTCTAGCAGTTGAAAGAAAACAGACTAGATGACTGATGTGTCATTTCTGTAACTAGACACATGAATCACTCCAATTTATAAAGTTCAATAGCTTATTACAATGCATTAGTGTATTTTGTTGTACTTATATTGTTTTTACTTTCATTTGATGGATTTGTCTGTGAAAAATTGTGGTTTGAGATTTTTAATTTACATGAAAGCAGTATCTGCTTTGCCTCTAAATGTTTTTGATCAGCAAGTTAAAAAGAAATAACCTAACATTTAAAGAGGGTTATTATGTTTAGAATCTCTTAAGTATTGACAAAGATCTTTACACTGGTTTAAAGTCCACAGTTTCCAAAGAGGCATGTGAAACTGAAATGGCTTTTGGAACATTTGAGGTGCATTTATACCTGCCCTCATAAAGGATAAGTCAATGGAAATAGAATAGAACAGAAAACAAAATTAATACTGCAGATTTTCATCAGGATTTTTGACTCCATAATGAAACTTTCATGTACAGCATCTAACGAGGCAAGAACCTCTCATGAAATATATCAGTGGGTCTAGACACGTCTATATTTGAAGTGTGTTGGAATTTCATTCCCGATAAACTGCAGCTTCTGTGAGAAAAACACCCAGTTGAAACAGGAGTATGGTTCAAGAGAATATAGGATAACATAATATTCCTCGAAGTCTTCTTCAGAAAGAATCCATGTTGAATTTATAATAAATATGCTTCTCTGTATTTATTTCTTAGTTGTTTTCAAATCCAGGTTCCTATTTGAACTTTTTGGCTTTATATAACCTTCTTCTGCAAAGGATTTCCAAAGCTCTGTTCCAACACAGTAACCTTATGAAGTGTTAGTCATTTCTGATATTTAAAGCTTCTGGTAGAATGATAGCTTTCCTATAATTAGATCAACGCAAAGGACTGAAAGGGACCATCTAGGAGATTTTGTTCTCAGTATAAAAGTCAGCCTTCTCTCTGCTTGCTGAATGATTTCAGATACACACCAGAAAAATTCCCTTACAGTGAAGTTTATCATTATCACTCTATCATTGTGTTGTAGCAGCCCTTCACTTCCCACTGTACCAGGCACACTGCAGATGATCACCTCCATATAGCTTGAACTCTGAGCTGTTAATATAGGGAGGAGACAGGGAAGCAGAGGTACAAGTAGCCAAGGTGATTTTCCTTTTAGATTAGACCTTTTTAAAAATGAAAGAGATAAATTACATGTAACGGTGACTCAGCTCAATGCAGAAAGTGCAAGCCCTGTGCTGGCACCAAAGTTTGCATCATGTCATCAGCCCTCTCTGCTGCGTGTCTGCCATAACTCCAGGAACAGGGAACATTCCAGGATGGTGGATCTTGGAAAGGAAATGGGGAAGAATAGATCTCAGATGAAAAATCTGAGACCAAGTGACAACTACAAGACTTCTGCAGGCTGTGGCATTCCCTGTATTTAAGGACTATCTTTGCTAAAACAGAATTCCTGATTTCTTGAATCCTATGAATCCTAGTTGAGCATCCAACATACTCTATTTAACTATATACACATTATCACTACATATATATATATAAAAATATATATATACACAATAATTCTGAAGTGCTCTAAAATGCTCCACTATAGGAAAACAGCCCAGGCTGAATTGTTGGTTTTTTTGCATCTTCTTGATAGTTGTCCTTGTGTTTAATAGTGTTCCCATTAATGACTACAGTAAAAATTATAAACTTTATTGTGGAAAGACCAATGTTATCTCAGGCAACTGGAAAAATGAGCAGAAGTTATCTTGTGATAGCTCAGATAACGACCATACTTTTGGTTTAAGCAGGCTTTAACCATTATGCTCTTATATCTTGTTTGTTGCTCTGTCTCCTAAAACAATCTCTGCTGAAGAGAAAAATGTACTAATCTGCATTTTCTCCTCATGTTTCTAATCCAGACAACACAAATGAAAATTAAATTGCACAGGATGATATGATCAATAGCAAGGAATAACTTGAGGTGATGTTATAAATAATAAATAATTGCAATGATAAACAATTCCATTAAGGCAATCAAATAGTTTATGATGCCACCATAACTTTGAGCCAGCATTGATTTCAGGTAACTATAACTGCACAGAACTACAAATTTACTCTGCAATAGTTTCTTAATTATGCTGGTTTGGAGCTGAGGAGGAGGACAGTATAAATGGGAGGAAGAGCACAGCATGTGCAGGAATCTGAAAAACCTCTCTCTGTGTTGCGGTACATTATACTATAACTGTTCATTTAATTATCGGGTTCGTGTAGTGTAAGTGTGGTAAGAATAGATGGTCCCCATTCATTTAACTGCTTCCCATCCCTTTTCAGCCAACTGTTACACATCTCCACAGCTTATTGCCTGGGCCCTCTCTCCCACATTCCCTTCTAACTCCTCTGAGTCACAATTAGATTTTCTACCCTTTAGCTGCAACTTGTTGGCAGATGGTTTTGGCTGAATTTAGACAGGCACAGATGCCTTCATGCTTGCTGCCTTTGCAAACGGAAAAAAAAAAAAGAAGAAAAACTAACCAAAATCATACTCCATTTTCTTTTCCTTCACTCTTTGTGTGTATATATTTCTCTGTGTGCTGTGATGCTCCATGAGCATCTTACCTGCCCCACCTCAGAAAGGGATAATGGCAAAGAGACCCATTGCACTGACAAGTAACAACAATTGACGATTGACATCTATATTTGTTGATTTATCTTCTGAAGGACTAGAAGATTATAGATCTCTTATAGATACAAGTCTCATTTAGTATGGACCACATTTAGAAACTGAATCAGAACTAGTAAATCCTTCCCATGAGTCTATCACATCTGATGATCTTCTGTAGACAAGCTATGGCTCTTTTTCTTTCTCTCTCTTTCTCTTTCTCTTTCTCTTTCTCTTTCTCTTTCTCTTTCTCTTTCTCTCTCTTTCTTTCTCTTTCTTTTTCTTTCTTTCTTTCTTTCTTTCTTTCTTTCTTTCTTTCTTTCTTTTTCTTTCTTTCTTTCTTTCTTTCTTTCTCTTTCTCTTTCTCTCTTTCTCTTTCTCGTTTGTCTAGCATTCTACTCCTCTTAACTCTTTCTTTCTTTCTTTCTTTCTTTCTTTCTTTCTTTCTTTCTTTCTCTTTTTCTTTCTTTCTCTTTTTCTTTCTTTCTTTCTTTCTTTCTCTTTCTTTCTTTCTTTCTCTTTCTTTCTTTCTTTCTTTCTCTTTCTTTCTTTCTTTCTCTTTCTCTCTTTCTCTTTCTCGTTTGTCTAGCATTCTATTCCTCTTAACTCTTAATATTTAATGCAATGAAAGGAGGAAAAGGTCATTAGCATTTAGACCACATGAAGAGAAAGGAATTTCCCATTTTTACAGCCTAAATTTTTGCATAAAATATATGTTCCTCATAATAGTTATACATCTATAGTGAGTGCTGTTATTAACTGTTCTGCAATTAAAGCAAATCTAAAGATAAAATCATAGATATTTCAACACAACCCCAATCTTCTGTAGAAAGAGTAAACAGTAGTTTAAAATTTTCCTTCTTTGAAAGATATTCTTAGAAAGGAGTAGAGAATATATAAATCAAAATGAAATCCTAGTATATGAGTATGAATTTCACCTCTCTAACCTCTTACTTGGTTTCTATATATGCAGGTCTGAAGAAAATAAATCCTCTTATCTCCTAGCTAGGATGAACAAGATTCATCCTATAACTGGACTTCGCTACTCTTTTATTTGTAAACTTTTTGCAATTCTGTATTGCCACTTTACCATCCTGTAGAATTTAGTGTGAAAAACTATGCCTCAAGGCATGCATCTAAAATAAGGGTAAAGGAACTTCAACAGACATAGACAGTGGCCATCTTGACATCTTTTTCCCGAGTAATTCAACATTTTTTTTAAAAGCAGTGAAAGCGGCAGCAGTACTCTTTTCAACTAATCTTTAGAAGTGTCAGAATCTACAAGTGTCCAGATCCTGGATCTGCTATACCTCTGCTTTATTTAATGTTTTACCAGTAATCTATAACAAAACAAACTTCTTCATAGTGTTTTTGTTCTTGTGTTTCTGTACCTACATAGGTGAAAAGAGCTAAAACTGAAACAGGAAAATGGTGTAACATGGATCATTAGAGGCAAACAGAAACCTACAAGGCAATTTATTCTGCTGGCTCATGTTCAATTTGCATTTGAATAAGGTTCATTTCTCCGGAGCATCTAAATCTAATTCTAATTTAAATTCACATCTAAATCTAATTTTAGCAAGCATCAAATAGTTTAGAAACTTGTTATTTCTGCTGAGAATTTTACCCAAAACATGAAAAATTATCATTATAAAAAGATTATTTTTATTATAGGATTTGGTCCTGGTTTAATAAAAGTAAATGCAGATCAATAAAACAGTTTTTGATCTGTAGGAAACAACCAAAATTAATTCCCCATAGAAGTGGAGTCAATACACCACCTCTCTAGTAGATCCCTCTTCCAGAGACTTAGCACAGAAAATGGGACAGCTTTCCTGAATTTATTAAATTAAAAGATGTTAGTTATAAATGTTGTAAAATAGATATAAACCTGAAGCAATTGTGAAAAATAACACACCACATGGACGACATACATGAGAAAAGCAACACTAGTGCATTTTTAGAAGTATGGCTACTTTCAAATATTTGTCTTTTGCAGACTTGCCACAATAATATCTGAGTGCTTTCCAAGGGGAATGGATAGCATTAAAGAGGTGCATGAGAGTTTCAATGAGCATCGGGCCTTCCCTACCTATTCATGGTGAAAACTTCTTTATTCCTTAGTGTTAGAATATGGCAATACTTGGAAGAGGACATCTTTTGTTGTGACTCCAAGTGAAGCAAGATTTGACTTCCCCCATTGGATCTAGTTAATAAGAAGAGAAACCTAAGGTAGGAAAAAACAGCATCAACAACAAACCAACCTGCAAGGTTTGAGCATTTAAACTATTAGCAAAGCTATCTTGTGCAGGCAAGTAGAAGAGGAGGTTGGAAAACTGGTGATTCAAGAAAGCACTTCAGTATAATTTTTTTTTAATATGTTTTCCATTAGACAGCACTTGTCCAGCTGTAAGAGATTTTTAACATCAAATAGAGCTGGACACTTGACATAGCTATGGCTACATAAAATTCTGAGTGCTCCTGTCTCTGTTGGAGCTCATGTGCACTCTTGCTGTCACACGTATTCCCGAAGGCTTCAAGTTCATCTTCAAAAAAGTTTGATTGCGCTAAAGGCACCGGGGCTGCCTACAGGCACAGCACCTGTATGATACATGAGAACTCGCCTGTGTGGTAATTGCATTGTTTGCTCCTTCTCTATGGCAAGCAGGAAAAATTGAGACTCATCCTCCAGGGATATTAATGGTTATATGACTGCACTTGGGGTTTCAGCATGAAGTAAGAGACAACTCATCTTCATTTTACCTTGACACTCTAAACAACACCCAAGTTTAAAAAGTAGCATGACTCAAAGATATTTCTGTACCTTTCCCAGCTTGGGAATCAAGACTACTAAGTTTCTCCTCTGCTCACCCAGTTGTACAGCTCTGTATATCTTCCTGGACTTGGTGCACACTCTTTATTTATTCTCCTCTTTCACATTGTCCCAGAAAGCTTTTGCAGCTCTTCTTGGGATGTGTTTTTTTGATGACCACTTGCTGGCAAACAATTAGCATTTTATCTATGAGGGACATTAAAAAATACATACATATTTTATGACGTATTTTTAGAAGATTTCAGTATATAATTATTTATGAAGAAGACATGCTGCTTAACAAAAGTATCCTCCTGAAAGAAGGAGAGAGTACAGAGATGCTAAGGCAAGGGAGGGAAAAAGACTCTAGTTAAGTACTCACAAAATGAACAACAGCTTTTGGAAAAAAAAAACCGATAATATGTATTTTGATGTTATTGCTACCTTTACATTTCAAATGTTTCCTCCTTATGGTCTCATTAACCTCTATACTATTTTAGAGCATCTAATGGGTATTAAACACAGAAGTAATCCCAAAGTTTAGTTGCAATATGCTTTGCACAGCTGGAATTACCTAGTGCACACTATTTGCTGCTGTAGTTTCAAGCATGAAGCCTGATCCTGACTCACAGGGATTGGGAGTGACTTTAGTGTGCTTATAGACTTCCACAAAGAATTTTCTCTCCAGTGTCCTACCAAATTCCTGTGTAAGAAATGAACTGTGAGATAGTCGAGAATTCAAGACTTTTTTTTTTTTTTGATTACTTTTACATAGCAGGATTATTTACTTAATAATTTTCTCTGCTTTTGGTAGATTTGAGGTTCCTAGCTGACTTAATAAAAAATTAAGCACAAATCTACATCAAAAAGTGAAATGTACATTTTCGAGCTGGCATGGTTTTCAGCATGTGGAAACTCTTGAATGTGGATATGAACACACAAACTGTCTTTACAGCATAACGCTTTTATTCCTACCCCCAATAAACATATGAAATAAATACTTTTTTCCTCCATTAAACACATTCTTTACTGCATTGAGGATTTAATTTCTTCTTCATGAGGGTCAGTAATTGAGTAAAATGTTGGCTTTTATGCAACAGTTTTTCAAGGAGAAACAGACATATAAGCTGCTCATGCACAAAAGTTGTTGCTAGGAGGATCTATCAAACAGATGCGGGGTTTTTTTCCCTAGGAAATGAACTAAGCATAAGAAATATCTTGCCAGGTGAGGAGTTCTTTCATTTATCCTCCCCCTTGCGGAAGGTGAGTGGTCCGTTGATACTCAGTCCCCTTTTCTTAATCAAACATCTATTTCTGCAAAGAGTGAAGTTCACAAAGGACAGACAACAAGTATAATACTGGAATGTCAGCTCACTTAGTGCTTATGCTTTCCATTCCTATCACTTTGTCTTGATTATAAACAAAACTTGTGAGAATTTATGTTGGAAAAGAAGAGACTGGTGCCACTGTGCAGGATATAGGCTCCTGGGACTTCCCAGCAAGGAACAGACTTTGTCCTCAGGATGATTTATCTTTTAGAGTCACCCTGTCGGGTGCATAACGCCAATACTCTTACCTCATCTCCATTTATCTGCTTTTTCTACTTAATCTTCCATTATATGTTGAAAATTAAATATATAGTTGCAAATAAAAAATAGATTAAAAATAGCACAATAGTTTAGTGTGGAAATTCGTGGAAACTCCATGACCAGCCTTTAATCAAATCATTGCCAATCAAATACTTCCTTGTACTCTAAACTGAACATACTTGTTTCTATCTCATTAATCATTTTTCCTCATAACTGTACTTACTAAAGTCAGAATTCAAGAAATATTGCAGAAAGAAAATATTATTTGGAATGGATATGTAGCTGGTGAGAATATTGCATTCCAGTTTATTCTGGACAATAATCAGTCAAATAGCCCTGCCTCTTTAGCCCCATTATTTTAAGGGAGTGGAATAAATAGTTTTGAGAAAATAAATATTTTTTTTTAATGTTTTAAAGGTTTAAAAGACATGAATATTAGTACCTTCTTTTTCCTTTGTCAATAAACTAAATCCATTGGTAAGAATTATTACAGAGGAAAGGCTTTCATGTTTCCATTTGCCACTCTGCAACTCTTGAAAACCATCTGAGTTCTGAAGTAAAATTCCAACAGCCCTGTAAATAAAGGAAGTAATGTAAATCTTTATCCTGCCACTCAGTGACTTTTTTTAGCTATTGAAAAAGTTTTGAAAACTTGCAAAGTGATAAAAACAAGAAAGCAAAAAAAGGAAAGCCTATAAACAACCCTCTAGATACCATTCATTTTATTTCAGTTGGACACAAAAGGGAAGTAAGGGAATACTATCAGCATTTTTGTTAATTTTTTTTATTCCATTTTTTCAACCAGATGTAACTGTAAATCTCAGAATATTTAAAGCAAGGTGCTTAAAATTAAATTATAATTGGAGTAGAATGCATAAGAGCAATTAGAGATTTAAAAAGTATTTTGCATAGACCTATTTGTAATTCTGAAGAGATGGAAATTCATGCAGATAAAATCAACACTATTTCTGAATATTATCCTGGTATTTCTCTGAAATAAATCCATTTCATTGTGGTGATTTTTATCCAACTTTCTGATTAGGTTATCAGTATTTTAATTGCTCCTGGGTTCCTGAGTTGCCCGTTTTGCATAGCATTTCAGTAATGTTGGCTATTGAAAGTGTGTAGGGAACATTGCAACTATTAGACTGTCTCACATAGTGAAGTACTATGAGTTTTATACAATGAAAAAATTCAAGAAATATTTAGATCTCTTTACCTCAATACCCACAGTATTGCTGAGAGGATGATTTTTTTATCAATAATGTGAGGTTTAACTTTTTTTAGAGGGGAAGCATGAGCTAAGGATACTGATCACATTTCAAAAAACAAGCCCTAATAAGTTAGGAAATGGTGAAATTAAATCAACCTACCTGATCTTCATTTAGCCCTGCACTCCGAAGACAGGAGCACATTTAAATCTTTCCATAGATGCCCTGCCTCATTTAGTAGCTGGCAACAGTGATGCTCAGATCAGAATCATTTATTCCAAAAAATGCTGTTTTCCCCTAATCTTCGACCTTCTCTTTCTCCTCACATCTAGTGCACCAAATACTATTTGTGCACTGGTGTACAGAATTTCTCCTTTCCTTACATGCTTCTCAATGGCATTTGTCACTGTATTGCCCCAGTAACTAATCCACGTATCCGGTAATGTATTAATAATTAATTTCCTAATTTTCACAATTCCTGTGAGGTATTATCTCACTTTTATTGCTTGGGAGCCAAGGCAATGAATATAAAACCTACCCACTTCCCTTGGACATCTCATTTCAAACTTTCTGGAGGATAACAACCAAAACCCTCACTTTAGACATTTAAAGCACAGTCCCTGCTGACACATCTGTCTGTGCACTTCAGAACACCAGACACCAGGACCCCAAGTTGGTTCCTTCAGATAAAGAGCTTCTTAAATTGAAGTACCTTTCCTTAGTATCATATCTGAGGCAAGGCAAGGAGCTGGTTCTTAGGGGCAGGATGCAATTGATATGCAAGGAAACTGTCCTCTCTCCACGAGATGTTTCCTGCCCTGTTCCTCCCTTACTTGATTTTGCATGCGAAAGGCAGGGTCCTGCAGCTGGCATTTTCCTTCACTTCACAGCCCCAGTAATCCCTTGTCTTGTGCAATAAATGGAGCAGGAAAGAAGCAGAGTGTGGTCAGGCAGTGCAACGTGATACTGTCAACCCACAGACTGTTGGGGCAGAAGGGGACTGATTCCATGTACCTACCCCAAGCCTAGTACACCCCAACACAATCCAGAGCTTGGAAATGTCCTACTTAGCCCAGAACAAGACGTTTTAGTCGAATTAACAGCAGAAACAATTTAGAATGTTTCTCTGCTATGTGTGAAGCAGGGCTTTTCTAAAAAATAAGTCATACTCAGCTAGGACTTTGCAGAAGTTAAAAGCAATATATTTAGCATGAAAGATACCCCCTTGTCATGTATTAAGCACAAACTCCAAAGTGTAAAGGAGTATTCTTTTGGAGGGAAGGTTATCAACATTCTTTATGCTGGAAAATAGTTAAGTATTTTCCTGTCACTCTCCCACTTTTTTCTTTTTATTTTTCTGAAAGAACTAAAATATTCAGCTGTAACAGTAACTGCATGTGTACACAGGGATGTGTATCTGAAAAACTATTTTGAAATAGATTCCCATGCTACAAAATTTCAGTTCAGACTTTTCAAGTATTGTAAAGTTATCTTCAAATGAAAAGAGGCTCTGACACAGAGAACATAAAATGCACTTCTACAAATGCAAACTTGTCAGCCTGCTTATGAAAATGCTACAGAGTTAATATCCTCTTTTAATGTTGAGGATAAATAAAACCCTGATAAGAATGAATACAACAATTTAAAATGATTCGAGCAGTTTATCCTGACATATTTCTTGCTAATTAAGCTGTGAGAATAATTGATTTTTCTGTGAGAAATGTGGAGAGAAGCAGGTTAGTGACAGTGTAATTATGGCAACATAAATACCTGAAAAAATGTAATTTTGTTTGACATAATGAACCTTTTGATGTCAAGTGTAACTTTTATTTCCTGGTACATCCAAAACATCAAAATAGTAATAGTAATATAACCTCAGATAGATAAATTCTTAGGCACTTTCAAGAGCAAAATCAGTGCTGTCCAATAATGATTAATGAACTTAACATGTGGAGCACCCTGGTTTTATTCCAAATGCTCAAATGTACCAGGAGAAGGTGTCCCACCCTGGCCTGAGTGTGTGTCCTGACCCCTGTTGCTCAAGGCAAAGGGGGTAACACACCACCAGCACAATCAATCTGCACCGCTGTCCCCTTTCTAATTATTTCCCAAATGCTAACGGGATTTGATCATAATTTGTGAATAATTTGAGGGGAAATGAAACCTAATTTTCAACCAACTTATTGTCCTCAAATTAAATTATTCTCTGCTTGTTCCCATGCTCTCTTCAACTAAAGCTACCTTTCATATGGCCTTTAATGAAATAGGGCATCTTGATTGATGCTTGGTGGTTGAGCATTCTTTTCTCTCTTCTTTTGGGAGATCTTTCCTATTTCTGTTTCACACCTTTGGTCTCTCTCACACCTTTTACTACTTCACACCTTTGGTATTTTTTCATATTCTTTTGCCTCTTTATTTCTCTACTTCATCAGTTTCTTGTACCCAGTAACATGGAAAAAAAGTGACTGAAAAAGCAATGTGCCTGTGGTATTCAGCACCTTCTATTGTTTGAGCTATAAAGGCTTTTTGGTCTTCCTTCTGTGAAACTTGATGTTCTTGCCAGTTGGATTAATTTCTGGGTTCGTTGTAACTGTACTTCTGTATCTCTGCTTTTGTCATGTGGAATGAATGGATAAATTTGTTCTGGACAAGCCTTTACCAATATCAGTGTTAAGAAAGAGATGCCAAGTTCAGTGCCTGTATGGGATTTTATTAATTTTCTTGTAACCCCCCCATCTGTCCAAGTTCCCCTCAGACAGAGCAATGCCTAATTGTTCGTTATAGATTTCTTCATGGAAAGGCTTCTCTCTCATGTTTTTGACAGTAGTCCAGGATTAAAAGAGGAAATGCAGGTCTAAGTGACTAAATGAATTACTTCAGGTCATGTTGCAAGTATTTGAGAGACTGGTTTCTTGACACAAAACTATGCAGACTTTGAAAGGTAAGAAGCCCATCATTAGATTATAAAACCAAACAGCACAATCTGAATTTATTATCTTATTTTGAAAAATATTCTTAAAATAACACCTTTTAGTAAATTATAAATGAAGCATGTTCCCATTCAGAATGCAGAGCACGTCACATCATCGTTTGTGTATCCTGCAGCCCAACTATGAGTGACAAACCGAGTTTCCTAAGGCCTGAGCAATTAATGGTACTGGGAAAACAAAGCAGATAGCAGATAGGAAGAGGTTTCTAGAAGCACCATGACAACAAGATGTACCCAGCAGTTACAAGCCAACTTTTTAATTTCTTGTTTTATTTGCACATCGAATGCGTTTGGCCCTTGTTACTGCACTACTTTTCAAAAGTGTTATTTCTCCTGCAGTTGCACTGTTTACTCCCTGAAAAATAAAATACAACTGTAAAACTTCAAAGTAGTGTTTAGTCATGAGTCAGCTACACCTCAAGGCACCCTGCAGGGACTATTTCCACAACCATTACCATGATTTATGATAAGGTAGAATGTAAGGTGGTTAAATATTCCACCCTGAAAAACTCATAAAGGAACTAAATTTCTTCATGCACATAAAAAAAGTAGAGCAACCTTAGAGGCAATATGTCTGGGTGCTCTCAAAGAGTGGGTAATTAATGCAAAGTATAAAGCAGAACATGGTTAGGACTACGAAAGCACCTTCTTAGATTTTTTCCAATTTCCCCACAATGTCCAAACCTCATCTTGGGAGCAAGCACTGTGTTGTTGGGAGCACAAGCCAAAGCTGGGAGTGTGGCTCTCTAAATTGGTGTACAAGCCCTTCCAATAACCCAGCAGTGAGTCTGTGGCAGGCTAAGGCTTCGCACCTGGCTAAGACAGCAGGATATTGGGAAAAGCAAAATGTTAATATTCTGCTTCCTAGTTTGGCACACCTGAATTGCTAGAAATCTGCGGTTTCTATCTGCTGTCTGCTCACAGGGGAGTTCCTGGTTTGGCAAAAGGTTTGACAAAAGGATGTGAGGCCACAATTATTGCTGTGGGTGGAAAGGTTCTTTTGGAAACTGATTGTCGTCACAGTCTTCTCACATATCGACCGATACAGAGCAGCAGAGCTGTCTCTTAGGTCTGTACTGCCCGTCTTCTGCCCTGTTCTTCTTCTCCCTGGGTCTTGATCTCACACGAGTCATTTCACATGGAATCTGTACCAGCATGGGGCATTTGAAGGGGAATTCGTACGTTGCAAAGTCCCATCAAACTGCCAAGTGACATTGGAACCACCTGAATGGCCCTTAGTAAAAGGGAGTGACACTTTTTCACAATTTTGCAGGAAGTTCTCTGCTCTCAGGAAGTTCTCTGACAGCCATTTATGTTATTGAAGAATTTTAAAGATGGGGAAGACAAATTATTTAAATGCTGTGAAAGTCCCTGTTTGGACACTTGATTTCCATAGGCTTACATGCATATATGTTTGTATAAGTCAGCAGGCAAAAATTTTAGACTAGAAACTTAGTAGTCTAAAATTTATAATGACAAATATCTATGTAAAATTTTCTAGTGAAAGGTCATAGGACTGATAAACAACTACTACACAGTATTTTTAAAAGTTTTTTTACACATGTAATAGATTTTAAGTGAAAGAATGAACTTAAAGTTTTCCATTTATGAACATCTGCTTTCTTTTCTTAAAAAAAATGACGGCATGCCCAAGTTCTCTCATGGATCCATCATAGCTGCAGGATAAAAATCCATTTGAAAGTGAGAGGATGAATTGTTGGGCACTTCTTGATAAGCCTGTAAGATCAGAAGAGCAATTTCAGAACCACAGTAAGCCTCATGCACTGCTGCCTGTGTGTGCTTGCCTGTTCCAGTACAGCTTAAGGGATTTACTGGGGCCTATCTGCTTTGACACTGCAGTCCTCTTCTAGAATTTCTAATATCTTGTGTTAAAGCTCTGTCTCTTGACAATTATCATGACAGTCTGTTGCCTCATCCAGAGATCATGAAAACTGATGATCCAAGTAGAAAGGAAAAATGAAAAGGAACATGGGTTTTCCTTAGTGGATTCTCTACTTCGATTACTAAGAATGGGAATATTTTCATTATTCTATGTTGTCTGCCAGCTGGTTTAGTTCTCAAGCTGCCAGAGTATTTTTTAATCTTTGGTTTGGCTTTTCTGAAACTTTGTCAGAAATATTCAGCTCTCCAAGTGCCACTCTCACTTGTTCCAGTCACCTCTCTAGAGACCAACTCTGTAAATCTGGAGTAAGAAAAAATTGAAACCAATATTTTTCCATTTTGAAGCCACTCAGACAAGGAAAATACATTGTCTAGATAGTCTTTATAAACCATAGAGATTTAGAGAAGACAAACAAAAGACTATACTGATTTACAGTAATTGTCTGAAGATCCAAAAACAATGTAATAGCAGAAGTGCAAGATAAACAGATTAAGACATTAATAACCCTGCTACTAAGCCACAGGTATTAGAGATGGCACCAGTAACAGGTACTTTTATCCTCTGTTTTATGTCCTTATCATTGTATTAAATCAGCTTTTGGAGATTAATTTGGAATTTTCAGAGAATCAAAGGATCACAGGCTAAGGCTGAAGGGGTTCTCTGGAGGTCGTCTAGTCCAAACCCCTGCTCAAGTAGGGCCACCTAAAGCAAGTTGCTCAGCACTGTGTACAGATGGCTTTTGAATATCTCCAAGGAGGGAGAACCCACGACCTCCCTGGGCAACTAGTGCCAGTGCTTGGTCACCCTCACAGCAAAAATGTTTCCTGATATTGAGGGAACATACTTTGTTTTAGTTAGTTCCTTTTGTTCTGTCACTGGCCACCACTGGAAAAAGCCTGGCTCTATCTTCTCTGCACCTTCCCTTCAGCTGTTTGTATGCATTGACTATTTCTCCCTGAGCCTTTTCTTCTCCAGGCTGAGCAGCCCCAGCTCTCCCAGCCTTTGCTCACAGAAAAAATGGTCCTTTATCAACTTTGTGGCCCTTTTCTGGACATGCTTCGGTATGTTCACGTCTCTCTTGTACTGGGAAGCCCAGAACTGGATCAAGGACTCCAAATGTGGCCTCACCAGTGCTGAACAGAGGGGAAGAATCAGCTGGCTTGCCCTGCCACTAATGAACTCTCCTTCTAATGCAGCCCATGCATTAATCTTCTTTGCATGTTGCTGGGTCATGTTCAGCTTTGGTTCCACCAGAGCTTCCAGGTCCTTGTCTGCCAAGCTGCTTTCCAGCCAGATGGTCCTGAGAATGAACTGGTAGTGACTGGGACTGCTCCTCTCAGGTGTAGGACTTTGCTCTTCCTCTTGTTGAGCTTTGTGAGGTTTCTGGCAGCACATTTCTTTAGCTTGTTGAGGTCCTTCTAGACCAGGGCACAGCTCTGGTGCATCAGCAACTCCTCACAGTTTTGTGTCATCAGCCCCTCTTGCTGAGGGATCGCTCTCCCCATCATCCAGATCAGTAATGAAGGTGTTGAATGGGACTGGATCCCAGGGAAACACTGCTAGCCACTGGCCTCCGACTAGACTTCATGCCACTGATCACCACTCACATGTTCTGCCATTTGTCACCCCACTGTCTTCTCATCCAGCCCAAACTGTGAGGATCTTATGGGGGACAGTGTCACAAACCTTACTGAAGTCTGCTTATTCTGTCGACTGATGTAAACTTTTGACCATTTCCTACTATTTATTGCTCCCTTCCCTTTTGATGCTAGCAACAAGCGTCTGAAGACATTTTGCATGATAGATGAAAATAGTTATGTGCTCTGCAGCAAGCTGAGCTTTAGATCTGTATTTTCTCTTGCATTTTCAGTCAGTTGAAAATAAATGAGAATGCAGATTTCTACTATTTAAAAGTCACAAATAATAGCGTAGCACAGTATTTCCTATGTTTGGAATTTTCATATTACATTAAATTCACCCTTCATTGTATTTTAACAGTCTTTATTAATAAAGTTAGCTTCTCATGAGCTGTTGGAGGAAGTAGAAAGGTGAAAGTTTTGGCAACAGAGATAGGGGCACTTCATCAGTTATCAAGTGTGGGAAGTTTGTAATGGAATAAGCACATGAATTGCGTCTGTCTTGCTAAACCCGCCATTACTGACACTTTTGAAGCCTGACATTAATTAATCATCAGTGAGTGCAAACATTGGAATTTCCTAATTGTTTATGCTATAGTTTCAGGAACATTGCAAACTCTAATTTTTAATTTTAACTTTTTTAGAGGGTGATAACCTTCTACAAGAAGAAAACTTGTTAAATTCCTCAGTTTTGCAAGAGTGAACAGGGCCTTGCCTATTACAAAATATAAAAGTGTATAGCATTTTCCTTGGGAAGATTTCATAACCTGAAGGAAATTCAGGAAACAAGCACTTTTTCTTCTGGCAGGGAAACACATTTTAACTTGATAATTCTCATACTTAAGAATTATGAGGAAAATTAGGACATCTATCAAATCAATGGATTACAAACATCTAAGAGAGGAGGGAAGACCTACATAAAAATCAGAAAATAAAATGCCCTTAATCACAAACGTTTTTCAGGAAGTCTTCTTTTCAATTTGTAAATAGGAGCTATCCAAACTATCCAAAATGAAGAAATCTGGATCCAGCCACTACATGTCCCTCACTTCCACAAACAGTATTTTCTTTATGTGTGTCTACACAAAATATATGTAGCTTTAATTTAAGAATACTGACAATACTTAATAATATGTATATTTATTCTGAAACCTCATCTAATCTGTATGTCCTGTAGGTCATCATCTATATGTGTTAAAATTTGGCAAACTTACCTAAACAGTTATTTATACAAGCAAAGGAAAGAGAAAATGTTGCAGATGAACTCTAAATTCTCACTTTGGCTGTGTTATATGTCAGGCAAGAGTCTTGTTACAGAAGTAATTGAAATCAATATGACTGGAATAACAGTCCTTTGCACACTGTATCTCCCTTCATGGAACTGAAGAGTTTTTATTCTTCTGATTTTATAACAACATTTATATGAATGGTGTTGAAAAAGTCATGAGTCTCAATCCAATAAAGACAGGAATGATGCTGTAAACTCTGTGTTAGCAATGTAATATAAGCAACAATAGCTTTCAGAAAATGGAGCAAAGGGAAGGTGTATTGACACCACTGCTCATTTTATTAACCATTATGTAGGTGGCAAAGTAATTTCAGTATATATGAGAAACATAAGTATAGTCCTTGTCCTCAAGAGCTCACAATCTGACATCCTCACTCTGCTGGACTGCTACAGTTCTGTGCAGGCTACTGTGCCCTGGGAAAATCGTGGTTTCTTATATCCTTTGAGGAAAGGGAAGAGGGGGCTGCAAAAGCAGGGGCCATAGAAACCTGAATTAGACAGGAAGAGGAAAGAAGAGTAGCAGTTTGAAAGGAGAAAGTGAAAATGCCTGACAGGACTGGCAGACGACATCTGTGCAATGAAAGAACCTGTGTGAGGAAGAGGGAAAGAAAACAGCAAAGCAGAAATGATGTAGTGAAGGAGAAAGGACAGAAAGGGAGATGGCAAGGCAGAGCCTGAAGATCTCAGAAATACAAAAAATATCCATCTCTGAGCAGACTATTGCGCAGGCACACATCCTTGCACATCTACGTTTCTGAAGAAATTGATTGGATTGTTTCTTACTAAGTTGGCTTGTCTAATTAGAAATAATAGGCCAGATTGATAAGCCTCTCCAAAAACAAGGCAAAAACAAGGATCATTTTTCCTCATTAAAATCCTGTGTATTTTCTTTTGAGAAGCAGTAGACCTTCTGTGCTATCTTTGCAAGATATTTGTTAGTCTTGTATACTTTGCCATCCTATTAAAAATCTGTTCATCTTCAATAAAGTTTAAAAAAATCTTCAAGTTGTTTTTCATTTTCAGCCCTCATCTCATAATGGCTAGAGCCAGGACTGGGGGGCTGGGGGTTTTGCATAGTCTAGGGCTCTTCTATTGGTAAAAGATGTCCCCCACAGCAGGACAAGTTAGAAAAGGAAGAAAGAAACACAATTCTAGGCTTGGCAGAGGTGGATGTTGGGGGAGCAGAACTTTCTAACCACCTGTTTTGAAGGAGCGGGAGGGAAAAGGTACACAAGACCTATGGATATGGGGATTCTGAGAAAGACACAAAGAGCTAAAGAATAAAAGGTTTGCTAGGACTCTGAGCACTCTGACCTTGGGGCAAGGAGGACTTATGAGCTGAGCAGATGTGTCTAAGACTGGGAGAGACTTGGAGGCTGCCCCTCTACATGGTGGAAGTGGTTATGAAGGTGTATTAATGTGCTAGAAAATTAGGATGAAGGGAGAAGACAGGGGCTGCCAGTCCTTGAGCAGACAGCCCAGGATGAACACCTTGGGTGGTTTCTGGATTCCAACTGGGCTTGGGATAAAAGAGAATAAAATTGTAGCTGCAAGAACTGGAGGAGACTAAGTGTGAAGGACACAGCAATAAATACCCGAGAGAAGCTGTGGTCAAAAAGGGAGTCACAAATAGATTTTAGCTTGCTTCATTTTTTGATTTAAGCACTTAACTGCCCAGTCCTGCTTTTGGCACTATCATCCTTTATTGGAATTCATCCTTACAATACAGGGTTTTTCTCTGAATTGGAATGATACTGTAAGCAGCATTAGCTTAGCTCCTTAACTACTCTGTGAAGAAAATAGTCCCTTAGTATATGTATTAAGAGATCTAAACATTTTTTGCCTTTTTTTTATCCATTTGATAATGGTCACTTCTATTTTGAGTGTCAAGATACTTCAGGAAAAGAAACCTTGTGACTTCAGGAAAAGAAACCTTGTGGTTAAAAAATGGTAGGACTGAAGCCCCTGCTTAGATGGTTAACATGTAAGATAGGTACAACCACTGTTACACCTGTTTGGCAATAAAAACACCAAATTTAATTGAGGAGGATGAACTCAAGGTCTTTGTGGTTCTGTGCACATGCAGTAGGAGAATTAGATTTTTTTCATTCTCCAGGCGTGAGTCAACTTAAGCAAGATTTCTTAATCTTATAAAGTGTAGCAGGAATGATAAACCCACAAAATCTCCACAAAATCTTCTAAAATCTTCAAATCCCCAATGACAATCACGGGTGTAAGACCTCTATGGGTATTGGTCCTGTCTGACACGTCTCTGCGAAGACGCAGAGATCTCTCCCCAGAGTTCGGGTGTATATCTCCTGCGGTTGCTATCCCGAATGCAGTGCGAAAAATACCCAGGCAAACTTATAAGGCAGAGAAGAAAACCTAGTAGTGCCTCTTAAATCACACTTTTTGTCGGTGTGTGTGTCGGCGAAACCCAGGAGAGGAATTTCGCAGCTTTTCCCTACTTTCCGGGCGCCAGCCCAAGCCCTCTAGCGGTGCGAGCGAGCGGAGCCTGGTCCCGGGAGCCGTCTCCGAGTCATCAGAGCAGCTGATTAAGCACGGCAGGAGCCTGGGAGAAGCAGGCAAACACGGTAAATAACCTCGCACTTGACTGCACGCTGCTTGCGGCTGCAGCTGGGGGGAGAAACGATTGCCAGAGCAATCTTCTCCTTCAGCGCTTGGGGTATCCTCGTCTGGCGGCCACGAGACATCCTCTGCGCCCTCGCTCCAGGCTCAGCATTTCCCACCAAGCCCAGCTGCGGTGCAGCCGCACGGCTTTTCCCCTCCCAAGTGCCACACAGCTGTCAAGGGTGGAAGCTGCTGTTGCAGACTTCGCTGGTCCTCACTGAGCCATGGCTTTCACAAGCCCTGCAGCCTCTAAATGACCCACACGGGATGCCGGGGAGCCTCCTTGGCAAGCTGGGAAAGGAAAAGGGAAAAAAAGATGGGGTTTATAACCTGAAGTGGGCCATTCGAGTTCTCCCAACCTTCTACGATTTCTGGAGGAGTTCTGTAAATTTTGGTAAAATCATTCCAACCTTTTTCTGCTGGATATTTTTTCCCTAATTAGCAACACTTGTAACCTCCTCCTAGTATCTTATTGTAACCATTTAAAGGCGTGACATTTTCTCATATTCATTGAAAGAATGGTGAGAAATGTGAGAATATCTCTTTACATAAACATGGGTGGCAACACTTCTGTGATGATCTGAAAACCCTACTGCAAGTCAGGGAGTCTAGAGCAGAAGGACAACCATGTGATTCCAAGGATCAGACCCACCACAGAGACAGCAAATTGTGAATAAAAATAATAAGAATAATAATAAAAAATAGAACAGGTCTTGCCTAAGCAAATCACAGGCTGGTATGTTTACAGAAACCACTCATTGAAGAATTTTAAATAACAGCAAATTTGGGAAAATTTGGGATCAGGGAAAGATGCTAACGTATATAAAACTTTCTTCTTTTTTTTTCCCTTTTCTTTTCCTGGCTGTAATTAATTTGTTTAGCTTTATTAAGTAAAGCTTCTATGTGCTGGTGGAAAGCCTAGTTGCATCCTATTTTAAAGGTACCCTGGAAAATTCTGAGAAGTATTGCTGAGAGCGTTGAAATGTCCATCATAATACATTGTCCTTGCCACAGCAGGCATAGGGACTGATGGCTATCTTACACCAGGGAAAATCAGAAATAACTCCTCCTACAGAGGGGAATGACAGTGGTGTCTAATCTGTGAGGGAGGAGAATGAGGACAAGTGAGTTCAGGTCCCAACAAGCTGCTGCAGTGGGCTTCATCCCTTTGATGCCCCCACAGCCTCACTCTCCGGGTGACATTGCTGCAAGCCTGGCTCTGCCCCATGGTTCTGGCTGAGCCAGAACATCATGGAGACCACACGAGGTTGAGGAGATTAAACACCAGCAGGTATTCCAGGTGGGATCTCCAACTGCCAGGTCAAACAGTCTCTCTAGCTGAGAAAAACACGGGGTGTTTCTAGATTTTCCTGTGGACATGATTGAGTTTAAATAGGTACATCTGCACCTGATTAAAAAAAGAAACAAAACAAAAGCCTTGGTATGGCACAGCAGAAAGAAGGCTGTAGTTTAAAAAAAGTGTGCTGTGATACTCTGTATGAAAATGAACAGATCTGTTCTTATAACTGGGCTGAATATGTTGTTTCTTGAAATATTAAGCTTGACTTATTTCTTCTGCTTTTGTACAAGTATAAATCTCCTTTCAGTGTAACCAAACTTCAGGGTTTCTTCATTTTTTATTGAGTTTAGACTTACCTTTAATTTTAGCTGCCAAGATTATGGATTTGCCATGCTTATATTTTAAATATATTTTGTCTTTTTTTCCTATTTATTTAATGAAAACTAATTTATATCCCATATCTACCTACACAGTCTCTGAAATCAAACCAGGAAAAAGTAATGTATAAGATCCACATAAAGAAAATTGTTATGATATAAAAACCAATTTAATGCAAAGAGACAATTTGTAGAGGAGGTGGAAATCTATACATAAGTATATCCTATTAGCAGTAAAGTGCTGTGTTGGAAATCTGTTAGAAATTAAGTGATGTAATAAATAACACCACAGTCCTGTCAAAATTTTAATGTTTTGTGTTTAACCAGTATCAACAAGATACATTTAGAATATGTTATGTGTGAAGGATATCCTTCTACTTGGATATTTATATATATGTGAGTGTGTGTGTGTTGCAGTCTTATTTCAATTTCTCATGTGAGGACATAAAGCTAGTCTGGATACTTTCCAAGTTTGCAAGCTATAGCTTTAAAATGAACTTCAGTGCAGCTATGCTGTGTTCAGCTTTATGATTTGGTTAAACACTGCCTTGTTACAGTGGTCATGAGTGGTTCATGTCATTGAATTTCTCTCCTTCCTTTCCCTCCTCTAAGACTGAGCAAACAGAAACTGAATATATGAGGCAGATGGTTTGAAAAGAGACGAACACTTCAATTTACAAGTGATTTTGGGCCTCTAAGATCCTGGTTTTTTGTTGTTTTCATGGCAAGGAATTAATCTGACAGCAACATTGAACTATTTGCCAAATAAAGAAGTTAAATAACATGGTAGTGTAACTACTATCTGCTGTGTTGGGTCATCTCATCCCAAAAGGTCCCCAGGCAAACAGCAGCAACATCCCATGAGTCAGAAGCATGAACTGCCTTCTGGGCAGTGGAGAGTGACTGAGGGAAAAATGGAAATACCTGAGCATCCTGATCTGGCACTGCCTTTCACTGTGGCTTTGAAAATTCCAGCTGACAGCAACAGGCCAGATTCTCAGGAGTGGCTGTTTTTACCTCTTTGTCTTTTTTGGAGTTGTAAATCGAAAAACTAGATGTGAAAAGCCCTTTGCTTGGCTTGAGGGTACTGATGCCTTTTCCTGGTCTTAAAATCAAGAGTCATACATGGTTAGAAGGGGAAAAGGGATTTTACCTTGGTATTTATTTTAAGGATCCTTAGGTGCACACGTCCAGGTCATATGCATCGAAATGCACCCCGCCGAGTATGCCCCAAAAGATCTGGTACATCATTATAGGTTTTACTAATTAGCATATCTATCAAAGATTCCCCAATGAGAGGCTCAAGTGAGCCCCTCTCCCCAAGGAGCCTTCCCCTGGATGGTTCTATCTTAGTTTACAGAATGTGTTCTGGAGAGGACCTTGGGCTCTGGGGCACACTGATCCCTGGCTACGAAGCTTCTAAAATGTTTAGTCTCTCAGCTTGACAAACAAGTCCAAGAATGTAGGGATAAAGCACTGGGAATACAGAAGTTGTAAAAAGGTTAACAGGGGTATAAAAGAAAAGGCAAAAAATCTTCATGGCATCAGTACCACCCAGGGTCACCCACCCAAGAGGCACAGCCTTGGCCTCACTGCCCAGCTCATCCATCACACATTCCCTCCACCTGTGCCCAATCCCAATGACAAAAGATGAGCCAAACATAGCAAATTCTCTACTGAAAAGCATTTTTTTTGTTAAACAGAGCTGGAAGTCATGGTTCTCTTTGTATGGGAGACTACTCTACTGTGCTCTGGTAAGATCCCTGTCTGCTACATAAAGTTCCCTCATGGATCAGAATGCTCTGGCCACACTGGGATACAGTTATTCTGCTCCTTTGCCCCACTGGACATTTAAAGATGCCAACAAGGTCTTGCCTAATACATTAGTGATGGCAATTAGCCTTCTTTAACAGAAGAATACCAAAACACATATTTTATAGCATGGTGGTTAGGGCAGTCTTTCAGCGTTAAAAGAGATGTGGGTCTCCAGTTTTCTTAGGTGAAGAAAAATGCTGTTATTTTTTTACCTTTTCCTCAGCTACAGCCAGCCAGCAAGCATGCTGCTCCTTGGGTGCTCAGATGTACTTGACTCTCTGGGTTTACAGCCAAGTTCCAGCTCAGTTCAGTTTGTAGAACCTACTCTGAGAGGCACCTTCCACCTGTCAGAGACTGAAATATTATAGTTTATGACTTAAACATTTTCTTGAAGGACTTTTAAAACTGTATTACAAAAGCTGCAGAGCACCCTGAATGGGGCCCTGACTGAGGCCTTACACGGCTCGATGATGAAGATAAGATAAAGTAACAACTCAGGGCTGGGGACATCCACAAACACTGGCTTAACACCTCCAAGGTGGAGACCACAGCCCCAGGGCTATCAGCTGCCAGGCTCGAACAGACCCTCCACCAAAGGGTGGAGGGAGGAGAGGCTTTGGGTATCTGGGAAAAGCCTCTGGTCAGAGGTGCAGTGACCGCCCATCCTCCACTGTGCAGACAAGCCCAGCTGAGGGGTCCTCACCAGGGAAGGGGGGGAAGCTTATCCACAGCAGAAGGGGGTGACATGGCCCATCACAGGGGCCCTCTCAAAGGGGTGCCCAGACCCTGCACCAGAGCACCAGAGATGATGCAACAGACCCTCAGTGTTGCAGGGGACAGTGTCAAGCTGGCCCCTGCAAGGGGAGACACGTGGGCGTTCCCACCTGGCCCACAGCGTACATTAATCCACGGGACTCTGTACTCTTTGGCATGTGGCGTGTGGTGGCGTGTGGCCACAGTGGTGATGGGGGACCCTCACCACCAGCAGACTGGATGCAGGGGAGCAACGAGACGTCGTTGGGACCCTTGGATGGGTGATGTGCTTCCACCTAACCCCTGTCACCTCTCCCTGTCCCCCTACCCCCCATGCACACTTCTTTTCTCCATTTCTTTCTTTCTTTTCTCTTCCCTTCTCTTTGCCTTTTTTTCTATTAAATAAAATACATCAATTTTTTGGCATCAACATCTAACCTCGTTTGGTTTTAATCTTGTTTCTGGGAATATTTTGAACCTTCTAGATTTTTTCCTGTTTATGCACAGAGACTTAGCTTTCCTTGCTTTTCTGGGTTTAAACCGGATCCTAACACCACCGTATATGAATAAGTTACCTACATGTGCGTGTGGTGCTCTGTGGAAACCCTTCACTTGCTCTCATCTAAGACACAATTAACCACATAGAAGTGAAAAGTAAAACAAGTGCACAAAATGCACTGGTTTGCCAGCCATGTCGAAGCAAACAACTTTGCTTTGAGTAAAGAGATATAATTAGACAAATCAATACAGAGGTGCTATGTAATTGTTTACTTGGCATGTTATTCACTGTCATGTCATATAGGCACACTAAGAACAAAAGGAATTAAATAAAAAAAAACCCCTATGTTATTTCACTTTTTTTATTGCATAGAGAGAAAATGAAATCTTGAGGAAGTGGGTGTCTTGAAACAGGGGGAGGAATATAAAAATCTGTGTGTCTGCTTCTGAACCATAATTTTTGAATTAGATTTATTCTCTGCCATTCAGGAGGAGAGATGGAGGAAAAGATTAGATTATTTAATTGTGCTTTAGTGTAGATATTTCAGAAGTCATGTGATGGGATTTCAATAGATAGGAAGAAAGCACCCAGAAAAAAGATCCCAATATTGACTCACTTGCAGTCTTCACCAGGATATACCAGTGATGTTCAAAGTGTGGTGACCCTCATTATATCAGGGAGAGTCTTTTTTGGAAATTACTGAGACATGAAGAACCCTAGTGCATAAACTAGGCAATGTGAAAGGCATTCTGTGCTGCTAATCAGTGTAAGTGTGGGAGATGCAGTTAGGAAAAGGAGTTGTGAAATATCTGATGGCACCCCAAAGGCTACTTTCAAGAGTACTAATATAGTTCAAAACCTGGAAAAGGGAATTCACCTTATCAGAACACAAGTTAAGGAAAAGCTTTAGTACATTTAAAATTTATCTTTTCTTTTATTTTTTTTTCTGATGTTGTCTCTTCATCAGTGAAATAAGCAATTTTAAAATGAGAATCCAAGTTGATGTGTTAAGAGGAATGCACCCTCCACCCCAAAGAAACCAAAGTATAGGGAGTAACCTCCTGAAAATACTGATTAGAAAACTTTTCTCAAGAGTGAAAAATTCTCCAACAAATTTCTGTAATTCTTGCAACAACGTGTTACAGTTGTAGCAAAACAGCTCCTATTTCTTTCTCTGAATCATTGTGTGTTGGATATAGCTTTTACTTATGCTAGAAATTTCAGTGTGATTCTTTGACTATAAAATTGAAATGTTTATCTCGGTGGCCAATCTAACTAGCTTGGTCTGAGACTAAGGGATTTCATGGGCAGAAGGAAGGTTGTGTCTTTGCCTCCCTCCTTCTCTCCCTTGCTTCTGTCTTTCCCTGTCTCCTTCTTTTCCCCTTCCTCCTCTCGCTTGTCCCCTTGTCTCTGCCTTCACCTTTTTTTTTTTTTTTTTTTTAATGTCCTAAGAAAAACCAAATTTCATCAAAGCCAAGGGAAGAAGCAAAGGTCAGACTTGTCAGCCTCCCCATCCCTCTCAGCTTACTTTGGAGTGTGGCTGCCGCAGCTCACACTAAATGTGCCCAGTCCATCTCATCTTCCCATTAGCTCCAAGCAGTTTTTATTTCTCTTCTGATGCTCTGCCAAACGTAACAGGCTGATATGCGCCGGGCTTGGGTACAGGTTTCAAAGGATGGAAAAATACCTCTCTGGGGAAGAAAAGGACTATAAATAAGTGTTCCTGAGGATCTAATATCAAATGGCAATGTTCCATTTTTTTATTTTTAAATCTGATTATTGGAGGACTTTGTGGAGGGATGGGGAATGGCAGGAGGAAATGAAAAGCCTGTCAAGCAGTCTGAGCTCTAAAGCAATGTGCTGCTTCACCGTCGATTTCATCACTTGCTTTGGGTCCACACACTTCATGCAAATAGGAGAGGGATACTGGGAACCAGCCAACAGGAAAACATGGCATTCACTAATTTATGCTTTGATGCTTAATTTTGGCATGATGTAGTTTCATTGACTTTGGTGAGGCGGCTCTGTGCCAAAAGATAAGCACATCTGTGGGACTAAGATTTTGTCAGAATATTAATCCAGAAACACCCTTGAAACCCCAAACCATTCTCTAGAGCATATGATTTGTGAAAACCAACCTGCCACGACTTTTGAAAGCAAAAAATTTCAGAAAAAGAAAAATGTGAAATTAGCCTTTCTCATTTACAACTTGTTTTTTGTGTACAATCCTTATTATTGCAGATTCCAGCCTTGCAAAGAACTATATAATTAGCTTTTTTTCCTCAATTAGGAGATTGTAAGGTTGCCAAAGAAAACATATTTTGAATGTATCTTTTATCACATGATCAAAGATCACATATATCTTTGCCTATAATGAGAAGCTCATGTGCTAATGTTCTGTAGTGGTCCAAAACTTACAACTGCAAAAACCTTTGATGTATCACTAATTGGTTTTAGCACCATAGATTAGGTGCTGAAATCAGTAGGCAAGAAATTGTGAGTAGTAGGTGGAGAAGGGATAATTCTGATTCTCACCATATGCTTTGAGAAATTTAAATCATTACAGCATAAGTAGAAAAAGAAGGCATAACATGTTGGTTTTTATTTTTAAGAGAGTCTCATAGATTAGCTGTATGATCCAAAAATATGCTTTGTTCTAAATCATTTAAAAAATCTCCATTTCACAGTTTTTATTCTTGTAGAAACAACATCCATCTCGCCTGCAATGTGCTGTGCATTCTAACACCTAATGTGTGGTGAAGAATGTAGTAACAGGGGAAATATATCTGCATAACACATGAAAAGTGCCAAACCTTTAATTAATTTCAGACACTATGTCGCCAAATAGCAAACTCTAACTATAGACTTCATCTACACCACACAGAAACAGGAAAAGGAGGCAAGTGATGTTGTATGTGCTCTCATGATGGTGGTGCATGTTATATCTTTGATAGCTTCTTGGTTACAAGGAGTTGTTATTTCATCAGCAATGAAAATAATTGGTGGCGCGGCCTAAGGATTATTGGCAAACTGGGAAGACAGAGCTCTATTCTGTATTGAAAGCTATGTGGCTGCTCTACACAGAAGCTGCAGAGGTACACAGTGGCAGACATCATCTTTGGCTTTAAAATATACTCAAATGTTCAGTGGCTGGGGGTTTTTTTAATGAAAATTGAGTGATTTGGATCATTCTACACAAGCATGTATACACTCTCTTCCAGTGGGCCTTGTTACCCCATTTATTACCAAAACTCAAAGTTTCGTGTTCACAGCAAAGGTATGGTAAACATTTTATCTCCATACTTCTTAATTTAAAAAGAAACCAGACAAACAAACAAAAAACCTCCCAGAAAAACCCAAAACCAAACCCCAACAAAATGTAATCCTAAAAGAAGTAACATTTCTGCTCTGCACTGCCAAAGTGTCTTTATTTAAACCATTGATATTAGTTTGAACTTTTAGTATTTAACTTAACTTTACGAGTTAATCTCCCTTATTTTCAAGGCTAGTTTTGGGGTTTTTTTTGTGTGTGCACATGTGGAAATTGAGACTTGAAGCTTTTTAATGTTATTATAGCTGGGATTTTTTTAAATGTCATGTTCAATCCAAGAACCACTCATTGTTGGAAGCTCGTCTAAAATAGGTTAGGACTCCTACCACTCATTCCAAGCATTTTCTCCCTGTTGAAAGTAGAGGATGTAAGTAATTGCAAATGTACATTAAACCAAGGTGTCAACCCCTTTGTATTGCTAGAGCATTAGTAAATGCTCATTAGTAAATGAGAATTTGGTCCACCATTTACAACTGACAATCCTATTCAAAGTATCACTCAGGACTTACAGCTTCGTTCTTTATAATAAACATTATTTTTAATGTTGCTGTAAAGGAACAAAAAAGGTAAGACAAAATGCACAACATTGCTGCATGTCTCCCTTGAAAGTGAACCACAGGGTGTCCTCTTTTGATGGCAGGGGGAAAGCTGAAGGCAACAGAGATATGGATCCTTTTCGCCTTGATCCAAATGCTCCCTACCGACTTTGATAGTGTTCTGAAAGTGCTGTTTCTGTACTTTGGTGTAGTTCACTAATTTATTGTAAGACCTTCATACATTTTTCACATACTTTTTTACCCAGCTGATCATCTTACTTTTATCTCAGTAGCAGAGCACCACACTCTCACATCAAACAAACCTTCTTGGAAGTAACTTTTCATCATCATTACTCTCCTTACATGTACTCATTTAGAAAACATTGCCTTCTTCTCCCTTCCCCCTGCCCCCACTTTCTTAAATACACACTTGTCAGAGAAAATATTGGTGACCTTGTGTGAGACAAGGTCAGTATTGTCAGAACACAGGCAATTTTTTTACACAGTGATGGTTGCAACATCTTACAGATCACAGGTAAACTGTTGAGTGTTGCATGGTATTTTGCTACATAAATAGAACTAACCACCCTTATGTGTTGTCCTGCAACAGAGAGAAGGGAGGGAGGTGATGGAACACCCTATTGTTTCCTACAAAGATTTTATGTATTCCTATAGAACCGTTGGAGGGGTAGATTTTTCAGTTGTTTTTGTTTGGATTTGTTGTTGTTGTTGTTCTTTTAGTTTGTTGGGTTTTTTAAAAATAAAGGCAGTATGAACAGTGAAGGCTTAATCCTAGAATAAAAAAGTCATCGTGGTTGGTGGGTGAAGGCAACATGGCAGAGAAAAACTATTTTGAAAAATGGATTTGATTTCCCATCTAGTTTTACATTTATTTCAGGCTGATTCATTCAGTTTTGTTCTGTTCCTTTCACAGTGCCTGAGTGGAGCTTGGCACTGACTGCTTTCCTCTGGCTGACTTTCACCTGGTTGTGCTGATGTGCTGGATACCGACGTGCCAGTGTTGATGCTCATTAGCAGGGCAGCATCTGGCTGAACAGGGACATTACAAACAAACATCTGCCAGGACACTTTCCTTGTAGCTGGGGAGTCTGGTGCATAGGTCAGCAAGCTTTCTTGGCATCTCCTCCCCTTGCTTATCATAAAAAGGTCTGCTCAACAGTAGTAAATCCTTACTTGCAGCAGATTTCCTTGGTTCCTCACATTCCTTTAAAATGAGCTTTAAAAGTGTCTGTTGACTGTTGTTCTCTTTCCCCAATCACCAAGGATCAAGTATCCATGGTAATGGCCTCCATCTATTAGTCTGGATCACACAGGGATGACCTGGGATGTCAGAATCCCTTTTTCTTCTCAAGGCTGTAACAGAGAAATGTGTCTATTAAATTGGGTTTTACAGTGAAATTCTAAAGAATAGAGGAAATAAAATCATCACTGAAGGCACAACTCCTGTTGAATCTTTGCATGTACCTTGTTGTTTCTGAGATGTGCTTTAAAAGAAAGCCCTTAAGATGTTCTCTACATATGGTGTTTGCAGTTGACAATTAGTGCCTCTATGATTTCTGTAATTTATGTATCCAGTCTGGTTGTAAATTTAATGACCTTGCATAGGTTGTGCTGCAACAGAAATTGCGTTAAATCTTAAATACACCAGTTAATATAGTCAAGGAGGTTATTAAATATGAGCTTGGTAGTTGAGCAAGTTCCTTGTAAAGGAGACTTACGTTTGCTTCTGACAAAATACCAGTGCGATGTAAATTGCCATTCCACAGCCACTGACTATCACAGTGATGAAAATTGCACTACTGTGCCTGCAGATTTAAAAATAAACCTAGTGTGAGCACTGAGGGAGGCAAAGGAGAGATTTCCCAAAATAGGTTGTGCAAAATGTTTCCATTTTCTCTTTTTGAGGTGTTGTCGATTATGTTAGCATCAAAAAGATTTCAGCCTTCTCAAGTTACTCATGATGCTTTCCTCCAGAATTGCTGTGCTTACAGATTGACTTACCCTCAGCTGCCTATGGACATATTCTTGTGCTATAAATCAAAGCAGAGCTTTTTTGTATAAAAAAAGCTCCTGGTAGCCTCTATTACTGAATATTATCATAACACAATGGAAGCAACACTGCTGAACAGTGAAAACAAAAAGAAAAAGAATGGCTTTTAACCTTATATATAGCAGGACAAAGCTCCTATTACAGTGGGAACAGAAAATAACACTTTTTCTTTAAAATTTAGACGGAAAAAAAGAGCACCCTCAGCCTTCAATGGTAAATAGAGCATTTTCAGTGACAGATCACCTAAATGGGTGGTCTTCCCTCACCTGTGATTTGCAGCTCATTATTAAATGTCAGTCTCAGACTGTTGCCTTCAGCATCTCCCCAGACATGAGCTCAGCAAGTGTCACCGCTCACTGGGAAACCTTCGTTCAAGCACGAGCTGCATGAGCCAACAACACTTATGACTCAGAAAATGATGGATCAGTTAGCTGGGCTGTACCTGAAGTAGATCAAACACAAGAGGGATGTTGGATGCTAAATCTCATTCATCAGCCATGTGTGACATGTTGTAAAGCTAGAAAGATTTTTACCTTGTCCTTCCACCTTGGATCCAATAAAGTTTAGAGGGTAACAGTGTGCATCTTAAAATAGAAACAGACAAGTTTGCTCTATGGGAAATGCTGCAACAGCCAACAGCAAGAAGTGGGTTGTCAACATTTAGGCAACACCCATTCTTGGACCCTACCAGAATTAAATCTTCTTCAGGGATGTGCAGGGGCATGCTCTGATCTTCCCATCTCTATGGGGAAGTGGAAAAAAGCACTTGCTTCCAGTTTTATGGAGGGTTTTTTCTCCCATTGACAGAGTACATCTCTTGCTGGTGTTTGCACAGCAGATATTGCAGCTAGTGCAAGGTTCAACACTGATTAACAACCCACCCTCTGCATGGCCCATTCCACTGCATAGGTCATGGTAAAGTCATTAGAAGAGCCTGTGATTGATAATATAAGAAAGATTGCAATTCCGTGTAGTCAGGTCTGTCTTAGAATTCTTACTAGAGGTGTTTTGGGTTTTCCCACAGTAGTCCACAGAATCACAGACTCAGTTAGGTTGAGAAAGACCTCTGCCATTGTTGAGTCCAACCTATGACTGAACACCACCATGCCAACCAAACCAAGGCACAGACTCTTATGTCCAGTCTCCTTAAACACCTCCAGGGATGGTGACTCCACCACCTCCCTGGGCGGCCCATTCCAACACTTAACAACTCTTCCTGTGTAGACATTCTGCCTTATGTCCAACCTAAACCTCCCTTGGCATAATTTAAGACTATGTCCTCTCATCCTGTCTCCAGTTATTAATGTCTGGATTGAATAAACAATCATTGCCTCATCATTGATCTCATTGCTTTTTTTAATTTATTGACCTTGAAAGAATGAATAAAACCCTGAAGTCAAGAAAAAACAGCTTTTCATCAAAAATAAGATGTAAATTACAATTATATGTGGTGGGTAGCATAAAAATAATACTTTAGAAAACAATAAGATAAAAATAGAAACAATATTTTTAGGTTTTGAAAAGCAGGATATCTATTCTATGAGTGTTATAGAACTTAATTTACAGTTTCACTATTTTCTTTCCTTCATTTTTCCTGTGATAAGTAGGAGAAAACAACAAGGGAAAATACAATCCCCTCATTTTTGTGAGTTCTTGACTAAAGAAAAGTTATAAAAAAAGAGATGATTTTCAAGATGTTTCTGAATGGAACACATAAAACATATAGGTTATTACCATAATTATTGAAAAATTATTGTTATTGAAAAATAAAGTTTCAGGCTGTATTACTAAATGTTAGGTGTTGCCACTACATATTTTTGAAGCACGGTGCTGTTGAACATGCTTTTGAAATTATTTTCATAATACTACATAACTGTAGAGAGTGCTATCAGAGAGGACTATATGTCTGTCTAACAGTGGCTTGAAACCACTCAGCATTGTAAAAACATGCAGTATATGAGATAGATGCATATAATTTAAGTGTAAGAAATGCTACACTTGTTCTGCAAGTACCCTCCTATCCACTATAAGAAAAAAAGAGAGCATTGAGGCTAAGATCATTTGATTTTCACAAAACCTACAAATGTCTTTGCTGGACTAGCTTAAGTGCTGTTACTTCAGCTGTAGCCAATAAGAGCTTAAGAGCCTTGGTTTTGCAATGCAAATAATCTTTTATAAATCCAATAAAGACTGGTGGCATCATTGTTCTGAGTGTCCATTGGTAAAAGTAAAAGTTGAATGTTGCAGTGCTAGGTTTGGTTTAGCAAGCTGCAGCTTTCCCTGGGAGCTCAGCGGGGCTGCTTAGGGCAGGGCAGCCATTCCGCCCTCCCGTAGTCCATTTCGGACGGCCCCGCACTCTTGCTCCGGTGGCTGTCAGCTCTACAGCACAGTGACGGCGAAGGAGGCGAGAAGGGACCCTCCATGAGGGTTTCAGAGGATTTTTAATAGTTACATCGTGTCCCAGAGACCCCCAGAGGCAGAGTGACCTCGTGTCTGGGCGCAGGGGAGTTTTGTCAGATCGCAGGGGCGGTACCTGGGCGGAGTTGGGGTACAGGAACCAATAGGGAGAGCCCGAGGGAGTGGCCAGGGCTAGGGGCAGGGGAAAGCGGTGGGGGGAACAATGTGAAAGGCATTTAGTAAATGAATTAGTGGGAAATACAACACTACAGTTGAATTTCACAAATGCAGTATTTTTCTTCTTAAAATGCATAGAATTCAGATTTTGTGTTTAAAAATTTGGCTCATATTCTTAGTGGGAGGATAGGGTGTATGAACTCCTGTTTCTCCTCATAGACATAAGCATATTGAAGAAATGTTGAAAAAAACATCCTTTAATCTCCAAAAATTATTGCAAGAGGTGTTGGAAACCACAATGCTAATGTGCTAGTGTGGCATAGTATTTTCAAGAGGTTTTAAAGACTGATGATAGCTAATATAAAGATGTTCTCAATCTCTCACCAGAAATACAACAGAGCTCCTGTAGGCAATGGTATGATAGATCAGAAATCAAAAAGGTCCTAAATCCTAACCCAGTTTGATTCACTGATTCATTTTGTGGCCTTGGGCAGGCCATTATAACACTGTACTCCTCTCCCAGTCTATCTAAAGAATGTACTAAATACCATAACCATGCTGAAGAAAAACCTCAGGTGCTAAACCCTCCTTTATTTTTTAAATAGAATTTGAAGTAGCAAAAGAAAATCCTTCATCCTAAATGTATTTGCAGCCTAAATTCAGAGTCCATTATTTTCCTCATTTTCAGCTGATGCCACAGAAGAACAAAACTGTTACTTTATATCAATATATAACATGACTTGTCAGGACACTTTAACAACAAATATCAGCTGCCACAAAAATTAGATTTCGGTGTATTTTCCACAGTATATCCATTGATACCTCTCACTTTTCTTCATATTTGTTTTTAAGAACTGAATTTGGATATGTCTTGAATACTTCCTGTGTCCATGGGCAAGATAATTCTTTGCTGACCTGTCAAAGTACCTATAAATATACCCTCCTGAGTGCCCTCTCTGGAAAGAGGCTGATAATCATGCCATGGCCATGTCCTGGCTCTCCAGGTGATGCTCACTGTCTTTCCAAACTTGTTGCATCTGCAGCATGAATGTCCATTCTCTTTTTCAGCAGCATGAGTGAGACACAGAAATAATTTTTATGTCATCAACATATTTTAGGAGTAAACAGTATTCACTATTGACTTGAATGACCACCCATGAAAGGCATTTCACTGGGAAGGGCGTTAATCCCTGGGATCTGTGTCCCACTCTACCACAGGCATTCCTTGTTATCTGAGAAAAAGCGTTTAGTCTGTCAATGTCTCAATCCTGCATCTGCCAGGAGTATAGGAGGCATTTCCTGACCTGACATGGGTTCTGTCAAGATAAATATATCACAGTACTGAGATTGTGCCAAGGATGTCTCTAATCTACTCCTCCAAGAAACTCCAGCTCAGAAAATGACGGGAATGGAAGGATAGGGTTGCAGTCAAATGAGATGGGAAAACTGCAAAGAAATACACATCTTGTACTTCAGGGGTTTTGGGTTTTTTTCCCCATTTAGTCTGATTTCAGTTGTTAATTGAAAAGTTAACAGGAAGGGAATATCTGTATTTGTTCAAACTCATCACAGTCAGTAAGACTGTGCAGAGATAAAAGTCAGGCTCTCCTGTGTCTTTTGAAGATTTGTCATTGAGGAATTGAAGCTGATCTAACAGTCCCAGTCCACAAAGAGATTCTTGTCAAGTTACATGATAACTTTTTGATATTCACTACATCAAGGACAGGAATAAATGCATGTGGAGGAGCAGTGGTAATAGGATTTGATGCTAATATTTTACCCTCCATGAGATCAATGACTCTCCTTAAGTTTTGCAGAAACATTTCTTGCTTTCTGGCATGGAATAAGATAATGCTTAACAGGATCTGGCATGTTCTGAGAGACTGTTTTGGAGGTATCTGGTACTTTATATGTGCAAGAGAATAGGACCAAAATACTATATGTCACTGAGTATACAAAGACATACAGGACAGTTCTGGAAAGACCCTGCTAAAATTTTTTCTCTGAAACACTGAAGAGATAAAGAAAGAAGATCAGTCAGCCTTCAAAGAAAAAAAGATGACAAAAGGAAAAAACCCAAACAAACTAAAAAGGGCTGTATACTGTAAAAAAAATCACTGAATGTCTCATGTTACATGGTTTCTTTCTTAGAACTAAGGAAGAAATAGGAATACTGTGAGAAAGGAAGAGCAAGAGAGAACTAGATTCCTTTTGCCTTAAACCATGTGTTATTGAATTGTGGAATCTATCGTTTTCCTCATTTCAGATCTTATGAAGAAAGAAAACAATATATTTTTCCTCCTTGTGCACAAACAAGTTTCAGACTGTTCTGAGAAACCTTCTTTCAGCTGAGCATCCAAGAAATATTACCTATGTATCATGTATATAAAAAATTGGCCAGAAAGTCCAAAACTGTGATACAAATGTTATAAGTCTTTGTAGCACTAGGTTTGTTATAGTTTAAAGAGCTAGTTCTCCTTCAAAGGGTTCCATTCTGTCATGTATATTGGGTTTGTATGTCAAGGTTTTGGTACTGAGGGGGCCACAGGGGAGGCGTCTGTGAGAAACTGCTGGAGGCTTCTACCATGCCAGCCAGTTCCAAGGCAGTCCAAGGCTGAGCCCATCAGTGATGGTGGCAATGCCTTGAGGATAACATAATTAAGAAGGGGTGGGGGAAAATTGCTGCAGAACAGCCGGCAGAAGGGAGGAGTAAGAATATGTAAGAGAAAGAACTCTTGAGACATGCAGGTCAGTGAAGAAAGAGGGGAAGGAGGTGCTCCCAGCTCAGGAACAGAGTCCCCTGCAGGCTGTGATGTAGATTATGGTGAGGCAGCCATGCCTCTGCAGCCCCTGGAGGACCACGGTGGAGCAGAGATTCTCCTGCACCCCATGGTGGACCACACACTGAAAGAGGTGGTTGCTTGAAGAAGGCTGTGACCCATGGGAAGTTAATGCTGGATCAGGCTCCTGACAGGACCCATTGAGGGAGGAAGCCAGGCTGGAGCTGTTTGTCCCTGAAGAACTGCACCCCATGGAAGGGTCCCACACTGCACCTGGTGAAGAGTGTGAGGAGTTCTCTCCCGGCAGAAACAATGCGTGATGAACTAACTGCAGCCCTTATTCCCCATCTCTCTGCACTGCTGCAGGGCAAGGAGGGAGAGAAAATCAGGACTGAAATTATGCCTGGGAAGAACGGAGGGTAGGTGGGGAGGTGTTTGAAGATTTGCTTTTATTTCTCATTACCCTACCTTGATTTGATTGGTAATTAATTAATTTTCCCCAAGTCAAGTCTGTTTTGCCATGATGGTAATTGCTGAGGGATCTCTCCTTGTCTTTTACCTCAACCCATGAGTCTCTCATTATATTTCATTATATTTTTTACACAGCACCATGTCCCCACACCTGGCTGACAAATATCCATACCAGTGCAGTGGCTGGTGCTACAATCTGCTGGCAGAGCAGAAAGAAGAGCTGTGAGAGGCATCACAAGTCTGTGTTCTCCAAAAATCAATCCTGTACTAGGAGAAAACTTAGGACATCTTCTGCCCAGTTTATGCATCATAAGGGACTTGAACAAGAGGTAGGAGACCGAGCAGACTGACACATTGGTTGTGAAATTTATGTCCACCACATGGGCCCCTCATCGCCATTGTGTGAGGCCCAAACTTTGGCAGAACTGTGAGATCCTGCATTTATTACAGGGAGCTAGACACTGTTACAATATTGGATGTCTACACAGGCCAGGACTAAATTAAATGACAGGCAGACAAAGGAGACCAAAATATACAACCTCAGTAGACCACCCTACAGAGCCCTGGCAAACAGCCTTAGTGCTACCCAATTGAATTTGCTTTCACCATACTCCAGGGATCTAAGTGTTTAAGGTTATAGATACTTTTCAGAGGATTGTAAATAAATTAAGAGGCATGTAAAACTTTGGCAAAGTAAATATTGATGAAGTAATTGTTTATAGAGATAACGGGGATCTCACTTATATGAGAGCTTCGATCTCTCAGAACTCAAAATCTCTATTGAAAACTAAAGCATGCTCAATGTGACATCCCTGAATTAGTATCTGGACTCAGGTGGGACACAATGGTATGTTTCCTTGCACTCTGAAGGCAATTCAAGGTTAGCTTTGTCCCATGCTGTTCCAGTCCCTGAGCTAAATACAAAAAACCCCTCCAAATCATCCAAAAGGAGGACCAGACCAGATGGGCATCTGTATTTCTTTCACAAACTTGAATTCTAGGAATTCTGTATTTTTTGATCTAAAAGGTGGTAAGGCATCCTAACTGCCTACTAGCTATGCTCTTTAGAAGCTACAAAGCTATCCCAAAGTTTAAAATATGACTGTGATGATAAAACTTCATGGGACTGAGACCTGATCTGCTGAAGAAAAGAAGCAGCATACTGGTTGTGTTGCCTGAATCGAGACATTTAGCAAAAACATAATTCACTGGGTGTAAAATCATACAGTAATTTTCTTTAAAGGTTGAACTACTGGAAAATCCATCCCTCCCTTCCTTATCTTGCTGGTTTGGCTAGCATAGACTTGATTTTCTTCAAAGTAGTTAATATGGTGCTCTGTTTTGGATTTGTGCTGAAAACAGTGTGGATAGCACAGGGATGTTTTTGTCGCTGCTGAGCAGTGACTGAAGGCCTTTTCTCCCTCCCACCACACCCCACCAGTGAGCAGGCAGGAGGTGCATAAGAAGCTGGAAGAGGACACAGCAAGGACAGCTGACCCCATCCGGGCAAAGGGACATCCCATAACATACCATAACATGCTTGGCATATGGAGATGGGGGAAGAAGAAAGAATGGGGGACGTTTGGAGTGATGGCATTTGTAATCCTGTGTAACCACTGCATGTAATGGAGCCTGGCTTTCCTGGAGACGACTGAACACCTGCCGGCCTATGGGAAGCAGGGAATGAATTCTTTGTTTTGCTTTACTTGTGTGAGTGGCTTTTGGTTTGCCTATGAAACTGTCTTTATCTCAACCCATGAGTTTTCTCACATTTTCTCTTCTAATTCTCTTCCCCATCCCAATATGGCAGAGGAATGGGAGTGAGCAAGTGGCTGTGTGGGGCTGAATTGAGGGCTAGTGTTAAACCACAACATTTGTCTGCACAACAAACAAAATGGACAAATGCTAAATTCATGAAGTAGTATGCTCTAGCAACATAACACAGAAATTCGTCTTTCAGAAGGTGCAAAAACTAAGGAACAAATCTGTTATCCTCACTGGATGATCCAAGGAGGGGAGTTGGGGCTTGATCTTCAGATAGGGAGTTCCCATTTCACTCCAAAAGTGGGAAGGAAGGCTGTGCAGAAAATGCTCTGCTACCATGAAATGGGAGGTCTTGAGGCACTACTGCAGTTAAAAATATTGTACCAGCATGCACTGCTCAATGAAGCTCAAAGGAGTGTAAGTTTTGATTGCCAAGGGAACAGGGATCCTGCACAAAGCTTGCTCTCAGCAAAGACGTTTGAGGATTGGGAAAAACAGTCAGTTGTTCAGGAAAGAGAAGCATGAAAACTAATAGATGAAAGATGAGCAGGGAGGGAAATCACAGCATGTTCCAAGTCCAGTTTAGTTTTCTTTGGTTAAAGGGAAACTAGCTATTAACAGGCAGTAAGTATTTATATTAGGTGGGGTTTTGTGAGACTTTGCATAAAGAATAGGCAGGTTTACTGTCTTAGAGCATTTTTTAAAAAAATTATTGACAGTATTCCAAATTCTATTTGTTGTCTCAAATACATACACATAAGCCTTCTAGGTTTCTTATATATTGACCTTAAATGAACCTATTTTTTAAAAATCTTAATTTTCCATCAAAAACCGACTGAAAACTTTTCATCCAATAACTTGGTCTTTTACATGCAACACCTTAGAGCTTCACCTCTGCAATACTTCCCTGCAAGTCCTAATCAGTTAGAGCTCTTACTTGCACTTCAGATGAGAATTAATCTGGCATCAAGGAATAAAGGGATGATAGTAAGAGTTGTATATAAAATTGTTTCAGAATCTCCTTACCCATCATAGCATCCTTTGCACTGAGCTCTTTATTGCTCTTAAGATCTTTTATGTCCTGCCCCAAGGAAATGTGCATTTCAAGGATAACATGATAAAAATATTTTTCCTGCTTGCATTTTTAAAATTTTTAGTATACAAAAATAATGTAATGATTAAGGTGAAGACACTAGCTTAAAAAAAAAGCCACCTTTCATATTAAAAATACACCAGAGGTTCCAGATATTTTATGAGATTGAAGGAACCTATGTCTTTTGGAAGACAAGAAATGTTGTTGACAGTTGGAAAGGATTTAATTGTGGTGTTGTATTTCCCACTAATTCATTTACTAAATGCCTTTCACATTGTTCCCCCCACCGCTTTCCCCTGCCCCTAGCCCTGGCCACTCCCTCGGGCTCTCCCTATTGGTTCCTGTACCCCAACTCCGCCCAGGTACCGCCCCTGCGATCTGACAAAACCCCCCTGCGCCCGGACACGAGGTCTTTCTGCCTCTGGGGGTCTCTGAGACACGATATAACTATTAAAAATCCTCTGAAACCCTCATGGAGGGTCCCTTCTCGCCTCCTTCGCCGTCACTGTGCTGTAGAGCTGACAGCCACCGGAGCAAGAGTGCGGGGCCGTCCGAAATGGACTACGGGAGGGCGGAATGGCTGCCCTGCCCTAAGCAGCCCCGCTGAGCTCCCAGGGAAAGCTGCAGCTTGCTAAACCAAACCTAGCACTGCAACATTTAATCTCAGGTGCTACTACAAAGTGAAAATAAAAACTGCAGATAGTATTACATAGCAATTTATTCCATCACTACAAACTCTACATGTGGGATAGCAGCTTTCTCTACTGCTACAGCATTTGCAGAAGCACTCTAATTCATAAATGTCATTAATAAAAATAACTTCACAATCCCATTTCATTAAAATTGTAGAATGCACATTAGTCAGTGCATTCTACAAATGTTAATGGATTTGTCTCTTTGGACTGCTCACTTGCAGTGCCTTTCAAATACTCAGTACTTGAGATGCAATAGCTATTTGCAATTGGCTGGATAAGTCACAAGGCAGTATTTTTGCACGTGGCTTAATAAATGTGTTGGTGTACATATTGTTGCTTGTAAACGTAAAATTTTATCACTATGTGAATATTCATGCTTGTTATATTGATATTCTCTTCCTGTAAATAGCTGTGCCAGCAAAAACTCTGTTTTATGAATATTTGCAGAAGGGGAACAGATAAAAGAGACAGTATGTTGGAGGTAAATAATTTGAACATTTGTCGTAATATTCAGACTAAATATTTTGCAAGATTTGCTTTGCCTTGCTGGAGAACAGCTCCCCTGTAAATGAATTGAGAGTTTCTCCTATTCCCACCTCCTCGCTTCTAGGGGGAAGGGCAGAAACCCTGTCTTTCCCAACATATGTTGTCAGATCTGGCCTATTACCTATTACATATTACCTATACCTAGCACACCCAACTAGCTCTCCAGGGGACACCAGACTGTAGGAAAAATGTCAAGAAAGGCAGCATGTATGGATCATAAGAGGTGAAACAGAAAGCCTTTGAGTTACTTCTAATATACTCCCAAAATAGAAATTTCCATTCCAAGTTGGCACATTTTATATCCATATGATTTTGAATATTTGATGTCTATTCCCTTGGTGCTGACCTTGCTCCCTACAGCTATATACAGCCCACTCTTTCTGCAATTTATAACAGAAATGGAAATGTAAAACAAAATCACATTCTTGTGAGTAAGTTTGGCTTTGTAGTCTCTGTGCTGCTGCAGCTTTGCCATGACAGCTGTGCTAGACTGGACATTCTTGAGGCCCAACATTTGTCCACCCAGTGACAAAAAGCTATTAAATTTTCTGAAATTTCTAATGGGGTCCTTTGGAGAGCAGGTGGACTCTGGTACCAGGGCAGCCTCTGTATCCTCCCCATCAGTTCATCTGTGATATTCAGTGTTGCAGAGGGAGGGTAACCAGATGCTTGGGGCTCTCTGCCACAGTTTCACCATGAAGAAGCTCCTGCTGGACATTTGGCTGCTGCTCTTGGATGGAAGAGAGCTGTGCCCAGGTGTCAGTGGGGGAGGAACAAGGGGTATGAGTGGCATCTGCTACACCTCTGTAGCTGTAATGCCACATAGCCATCTCCTAACAGTGAGATCACAGTGACTCTCCACTGGCTGAGGAGCCGGATGACGCCTCACTGTCCAGGATGCGGACAAATCACCTGACCTTTCCTTGCAACCACCAGGTACTGTCCTGGTACCTTGGTGCTGTTCATTTTTCTCCCTCATCTTCAAATAATTGTAAGCATTTAATAAAATATAATTTTAGTGCTGGGCAGTGTCTCCAGGGGATGAAATGGCTATGTGAAATCCCCATGGGAAGCATTACATGCCTCTTCAGGCAGGCTGAGTATAAATGTGAGGACTTTCTGATTTTTCTATCTTTCCCCAAATCAATGAGTTTCCAAACTACACTGCCCATCAGCTCTTCAAAGATTATACAGAGCCCCAAATGCACCAACATCTTTGCCAAGCTCTGCCAGCAAACTGGGGGTCCTTCTTCAGCAACAAGCAGGAGGGAGCACATGTGTGCCAGGGACAGAGGAAAAGCAGCCAAAACCAGGTGCTCTCTAGCCAAAAATCTACTCAAAATCTTGGAACAGAATTAATTTCCTTCTGAGCCCCTCAAGGAGGAGCCTTGCCAAGCATAACCTGGTGTACAGGACCATGCTGCCTACCTGCCTGCCTCCTGGGGTCCCCTGCTCAGGCAGAAGAATTTGGGGGAGAATGTGCATTAGGAAATGAAAGGTCACAAAATTGCAGTGCATGAACCACAGCTGTTTGTATGGATTTTCACTGTTAAAGTCAAGAGTTGTGAATTTGGATATGGAGGGAGAAGACATGACACCTCTTTCAGCTGCTGCGTGTCAGCTGTTGAGTGTTTTCACTTCACTGGAGAGATCACTGGCTAGGGACCACTGACCAAAGAAAATCTTTTTGCCTTTGAAGCTGTCTAATTTGAGCACATGCCTCACCAGTTTTGGTTAATTACACAAGAAGTTATTGATGAGGAAGCAGAAGAAATATGCAAACATGGTGTGACACACACCAGAGCAACAGCATTGTCAGGAGAGTGATCCTCTGTTTTGCTAATATCTCACTTGCTACAATCCCTCAGTGAAATAAATCACTCCACGGGCAATGCATAATGCAGTCTAAAATAGAATGGTTCTCACTGTTTGTAATCCAAATTGGATATGCCCCTATTGCCCTCTTTGTCAGAGCTATCAAGGACTTGATAGCCCGCTTGTGCTTGCATGATTATTTCAAATCACCTTTCTAGTAATTTAGATTTTTACCATAAGATGGGTTTGATCATGCTTGAACTTGCAAATATACTATTTAAAATCTTTACTTCATTTCTTGATAACAGATTTTATATATGATTTGCAAAATGAAACACAACATCTATCTCTTTGACCCTGAGACTAAAATCTTTTCCTCTGTGTTGGCTATCTCCACCTCAAGAATTGTCTCTGCATCCTGCATAACTTTCATCTTGTCCTCTCTTTTTGTGATTTCAGAGATCTGTGAGCACTGGGTATGTTATTCTTTGAACCATTCTGCTGGCTTCCACATTGCTTCTGCTCTACATTCACAGCAAATGCTGTCCCAGCTTCTCTGTTAAAGATCTTCACTCCTCTGGTTAATCCTGCTCCTCTGCTGACAGAGATGATGCTGCTGTGCTATCTGACTGCTCTATCCCTCACATACTTCTATCTTGCTTGTGAGATTCTGTGACAAATGCACCAGATCTGCCTGATAAACTGCTGTGACTCTTTTACTTGATGAAGTTCAGGATGTTGCTACTAAGGTTGATGAGCAAACATTGGGAGCTTTAGTGCAGGAATATGTTAGTGTACTTTCCCCTCTCTCACTCTTCTCTTAAATTATCTGACTTTCTAATCTCCTTGTGTTTAATTATTAGCTAGAAATTCCCCTGTTTTCACATGGATTTCCCAGTGCAGTCCTAATTTCCATTTAACCCCTTCAAGGTTTGTTCTGGAAGACAGACAATTGAACTGGTTATTGAAACAGTACCAGGTTTATACCCCCTTTATACCTGTCCCCCAGCCCATGGTGTTTCTCCTGGCTGCCACTGCTTCTCTCATAAATGCCATGGGAGAGGCATGGCTCAGCAGGCAAGCCCATCTCTATCTATCTCTTCTTTCACTTCTGCTCAGCCTTGGACCTGAGTGTTACCCAAGAAAGGTGCAGAGAAATTGTATAATTCACTCCAGGCTACCTGTTCTCAAAAATAATTGATATTCTAAGACAACACAGCCCTATCTAAATGTAACATATTCTCCTTTCCACCAACCTGCCCTTTTTTTCCTGTAATCTTAAAAGTGTTGACCACCAGGGTTGGTCATAGTGGGTGTGTCTGGTTGTGATGGCTGCATCTGACTCAAAGTGGATTCAGGGTAGACAGATAACACAACAGCCAAGGACTAATTTGAGCAATGAGCTCTCTTAAACATAGTGCTGGTCAAGGCAATTTTGGAAGAAACTAACATCTGCATTCAATATACAAATATGAGTCAATTATCTTACTCCATAACTAGTGGACAGTACAGAGTCCATTGTGCTTCTTGCATGGCAGTGGGCTGCATGCCAGTGTTGTAACCGCTGGACTCTGCCTAGCAGGCTGCAGCTCCCTGAGAACTCAGCGAGGGTTTCCTAAGGCCATGCGACTAGTTGCATCCTGGAGTCCATTTCGGACAGCCCCTTGATCTGGCTCTGGCAGCCAGCAGCATTAACAACGCAGTGGTGATGAAGGAGGTAGAGAAGGGTCTCCCATGAGGGTGGTAAGATAGCTTTATTCACATCTTGCCCCAGCACCCTCGGAGGCAGAAAGAGAGACCTCGGGGTCTGGGTGCAGGGTGGCTTTGTCAGGGGCCCAGGGGCAGTCCCTGGGCGGGGCTGGGGTACAGGAACCAATAGGGAGAGGCCGAGGGAGTGGCCAAGGGTAGGGCAGGGAACAGGGGAACGTGGCGTCACAGAATCAGGGAGTTAACAGGCTACCGCATGCTAGAATCTCCCATTGAGGAGGGGCACCTCTCAAGGTTATTCCTTGAGGCTGAGAGATTCCTTGTTGCAACAGATCCTTGATGAGTAACTATTAGCATGCTAAGCTTTGAAATCTTAGCTAAGCAATATAAAGCATTGATTTTGCACATATAGTCCTTAGTATATAAGGATTATAAACCATAGTCTGGGAGTAAGTCTGGATCCAGATGCACTTCAATTCCTCTCTGAGAAGGAGTTTAGAATGCAAGGGATTTTTTAATCTCATGACTCAACAGGAGGTCTCCCTGAAAGATTTGGTTGACCTTGTCTGCTATGTAGTACCTTGCCATGGAATGCTGTAAAACCACTGTAACATTTACTATCAAACTTTGCTAAATTGCTGCTGTTTATCAATGAACATATTGATATTTCTCTCTAACGAGTGAAGTGCATCAGTCTATCCATGACACTACGTTAAGAAAATGCATTTGCAAGGGAAGACAATGGAATGTATCTGCCCTTACTGGTGAAAATCAGCCCTGCTTCCATCTAGAATGTCAGTGAGGGCCAAGACCCAACTTTTCAGGGTTCCCGTAGGTGTTTCTATGTTCTTAGAAAATAACTTCTTGAATAACCAAGTCTTTGTAAGATGAAAACCACTTGTCTTGTGATTTTGAAAAACACCTGGCTACTATAATGGTAGCATAATTGGGAACCAATTAATTCTAAAAACAGGGCTGCAGATATACACCCTCTTCTGCCTTTTTCCTCATCAATATTTATGTGCCGTAATCCTGACTGGACTCTCAAACTTTTATGTTGACATTGGGTTTTGACCCATGGGTCTCAGAGGAGCAGAGATGCAGCACAGTTGCTTGGCAACGCAAACACACCAGTTCATTGGGGGTGATGAATACTTTTTAAGGAACATTTTCTTTTTTCTGTTCCTGAATGGATAAGAGCACAGATGACTCAGACCTCGAGTTTCAGGGACATAATTCAGGGTTTTATGGTTACAGAAGTCTGGCTTGCATGGGGGAGAATTTGGACCCAGGCTTGACTTTCATTAACCCTGGGAATAGGGTAATTATGTTTAGATGTCCAAATATTTAAGATTTGGGATTTTGCCTCAGAAAAAAAGACTCTTCCTCTGAATTCCTGTTTTTAAGCTCTTCGTGAAGGCAGAGTGCACAATTCCAAGCTTTTACAAAGGGAGAGAAAGGGAGGATATTGTCTTCTGTGCACGGGTAGAGCTTGTCTGTCTGCTCTGGGGAAGACCAATCCACCATCTCCATGCACTGCATTTCACAAATCCATACATACATGGTGCCTGGGCCTTGGAAAGTTTTAAGCCATATAATGTCTTGATGACCTGCCATTTATCAAGGTTTTAGACTTGCCAAAGCTTGCAAAAGACCAGGAGCTTCATCACTAAGGTAGCCAAATTTCTGTGCTTCTTTTTGTTGAGCACCTGTTCTGGTACAGCTCCCATTTTCAGATGTAGAGTTTCTGATCTGACTGTTCCTTCTCCTATAGTTCTTTGTAATTATAATTAGAAATTTCATTAAAATACATTTATTAACAATCACAATTTTATAATTCTTATAATTCCCCATGTAATTATTCCCTCTGGGTTTGGTTTATAAGCCTTTCATAAATTCGCCTCCCTGTTGGAGCAAGAAATTAGGTAATTCAGTAAACATAGAAAAAGGTAAGTGCACACAGCTCTTGCCTCAATGGAAATTTCAGGTAGAGTTAAAGGACACTAAGAACAGTCCATTTTTGGAAGCTCTAGATGTGTTTGACATATGCACAGTATCTCCAGTCTTTACTTAGAATTGATGCAAGCCACAGTAAATTAGACAGCCTCCAGGCTTACTTACATTCTGAATTTAGTCCTATAACGTTATTTCCTCCAAAGCAGCAATCAAGTCATCCATCAGGTTGTCAGCAAATTGTCTGTGTGTCATATATTAATCTCACTTTTCATATCCTGTATTCTTCCATTTTAGTGGGAATTCAGTCACAAATGAAGTCTGTTTAAACACAATAGTCTACAAATAATGTCGCCCAAGAACGAGTTAACTAATAGCAGAAAAAGTGGTTTCTAAGCTGTTGGTCTCTGGGTATATGTTACTGTGGGAAATTCTCACTTAAAAAAACCCAAACAAGTAGAATTTAACTTATTTCCTACCAGGCGATCAGCAGCAGGCTTTAAGGTAACAGTGCTATCAAATGGTTTATTTTGTTGTCAGTTGCAAGGATAGAATTCTTAGTGGAAACAAACAGGCAGCCTACCATGACATATTTAAGAGAAGTCTGCTTTTATATTACTTGGAAAGCACAGACTTGTCTCCACTAGGAAGTAACAGAAAAAAATCGCATGGAATATTTTATTCAAGACCCTTGCTTTTATTCCACATTTCCTGCAGGGAGCAGTGGCCTGTGTTGCCACCAGAGACAGTGGATTATAGACAAAGGCAAAGTAGATTCGAAAAAGGAGCCAGAATTTGTGCCATGCTGCCTTTCCTTATGTTTGTTTTCTCACAGCAGTTGAACAATACAAAACAAACCTTTAATGATACAGTGAATGAATCAGTACAGGCCCATGACATAGGAATCTTTCCAGCTTGTTTTCCTTCAAAAATAAAGTGAAGGAAAATGTGTTTAGAAGCATCATCTTTTTATCTACTAGAAATGGTCAGTGAGAAAATGACAAAGATATGGCAAAAGAGAGAGGTTGCTCACAGAGCTGACATAGGGACAGTTGTGGAATCTTTTCATTCTGTCTTTATGTTAGGTCCTGTAGCATACTAGGAGTGAGAGCTGAAAGGTGATAAGGTTTTTCCCTTTGCTTTCAGTGGATGGTCCTTCTCTGTATATGCAGGAATCCCTGATGGTTAAAGGGAATTTAATAAGAATACGCACAAGTTTCCTGTGATTGGATTTTTGCGTGTGATGCCAGGTGAAGACACACTTACTTGACTTTTATAATCAGTTTATTCTAGAAAATACAGTACTGATAGCAAACTGAAAACTATCTTCACCAGCAGAAGGGGATTGTTTACCTTATGGTGGGAATTAAGTCACCTAGTGATATTGAAATAAAGTAAGACATGCTTTTATATTTCTTCTCATGAAGCAAGTGGTCTGACAGGGAATTCACCCAAGGCACATCATATCTCCAGACAGGGCTGAGTGTTTTTAATCCTGAAGCAGAACCTGGTGGCTGTACAAGTACAGAGTTCTGGGAGGGCACTGCTGCTTGCTACAAGCCCGCAGTCCTCTATGGAAATAGAGGCATTGAGCGTCCTGGTGCACAGCCAGGTCTTGATGCAAGGTTAGGATGAGGAGAGGGCTTGCACCAAAGCTTGTAATCTTCCAGATTTGACATATAGTGATATGGGACAACTGTATATTTTTATGGTTATTTGGGTATACAGTATATTTTAATGAATCTGCCTAATTCTATCCTTTAATTTTAGAGGGTTTGTTAATGTTGAAATGCAGGAAAAAGCCTTTAAAAAACTCTGAGATGGTGCTTTCCATTAACCTAAGCTCTTGACAGGCAGTAAAGAGAAAAGCAAGAGAAGAAGAAGGTCATTTTCATTCCCCTCTTGGATTTTTTGATATCTACATCTTGTTGGCAAAGCCTATGTCTTTCTCAATGTGTGTACATTTTTTTGTACAAGAAACTTTCAGGATGATTGGATCGAGGAAGTTTCTGTGAAACTACTTCCTTGCTCTCAGGTCAGCATGGCATTGAGATCTTCAGGTTTATCTCAGAGTAGAATTCTTTTAAAAAAAAACAAAACAAAACCAGAATAACTAGTCAGCAGGAAAGGACAGGAAAATAACTCCAGACTTTCAAAATAAGGAGAAATAGCTTAATCTGAAGTTGGAGGAAATAAATCAATAAAAGTAATTTTGTGCTATGTGTGAAGGATTCACAGACGTAGCTTTCAACTTTCTGTCAGTTTTATAGTTTAAATTCAATTATGGGATTTTAAATTGAACCTATATTGGTCCAGTCATTCTTTTTCTTGCCATAGTTTATCAAATCTGATTTTGAGACACCTCATCCAAATAGCGTTGGTCTTTGTAGGCCACCAGCACTGGCCATGTCACATAGCATGAGAGAACATTTTCAGGGAACCCAGGGAAATATATAATGTGTTGCTGGATCTGGAGGCATTGGGATATGGGCTGAACTGCAGCTGGGCTTTCCAGGTGAATGGTATATGTGGAGTAGCCAGGGCAATGTGAGTTTGAGCTCTGTATGCCATTTTCCTAGGTAAGTATTGTGGAAATGCAATCAAATAGAGGCAAAGCATTTTCTTTCCTCGTCAGGCATTTGCCTCCCAAGATCTGGACTCCTGTCACAAGAGAATGTACTTTTCATCCAGCATATCTACAGGTGACCGTGCCTCAGACTAAAACTTTTCAAAAACATCTGAAGAAAACAGAAAACAAAAAGAGGATATTTAATAACTTCATGAACTGGCTGTTTTAGGGCAAGTGTCAGTGAATATACCCTTCAAACTTCATTATTTGCTACATGCCTTGCAATTGTACCTGGTGTAGCAGTGCTTCACTCAAAGTCAACCCATTCCCAGTTATTTCCTATGGCAATACCTCCAGAGCTTTGCAACTTGCTGCTTTGCTGGAGCAGCTGTGATTTGCCTACTGTACTACTGCAACACGTTGCAGCCTCCCAGGGACATAGATCACTACAACTGGAAGAAAGTCCCCACATCCCTGCAACTCCACACCAGTTTCCCTCTCAGTGCAATGGCCCCTCTGCCTGGCTCATTGCTTTTGCAGGTTTTTATAGAGCAATGACTTCGTTTAGTGATAAGGAACAGGTTTCTCTGCATGTGACCCCTGGGTTACTTAACTTCAGCCACTTGTACTCTTGCAGACCGTGTTGAATGTATCTAAGGGAAGTGAGCTCTCTACATGGGCTGCCTTTGCCAGAGGGGACAGAAGGAACCCATGTCTCTGTCTGTGACAGCTTTACAAACTCTCTAGTGGCCCGAGGATGCCTCAGGGAGGAAACGCTGGAGCTGCTGAGTGGCCTATCCGGCTCAGTCATTGCCAAAAATGACTGATGGACAGGAGACCTGGTAACTGGAATATCTTCCTCAAAGTTCTCTGTATGTTAAATATTTTTAGGACTCAAATTCCTTTCCTCGTAACCTAGAAAAATACTTTACAGAGCACACTTTTCAATTTCAGCCGTTTCATGAACAAATCGGAAGCTGTGGGACTCTCCAGGCTGAATGGAGAGGCCAGTTTACATCTGTCAGCAGATTCCCCAAAGGGAATTTTTGGGAAAAGACAGAAACAGCTTATGAATCTTAAAATGAAGGAGTGTCAGAGATATTGAAAGCAATGGTATTGCTGTTTAAGAAACTAGTGGCTTCATCTCTCTTTTTAGATGCTTACAAGAAAATAAATGAACCTAATAAATATCATCACTAGCTCCATCAGCACTTCTCAAGCACTATGAAGACCAGCTGAAGGCAAGCGAAAGCACCGACGCCCCTTTGACCTCATACAAACTAATCTGGGGGAGAAGTATTAAGACAACAAGCAGCCCCGGGAGAGCGTCCCCCCCCGCTCCCCGCGATCCGCTGCTCCTTCCCTCCGCCTCTCTCCTCCCCCCGTGGCCACCAGATGGGGCAGCGAAGCTCCGTTCCCGGCCGAGCCCGGAGCGCTCCGGCCCCGCTCTCCGCCGCCCGCCGAGCCTGCCCGCGGCAGCCGGGCTGCCGGGAGCGCTCTGAAAACAGCGGAGGAAGGAGCACACTGCTTCCGTCCTCCTGCAAACTCTGGAAGGCGAAACAGCTGCGGTTTCTTCTTGTGTGGCACTCAGGAGAGCAGAAATCGGTGCAAACCTCTCGGGAAGGGTGGCTCGGTGGAACTGCGCCCTCGCTGGTGTTCGGTATCAAATTGCCCCGCCCCAAAGCCCGACACTTCAGCTTCGCGATTGTAGGTTTTATTACACAGTCTTGAGATCATCCTTATGATTCCTGAATTTTCATGAGTTAATAAATAAATAAAATGCAGCCTATCCCACTGATACAACTGCAGCTGACCGACACTATAGGGGTCGGGAGACACCACCATTTTTCAGATACCACAGTGTGAGAGGATCTTAAATTAAATCTCCCTAACCAAAATCACTGGCGTGAGGAGGAAAAGGAGGGAAAAGAGAGAGAAGAAGCCCAGTCTCATATGAAAATCTTCCTCATAAAGCGAGTGAACTGTTGCCCACAACGTTTTGCAGTTTGTTTACTTGTGGCTTCATTAAAATTTCATGCAGATCCAACGACTAGATTTTGTTAATGGCCCACAGAGGGACAATCATTGCTGAAGCCTGAACACTGTGATCCATTTTCCCTAATTATTACTTTGTAACCGTTTCTAATTTGACAGCTCCTGCTGAACTAGGGTTCATTTATTTTGTTTCATTGTTTCATATAAAGAAACATCAGATAAGCATAACAGCGGAGCATTAATAATAAAACCCACTAATTTGAAACATGCATTAATTGCACGTTAAGTGCACATAATGGCCTTCATTGGGGATCCTGGATTTTTCATTGTAGAACCCCTTTAGAGGGTATAAATCACAGGGCTGTGTTGCACACTTAACAATGAGAGGGAAGATTATCTAATTCCTTGTGGCCTACATGTCAAAAATGGAGCATGGCTAAGAGGTTAGTTTTCCTCCTTAGCTCTGTTTTATAACTGTTAAAAAGATGGAGTAAAGATGGATATATTTTCTCACAATGGAGTGGTTTCTAACTTTGTCTGTGAGCTTTGAGGCCTTAGTTGCTTTCTTTAGAAAAGAAACGTCTGGGGTGGTCAGGTGTTTCTAAAAATCCAATGTAGCTCATGGGTTTTTGAAGGATTTAACATAAGGCTACATATTTCTAAAGAAGCAATGTAAGAATGTTCAACTACAAAGGTCAGCCAGTCCAGTCTCCTGCTAGCTCAGTGAAGTGTATCAATACTTCTTTCATGAACCCAGGCAATTCTATTTTAAATATATTGCGATTTTTAATTTGGTCCTTTTTATTACTGTAACCTAATTTTAGAAGGCTATCCCAACGCTCCATTTTATTGACTTGCCTCAAAATCTGTGTCTTCAGGAAATTTCATTATCTCATTCTTCTACTTCCTATTAACCCTTTTTTTATTCATTTTTGACATAACTAGTCCCTATCTGCAGTTTAAAAGTATTCGTCATTTGTACATTTGTTTCTTTTCATACCCCTGACCCTGCTACTACTGTAGCAGGTTTTTCTCGTGGTGTTTACCCCTTGTTTATAAAAATGTGTTTGATTTCAAGCTGCATTTTACTAAGCTAAACTGAGCAGGCTGTTTCAGTCTCATCCAGTAAGACAAGGCTTATTCTTTTACTTCATTCCAGTTTGTCATTTTTTGAGTGTGAATGATTGGAATGATGCATTCTTCTATGGTTGGAATTTCCACAGTGCTTTGTAAAGTGCATCAACACACATTTATCTCCTCTGGAAATGGTACAACTGATAAATTCTTCAAGTTTTAAAATTTTATTTAATTTTTCTGTTGCAACACATTGGTAGACTGTAGCTCTCCTAACAATGCTTTGCTTTGCCCAGATATTTTTATCATTTTTAGCTCTCAGCTGATGATGAGTCAGCTTGGAGCAGTCATTTTTGCTATCTTTTTACTAAGGCATGATTTGCACTCTTGCACATTGCACTCTTAAATTTAAACTATTTCTATTTTTCTAAGCCTCGTGATAATTCAGTTATTCCCATAAAATATTCTGATCTTCTTCAGGTATTGGCAATGCCTCAAAATTCATGTCACCTGACGCTCCTTTGCATTAGCCAGTTTTTTACTTTCTCTGTGGTTTAAATAGCTCCTGTCTTCTCCAATGTCTTCTGCTTTAAATGTCTCACTGAAGTTCACATAGATTAGGTAGTTCTGCCTGCTTACTCTGGGTCTTTAATTACCTGTTTTATACAGGTGTGAAATTGACCTCATTTAGTCTGCTGCAGTTCATGCTTTTTCACCTTTCCTTTCCTTTCTTTATTCTTTCCTCCACAATTTGATCTAGAGCCCTGTATAACACAGGGGGCAGACTAATGGGCTTATGGTTGCCTGAAACATTGCCTATACTTAAATATAGCTACTAAATTTATCTTTCTCCAGTTGCACAGCAATATCCCTTCCTATTGTTTCAATGCCTATTTAGGGAACAAAATCCATCAGGGCTCAAAAGCCAGGAATACCTGGGTCTTACCTTCACCTGAACTTGTTCTGTCTGTATCTTTGTATTTCCCTTCTCTCTCTCAAAACATTGTACAGCTGGGTTTGAATTGCAGCTAATGTTCACTCCCTTTGGATGGACAAGGTCCCCAAATGGTCACTAGCAGCTCAGAGAAGTCTGTGCAATGACCACAGGGAAAGTTAAACAACCACGTAAAACCCGAGATGGTCTTAGAAGATTAATTACTCTGTAAGGCATGGTTTGTGAAAACAATCTGCTTAGACAAGAGTAGGATTTTTTGCTTTTAGCAAAAAATGCCCTCACTGTTTCACTACCCTCAGGTCATACAGCCCTGGTAGGACATGCTGCCCTCTCAGTAGAGGTAGTACTGTAGAGACAGTAACACAGTAAGTGCTGCGCTCAAAAAAAGATATAACAGATGCGGTTATTTGCTATAAGAAGGTAAAATTCCTTGCTCTCTGTGTTCACTCTGGACCCTACTCATTGACAGCATAATACCAAAATACCACACAGTTGTTTCTCTCAGAGTTCCCCAGCTTTGCTCTCACTAGCTGTGTCCTGCTGCATTACTGACATTTATGCTCCTTTTCTTCTTCCAAGTGGCTCCATCCTTCCTGCTTTCCAGTTTTCTTCCAACCACTGTCGAATCACCTTTTAACTGAATTTCCTCATTAACTTCTGTTAGCAAGCTTCTCCCACACTCTAGGCACAGAAGGGTAAAAGATCAATCCTTGTTCATTCTGGGATGGAAATATCATGATCCAAAAGTTTGCAGGTAGTGAGGGGCACTGCATGAGCAGCCAGCTTCTAGAGGTGGCAGGGTGGTTAGCTGAGAGAATTCTGCTCTCTCCTGACTTTCAGGAGAGAAGAAAGATACCAGCCCCAAGCCCAATGTGTCACATGCTCTGTATCCTTCCTGCCAGGGAAGTTCTGACAAAGTAGGTAAGTTGTTCTTGCTTTGCAAGGACCACAGCCTGCATGCCACAGGAGGGGGACAACAGGAGAGGAGGAGTTTGTCAGAGTCCACCACTCTTTTCCTGGTGCCACTGTCCGCGTGTAGCCACATTATGTTTGATTATCTCCTGCTGGCGTTTTTTTCAGCCTCCCCCCTGGCTGGCCAGGGTGTGCAGCAGCTCACTCAGTCTCTGTTGTGTTCTGCCAGGAGCTTCCTGCTTAGCTGTAATAAACTGTACTGAGCAGTGCTTCCCTGGCTGCCTTCATCTTTAAGTATGGCCTTTTTTCAGGTAGCACATTCAACACAAATTGTTTATAATTGAGCTGAGAAGCAAATTTTAGACCCAATTTTTCATACTTTATTTAGATTTCTATTCTGGTCTCTGCCTCACCACCTTCCTTGGCTATTATTGTAAGTACATTATTACCACAGGGCAGGAATATATTTGTGCCTTTAAGAAGTGAAGCAAGATAAGCCATAAGTACTCATCTCATTCTTGCCGTTTTTAAGTAACAATTTATCCTGTAAATAAAACTTTCAATACTTGCATTTGTTTCCTTTTTTTAAATATATATTTTTAGAGCAAGTCTTGCCTTTCTTATGTCCTTTTAAGTGGTGACTCACTCTGATTTCCTGATTTACATTGTTTTAACTTACTCAGTTTTTCCCCCCAAATTTACATGAAAGAGCTACCTTGTGCCATTTATTAACAAGTTATGTGCCTAGAATATACTTTCAGTTAACTTGAACACCCTTCCCCGCTATTTTTTGTTTGTTTCTGAATTTCTTGGGCTAAAGCTCTAAAAGAGCATACCAGTTAAATACAATGCTGAATTTGTAGGCCACTTATCCACTAAAGCAGATACTCTGGGGTGCAAACAACATCCTTGTGTTTGGTGAAAATGAGTGAGCTCCGCATGCAAATTAACTCAGGCTCCATGTCTGGCCTTCTTCCTTTCCTTATTCTGTTTTATGTCCCAGACAGCTTCTGCCATGCATTACTGTCTATAAAAGCAAAGCTGGGCCCAGCCCAACAAATTCAGAAGCTGTCTGAAAATCTTCTCACAGCTTTCCATCTTCTGGTTACAAGCTCAATGTTAAAATTATCCCTGTTCTAAAAATGTTAGTGGTACTATTTCATCTTTTTGCAAATAGATAATCTGCATTTTTTAGCTGTTGTTTATTAAAAATCTTGTCAGACCCAGATTTCGTGTAATATTATAATGTTTTCCAATGCCTAATTTCCAGTAGTTATCTTGTTGTATTGACCTGCATTATTTTCCTCATTTATTACTGCCATTCTTAAAGACAGCTACAGCTTTCAATTTGTGTTGATTTCTATAAAAGTCTTCACTTTGATTAATAACCTGCAGCTTATTTAAATTGTTACGGCCTCTTGGGCATTGTTAGACTGAAAAAAAAAGACCTAATGAGAAGTGCAATGGTGGTAAGAAAAGAACTATATTACATGAGCAGCTTGACATCACTTTCATAAGAACTTCACATTTAGATTCCAGAAGAAAATGAGAAGGTAAAAAGCATTCAATCCATCCGGCTTGTTGCAGGTGCAGATTTTGGCAGTTGCCCTTGTTCATCTTCACGTGGCTGGTGATTCCCCTTGTCTCTAATTTTTTGATGTCTCTCTACAGGGTCTCCCTGCCTTCGAGGGGGTCAACAGCTCCTCCGAATTTAGTGGGTCAGCAAACTTACTAAGTATTCCTCTGAGTCCTGTGTAGTTAAGAAAGCTTGTTAAGGAAGATGTTGGAGAGTGCAGAGCTGAGGATGGAGCCCTGCAGAACCCCACCAGTGACAGGTGGCCAGCTTGATATCACCCATTCACTGTAACTCTTTGTGCCCAACCCCTGAGCCAGTTGCATGGTTTATCCAGCTGAATGCTGGACATTTTGTCCAGATGGATACTGTCAGAGACAGTATGGAAAGCTTTGCTGAGGTCCAAAAAGATTATATACATTCAAGATGTTTGAGACCTCAATGTCTTTAGGTGAATTTGTACTTAGATACTATGTAAGAAGCTACTAGTGCAAGTATACGTTATGCCAAAAGAAAATACTTATGGAGAGTTGCCCTTACCAGCTGTGGTGCAATTTGGGTTCTTAGAATACTTCCTCTGTGCTGCCATGAATCCCATAGGCAACCTTTGAAACAGAGCTATTTTGTTGTATCTCTTATTTTGCCTAGGTTGAAAAGTTGTTTTGTGTTCTTTGATGGTTAGTCAGAAATTTCTTTTTGTTTTTTACAGTTGGGGGGGGGTCGGTTTTTTGTTTGCTTGGCATTTTTGTACTAAGTAAAGAGATTCTTACAATCAAATCTTCATGTATTGGAAATCTAATGATTACTACAGATTTGAGGGGAATTACTTTGTCTTACAAAACCAGATGTTATAATGCTTTATAATATATCATAGATGTTGAAGATGGAAACATGATCCTGGAAGAGATGAGAAGTGATTCTTTAGTCTGTACTTTGGGTTGACCAAGTATCTCTGTAGTTTTTCTGACCTGTACATGCAAAACCGCTTTCTAAAATTCCTTTGGATAAGGAGAATTTACAATCTGTGTAGATTTTGTGTCCCATGGCTCACAGGATGTCCCTTCATGACCGGAAAGCTTTCTGTTTCTTCTTTTCCTCCTTCTTTTTTCTCTATTCTCCAGAGTGCTCAAAGCACAGAAAATGATTAAGCACTCTCCTAATTAAGAATTTTTTTTATTTACTGGCAAAAATTTGAGATGTTCAAATATTCTGGTTTATACAACCCAGCTCTTTCACTAATGTGAGTACTCAATTTAAATGTGGCTAGTGATCCTTATTTGAGTGCTTTCCCCTCTGTAGCCCACATATAGGAAAGAAAAATGGATCCAGTAAAGGTTTTACTGTGATGTACAACCACATAGTTTTTCCCCTAGAAATCTGTCTTGTTCAGTGATCTGTTTTTTTCCCCTAGAGTGAGTCAGACTGGTGTAATGAATGAGACTCGGTTGTAATGCACCTATTCCATTCATCTGAGGAGCTAGAGAGTTTAGTGAATGGCTGCTGGGAAGAGAAACACAGCCTTATACCTAATGCTGTTAAAGAACCCTGCGGTGACAAGTGACTTGTTTCCTGACCTCTTCCGTAAAGTCACGTTTTTCACAGGACTTTTACCCTCCTTTCTGGATGCCTGGGACTGGTGAAGTGAGGTGCTGACCACTTCCATAGACTACTGGAAGAGAGAGATGGCAACCTTCCACTCAAAGTCCCTCTCTGCCCTGATAACTGGTGTGATTTTAAACACACCAGGTTTTCCGTCTTTATTTTATTTTAATTCCCATTTGGAGTTAAAGCAGATTTGTCACTGTAAAATTTCCTGCAGTCAAAAGTGCACCAGGACCCTTTCTGCAGATACACAATTCTTTAAGCTTAGTGGTTTTTTCTAGGTGTCTGTTTTATATCTTCAATATTTGCTTGCTTTTAAGTGTATCTTGCATGTATGTTTGTTCATAAAGTTTTAATCAGTTCCTGTCTCTTTACAGTCTAAAATTTGATCAGAAGAGATTTTAGACAAACAATAAATAATTCCTGCAGGTAACTATCTGATCCTGTATATATATGATGTCTATCAGTGGGACTTGAGAAATGCCTGCTGATTGATTTGAAGGTATTTCAACCAGACAGCTTCTGCACTTTTTTGAGCCCTGTAGTTAAGGAGTAGACCACAGTGTTCTGACTTTATGTAAGAGCTTAGCTGCATTCAACAGGGTAGCTAAACATCAGAAATAGATTTTTTTACCAGTTCTGCAATAAAATGTCTGCTGATGAAATACAAAATTCTATTAAAAGTCCCCATGTCATTTAAAATCACAATTCTTTTGGTGTCTGGGAGTGAAGCAAGAGTTTTACTACATTTTTTACTGAAAGTCAGAAAAGTCTGAAACCCTGAAAAAAATTCTCTCATACAAATTTTTTAGTGGAGGAATAATTCTAGCCTGCTCTCTTCAAAACATGTGCAGAAGGAAAGATATATTTTAAGGATGTCAGACTTCCTTCCAAATGATTGAGAGAACCTTGCTGCTCAAGTTTATATTGGGCAGGTTATGCCTGTCTGTATTTTGATAGCTTTTCATTTTTCAGAAGCAATTGGACAAAATTACAACTATGCTACGTTTTCAGATTTCCTTGATGCCTAAATGTTACAGTTTCAGGTTTACTCTAATGGAGCTTCCTGCCTTTTTCACATAACCATGTTCCTTGGAAGAGGAACATTCCCTTGAAGAAAATAAACCCTGCCATTATTCTAGGGAATATGCTCCCATCCACCATTTCATCTTGGGGGAAAAAAAATTCGGGAAAGCAAAACATTACCATAAATGGGCCAATTTATCTACCTATGTATCTGTCAAAGCATCAGCAAAGATTCACAAGGAATCATCAACAACATTTTGGGCACTGGGTAAATCAGTTTAAAGAAATCTGTATTCCCAGTCTGTCTGTGCTCTCTAGCCCTGAAGGTCACAAAGGAAATGCGACAGACTTTGTGTGTGGAGCACTCCATTCCTGGGTCACACAATCTCAACCCACAATGTCAGTACCTATCTAAAAATGCACATGTTGATTACACCATATTTACTGAGAATGACACTTACTTGGAAGTCACAATATTAGTTTTAAAATACTGACATTTTCCTCCCTTTTTAAAAGAAAATGAACCCTTTGTTGTGATTTTATTCTTTGAATATAAAACAATTTGAAAAGGTCAAAAGCTATATACATAATCTTTGTGGTTTACTCTAATTTTTGCATAATTTTTCATAGGCTGTTGCATACTGCCATTTTCATTGTCTATGAAAATTTCTGTATCTTTTCAGTCTGATTCAGCAAGTAGTGACAGGCTCAGAAACAGAACAGAAAGGCTCACAAACAGGGGTAATTGAATGTATAAAAATCAAGCCTGTTCCATGATCTAGTGTAAGCGCGTGTAGTTGGTTTCGGAATCATTGTGCCTATAAAAAGTTATCACACCAAAGCACTGATGGATGATAATTCAAATTCAGAACTGTGCACTACTGGAGTTTTCTCTTCAGCTCCCTGAGGCTCACATAGCACATGAATGGGTGAGCTAACATTTTTGAAGGTTGGTAAAATACTCAGAAAAATACCAGCCTCCAGATCCCAGCTGGGATTTGAACACAAAAATAGTTGAGCAAGGTCATAAGAGTTTGTGCATTTTGTAAAATTATCATTTTATGCCCAACAGAGAAGAAAACACAGTTGAATTTAAAGCTGTGTATGTCTGTGGCTCTTTATTCATGCAGCAAGCTCTGCTCACTAAGGGAATGGGAAGACTGTGGGATGGACAGATCATCAAAACATAATTTGTGTTTCCTTTGAAAATTCCTGAAGTCTCTATTTTCTGCATGTATCTCAGCAACCCACCTTGCTAATTTTAAATGGTATTACTTCATTTCCTTGCAAGCTAATAGCAAATTTAGACCCTGAATATTGCTGTCAATTATCCATCCTCCACTGTGTCCGCTGTTCTGTCTTCTTTCTATTCCTCTTACATCTTTTACACCTACTCCTTTTCCACCTCCTCATGTCTCAATTTCACCATCAGCAAATATTGCCTGTGGGCAATTGTTCAAGAGTTCAATATTCATACAATGTCTTTAGTTTGTTATTGTTAGAGTCTGAACAGACTGACAGGACTTTCTCTAGAACAGGGAACATTAACTCCACATTTACTTTAGTTTCTAAAACCACATAATTTTAAAGATACTCATTTTGTAATCTACAGCTTTGATGGGTTCTGTATGTGAGCAACTGAATTTCTCCAAAAATTTGAAAGCTGCAATTATTTATTTCCAAGAATATTTTTCCTTTACATCTCCTTGTGACTCTGGGTTTTTCTTCAAATTGTCCGTAGGCTTAAATTCTCTGAGCTCAGAAAAGTTCAGAACTTCAAGAAGTTTGAGGAGACCTGCAGTAGCAGTGATTTCCAGAACCACTAAGACAGATTGCAGCACATGCAGGGGAAAAAGAAAAAAAGAATATATTTGTTTAAAATTACTGGACTGATAATGGACTGCATTCATTTGGTTCTTATTTTGGTAAGAAGAATATATTAATCACTATCAATGGGACAAACAAAGCTTGTAGGAAATGAGCCTTTCTCTTTCCTTTGAGTAGACATGTGAAGACAAATACCTTAAGCAAACTTTGAGTAACTGCAATGTTTCTCCTTCTATATGGTTTCCTTTGCGCACAGAGGACAAAACTCAGAATTAAGAAGTTTGCCTCAGAGTTGTTAAAAGATATAATCAAATGTATTTTCTGGTAAAATGCACTTTGTCATAGCTATGTTGACTCTATCAGCCATCCTGAACGTCAGCGTTTCTCCTGACTTGCTTTATGGGAAATATTAATTAAGCTAACCATGAGCTGTGCCCAAAATGATGCAATGAAGCCAGTGTTTGTGAATCAGAAGGAAATAGGGCAATGTGTCTGGCATCATGGGTTTTTTTGTAAATGCAATGAGTAGGGTTTACATCTGCGTGGCTGCTCTCCATTCATTGAATTTAAACTGGAGCAGACATCTACCATGTAGTGCCATCCTTTCATCATATTAATCCAATATTAGGAACCTAGAAAGGAGCAGTGAGAAACATGGTAGCATTGTTAATCCATCAGTCAAGTCCACAGGACATCAACATCTTAAATGATGCACACAGTCCTGCATTCCCACCTCAATAGATGTGTGGTAGGCCTGGGAGATGTTTAGAAGAGGGGCAAGCATGGTAAGAGGTATGGGATGGCACTCGTGAAGAGTTAAGCAAAAAGGACTTTGCCAGTCCAGAAAAGGAGATGAAAAGAAATGTTATGCACATTTATCCTGTATCACAGAGGGTGGAAAACAGTTTACTGCCTTTCTCCATATGAATATGAAAGAGAATCACATATAATTAGCAGGTGATGCACTCAAAACCAACAGACGGATGTGGCCTGTGGCACAGCTCATGGGTAAGCTTGGGACTCTCTGCTACATTATATGGTTGACATAAAATATGTGCAGCTTCAAAAAGGAAGCAGAGAAATTAGTGGGGGAAAATAAAGCCCTTTGAGCCTCTCCTACATTAATAACCCCCTATGGCTCAACCAAGAAGCACTGAAGACCTGGAGACACTTCTGGGGAAATTTTGTTTCATGTTTTCATTCATTCTTTATGCTTACCTCAAGGGACAGTCCTGATAACCTTCCATGGCTTTTTACATTTTCATAATTTCATGGATTTTCCCATCTGTGTTTTTTGTAGGTTGTTATTTCCTTGGTGATCAGTCTTCTTGCTGATAATGAAACCCGTAGTTTTCAGTTAGTTCCTTCTTCTGGCTGGAATTAACTAACTTCATGGCAGTGTTTGATGTTCAGTGAGATGAAGTTGTTTGACTTAATAATTTGTTTCCATGAAAGCACACTGAAGACTCTAAGCCAACATGCCAGTGTGCACCAAACTTGTATTATGAATAAGAGATGTAGAATATGAAATTATTAAAATGATATAAAAATATTTTTCAAAAGAATGTTATAACAAGAAGTGTTTTTCATTGTTTTGGGGTTTTTTTCTGAAAAGTATTTAGAGAGAATAATTATGGAGATTTTTAAAATTCAGAAATATTTATAAAGAGAATTAAAAACAAATATGGAATTCTATTTGGGGTAAATTTAAATGTTTTTTGGTTGAGTTAACCAGTATTTTATATTTTTTTTCATCTATAGAACTGCAAAATCTGTTTTTGCCACAGTTCTCTGTAAGATCTTAATCGGGACAACTTAAATATTTAATTTCCATTTTCTAACTGAAACAACATAGAAAAAAGATTTTTATTCCCTAACTGGAATCACCTTCTACCTCAGATTACTATCAACAAGCTCTGTTGTGTTTTCTCACTGTGTCAGTCCTTTAGCAATATTTATTAATTCAGTGTGATTTAATAATTCAATGAATATCAACGTGTCTTTGTATTTTCACCAAAATATTTAAAGTATTTAGTTAAAGCAATAACTAACCTGCTCTCCTGAGTATACAGGATCTTTTCATGTGTTAGCCAGGAGGTGATGTTAGCTGGAACTAGATATATCCATATTTCAAATCAGAGACCTACATTTGGCATCACATTATGTTTGCCATACCATAAGTTGGTTGACCTCAGTGACAATAAATAAGGTGATGTTAAAAACAAAACAATATCAGAGAACATAAGGTAAGCCTTATGCAACCTTTATATCTCAGACAGTTTTTTTTCAAAGTCAAGAAAAAATTAGTTTTATTGACTTTTTGCTGTTGCTTTGTTACTCTTTTTTGGGGGGGGTTTATTTGAGTTAGAGAGACTTATATGTTTCTGAAATACTTTTGGCATGTGAGATTTTTATGTTTGTTCTTTTTTTTTTTTTTTTTTTTAATTCTAAAGACTCCAAAGCAGTAAAATAAAATTTTACACTCTTGATCCCTTCCAACAAAAATAGAAATGTTTGCAAAAATAACAACAAGTATAAAGAAGAACTTACAGTTTTGATACCTGGAGAGAAGAATTTACAGCAAAATTTCATTAAAATGGTAACAGCTGTGTAGTATGAAAACCATAGCATGTCTTAACATGTGTAGTATGAAAACCCTAGCAGGTCATCACTTTTTTCATGGAATCTAAGCTTTTGATTCTTCTTTTTTACGTGAACTACAAACTCTTCTTTAATTGTATTTTTGTTTTATTCACCTTAATTTTAATAGCTGGAACAAGTTCCCCAGGGAAGTGGTCACAGCACCAGCCTGCCAGAGTTCAAGAAGGATTTGGAAAATGCTCTCAGGCATATGGTGTGATTCTTGGGGCTGGCCTGTGCAGGGTCATGTGTTGGACTTGATGATCCTTGTGAATTCCTTCCGATTCAGGATATTCTATGATGCTATGAACTCAGTCAAACATATGTCAAACATTTGTTTTGTAACAGGCAGCTGGCTTATCTAGGGATTTCAACGGATTGATATTAATAAACTTATAAACAGTGATTAATTTGGTCTGGTATTTGAAAAAAAAACGCTCAACATTAAAGTACAAAGCATTAAAATTAAAGTGGTCATCCATTTTTCTTTTTACCATCCAGTCACAATAATAGAGAAAATATATATCAAACTTTACAAAATTGGAGGGGTGTTTGGGAAACTTCTATTTGACAGATCACTTTCGTATAAGATGAAAATGAATGAATGAATGGATGAAAAATTTGTCTCTTCATGCATACTTGCATATATATATTTGTGTGTGCATGTACACATCTGCATGTAAATATGTACACATATTTAAGAACTCGACTGCCATCATATGTCAAAGGTGATCTGAAATATTAATTGTGAAGAAATTACTGTCATCAAAATGAATCAAAGAGAAAGAAACTTGGAGGAAAGCTCTACTTGCCTTACCCATCAGGGCAGCAAAACTTCTGGGACTGCTAGCAAGCCTTATAGATGATTCCTGTAGCCAAGGAAAGGTGCCTGGGTCAGAGCAGAGGGATGCAGGCCATCCTGATGAGGCTGAAGGCTGAGGGTCAGCATGTTTACTGTCTGATCATACAGATTTCACTGTCCCAGGCTGTTACTGTGCATCCACAACAGGCTTATGGAACTTTGATGAGATATTAATTCTGTGGATCACTGTGAATGCTTAGTGCAACTGCTCTTGGTTGTCATAGGTGATATTTTGACATGTGGATTTCATAACTTTTTTATTGATGACAGGACCGTGCTTTTTGCTGTATTTCATGATGAACTTTTTTGACTCTAGTTTTCTTGCAACACCTACAGGTTGCTTACACACAGGTTGTAAATTCTTCATGAGCAGTTGCAGAACAGGCCTACAGGTAAAAGATCAGCTACGGCAGAAAGAGTAGGAAATAAGATCAATCACCCATCAGCAGCAGAGGTCAGCACCCCTGTTTCCCCAGCACCAAACACAGCCCTCAGGCTGGGAGCTGGTCATGGAGGAAGGATGTTTCTGCTCCTGTGCACCAGGGCCTCATGCTCTGGTGAGTGCTCTCTTCTCAGCTGCAGAGCTTGGTGCCACTGCTGTAGCCTTATGCACCAAAAGCTCTCTCGTGTCTTGCAGCACATGGCAGGTTCCTGTTATCAAGGGACACACACCCCTGCAGACCCATATTCCCTCAGAGTGCTCTGCTCGTGTCCTAAACTTGGCCAAACACAGAAATCCACTCTGCTGTGAATATAGGATGGATCCCTACCCAAACTAAATGAAAACATCATGGTATTTGGTTAATTATTAGCATTAAAATAATAGTTGCAGACATATATGTTTGCTTCCAAATCTGGAAGGTATTTGCAAAATGTGCTTATTCGTATTTATGGAAAAGAGAGAAAAAAATTCTTTAGACGATTACATGCAATCCTAGGGTTTTTCTTCTTTTCTTTTCCCCTAGGTTATCTTATCTTCCTGAGTCTCATGGTCATGTGAGTTATTGTTACAATGGGTCATGTCAGCAACATCCTTTATTTTAGCTTTTAAAAAAGTCTTGTTGCCATGGCAACTGCTATATCACCCCCTTGAAATAACGTACACAATATAGAATTTTATCTTTTGCACTGTAGGATATTCAAACAAAAATGTTCAGTGTTAAGCACTTTTTTTTTTTAAATTTTAATGAGGTTTCAATGATATTTTTAATTATCTATCTGCTTTTCCCATTTAAAACTCTTTTATGAAGAAAACAAATGAGTGCACCAAGATGTGCATCCATTCCTACTGACACCTTCAAATAGTAGCAGAACTGACAGTACACATTGTTTTCTATACAGATATTATAAAAGCTGCATTAATGATTTGTTTTAGTCACTGCACTCTGCTTACTTAATTTCTCTCAAGTAGTTAAGGCAATGGAGTCATTAAGCTAAGTCAGACAGAAAGGTTTTCCCTCATTCCACATTTACCTAAATTATTTTGTTAAAAAATTTTTAGATTTTAAGACCAGAAGCAATCATTATGGTCATCTAGTCTGGTGTCTTGCATCACAAATCACAGTATTTTGTCCAGCAGTCACTCAGCAAGACAGAAATACCTTGCTGAACTTTTAGGAACATATACAAACTAACTACACTTGTGCAGCAAATGCAAGCAAACATCCAGGCTGGGATCAGCTTTTATTGCTCCCAGGGTGAAGGCAAAACGTTTATCCCATATGTTGCAAGCTTTGCCTTGTTCTGGACCTTCTCAGATCTGGCCTTTGGAGTAACTTACTGTGTTGTGATTATGTGTTTGGGCTTCTGAAGGTGTAAGAGACTTAAAGATTGTGATTGCCTTAAACACTATTAAGATCACATAATCAGATCTTAAACAGAAGGCACATAAACTTTCTGGCCTCTAAGTGTCCTGAGAACAGATGTTGGCAATGCCTCAACAACAACAACAACAACAACAAAATAGATTTTTACTCAAAAATTAACAACTTTTGTAAATGCACTAAATAATACAAAATTTCAAGCGAAGAATTTATTCAGTAAGTTATGATTGTCCCATTCCTGCTCCTGGACTTGTCAACAGTGCAACCCCTCCCTCCCCCAGCATACACTTATTTTCTTTGCCCAATTCTGTTTGCTCTTAACCCTCATTGATTTCCTGTCAGTCATTAAGCTGCCAGTTATATCTCTCAAAATCTCTGCAGGCTGTACAAACCATCTAGAAATTACTACTACTACTACTAAGGATCTGCTGGTGATTTTAAACTAGTGAGATTTATCATGACCACAAAGATATATTTCTCCAAGAGTATATAACCCTTTTCTTTATAGTTGAGTCAGAAAGCCGGCGAAAATGTTTGCTGAACCTGCATAATGAACAGTTCAGTGACAATTATTGTGGTCAGATTTCAAAGGAGAGATTTCTGGCATAGCAAATACTGGGAAAAATATTTCTGTGAAAATGTCTGTCCTGATTTTTCTTTGAAAAATGAAAATCCAAGAATTTTCTGCCTTTTGAATGTTTTTTTTTTCCTACCTGTGAGACGATTTTTTCTTTGCTCTCATTTTTACTAGGGAATTTTTAAAAGAATGAGATTTATATTTACAAATTTGCATTGTTAGAATTATTTGCATGCATCACACAAAAAAAAACTGGTCTTGAATGTTTTTCCTTTGACAGGTAGCATAAGTCTGCTAAATTCAGTGAAGCTACACAGTTGGAGTTCCAAATTAAATGAGGAGAAATCCAGCTGTTTCTAGGAAATTTGAGAACCCCGGGGGGGGGGGGGGAGGGGAGGGAAGTGTGTTTCTACATTTTAAAACAATCACTTCTATGGATTTTAATACTTTTTATTTATTAGGGAAGAGAATCAAAAGAAAAATATCTGTTCATTTCTTCAAGCCTGGGTTTTCTAAACCTGGCTGAAGCAATTAAGGGTGATCTTAATGCTAATAAGAAGTGCACATCTTTCATGATTGTTTTGCTGGACTGTGTGTATAGTTATGGGAATTTTGTAAAAGGCTCCACTTTACAAAAAGGCAAACATGGCACTTAGTTCATGCTTGGATAAAGTAACTTTTCCACTTGTTTCAAGCAATGAAACAAGACGGAGAAAATGCATTGTGCTGGGATTGTGGGAGGAGACAAACTGCTAATAAAGGGAAAGAGTGAAATAAGCTATGTCACATGGTTTCTCCTCTCCAGACTGTTGGAAAAGGTATCTACAAACTCTGAGCTTCTGAGGCTTTAGGACCGGTTTTGTATTAGTAAGTGAAAAATACAGTCTGAGATTGACTAGGTTTTTAGAATTTCCTTCTCAGCAGTAGGCACCGTTAGACCCCTACAATGATAGGTTAAAATTCCTCTAGTTTCAAACTCCATAAAAAAGAACAGATCTTAAATTGACTGCTATAATCCCAATAGAAGATCATGCTCATAAAAGTTTTACTGCCTCAGTCGTCCAAAAATGGAAATTTTAATTTTGGTAAATACATAATAAAGAGCATCACATATATTCTTTTTCACCCCCCCATTTGAAAGAAGGCATTATTTTAATTTAAAATTTGTTTTCTACTTCTCTGGGGCTAAGAGGTAGCATAAATCACAGTTATGTTTGCAAAATGATGTATCTTGAACACTTTTTCTGGAGTTGCATTTTTAGAAGTAAATATCTATGCATCTCCTCTATGGTATAGAGGTATAGACAATATGGGAAGAGTCATTGAATTCATTTGGAATACTCATTTCACATCAGCTAAGAGGCCCTTGCAGGTATCTCAAAAGAATATCATGGTTAGGCTCATGATGTATATTTATCAGCAAGGTATAACTTTGATCACTACTTTACATGTAGACAAAACAACCTGCTGTAACAAGGGAAAGGCAGTTCATGTTTCACTAAAATTAGCCATCTGTCATACATTTTCCAGCAATCAGTGGAAACTGGGAAGGGCAATGGTGTTCCACCATTCCGTGGATGTCTGTCCTAGTGGGTAAAATCCTGGAAACTCCTACATTAAATTTAGCCAGTTTGGTAGGCTGCATGATAATTAAATGTGCTGGGATTTCCTCCAGTAAGCAAGCATTGCATTGTTTCATTTACATCTTTATATTTCGTTTTAGTTGCAAGGTGGCATGCCTGGTCATCATAAAGTCTAGTGTCACTGCCCAGCATTGTGCCCTTAGAAAAATCTGTTCTTGCCTGTCTTTTCTTCAGAGCCTGGATGAAAGCTTAGTGTATCCTAACTAACCGATACTGATAGTGCGTGGTTATGCTTACAATAGTTGCATAGCTAAAGAAAGCAGCATGATTCAGGAGAGATGAGTATTTAATATGATCCAGCACCTGGATTTCAAATTTGCCATCTTTCTGTTACTGTCTTAGTCTAGGTAATTTTGAAGTCTATTGTGACATTTTCTGGAGTATAACAAACAAATTAAATAATACCAGAGCTGTCAAATCTCTTGGGGTGTGAACACTGTCATAAAAGGTAATATTTTTTAGTCAAATAAATAAAATTATGTATTTCTAGAAGAGACACATAAGTATAGAGATAAAATAGCACAAAGCATTACATAGAGTGCAAATTGTCAAAACATATCTTATAATAACCCTCTTATTTAATAACTGTAGCATCTGCAGTGCTTCTTAATCTACTGTTTAAAGCAGACTTTATTATAACTAGAAAAAAAAAATTTCTCATCAGCATTAAAAATTAGTAAAATAAGACACTTGGATGTTTCCTGCAGATTTCTTGCATGAGCACCAGAAGGAACTGCTTTCACTCAAAAGCAGGAAGAGATTAAGGAGCCTAAAATGTCTGTCCTTGTTTCTTTGTCACAGCTATGACTTTTTTCCATGTATTATGTACATTTTGCTTCCATGTTTTGCATGCATTTGGCTTTGGAACCTGGCAGCTCCAATTAAATGTAGTCACTTTTGTATTTTTGAGCTTTCCTTGTTATGCAAACTCAGAAGTCCTGGGAAAGGAGGTCGTGCAAAGTCTTGTCCCAGCAGCAAGTATTGAAACTGAGCAATATGAGGAAGCTGGATTTGAGTGATTCTGAAAGGCAGAAAAGGGAATTGGGATGGCAGGAAGTGAGGATTTCTTAGACAGATCTTAGGACACTCGAGATCCTGCCAAAAAAATGGAGGGGACTGAATACTTCTGGCAGCACACAATCATCAGTGTAAGAATATTACTGTTCTTGGGCAGTTTGCTGAGATTCCCATGATGGTCATGGCCACTTGGTGCTGGTGGAGCAAGTAAACCATATCCAAGTAAATGGATAACCTAAATTTCTGCCCCCTGGAGAATGTGAGTTTGAAGGCAGAGCCCAGGGAGATTAGGATGAATCTACTGTGGAAAGGTGGAGTGCTGTGGATCACTCTTGTTGTAGCATCACCAGGGTTTCCATCCTAGCACTTCCCCATGGGGCAGGTCCTCTGGGTAGCTGGTGAGCATCTCAGGAGACCTTGAAAGTTTTGCAACCTGGGGTAGAAATAATGAAACTTGGTGGTGGACTGTTGTGGTTTAACCTGGCAGGCAGCTAATCACCATATGTTATGGAATATCCCTTTAGCTGCTTGGGGTCAGCTGTCCCATCCCTGTCCTCTCCCAACTCTTTGTGCACCCCCAACCTCTTTGTTGATGGGTCATCATGAGAGGCTCAAAAGTCCTTGACTTATTGTAGGAACTAGTCAGCAACAACTAAAACATTATGAACATTGCTGTCATGATAAATCCGAAATACATCACTCTTCCAGGTATCAGAAAGAAAATTGACTCTATCCCAGCTGAAGCCAGGATATGGATATAAGGATAATGGGGTTTGAATATGTATTTTAGTTACTGAGGTTCAAAGGGAGGTGTTCTGTATAATCAATAAGCTCATGGGATCTAGATCCCTTGTAATGCTTTCATTTTTGGACATGTCATGAGCTTGATTCAAGCATGGTCTCAAAAAAAGGGTTGTGTTGTTGCGTTTGGATATGTGGGAAATGTCAGTGTGGGCATAATATAAAGTTGTGTAGGGATTTCATAAATAGCTTGGCTTGCTGAAGCCATCTTGCTGCTTTTGCTTGGTACTGCATATAGACTGATTCACATTTCTCCTTAGACAGTGAGGGATGTGAAAAGTAATAATGAAAACAAGTACCTAAAAGAAGCACAAGTGATAGGATCGATCTTAGCTCCTCTGAAGTGGTAGCCAAATATCTCAAAAGCAGATGATCCACTGCTAAATACATTTGGATATTTCAGGAAATGCAAAATACCAAGGAAATAGAGAAAGCCATTATCAAAACAAATATAAGTCAATAAGATGGGTGTCATAGATAATCAGAGGTATGTTGGGATCCAATTATTATGATTATTAGAGAGATGTCTCTACCTGAACTGAGGTACAGTCAAGACCATGTGCTGAAGTCAATAGTATAGATTTTGTTTAACAGTTAATGTGAGGTAAAGAGAGAGAGAGAAAGAAATAGGAAAGAGAGGGAAGGGAGAGAAAGAAAGTGACAGGGAGGCAGATTAAATAGAAAGACATCACCACTCCATGGATTCTGATGGCATCACATTGGTCCTCTTCTTCTGGTCTTCCTTTGGTGATCATAAGAGTGTTTAAGGTAATTATGATTTTTAAACATCTTACAAGGTGGCACATTTGAATTTGAGGTTCTCCTACCCCACATATAGTATTAAAAGACAAGTGGACATAGATTACTCTGAAATAAAAGTAAGTGTCTGAAAACTGTTTCTTATGTAAACAACAGCAAATCTTCTCTTGGCTGAAGTGGTAAAAGATTGGTTACAAAAGGAAATATGCTGATTTGTTTAGCCACAGAAAACTGTATAAACTTCAATTTGCAGGAACATCAACCTCAGTTGACTAATAAAGAAAATATTCAGATCAGGGAATAACAGAAAGAGAAATTTGGATGAGGGCCCAAACTAGAAGCCCCATTAGTGGAGTGAAATATTATCCATGATGATTGCTAGTATTAAAAAAACCCAAAACAACCAGGGCTCCAAAATGAAAAAAAAAAGAAAGAAAAGATGATTCAACGCACAGATTGAGGACCAAGACAAAAGGAGGAAAATTACCTTAAATTAAAACCTCAGGGCCTAAAAGGCCTTTCTATCTCTCTTTAATCTAATATTATAAAAATATAATGTAATGTAATGCAATGTAGACATTATTACAGCAATTATGCACCCACCACCAATCTGAAAACCAGACTGACAGCAAGGCATCAAGAAACCTTATTGTGATATAAAGATGACAGACATTTTCTCCTTATTGCTTTGTTATTCTGAAGGGCTACAATGACACACATTATTAGATAAAATTACATTTACTACTACTAGTCAGTCCAAAATCACATGTAGTATCTCCTTCCAGGAAAAGAAGGGAAAAGAGAAGTCCAGTATGTGTGGGGGTTTTTTTTTCTGAAATGCCACTAGTAAGATTGATAACAAGTTCATTCTTTCCAAAATTTTGAAAGCCTTCTTTGTCACGGCAAGAAGTTCCTTGTTTGTCTGAGACTGTGTTGCCAAACAGCGCTGCTTGCTAAGACCAAAGGTTGTTCTCGGAGTATGCTACAGGAGGTTTGTTAAAATCTTAGCAATGTTTTTCTCTTAGTGAAACTATTGAAACCTTAGGAAGATTCACAATAAGTTAGACAAACTTATTAGGAATGCACAGTGACATAACTAATCAGGGTACAGGACCTTATTGGCATGAGCTGTTTCTGAAGACATCAGGTATAGACTTTGGTAATATGCTTGGAAACAGAGGATATTTTTTCCCCTTTTCAAGTGGAATTATGACAACTCTTCTGATTCCAGAGTGGTGGAAGAATCCACAGCCAGTAATCACTTGTTTCACAGGTGTTATACTGATTTTGGCATTTAGTGTATAGAATAATTTTGATGGAAGTAAGAGTCTGTAAAGGCTAGGTTTGGCCTCTCTCATCATGGTCATTAGTACTTTATTTACCAAATTTCAAACCAAAATTAATTTCATTATTAGTTCAGTGTTAGAAAAAGAAGACTAAATTAGTTTGTTCTTGCTTAACATGAAATCTGTGCATTAAAAAAAAAAAGAAAAAAGATTGAGTGTTGTCATATTGCTAACATTTCTCATTTGTAGTTTTTCATATGCATCTTGTTCTTTGTCTAGGAAACTTCAAGAATTTTAAGGTCAGCTATTAATACAATCCTTATGAGGCAGGAAAATGTTGTATTTTACTTTTACATAGCAAACTGAGAGATGAGGGATGAAAGTAACTATTCCAAATCCTAATTGGCAGTCATTGGCATCTTTGGAGTAAAGATTTTAGTAATCTTTAATAATCTGCCTTCTCAACAATCATTGAAATAATTATCTTTCTATACAGCTAGCCTTCAACTGAGCAGTCACTTGCTGATCACATCTAGTAAATAAATGAAAAATAAATGAGTTGTCATTTTTAGTCTGGAAGATCGCAAAGTTAAGTACATGAGACAACAACCAATCCAATTATTTCTGCTGCATAATTTAGGAAAAGTTTCTGGATTTAGTTTCTTTCTGAGTGTCGGTGTCTCTGGTTTATGCTTTTAATGCAAAGTACTCCATTCCTTACGAGATTCTGTGGCAGGCATTTGAAATTCCCAGGACCATTGCAGATCTACCTAAAGGAATCCCATTCTGGGGTCATGACTATAGGTTCACTCTGAAGAGGAGTCTTGGTGTGGTTGCTTAGGAACCAGACAAAAGGATTCAAGGGAGAAAGAAGGTGTAATGGTAATGAATGAAAATATGATCTGTGTCAACATCTGACTCATATGGGTAACTGGAAGAGGCTTTGTGACTGTGTATACTTGATAAAATTATATTTTCATTTCTGTAAATTCATTCTTGTCAGATGAGTCTTAACTCCCTTAATTATAATTTAGTTGTAAATTATGCATCTATTCACAAAATCTGGTTAGAGTTTGTATGTATTATCTGAGGGAATCAGAAATGAAGAAATTCTTTCTGAGAAAAACAAGTTAATGAGAATTGAAGCTTTGTTTGTAACTTTGTTTATGGAGTTGTACTTGGGCAACATTTGTCATGGGATCTGTGACTACTGCCAGGTACGGTAGATTAAGGCTGATGATCTCAGAACCACATAAATAAACTCCTGGCTTAATTACTTCACCGAGCTATCCACGGCTGGAGGGTACTTGTGATTCAGCCCCCAGCTGTCTCCTGTGTGAGTGAACACACACCAGCTGTGTGGCAAATGTCAGCGTAGGTGACACAATACAGTACGGTGCACTGAACATACCTCAGACCTTTAGATACACATACAAACAGGCCTGGCAGCACGATGTGCTGTTCTTTGGGTGTGTAACAGATGTAACCTGTGCAGAGCAGGACAAAAGGTGGGTGCTGGTGGGCTGCTGAGCTGCTGAGCTGCCATCTGCCTGCCTCCCCCCGCCACACCAGCACTGCATCTGCTCGTCCTCTAAAACGTGTATTCTGAGCATCATGTTTACTTTGGAGATGTCATTCCTGAAGTGAACCTCTGCAAGGCCAAAAAGTGAAATAAAGCACATAGCTACAACTGCCAGAGAAGGCAGTTGCACTTGGGAGTGCACCTGGCATTCCATGTTTCCAGTGCCACTGTCAGAACACTGCTCTTGGCCCTGCAAAAGTAACCTGGTTTTGAAGATAACTTGCTCTGATTCTTATTTATGACAAACCTATTTCAAACACTGTAAGTTCAGCACATTTCAACTGCTCCACATTAAATGCCTCTTTATATCCACATACCTGTGGGGAAGGTTTTAGGATGTACTGCTATGTCTACCCCAGCAAAGACACTAAAGCTGATTGTGAAATCCTTGTGGAGGTGTTGCACAATAAAAGGCTGTCATTCCTGCTCCTGGCCCAGGAAACAACTTGTTTTCCCCAGCAGCCTCCATTCTTGCGAGCCACTGTGCTGTTCAGATTTCTTCTTATGTTTCCAAATGTGGAAGGGTTTTGAGAATGGACTCCTTACAGTAAGTGTTAAACTGACCATATCGCAGAAGTACAGAATGGCTGAAGTTGAGAGGGTTCTCTGGAGGTCATCCAAGCCAATCCCCCTGCCCAGGCAGGGCCACCTACAACTGATTGCTGTTTTCATCTGCTAGCTTTACTTACTAACCAATTTCTTTTCCTTATTTTAGTTCCCCTTTATTTTAGTTCCTGCAACTTTTGGGAACCCAAGTTCTTCAATTCTGGCCGCTTTCTCTCGGCTGAAGGCTTTATTTTTATTTAGGCTTTCATAAATATATCTTTCTCTTTTAGACATTTCCTTTTTGTTAAAATGTACTTCCTTCAGATTCACTTCCAGTTTCCTTATCCAGATTATACGATAAGCCATGACTTGATGCATATTACCTACATCTCTCCGGCTTTTTCAAAATGAAGTTTTGCCTTATTCACTCACATGTGTTTATTCACACAATTGTCAATGTCTTCCTACGATTTTTATTCATTCAAACATATATTTTACACATAGAAAAATTATAAAAAAGTGTTTGTATTCACAACTGTCCTAACTCTTGCTCTTATTTGCAAGCTCTGGCCCACTCCCATCATCCGTTTCCTCTTCTTTCTGGGCTTGAAGAAAAGCTACCGTCTCCTGTTGTGTTCATGTCTTCAACTCCCTTCTGAATTCATTTCTGTCTTCAGCTGCTGACAACCAGTTTCTCTCACCTCCTTTTCTGAGGCTTCTGCATTCATTAATATTTAGTATTGCCTTTGATCCTGGGGTCTCCTGTCAGCTTGAGTAAAGCCAGGCAAAAAAAAAAAAAGCCATCAATGAATCCTTCCTCACTGTGTTCCCTTAAGGAGACCTCACTATTGCATCTCCTTTTGCTTAACTGCATTGTTTCATTTAATCCATTTCATTTAATTACTGGGATAATTTCAAACACATAAAGTAAGGAACACCAGAAAGTTATAAAACAGAATTTTTTCTCCATTCCAAAAGCCAGATAATAGCAGAAAACATCTGTATGTTACTGTAAACTAGCTCTAAGTTAAAATGAATAAACTAAAATGCAATTATTCATGACATTTCGTTTCTTGGGTTTTTTTCTATGTGTCATTTTACTATTCATGCAGATAAACTTACTCATCTATGAAAGGACACTTAATGACACCCAAACAGATGTTTCATGTCTTGCTGTAAAACATAACAATGTCAGTCAGTAATAGGTGAAAGTGGAGACTGTTACAACCCGCCCCCACAAAGGCAAGAGCAACCCAGGTTCTTGTTCATAGATCCCTTGGAGCAGATTAGAGTGAAACAGCACTGAATGATGGGTGTTTGTAAATATGCATATGTAGGGTTCATTTCAGAACAATTTGGTTGCAATGCAAAGCAGGTATATAGCCATTTTAGTTATTATTATATATAGTAATATGGCAATATGAAAGCATAAAAGTATTACTTAAGAAAATGTAGAAGGGAAAGAAAGAAAAGAAAGAAAAGAAAGAAAAGAAAGGAAGAGAAGGAAGGAAGGAAGGAAGGGAGGGAGGAAGGAAGGAAGGAAGGAAGGAAGGAAGGAAGGAAGGAAGGAAGGAAGGAAGAAAGAAAGAAAGAAAGAAAGAAAGAAAGAAAGAAAGAAAGAAAGAAAGAAAGAAAGAAAGAAAGAAAGAAAAAAAGAAAGAAAGAAAGAAAGAAAGAAAGAAAGAAAGAAAGAAAAAGAAAGAAAGAAAGAAAGAAAGAAAGAAAGAAAGAAAGAAAGAAAGAAAGAGAAAGAAGGAAAGAAGGAAAAAGGGTAAGAGTAGAATGATAGATGGATCACCACTCATAGATCCACATGAGCCTTGATTGTTGCAGCTTAGATGTCCATGTGTTGAAATGATGATTGCCATCTTGATCTGTCTGGGGTGGAGGGAAAAGACCACAAAACACAAAGTCCAATGAGTTCAAATATGCTTAAGCTCAGGTGGGAACATCCTGGTACCTCCCATGTGTGTATGTGTATGTGTGTTATTCAGTCCTTTGGTGGAAGGCCTCAGAAATGAGTCTGGGGGCTTTTGATGGTTTTGGACACTTTCTAAGACAAGAGAGCTGCCTCTGATGTCAGCACAGTTGATCCAGTTATGCCCCATCAGACCTTCCCAGGGAAAAGAAGGGAGTTTTACAACTGCACGGGTTGTCTAAGGAAGGACAATTACCATGATGAAAAGCACCAGCCCACCCTGCAGGATTTGGCTCTATCAGCCTCAAACCCTGGCTTGTAGCCTCCAGGTGGTGACAGTTCACTCCTCAGGACAGAGGTTTGCCATCAAACACTCAAATACTCACCTCCTCCTGGGGTTCAAACCTGGCCTTTGCAAATAAGTCTGTGGGCTACAGCCTCCCCCAGCTAGAGCTGATTTTCCACACATCTGCTGAGAATGGCTTTCTTTGTGGTTACATTCTGCTCCTCCCAGGCTTGCTTACTTCTCCTTAGACCTGAGATATGTGAACAGTAGTGCCATCTTTATTTTATTGTATCTCAAGTTCCCATCAGGTTGCTTAACTCACAGTCCAGTTCCCCTCAGCAAGCCTGTGCAGGGAAGGGTGGGCTTTGGTGGTCACAGATGAGCAGGAGCTTCTTTGCACAGTTTGCTACAGTGGACAAAAGTCCTTTGGTGATTTTAACAACGTTTAAGCCATTGAGCCTAACATTTCAGTCTCTCCCAGAGACTAATGCATAAACATGAACTCTACAATTTGCATACCTCTAGGATTTTGAATGGGGCTTAACATGAACACCCCCACTGACTTCACTGAGGCCCTAAACACACAATGAAACCCCATGTTGGGTTCTTTGGCAAGATCCAGGTATTCAGCAATAACATTACCAAATACCAGGACATAGTTTTTTCTTCTCTTTTATTTTATTCTATTTTCTGCTATATGATTAGTGTATTTTCTGCAAAACGTGTTTTTGTATGTGGATTTTCTTTGTGGACTTTGTCTAGAATCTGTATCCTCCCAGGAGATAAAAGTTTATAGCATTATTTGTCACATTATGGGTTTGCTACAAACAGTTTAAAATTACAGGCATATTTATTGTAAGTACTGAAGCGATGAATTAGATGTTGCATGTTTCATCTATACTCGTCATGATGTTACAGAGCTTGTTAGCAGCCTAGGATATACAGTGATTTAATGCTGGGCTCACATTCAGTTTTCTCTTTCAGGCTTAGGATTTACAATTATCTTGTCAATGTATTTCAAAACAGCAGAATGCTGACTCCTTGCAAAAAAAACCCCAAACCTGGTAAAAAAAAGAATCCACTTAATGACTCAATGAGTATCTGTATAAGAAGCAATGATCTTTTGTAAACGGAAAGCTTTATCTGTTCCACTGTGCTATACAGATGTCTTCCTCACAAAACAGGCAGCAAGTTCCTCACCTGGACCAATAGCTGAGTCAAAAGATATGAATTTGGTCCGTGTCTTGTGTGCATAGGATACACAAGCTTCATGTAAAATTTTATGACATTCTGGTGATCATTTGCCCCACCTATGCACTGTAGGGAGGTTTGAAATTTTACATATTCTGTCATTCATTTTGTAAAGTGCTTTGCTTTTCTTGGCTGTTATTTGTACAAAAGGGATGCTTCCATACTATGATTTTTGTTTGCATTTGCAAGTTAGTTTAGTTATTAATTTCTCAAACATTTTATAAAACAGATGAGAATATGCAAGTTATGTTTAAAATTAAACCCACATATTTCATTGACTGTAGATTCATATCTCAGTCACTGCCAGCCAGTATTATTATTTTAGCAATTACCAACCATAAAACCAAAGTATCTGAACAGTGATCAGGCAAAACACCTCCAAACATGCCAAGTTATCACTGGATGCCAGTGGTTCCTTGACTTAGAATATTCACTAAAATTTTAAAATAATTTTCTCTAGTAGGAGAAAACCTTGATAACTACAAGGCTTTACTCTAGATATATGAACGTCCTGACTATATGTGTAATCAATACATGAATACAGGAACCATAGCTAAAAGGGGTAGAATCATGACCTGGAAATCAGGGAGAACCGGTTTTAAATCTTCACCAGAAAAAACTCTCATAAAACCTTCGTGTGGCTGCTGAAGTGGAATGAGCTTGTGAAGGGAGGGTGAAGCAGAAGGAGTGATTAGGATATTCACTCAGGAAGTGTCATTTGAATCTGGGAAGGATGCTAGTTGCAGAAAGGGTGGTCCAGCATGGTGCCATTTGGACCACACGTGTACAGCTGACACTGACAGCAGTTTGTCAGGGCTCAGCTTCCTCAATTCATCTCTGATCCCAGTTTTCAGCAACACAGATGATCACAGGAAAAAACACACACGATAAGAACCATGTCTGTGGTGAAAAATAAGACTGTGGGGTTAATAGGAGGAATAGGAAGAGAATACTGAAACTACCTAATATCTGTGTCCAGCTCAGCCTTCTCCAACCCAAATCAGGCAGCAGTCCCACCATTTCTGTGTGTGACTGCATAAAAACAGAGGTTTGCGCAGACTGCACATGAAATAACTCAGCAAGGAGTAAAGCAAGGTGTAAGAGATCAGGAATAAGCACTGAAGGAGGACTTTTGGGCTTTATACTAATGCATGCCTGTGCTGTAATTCACAAACACATTGATGTGAAAACCTCAAGAAATCCACCCTTCACTTGTATTCTGGTTTTTGTCTGCGTTCATATGTCTTATAACTTGTTGCAGTATGTACTGGTGCCATATTGTACAGGGAGATGAAAGGATGATTTACTAAGCACAGGATAATTCTGAAGTTCTTGGTGTAATCACTTGCTCTAAATTGTTAATATCTGCATTTTTTTACTAGGAGATAATGGCAGGGTTTTTTCTTTACTGGCCCTTTCTTTCAATTAATTTTACAGAAAGGATGCTTCAGGCTCTTTGCTTCTCACACATCTTACATGCTTCATGATACACTGTGGGGGAGAGAGAAGAACAAAATATAAGTTCTGGTGCCCTCTTTTTACATAACCAAAGCTATCCCAGTTTCCCTTTGACACTCAATATTAGCACAACAAGGAGAATAACACTGGAAGAAAACATCAGAGCATAGACCACAGTTACAGTGAAAAGGTCAGCAGAGAGTGGCTTTTGGTTACAAATGTCAATAATTTCCCTTTTTTGTTTTAATGAAAATTGCTTTCTGAGATCCCCTTTATCTGCCCACATGCTTGCACTCTCTGCATAGTAAATACGAAAACCTACACATAAAAATGAAAGAGGCTGGACTTTCTTTCTTCCTGTAAAAGTTGCCAGTAAAAATATCAATTCAGTTTTGTCCTTCAAGTACATGGTCTGTATTTTCTCAATATGCTTAAGATAGATTACCATTTAAAACATCTGAACTCATTAAATAAAATTATAGTTCAAATACATTTTATCATTTATCACAGAAATAAAGATAAAATGGTCAGATGTCAATATATATCAATAGGTTTAAATGTTCATAACAGATTAAGCAAGGAAATGAACTTTTAAAATATGAAATACCTGAATATGAAAAAAATAGGAAAATACTTGAAATACTTAGAAAGTAAATACACTTTTAACTTTAATGATTATTTTTCATTTTTCCTTATCAGCAATGTTGACATATCAACTAAAAAATCTCATTTAATTAATATTTTACTATTGGAGGAACTATTTAGACCCTGCCTAAAGTTTTCATAAAATATAAATGTGGTATTTTTATGACCTATTAGGAGGATAGTTGACATGCACAGGAATGAATAAGCTCCCTCAGTGATCATTCTAAGTGCAAGACTGTCAACTCTTAGGGTCTTATTTGCAAGCACACATATTGTATGTGCAGAAGAGAAAGTGAGAGGCAAGGAAGGGACACTTTCAGCCCATACTGTCACATTTGGGCTTACAGGGCTGATGCCTGTATTAGCGACCCCCCCACTTTTTGCTGGAGCAAGCCCCAGGCAGGTATCAACCTCCCCTTCCCTTTTTCCCTCTTCCCAACAAAAGGATGGGAGCTGTGATCCCACCTAGGCTCATTCTGGGTAAACCTACAAAGGATTTTTAGATTTTGCATGTTGAGGTGATCACAACCCTCTGCCCTCTGCAAGTTCCTCATACAGCCCTGCCAAGGAAGAGGCATCACCTGAAGAATCAGGCCTACTTTTGGGTTGCAGAGGTGAATGAGGTGTTTGGTTGCAGGGAAGGAAGAGGAGCATGGTGATTTTGTCTCGTGACATTTTTTATCCTGGTTATATATGAGACATTTACAGGTAATATCTCTGTTTAGGCTGCGATGAGCAGTAACCGTATCTGTCAAAGGGAGGTCTTGGGCTCAAAGTAATTTTTCTGTGTTATGGGAACATAATATCATAATAAGCAGAATTTTTGACTCTGCTTTTATCTCTAACTCACTCTATAGAATCTTATACTGATAGTTAACAATTACTTTACTAAATTAAGGGAAGTGCGTAATGGAGGAATCTTCTAGAAAGTGTACAGAGGACCTTCAAAGGCAGATGATTGAGTGGGCTTGAAATCAACATACAGAAGTGAATAGGATAAATAGTATGGTTGTTGTGAAAAATGCAAGTATGGTGCTTTGATTCAAACATCAGGACAACATGCATTAACTTTAATATTAACCATTTTTTGGATAAGCTTCAAAAGGACCATGGCTACAATAATAAAAGAACCATGCCACTCTTTTTTCTACTGGATTTAGAGAAAGTATGCTTGATTCATCCCCTTTTGCTAACAATCCTGTTCCTGTCAAATATAAAATATGAATACTGGCCTTGGGTCAAATATGATTAAGTCATATTTACAATATTATATAACTAGAGATGTACTTAATATTCTGAATATCCTCATCTGTTCAAGCAAAAATTGCAGTAAATCTGGATTAGCAGAAGGAATGTTCCTGATGTGTCCTCAAGAGTGGTAGCAAACACCAACAAGCTTTATTTTTTGCTGCTTAAGATTGTGTATCAAAAATGTATAAACACATAAGTTAGTTTCTTGAAGGTTAAATCCTCTTGATTCTTGGATGACAGTCATTTAGTACAGAGCAATGAATTAAAAAATTTAATTGGGAAGGGATAGATTTCTAACATTGTCCTAACTGAAATATTTTAATTTTAAAAATAAATGTCTTGTTCTTTCACAAATTAATCTTGAAATAGCAATGTCTAATTTTAAATGTTTTCTTTAATCATGGAACATTTGGCAAAGAAAGAAAATTATGTTAGAGTCAGTTTTTGAGTAAGTGTATATATACTTTTTATACCAGGTTTTTTTTATATACAGTTTTTATAACAGTTGAATAATTGAGACTAAATTGTGGTTTTGTTTCAAACAGCTCAAAATGAGCTCACAACAGGATATTCTGAAAACTGTGTAGAACAGTAAGGAAAAGTCCTTTACGTCACTGCTTCTGTGATTCATATAAATAGAGAGGTTCTTTAGTGAGGGCAAAGCTCGGGTGGACTGACTCAGTTTAACTCTGTAGGAAACCATGTTCTCAGTCTGATTAACAACAGTAAAAAAAATCTCAGGCTAGTTAAACTAGAAACTTATATTTCTTTCCCCCGGAAAGCAGAACGGCAATTTTGTCTCAAGCAAATATGTAACTTAAATTCATAACTCCGGAAGAATTTCACACACTGTAAAAACTCTAGACAGCTAATGAGGACAGGAAACAAATTATACACAGTTGATTTAAGGACCAACTTTAGACAGAATGATAAACCAGGGAAAAAAAACCCTGCACAAAATAAGGTGATTTTATATTAATTTTATGTAAACTATTTATACTCAATGGATGGATAATAATTCAGGGTTTTTTTTCATGAAATATGTTCATCTGGAGATAGCAGGCTGTCAAAACTTTACAAAAAATCTGAAGGCACTTAACTTTTGCTGCTTGATTCCAAACAACCAAGACTTGAAATTAGCAAAAGGGAGAACTTGGATGTTTAAGGAAACACACGGCAATTTTTTTCTTTAATCCTGATGTTTGTTTTGAATCTTATGTTCAAGTGAACTAAAGTTTAAGATTTCAGTTTCTACAATTCTCTGTTATCTTTCAGAGATAGTACTAGATCTCTGAAGGGGGGAACTCAAAGTCAGCACTAAAATTATCACTGACATAAAGCTATGTTTTATTTATATCACAGCAATCAAAAATTTATACAGTTTGAAATATGATAATGAGGCAAAAGAGAATGGATAAAATGAGAAAACGCCCATCAACAATCTCAATTTCAGTTTCCTTTACTGATGTATTTGGTATCTTGTGATTACTACTTATATAGTAATTAATGACGTACAATTAATTCTGGATCTGGCAAGAGACTTGAAATGTTGAATCTTACGTGTTGCAAACTTGATCCTCTATTGCATTGCTTAGTGTTCAGCTTAGTAGAGTTGCAAGATGCTGATTCAAAATGGTAGCATCTTCTAGGTATTACAAATACCTGCAAGGGATGTACAAGGTATGGGGCATGTGGAAGATTTCCATGTTCTGCTTTTCTTTTCTGTGTTCTGCTTTTTCTTTTCTGTGTTCTGCTTTCATTCCTCAAAGCTGGCCTTGGAAAGACAAGGAATGATTCCTGAGAGTGTTTAAGAACATTCTTCTCTATTTTTTGTTCAAGGTTATAATTTTGGCCCTGTTTAATGTATGGTGATGATGTAATGTAGCACAGTTTTCTGTACTTCTCTGTTTCTGAAGTGAAGTTGTCAAATTTCCCCATATATTAGTTTTAGAAGGGGAATGAGTTCTCATTACTTCTCCTTGTTACTGAGAAAAGTAGGTTTTTTCTTTGGCTTTCACTGTTTTTGGGAGTTATGTTGGGTTTGGTTTTTTTTTTTTTTATGATAAAAGACAAGTTCCTGAAGATGTTTTCTATCCTTGCGCAATATTAAATGTCTCTAGAATTATCAAAGCTGTGACTGCCATTGACCCCTTGGTTTAAATTGGTTGTATTCACTACTCTAGGGTTCTCATTAGTTGGATGTTGTATTACTCTTTATTTTCTTAATTTGCCATTTGTGGCAGGCTGCATATCTGAGTCTAATTTGGAGGATTCAAGAGCTCTCTTTACCAGATCTACACAGTATCATACTCGCACAGTCCATCTGTGTAGGACATTGATCCCATGACAGATCTGAATAATATCTAAAATAAAACTAGAAGTGTTTCTCTCAGGAATGATGAATTCACAGGTATTCTTTTTCTTCACTAATTCTTCCTGCCTATTGATAGCAGAATAATAGGAAATGAGATATCTGAGTGAACAGAGCACAAAAATGAAACACTTCTTAGTTGCGAGGAAGTATGAGGCAGTATCCCTAGAGTAACACCAGTGACGTGTTTTTTACTGGGTATGACCCAAATCAGAGGTGGGTCCATGCATGTAGTGGGTATATGCTGGTTGGACACCAGGCACCCACCAAAGTCTCTCCATAACTTCTAACCACAACTTGGTGGTGGGGAGAAAACATAACGAAGGGTTTATGGCTTGAGATAAGGACTGGGGAGCTACCAGATCACCAGATATTGTCACAGGCAAAACAGACTCAAACTGGGGACATTAGTTGAATTCATTACTGACAAAATCAGACCAGCATAATGAGAAGTAAAAACAGATCTTAAAAACACCTCCTCCCACTTCTCCCTCCCTCCCAGCTCTACTACTCCCTGCCAGCAGCAAAGGGAGACAGGGAATGGGGGTTACGATCTGTTCATCACACAGTGTTTCTCCCACTGCTGAGGAAGAGGAGTCCTTCCCCTGCTCCAGCATGAGGTCCCTCCCACAAGAGATGGTCCTCCATGAACTTCTCCACTGTGAGCCCATTCCACAGGCAACAGTCCTCCACAGACTGCTGGAACGTGGGTCACTCTTATGTGGGGTGCAGTTCTTCAGGCACAGCCTGCTCCAGTGTGGGTCCCCCACGGGGTCACAAGCCCTACCAGGAAACCTTCTCCAGTGTGGGCTCCTCTCTCCACAAGTCCACAGGTCCCTGATAGGAGGCTCTCCAGCATGGGTTTCCCATGGGTTCAGAGCCTCCTCTCAGGCACCCTGGGGTGAGTCTCCTCCACAGGCTATGGGTGGATGTCTGCATCCCTGTGCTCCTGTGTGAGCTGCAGGGGCACAGCTGCCTCACCATGGGCTGCACCACCAGCTGCAGGGGAATCTCAGCTTTGTTGCCTGGATCACCTCCTCCCCCTTGGTCTCCACTGACCTTGGTGGAGGCAGAGCTGTTCCTCTCACATATTCTCACCCTGCTCTGACCACAATTTCATCTGCACAATAACCTTTTTATTTCCTTCTTAAATGTGTTATCACAGAGATGTTGCCACCATTTCTGACTGGCCCTGCCTTGGCCAGCGGCACATCCATCTTGGAACTGCCTTGGACATTGGCTCTGCTGGACATGGAAGAAACTTCTCGTAGCTTCTTACAGAAGCCATCCCTGTTGCCTCATTGCTACCAAAACCTGGCCATGCAAACCCAATACAGTGCAAAAGGAGTCTTTCTCTAAGTAAAGTTTTCAGCTGTCAACAAACAGATTTTTGTGTATTTGAGGTAGTCCAAAGCCACAGCCAGATTCCTTAGGACAGCTGAAGACCCATTCAGATGATTTCAAAAGGATGAGCACCCCACAGGTATTATGGTGGAAGCCAAATTCTTTTACCACTGGTTTCCTAGAGAGATAGCTGCCCTCATACTGGTGGTACATCTGCTATATTGTATAGAAGACTGGAAGGCAAGGAATTCTCAGTTTTACATAAAGGAAATTTAGAGCCATTTTGGTAAAACTGGTACTGTCCAGTGTTGTGCTGTTGGCATTCTGATGAGGCAGCTTAAAGGAATTTAACATCCCACCCATATTGTGAAGGTGATGAGAAGAACCTACTATCCTTCTGTGTAGGTAAAGGTGGCATGTTTGGGCTAGCAGTAATTCAGTTTGTGAAACAGCTGAGATGGAGGTTTAAAGGAGAGGGAGGCGAGACTATGATGCAAACAGCAACTGTGTTGACCTGGATGTTATAATCCCAGCACCGGACATCAATATCCTATGGTCATAGGTTAGTTGTTATCTGCTTATCTTCAATAAAGCCCTGTTTTGATTGTAACATAATGCTTCTGTGGGTTTTGTGTGGTTTTATGTGAGTACACTGACCTGGAAAGAGAGAATTGCAGATCTGGATGCCTCCTCTTGTTCATGAGCATAGTCTCATGACTCTTAGTGCCCAACCATCTCCTCTGCAGCAACAAACACTCAATTTGATCTACTTGTGAATCAAAATTATCTCAGCCTGTTAGAGGATGGCTCTAGCATAGTCATCCACGGTCACAGGCTAGATCTGTGTATGGGCCATTCTCTTAAGACCTGGGCTCCATGATCCTCATGGGTCCCTTCTAACTCAAAATATTCTGTGATTCTGTGAAAATCATTGGAAGTCTGATGACTGTAGGTATAGAGAAATCCAAGCTAGCTTTTTATGTCCTGTAGCAGAGAAGCTGTGTGGGAGGGGCATTATGTCTGAGGCAGTAAACACTAAGAGAAAGAGATTATGATATGCAGCACTATTCTGCTCGGAGGAAGGTGTTCTGCTTCAAGATTTGACATATTATGTCCCCATAGCACTGTAACGTAATGTAATTCTACAATTATATTAGCTTCCTGATGGAGGAAAATGAAGCATAAGGATTGTGTAAAAGATTGTGCAATTTTCCCCAGGCAAGCCAGAGCCAAAACTAGAAGTGGCATAATAATAGACAATGGTATTGTAAGAATTCTAGGAATGTCACAATTTGAATTGTCCACTGTACTGCAGGATGACAAAATTATTGGATGCTGACACTATTCATATCAACATATAGCAATGTTAGCTCTATGGCTGCTGTCCTACAGCTCCTAGGGCTGTCCAAGCAGTGGTGCAGGAGGATGGCTGAAGCAGTGTCTTGAACCCTGTCCTTGCAATTGGTGGTGTTTCCCTCTCCCTGCCAGTGCTGAAGCAGGGTCCAGGAGCTTGCACATGTGGGTGCTGGTGGATCCCACTTTACAGGTGGATAGGACAAGGAGGTTAGCTAAGCAGAGAATATCGGTACTGGAGGAGATTTCAGCACCATTTTGCTCTCTGTCTGTTTCCACCCAAAAGCAAGTCCCTGGGTACAGGTACCCAACAAGATCAAATTGTTGTGGTGATGCCTTAGGTTTTAACTTTTATATTCTTCAAATCCTGTACTGCCTAGTGTGTAACTCTGAAGTTTCTTGTAGCCTGTTAACTTCTGCTCTCTTGTGCTAGGTAGACATAACAAAGCCTCTCCAGGCCTGCTCTTCAAGGACACCTAGACTGTCCTAGGCCCAAAATGTGCAAACCAAAGAGCCTCTAAGGGGGGGCAAGCTGAGGGGAATTACATCATTAAACTGAAGCTTTAACTGGAGAATTAACCCTGATATGCAAATGAACCAAACCTACAAAAGTGTGAAGAACTTGTGAGCTGTTGTCCATCTTGGGGTCCATCTTGGCAATAGCCTCTGGCTCCCCAGGGGGTACCTTTGGAGGCCTTTCAAATAAACACCTACCTTTATTCCCTTACTTCTGTCTAGTCTCTGTTTCTAGGAGGCCTCTCAAGGCATCAGTGGTAACTAGAATGAGAAAAGACTGAACAAAGTAAAACCTCACTTATTGCCCACCCTCTCCTGCCCACTGATTCCTTGTGAAGGGAATTACAAAGGCTCAGCTGGCACCTCTCTACTTTTAGGATGTCGTCTGGTAAATTTTCAAGAGGCATTGTTTCTTATTTGAAACAAGCTCAGGTAGGCCAGACTTTTCACCCTTCCTGGCACTGTAATTTGGTAAAGTGTCACATGTGCAACAAGTAGAGAAGGTGGTGAGGTGGTGAGATACATGGGACTTAGGAGCCTGCTAGGGATCTGCTTTCCTTGATATCTAAGGTCTGATTTAACACTGTCCTAGCCCACAGGAAGGGACAGAAGAAAATGCTCAGAGGAGTGATGGGAAGGAGGAGTAAAAAAAAGAGGGGAGTGTATGTTTTTAAGAACATTTTGGGGGTTTTGTATCTCAGTTTTAGTCTCAAATCAACTCTTCATATATCCCTGAGACTGTTTGGCCCATTACACAATCACCCAGCTTCCCCAGCATGTCTCTGTTTCTCTTCTACTTCCCACCTTCCTCAGTGCTGACAATAAAAATATTGTATTGCTACTACAAAGCATCACGTAATGAAGAGATACATACAGTTGTGGTTGTCAGAGGACCACATTCAGTCCAGTCATGGAAGAAGTCTTTCTAAGAGAAAAAAATTCTGAGCAAATTCCTCATCCCTCATTTTTCACTGCCACCCTTTATGAAAACCAGAACAATTATTGTTTAAGACATCAGTAAAGGCCATTTTCTCCTTGGACAGTAATTAAAAGAAGCAAAACAGAAGACCTCTCCTTCTGATGCCTTCTCATATTATTCTTTTGTGATGATACAAACCTGAGTGCCCGTGCCCGGTTTAAAACACAAAACACAATTGTCCACAGACCATTGTGGTTTTGATGGTCCTGTGAGGATCATTGCTTCAGATATGTATTATTAACTGGCATCCTGTCATCTTTCCCTGACCTTTCTCATTGGGATAGCACCCACTGCACATGGCTGAGCAGTTGGCTGTCATTATTCCCACACTCTAAAACTTGGTACCAAACTCAGCTGGTGACTTAACAAGATGTTTTGAAAGAAAGAGCTCTTTGTCATATGTAATAATGAGTGTTTCTACTGGCAGTACAAAGTCAGAGGTTTAAAAGACTTTACCAGAAAGGAAAGAATAATCATTCCCCTGATCTGAGGTCTGATATGTTGGTTGCTACTTAGTTCTCTGGATTTCAAGTACCTTTTTAAAACTCCATAGTGTCTTTAGAAAGAACAGGGATTAATTACTGTGGTCACTTTTCTTTATACCTTCTTAAAATATATTTTAAATATTTCTAATTAAATGAAGGCCAGATTCCAACTTTTTTTTTCTTCTGTTGAATAACCTTCAAAGCTATACCTGACAGCATGTAAATCAAAGGCCCAGTTCTTGGAATGAAGAAGTAATTGATGGGGTAACTTATGAAGAAATTTGTTATTCAGAACTTAATCCTGTATATGTAGGTTTTACAATGACTAATTCCTTTAAGTTCAAGGAACTTGCTTCTGCTTGCTGTGCCTTGTCACTTCCAGACAAACACGAATGCTTTTGTTCCAAAAATTTTGGGCAGAAAAACACGACACACCCATATATTTCCTCTAGAAGATATGACTGTCTTGTGCAAATGAATTATCAATATCTCAAGAGAATACTCTGAAGCCGTCCTCACTTTGCCTGAAGAGTTTCATTTACAGACATATTTGCCAAACCTTTACCACAAAAGATCAAGACAATGTTGCCAAAATTAACTTACGAAGAAATTGAAGAAAGTGGTAAACAGAGAAACTATGGAAAAAATAATTTTTGCTGAAATCTGGAGCAGAAATGAGAACACTGAACTGATGAAAAAGGATTCAAACACAGAATAATCTCATGAAAACACATCTGTGATATAAAAAAATAAATGTTTCCAGAAAATGAGTTTTCAGTTTAATCTGCATTCCCTGCACAGCTGAGATATTCAGCAGTGCAAAGCAGCTGAAAGATCAGAATTAAAGCTGTATATATTATGCCTCTCTTAGTGATTAACATTATCAATTATTGTCTTCCGCACTCAGATTCCTAACATATTATGAGTCATGAATGAAATTACAGTACACAGTAATTTTCATGGTTACATATGTTGTTTCAACCTCTAAAATACATACAGTTTTCATTTAACTTTGTGTTCAGCAGTGACACAATAGCAAGGAATGCAGTCAGTTCCTCACTAATTACCAAATACTGGTATTACTCAATTAATCTAACCATTTAAATTTTGTTTAGCACCAGCTGTTGTTGTTTTCTCAGAGCTTGTCTTTAAGGTAGATGCTCAAGCCATGAGCGGGAATGCTGCAGGAAACATTTGAAAGACAAGTTTGTTGAGGAGCTGTTGATTTCAGAACACAGTGTAGGTGAATTTTCATTATAATTAATTAAATGACCTCTATCAACTTCTAGTACTAACACATACTATTTGTGAGTAGTGACACGATGCGTATTTCTACCCCTTAACCATTAATGAAGCTACACAAGTAAATTAAGTTATGCCATTCAATCTTCATAAATTGCTGATTCAATAAATCACACTTGAAAAACAGCTGAGTAATTACAGGATGATGCTTGAAGCAAGAATGGCCTCATTTGCATATTAACAGGCATTTGTTGCAATAATTTCTGTCCTGGACTGGTAAATGTTAGACATGATTAATCCTGTGAGCACTGCAGTTTGACTTCACAAGGGCTGCAGTTCGTGTGTGCTCCACAACAGCAGCAATAAGGCACATGGGTCTAATTAGCACCAGGAACTTGTCCAGGTACAGACCCACTGGAGAATATTTATGTTCAGGGTCTTATCACACACAAGGTTTTGTGAAACTGTCTCAAAAGAGTGGAAGAAAGGGAAAAGCAGCACATGAAATCTTTTAAACTTCAAGTAAGACAGAGTTCCTATTTCTCAAATGTCTAAACAGGTACAGAAAGAAGATAAAAGCTTTCCACACAGGTTTAAGGAAGGTTTTATTTAATTTGCAAACTTCTTGCAATGAATGAGCTTTTTGCCTGAGGAATTGAATGAGCTTTTTACCTGAGGATTTTGCTTGGTCTTGTTTGTTTGCACTGAAGGGAACAGAAAACTTGAAATTTATATCACTCTGCTTGGTGAATCTGCAGATAAAACACATCTAATTCACCTTGCTCTGTAATGATTTTCAGTTCTTTATGTGTACTTAGAATTTCTCAGGAGGAAAACTCAATTGTTACCTAACCAATTTAAGTCTACATCCTTTTGTACCAATAAATAATTATTTAAGGGACAGCAAGATACAAGAAAGAGGTAGAAATGTGCATGAGTAGAATCTGGAAGCTGACTTGACTAGTGGGCCAAAATGATGAAATGTTACTCAACCTCTCCATAAAGGTGATGCAGACGAACTAAAATACATCTTTCTCTGAGCTGATTGCAAAGCTGTGTCCCATTTCAGTTCCAGCATATTGAGTCTCCCACATTAGTCAAAAATAACCTAATGGGTTTTACTGAGCAACAAGATGTAGTGTGCAAAGCTGCTAGCAGAAGAATGTTAGCCTATCACTATCCTTTATAATCTTTACGATAAAAAAATATGTATGGCACCTTTCATCTAGGTTTTTGTTGATTATAATATTATATATTATATATTATATATTTTATTATAATAAAACATTATGTGTTTGTTGATTTTTTCTCTCACCCAATTAAAGAAGAACTGCAGTAAAAGACAGTATTATTTTTCCTGTAAATGCATTAACAGCAAAATGAGGGCTGAGGAGAATCTCCATCCTTTATTGGGTATGGGGGGAAACACAGTGACAAAACAGGATGAAAAGGCCAAGGTACCTAATGACTTTGCCCTAGTCTTTAATAGTAAGACCAGTTGTTCTCTGGATAACCATTCCCCAAGCTGGAAGACCTGGATGGGCACCAGAATTAAGCCCCCTAATCCAAGGGAAAATGCTCAGTGACTTGCTACACCACGTAGACGCACACAAGTCTATGTGGCCAGATAGGATCCACACAACTGTACTGAGGGAGCTGGTGAAAGTGCTCAGAGAGTCACTGTCTTTCATTTGTGAGCAGTCCTGACTAACAGGCGAGGTCCCATTTGACTCAAGCTTTGAAAATGCGATGCCCATGTACAAGAAGGACTGGAAGGAGGATCCGGGAAACTACAGCCTGTGAGTCCTGGGAAAGGCTATGGAGCAGATCCTCTTAAGTGCCATCACACAGCATGTGCAGGACAACCAGGGAATCAGGCCCAGCCAGCATGAGTTTGTGAAAGGCAGGTCCTGCTTGGCCATGTTGTTCTCCTTCTATGGCAAAATGACCCACTTAGTGGATGAGAGGGATGCTGTGGATATTGTCTACCTGGACTTCAGTGAGGCCTTTGACACTGTTTCCCACAGCATCTCCTGGAGAAACTGGGTAAAAAACTGGCTGGATGCCTGGGCCCAGAGAGTGGTGGTGAAAGGAGTTGCATCCAGCTGATGGCTGGTCACAAATTGTGTCCCCAGGGCTGTCAGTATCAGGGCCAGTCTTGTTTAATACCTTTATCAATGACCTGCACAAGGCGATTAAGTGAAACCTCAATCATTTTGCAGATGACACCAAGCTGGGCAGGAGTGTTGGTCTGCTGGAGGGTAGGAAGGCTCTGCAGAGGGATCTGCACAGGTTGGATTGATGAACTGAGGTCAATTAGATGAGATTCAACAAAGCAAAGTGCTGGATCCTGCACTCCCTGGAGTGCTACAGCCTTGGGGCAGAGTAGCTGGAAAGCTGCCTGGGGTAAAAGCCCTGGGGGTGCTGGTGAAAAGCAGCTGAATGTGAGCCGGTGTGTGCCCAGATGGCCAAGAAGGTCAGCGGCATCCTGGCCAGCAGGACCAGGGCAGTGATTGTCCCACTGTACTCGGCACTGGTGAGGCCACACCTCAGGTGCTGTGTCCAGTTTTGGAAAAAGATATTGAGACATCGGAGCATGTCCAGAGAAGGCAATGAACCTGGTGCAGTCTGAAGCACAGGTCTTATGAGGAGCAGCTGAGGAAGCTGAGAGGTGTTTAGCCTGGAGAAAAGGAGGCTGAAAGGGGGCCTTATTTCTCTCTACAACCACTTGAAAGAAGGTTGTAGTAAGGTGGGTGTTGGCCTCTTCCCCCAAGTAGCAAGTTGTAAGAACAGAAGAAATGGCCTCAAACTGCACAAGGGGAGGTTTAGATTGGCATTAGGAAAAATTTCTTCACAGTAAGGCTTGCCCAGGGAAGTGGTCGTCACCAGCCTTGAAGGTATTTAAAAGATGTGCAGATGTGGCACTTGGGGACATGGTTTAGTGGTGCACTTGGCAGAGCTGATTGAACTCAATGGACTTTGAGGTCTTTTCCAATCTAAGTGATTCTATGATTCTAATTCTGTTTTAATTCTATTCCATTCTTATTATGTCTCCATGTGTCTTGGGAGGTCCACCTTTCTAAGGAGACCCACCTTTCTATGTCTCTGCTCTGATCAGGATGGTTGGGGGATCCAGGTTCCCACAGGAAGATTTCCCTTGTACTTCTTTCACATAATGGGAGTCATCCGATTTTTGTCACTATAGATATTAGTCACTACATGTCTTGGTTTTGAAAGACAGGTGTCTGCTAAGGAAGGCAGAAGCCTCCCTTGAAGTGGCAGATGTAACCCCTTTCCCTCCGAGTTATTATAATTTTGAAATCAAGGGCTTTTAGGCAAAGATGTGGGAAATAGGAGTAACAGTTCTTTACTATTATATATCTATATGTGTATAACCAGTCAAACAAACAGCAATAACTCTGGCAGTAACAGCAAACAATCACAAACCCGGTCCCAGCCTTCTCGGCTGTCGGGCCCTTTCCCCTCGGGTGCAGTTCCGCTCGCAGCCGGCAGGGGCGCTGGCGGCTCCCGGTGAGCAGGGCAGGTGCGATGGTTCCGCCGCGGCTGCAGGGGGCGCTCCGGAGCGAGCTCGGGGAGCACGCGGCACCGGTGGCCTGGGATCCCGGGAAGGGATGGGACAAAGGCTTCACAAACCCCTGGGCAGCCGATCCCGGTGTCCAGCCAGACCCTCAGGAACAGCAGGCTGGAACAGCAGGCTGGAGCGGCAGGCACAAGCACAAATCCCGGGTGGCAGACGCGATGTATCCAAGCGGGGAACTGCCCGGAGGTCTGGGCAGGCCGGGCGAGCACGGCTACAATGCAGAGAAGGCTCGAATCAGCGGCGGGGCAGGGCGGCCACAGCCCGGCCTCCAGCGGGGCAGGGAAGGTGGGCCGGGGATCCTGGGGTCTTTCTCCACAGAAAGAAAAGGGGCCGAAAAAGAACCAGCAGCTTCTCTCTCTGAATGCCCAGAGCGAACTGACCCCACACCCAGGTGAAACAAAGGAGTAGCCAAGCCCGCCCCACCCCCAATGGGTAGCTCTTTTGTCTTCCTTAAGTACCCCAGCGATTTGTTGTCTTAGTAACAGTATGGGGGGAAAATTCCTTTAACAGAAAAAAACTAGAACTCTTAAAACCCCAACACTACAGTAAACTGTCTAAAGCGGTATGACATGAATTCACATTAGAACTGTAAATTGTTTTCTGGTCTTAAAATCCTTCTTTCGAAAAAGAGAAAAAAGGAGCCTCATTTTCATTGACTCCGTTGTTCCCCTGTCTGTTCATCACCAGAGCATATACTTAGGCACCTCCAGACTGGAAAAGCAGTGTGAATCAGACCACCTGTGAGAGCTCCTCTGCCTCCTCCTCTCTTCAGGAGTTTGGGGCTCCTGAAGTGCAGTGTAAGTCCTGATCAGGAACTGCCTTCAGCTAATCAATAGGAATGTTAGGAAGAGGGGTATGTCAGACCTCCTTCCTCTGAAGCATCACTGCTGCAGGGACAAGGCCTCTGCCCCCCTGAGAGCTAAACAATCACACTGGTGTACTGAAGTTGGTTGTAAAGAACTATCTAAAGAGGATGGGGAGACTCCTTCCTAAATAGATGTCTCATTTTGTTTCAGTGTTACTTAATTCTTCCCTGTTCTGATGGAAAGACATTATTCTGTAATAAAAATTTAGGGTGCAAAATTGGAGCTCCTCCTAACGAAGGCGAGGTATTATATCAATTCCTAAACTATAATACAATTTCTGGTGCTGGAAATGCAAGCTCTCTTCATTGTCTCCATCCAAAAAAATACAAGCCTTTTCATTTGCTGGAGAAATGTGTCTCTTGCATAGAGCTTTGCTGTCTTCCAAGTGGTAATAATGCAATACATTCTGTAAAAGAGAACAGAGCAAATCAACTTGGGACCTAATTACCTCAAGAAAGCACAATTCCCTTACAGAGCAAAGAATCTTACTAGGATACCTAACTCAAGCATATAGCAAATTGCTTTTGCTTGTTTTTTGTGGGCTTTTTTGGTTTGGGAGTTAGAGAAGGTTTTGAGGGGGAGGGAGGGGAGGTTTAATATTTTGGCTTTGATAGCAAAGATCTAAATGGTTAGCAGCCTCTGTATTTTATATAACACTCTCACAGTAAGTTATCAGAGGCAGCTGAGTTGGGAATATCTTGATAAATATAAATAAGACAGAAACAGAAGAGGAAAAAGAATTAAAGAGCATTGCAATTTGAGACAACACCTCGCATTTTTCCAGGTGTCTCACTCTGCTTATAAAGATGTTCTCTGGAAGATACCAGAGATATTGGCAGTAGCAGGATGAGAAGTTAAGCCTTTTGCATTGTGAATAGTATCAAATAATGTTCATTTTCTAATGGCTAAAGTGAGTCCTGTGGTTCTCAGTACATATATTTCACATTAAATCATTTGTTGTCTTATGGACTAAGAGTCATAAATCACAAAGTCCTTGAGCATAGGGGCTGATATTTAGCTTTTTTAATTACCTGAAAGATGTATAAAAAAAAATTTGATGAGACGGCTTCATTTCACTCAAACCATTCATCTTAGAGCACATTTTTGAGATGACTAGAAAAATGACAGCATTATTTCTTTATTTGTTTATTTATTCTCTCATGTAGCAGTAAGACAGAAGTACAAATGCAAAAGTAGGTGCTAAACAACCTCAGAAATATTGAAGGTCCCCAAACAACACAGACGGGTGAGTAAAATATAGAGAACCAGAAATATTGTGTGAATATCAAAAACTGAGTATTAATCAAACTGTCATGGACTATTGCTGTTACTGGATTACTTTTCCTAACAAAGTTGATTCCACAGATGATACCAAGAGGAAAAAAAAATCTCCATGTATTCTTTGATATCTTTGAGAGATCCAGCGTTTCTAACCCACAGACATACAAAGATAAACATGTACAAAGATAGATAAAATCTTTTCCCTTCAGGAAATGGGCAGAAATTCAGAGTTCAGACAGTCTGACTCACATTTGTTTCTGGCTTACAGAGTATCTACTTTATTCCTTCTTTTTTAATATAAGCAGTGAAGCTTCAAGGGGAGAATTTGCTTCTACCAGAAAAAAGGACCTCCAAAAAATGAACAGAGTTCTTTTTGTTCCACTCATTACCAAGACTTCAAAAATAGTCTAGTGTTTGATTTCTCTTAAACTCCATTTTCTTTGCTTCCTTTGTTTTTTTTTGCCACTGTCAAAGGTAACTAGGTAAAAGCAATTCTATCACAGATGTAAATGAAGAAGCAGATTAAGTGTTCAAATCAATTGAAACAATTTCGTGGAGCTTCACTCACAATAAATACATGAACCATGCAGCACAGCTTCTTGAAATACGAGTGACAGAAGGGTCATACATAAAAACTAAATTAAATTGAGTTTGGTGCATACAATTTTTTACTTTGTCAAATTACATTTAATGTATTTACTCAATATTTAGTTATATATTAAAATGCAATAAATTACTATGTCACTGCAGATACTCTCTCTTATTGTTGAGGATGTTGAACTGGGTTTCACAGTATCATGAATTTCCTGAGCTGCATGAGAGTTTATTACAGAGTTCATGCTGTTTCATGAATCGCATAATACAGTTTAAAGCCAACTTTCTTTTTCTTGAAGGATTTATCCCTTGAGATCCATATTTGAGTGCTTGTCAGGTCAAGATTGACTGAAAACCTATATAGAATATAGCTGCCCCAAATCACAGGCAGGGAAAACATTTACCGCTGCTTCATACCTTTCCAGATTATAAAATTTAATAAGGCCATGTTGTTGCCATCTGCATCAATTCCCTTTTACATCAGGAACTTTCTGCAAAAAGTGTTTCTGTAAGCAAGATATACAGGTCTGTATAAGAAACAGACCCAAGCAACAAAGCGGAGGAGTTCAATGTAGAAGGATGGACATAAGATGGATCAGTTACACTTGTAGTTTGGCAGCTTTTGGAGGGGCAGTGTCTGTGGCACTGGAATGAGCAAAATGTGTGATCCCTGTGTGTCGGAGCACAATGCACCTCTTCCCATTCCCATTTCTGCCTGATGAGCTGCCCACAGTGATTAGGCCAGCAGCCACCCAGCACTCTGGCAGGGTGCACGGCAGCAGGGACCAGGCAGCCACCACTCTGCCTGCAGGGCTGGGATGGGCAGCTGGAGCCTTGGTGCAACTGTGAGAAAATGAAGGATATCCTAGGAAAATCAGTAGCAAAGTTCTTCTCAAACAGTTTCTTCTCAACAGCTGCGATGTTGTCTTTCACGGTTTGGTGTCTTTTATGTGTAGGGAGCAGGGGCAACATGACTGCTCTTCTGGGATTATTTATTCTGGTGATGCAAACCTAATTGCTGTTGACTACCAGAACATCACCTCCTGGTGATCACCTGCCATCACCTGCTTCCCACTGACTGCAAACTCTTTCGCAATATTCTTGAGTTCACAAGCAGGTGCTGGAGCAGGGGACATTAGTTATGCTCACATATGTTAATTTCCATGGTTGACCTTAAAAGGCATTTCCTCACCCACCTGGGCTAAAGCTGCCAGGTTTTCTGTCTTTATTCATATTCTTTTCCTCTTTTATTGTCAAGTCAATGGCAAATTGTGCCATTTTGCAATTCTCTTCCTTTCTCCCAGCTTTTGCAAAAATGCATTCAGCACCATTAATTGCAGGACTTTGGACTCTGCTGGGTAACTTGCCAATGGATTCACCACAGTTTCCTGACTACCTCTTCATCACTACCAGCTTAACAGATGGGGACTCACCACGTCAGACAGGTCTATCTGCCAGATACTTCCCGGAGGGAATTCCTCCTCTTTGCAGCAGTGTTACATCTCTACTGTCTTTGAAAGAAGGACTTTCAAGTCCTCCAGGAGACAGATTTGATTTTGTTCAGTTTAAAGGCATCAGAAGTAGTTTGATGAAGACATTTAAGAAGGAACAGTACCCTCCAATCTTTGGATTAATTCCTATTTCAGACTCTCAGCTTTTGGGAGAATGATCCTGGATAGAGAGACATTAGTATGATTAAGGTCTACACCCACATACATTTACCTGCATTTATCTCCTTACAATTTGTCTCTGGTAATGCATAAAATAAAGGACATGCATGTATCTCTTAATTTTTAATAAGAAGTTAAAGTAGACAAATTATCATTTAAAGCTATCATTAAACAACAAATTAATATTTTAATAAGAGCAGCCAGTAATTTATGTTGGTGTGAACTGGTCCAGAGCCTTTATTGCTCTGGTATCTCCAGCTATTAACATTACCACCATGTCTTATGCAGCCTGACATGTTCTGGTGGCAGAGGCCTAATGCCAGGTATCCTGTTTCATTTTGCATACAATAGAAGTTTGGAGTAATTGAGACAAAACAAGATTTCATGCTTGAAAATGTAGAGAAGAAGATTTTTTGGTTATAAATAAATAAATAAATAAATATACGCAGATATGTATAAAATTCTAAAGAAAAATCATGAAGACAAGCACTTCAGAAAGACAGGTGTGGAGTGGAAAGGGGGAAACCTTCACTCTTTTTACCAGAATTCAGAGGATTAACTCCTAAGTGCAGTACTTCACTCATTAAATAACTCTTTCCTATGACATTGTGAAAATGAAAATCACCTAATCTATAGGTATGCTCCAGATGCTTTGTTTGCTGTTGTTCTTTTTAAAGAGTTGTGACACCAACTAAATACTATGAAAAGGATTTAGCAGCAATCAGTGCCTTACACACACTTTGGTGAAGAAAATACAGAGACAAGTGGAACTCAAAACCAGGGAAACAAGATACTGGATTTAGCAGGTCTCTTTTCTGAGGTGGAGCTGTGTCTGTGAGAAAAAGAGAGCTAGAGACCATTAAGCAGCAGACTAGAAGTTGTCAGTTGTGGTGAAGAAGTTTGTGCTGTTAAGGATGACCACAATACTGCAAATTAAATCTTGGTGGTGAGGAACATTGTTTCCTACCTTACAAGGCAGAAATTACAGGTTTTCATGAAATCTCACTCCAAGCCAAAGGAAACATAATGATCCTGTAAGTCCCAAGGGCTCTCTACCTATCTCTGACTGGAGAAGAACAAAAGAAAAATATATGATATTTCTTTAGATTGAAGTGATAAGTGAGAAAATGAAGTTTGAGTGGCTTGAAAATAATGGAAAGAAAGTCTTGGTTTAAGAAGAGTTAGAGGCCCTAGGGAAGCATTTAAAAAGAATCACATTTCCAGGGCCATCCAACTTAATTAATCTTTCAAGCATGAAGGATTTTAAAGAGCTTCAGGTGCAACTATAACAAAGTTTATGCAGAACTAATGATCTCCTGTAGAAACTGTCTCTGTATGGATTAAGGTACACACAACAGACCATCATACAGTTTTATTCCTCTGGGAAATCAAACACTGTAATCGTACAATGTGAATAGTTTATCAGTATCTCAAAACACTCTTGTACTGAGATCAGGTTGAATAAGTACAATACTAAGCTTCTTATGTTTCTTATGCTTGGATTCATTTGCTTCCAATTTCAGGGGGTTTTTGCAACTTTATTTTCCCCTTATTTATAACAGGGGGAGATCTGGCTACTGAAAACTGATCGTGGCTCTCAAATACTGTGAGTTTATACAGTGTTTTTTATAATGGAACTCAGTTTGTTCATGTTCCAGGCACTATCAATACATAAATGTAATATATTAATGATAATATGATGCCATTTCTTTCCCTTACATAAATTAATATATTTCTATGAAGAGTCTGTTCGTTCTGTTTGGCTCCACTCATAAATTTTAATACGACATATGATGATAAGATCTAGAGATTTATGTGAAATAGCTCAGTGCTTTCAGTCTATTTACAGTGCAAAGCTTGAGTGGCTATAGGTAACCTAAAATGTGACAGACTTTGAAGGAAGGATGAGGAGTAATGGGGTCATTATGCTCATCACTGAAGTTGATCTCCTTATGTTCTGATGTACACTTCACAGGGACAAGACGAATATGTGGATTTTTTAGTGCTCTTCCTTGGGAAGACAGTAGCCTGCCAGGTAAAAGCTGGAAGAGTCAGTGCAGAGGGGGCAAGAAAGACCACTCAGCAGCAGCAAAATGAACTAAAACACCTTTGCTTACTTCAAAATCTTTTATTCTTTGAAAAAGTTGCACTCAACTCTGTTGGAAAAGGTCCATGGACTCCGGCGGAAGGAGGAATTGCAGACCAGCCAATATGGTTGATAAAAGCAAGCTCCGTTTATTAGCAATCCAGAGGCACTTATATAGCATACCAGCTTGTTAACTCTTAATTGATTCAAACCTATCAAAGCGCATTTCTGCTTCTACATAATTAGACTACATTGGCAAGCTTCTACTAGTTATGTTATGATTAAAAGAATTCAGAGTTCAGCCTCCCTTCTCCGGGTCTTATCTGCACAGCTGCACCTCTTCAAAACTCCCTTTTTGTTCTCAGGCCTGTTTCTCACACAGGGATTTTCTCATGGAGACAGTTTCTCACACTAACTTTTGCTTGCAGGCCTATTGCTTGTACAGTTCTTTTATTGATTTGTTCCCTTTATCAATGATCCATGTCCCTGATCCTTTAACCATTTTGCAGCAAAACTCTAGGGTTATTAGAAAGGACCTAGTCCTCTACTGCTTTGGTGAACATGAATGCCATGTAAAAAACTGCAATTTGGTTTACAAGCCTGAGTATCTTTCCAGTCAGTGCAGAAAGAGGGCTCCAGTGCTGTAAAAAGCCTAGATTAATTTTTCCTGTCCTGTCAGATTCTTCACTCCTTGGATTGTGCTGTCTCATCTGGCATTTGTCATAGTTAGAAAGCTTTTTTCCTGAGGAATAAATAAAAGACTTCTGTCTCACCTCTTAGAGGACCAGAAGTCTTCCTTTAAACTATTTATGTCCTCTTCTTACTCTGCAGTCTGCTGAGCAACATATAAATTTTAAACAATATTTCACAAATACCTCACAATCTTTCAAAATTATATTGTAAAAGCTTGACATTTTTTAGCTGTTGACTATACAAACACTTTTGTTTAACCATTGTTCTTTAGGCTGGTGGCAAATCTACTAGTTAAAGGGTCTCGTTCCAAGAAAAGAGAATTGAGTTTCTTGCTACTATTTGCATCTTCCCTAAGCATTTTGAAAGAAAAAGGATTTAGAATTACATTAGCATAAGCATGTCCTGTCTTTATTCAGTCTACAAGATATTGTGTCTTTCTGCATGACAACTTATCTTTCCAGAAAAGAATAGCATGGTAGTCATGGCAGATGTTACTGGTATGAAATTCAGCACTGGGAAAATTTGCAGTTTTTCCATATACATGACGAAAATTCATGATGATTTTTTGTCTTTTTGAAAGTTTAAATAAACAACAATAATCGTGGTAATAAATATTTAAAGTAACTTTTGAAAGTGTGAGGCTGCATATGGGAGGAAATAAGAAAATATAAAGGAAAAGCTGACACCAACAGAGAATGTCAATTTTGTTTTACTAGAACTTCCACACAGGAATTTTTTGTAATGCTTTTAGAGGCATTTATAGTAGGGAAATCTGCCAAAATTTGGATTTTGATCCAGAAAATGTTGGAACTCATTGGTATGATCTGTTTCTTTTGGAGAGTATCCATCTTCTGTTTTTCCTTCAACAAGCTGTTTACTTTTTTGCCATCTCATAGCTCCGTTCATTTACTACCTCTTAGGCAGTGAGTAGGCAAAGTTGCCTGTTTAGAGCTACTTTTTGGAAGGGCAATAGGCTGTCATTACAATGTTCATTCATTGCAGGGTGGGACTGATGAAGCCATGTTTCTGAGCTGCCTCAAGTCGCAACAAGCAGGGCAATTTCCCTCTGCCCATAGCATTACACATCCCACCTCTTTAGCTCCTTCCTGTCTCCAAAACTGAAGTGGGATGCAGGTGCTTGTTACCATTATTACTCTTGTGCAAAAGTGAACAGTGGTTGATTGCACATGGAGCCTTATCATGCTAGTACTGTATTGCCAGGTTTGTTTTCCTAACTAGTGATGTACAGTGATCTCTTCCAACATCATTAGGCTGGAAGGAGCTGAGGGCATCATTACTGAGAGTTTGGCAACCCTGACAAAGAGGTTGTTAGGTCTGCTTTGGGAGATGAAATAAGAGCTCTTTAGTGTGATCCTAAGGATCCAACAAGGCTTGTGGTAAAGGTACAAATAAGGCTGAAAATTGTCTCTTGGTTTTGGGTGGGCCTTTTTATCATAGAAAAAAGGGGAGAAAAAGAGCAGGCATTGTCACAGCAATTGACTGTTCTGTTTGAAAAGCCATGACTAATAACAATATAGCTCTGGACAGTGGATGCTATTCCATATTCCTCTATGATGACCAAAGATATTTTCATAGGACCATTTCAATGCTGGATTTTTTTGTATGATTATTCCTGAATGATACTCAGATGTAAATTATTATTGCCTTTAAAAGCAATAATGAACTATTCCTTTAGTAGTGCTTTTAGAAGCAAATTTATGCTTAGAAAGTCTTATGTATTTTACAGTGTTGAAAATGTAGACTTTTTTTCTCAGACCTAGAAGATGTTACCAGTCCTCCCGGTTTCTGTACCAATTCCTATCAGACAGTGATAATGTAATTTAATCTTATGTTTATAATTAATTTCCATTAATTCATTTGCCTGTCAAGCTTCTGATTTTGCAGTGTGTTCCTAGTTTTATATGCTGAGTATTTTTAATGACTAAATAATGATGTACATAATTTCATCTTTGTGCATGTGTTATTATACCCAGAAATAGTACAGTGATATCCTTCTTCTTCATTTGAACTGGGAAAATTTGCACACTGAAATCTTTCTGGGTAGAACATGGCAAAAAGATTTGAGGAACTTGAATCCATTAATGTTTCATTTACAATTCGAAGATTCTCCAGAACAACATGGAAGTCCATGACTGCAGGGAAAACTGCATCTACTTCTTAATGTTCCTGTTTCCTTATTTGCAAAAATGTTTTGCTAAATCATCTTTCAGTGAGACTGAGGATTTGTCAGTATGCTGGACTAAATTAAAGCTATGGCAGTTGTGTGCACTGGTTTTTGTACCAGCTTTTACAAGCCTGAGGCAGCTGGGCTAGACAGGCATCTTTACAGGTAAAAGGAATTCTTCAGTGTTAGTATGCCACCTAACCTATGCCTGGAATTTGGAAGCATTTCTAGACTGTCAAGTGCAAGTTTGGTGAAAAATAACACCACAACAGTTTTCATTAACAACCACCTCACGGTAACATCTGGCAATATCTGCATGTGCTTTGGACGGAAGACCATTTCAGCTGTATATATGCTATGGTTCACTCCTGGAGTCCTGCAATGTCTGAATATCAACTTGGTTTTAAAGTAAAAAATGCATCTTTGACTTATGTTGTTAAAAGCTCTTATGTGTGCAAGCTTGCGGACAGTCTGAGGATGAGGAAGGACTTTTCTTGTTACTGAAATGAGATTACTATCCTGAGGATAGTTTCCATCACTCTGCTCCCAGGTGCCTCCCAAGTCATAGGCATGGAGAAGCCAAAATGATCCTTTCCCAGCTGAATCGCAAGATTTGGAAGTAGTAAGCAGGGGGTAGTTTGTGGATTTGAGTGGGCATTTTTGATTGTTTGTTTTGCGATTGGGTTTCTTTTTTTTTTTTTTTTTTTTTTTTTTTAATGGGTACTGGCTGGAAAAATTGCAGATGACTGTATGAATTGTTTATGTTTGGACTTTTATATTACTACTGTAAAAGGAAAGTCCCCAAGTGAGTAAGTAAATCATTAATGAAATTGAATAAGTTGTTGTGTGATAAATTGGTAGAATAGCTCCAATGATTAATTTATTCTTGGCTTTGTCATTAACATCAGCCAACACAGTAAATACCAGCTGAACTAAAGATTAGAACAATACTGGTATTCAGTGCAAAAGGAAGTTGCCAGTTATGCAACATATGTAAAATATTTTTATACAAGGTATATGTGGATGCTATCAATAAGTAAATGTATTCTTTGCCACACCAGTGATACATTGGCATAATACATTGGGATTTATTTTATTACTATAAGAAAAAGTAAGAGATACTCTGAAGAAATGATGTACTGGAAGGGATGAAATTTGAAAAAAATAGCACTAGTCTGTGAAAAAAAAAACATGATTACACAATTAAAGAATGAAATCAAGAGGACTCCTACTCCACTTGATTACAGGTTACAAGATGCTTTGTTATACAAAGGATTGAAAGTCTAGACCATTGATAATGGTAATTACATAGGATGGTAATTCCTATGTACAAATCCTTAATGAAATTGAATCCTAATAGGGCTACTGATTTCTAACCTGAATTTAATTTCAATTGAACACATTTCATTCAGCAGCTTGACACTAGAGGCAGAGATAAAGGGTCAAAAACTGCTTTTTGAAGGATTGCAAAAGAAAGTCTTATATAGCAGCAGGGCTCTCTCACATGATAACACAGGAAGCTGTCACAGAGCTTGTTATGATCTTTTCATTTAAGGTAAAAAAATATTACCCAGAACAACAAAGGCATATTCTCTGGTTTATATTTAGCTTTATACTGTCTCTTGTTATTAGCCTAAAATTCATAGCCAATTCACAGCCATATCATTTTGTGTTAGCCCTGACCTCCCCTCTCTCCTTAATATTTATTTTCTGAAATATTTATAGACTGCAATAGTATTTCCTCTCAGCCTTCATTTTTTTAGGTGAAAAAAGTCAAGCACTTCCATTCTCTTGTGTAAAATAGGCTTTTTATTCCCCTTTCTATCTTCACAGCCTCTTCATGCACCTGTTGCAGATGGAGAAAAAGTTTCTAGGAGGTGAATAAGTTCTGTCATAAATGAGGTTTTACAAAAAATTTACACTAAAGCATTATTTTTCTCTATTACTCTGGAAAATACTTCACACTCTAAGATTGCAATATTTTTTTTCAGAGCCCCAGAGCCAGGCTCAGAGTTATTCCATCATCCACAAATCTGTTCAGGTCTTTTTTTTTCTTCCTCTTTTACTTCCAGTGGCTGAATTCCCTACTTGCAACAAAACTTTCCAGTTTTCAAGTGCAAATACCTGTACCTCAAGTAGACGTTGGAAGAAGGGTTTAAGGAATTTGAGGTGTCTGTGGTTCATGGCTGTGAACGCTTTTCTCAGCTTCTAACTTTGTTGACAACCAGTCCCTTTAGGTATCATCTTCCTCAATGCACTTTAGTAGCTGTCAAAATCAGATTCACCACCTGTCCAGGTAGGGAACTGGAAAGTGAACTCGAGGACAAAATGCAGAAATTCTCCAGGGTCATCCAATTATCCCGCTGGAGTTCCCAGATGGCTTTCTGTGCGGTCTCCTGAGGATATTTTGGTACATAGATTGTACATTCCTGGTAACTTCAGAAAGGAGGTAAGTTTGAGGACACACTGTTCCTACCACCATCCTTCAGAAGTGATCAAGATGTAACTAGGAGAGTCCTTTTTGTGTTTGCCACTGAGGGCAGGGTTTGGAGGAGATGTTGGCACTGTGAGCAGCTACTTTCCTTTCCAACACCAATGGAGGAGCTCTCGATACTTTGCTGATGTGCAGTAATTCCCTGCACATCACCTTACTTGCAGGTACCCTGGGAACATCTGAAGTTCTTGATTTTCCATACTTCACACCTCAAACACAAGAATCAGAAAATCTATCTCGTGCTTAAACATTCCCTAAATTCAAAAGCCTTTCTCTGAAAACTGAACAGAAACCTAACAAGTTTTGATACAGTTGTTTATCAAACCCAGCTCAACAGGACCAAAATAAAAGATTCTGTGATTTTCTTCAAAACAAAGCTGATTATTAAATCTACAAATTGTCCTCAGATACTCCAGCAGTAGGAAACCATCCATGTTTCTTATTAATTCAAATAGAATTAGGCAACACCACAGGTATTTTCAGTTTCAGATTATGAACATTTTGCCAACAATTTCCTTTATTATTTATAACACATCTACATTTTACCATCTCCTAACATCACTTGTCATGTTTTATATTTTGCACTCTATCACCTGTGCTACACATTAGTGTGAGAAGAGCATTCACTGTGGATCATTCTTTGAACTCTGAATAATCCTGTTGATATGTGTGACCCTGACTTTAATCGTTTGGTACAGTTCTTTGAAATAGCACACACATAAGCATGTATGTATAAATTAAAGAGGAAGAGAAAAAAGGGGAAGGGAGATTAAGGATAAAGAGAAGAGAGAGAGCAGGTCTAAAGATCAAGACACATCTGGTAACGTTTAGTGAGCATTACAGAAAAATAAATGTGCACTGGACTTGACGGCATTTTGATGTTTGTCTTTTTTCTTTTGTGTATTCTCTGTATTCTTTGCACATGTATTTGGGGTCCTGTAGCCTATTATTGTATTCTAGGTAGTTTTCCCAGTACTTTTCCATGCCCTTTCCCAAGGCAGAAAGACAAAAGGTATTCCAAGGGCCCCTATCCTGTCTTGGTTCTCCCTGGCTACCAAGGTTGAAAAACAGCTCTTCAGACACATTTTCATCAACAAAGTACAGTCCCATCCAAGGGGGGGGAGGACTTAGAAGGGGCTTGACCCGGGGGGAAATTGCATCATCGCTTGGTTCTTTTTTGTCAATTACGCTAATTTACCAAACTTATAAAACTGTATGAACTGCCATGGGGGCGGGGCTTTTGTGGACCTTCTCCATAACTGCCCCTGGCTTCCAAATAAAGACCCTCTTTTATATTACCTCCTTACTAAAATTATCTCGAGTTTCATTTCCAGGTTCGGAAAAAGGCAACAGACTAACCACACAATGTATACTGTAAGGCCTCGCAGTAGCTTGCAAAATATTGTAGTAACAGCTTTGGATCAACTGCAATATTATTATCTAAATGCACAATGGTATTTAGATTTTAAACACATTTTTCTGTTGATCCTGTTCATGCCACTTAACATTAATTTCACCTTATTTTGCAACTTTTGAAAGTGTTGGATATCCTTAGAATCCTGAAATAATAAAAGAGCAAGTAACAGGACGGCTCTTAAAATAGCAGTATATTGATAAAGAGATAAGAGAAAATAACTTTTTTTTTTCCCTGAGGAGACTAGGCACATATGAGGTGTGCCACAGGTGTCAGTTTAGCTCCCATGCCTATATCCATAGGCTGCTGCTTGTGAAAGACTTATATGCATGTTGCATTGGTACGGAGTGAGTCAGTGCCTGCTTATTGGCACGGACAAAGGAAGAACATGAGCAAAGTTTGCAATCACTATGGAAACTGGCTCTCTGGTTGCTCTGTTGGCACATCTGTCAGGGACAGCAGCTGTTCTAGAGGATTCCTTCCAATAAAGCTTTTCCTGAGATTTGTATCTGAGACCAGGCCCAGCACTGGAGGGTTTCAACAAGAATCCAGCAGTCTACACAAGCATAATTTTATTCTTCACTTTGCCCTTGTAAGGCAACTCTGTTCTCTTTTCGGTGTTTAGAGAACTTGCAGAGTGAAACACCTGCAGAGGTGACATGCAAATCCCTTCTACTGTGTGGTTCACAGCACAGGTACTGTGTCAAATGAAGAGAGAGTCCATCTAGGAGATAATGGTTCTCCTTCAGCCTGGTGCGTGGCCTCTTAAAAACTTTTTACTGCTTAATTTAAAGTTTGGGCACAAATTATTCTTATAGCAGGTTTTGTTTCTTATGTGTGGCTACTGTATATAGTACCACATCCAAGTTCTTTCTGGCATCAGCCTCAGCAGAATCATCCTGCATGAAAGAGGAGAACAGGGTGTCTGGGGATGGCACCACCCTAAGGAATCCAGCCACCAGCAAAGGCATGGATACTCTTAGGGCTGACGCATGCAGGCAGACTGGAATTTGCATGAACCAAATGCTCTTGTTAAGATAGTATTTGTCTTTAGATAGGCCAGTCAATTTGAAGTTCGTTTTGTTTAATTTGAAATATGTTGTCTTCAATAAATTGGTGTTCAGAACACTGCATAGACATGTTGAAAGGAAGGTAGATGTCAGATGTAATTTTCCAGTGCCAATGACATCTATGAGGCTGCTGAAATACATGGTGAAATTTCATGAAATCCTGTGTACTCAGTAGGTAGTAGCTCAGTCTTTTTGTTCTGGTAACCCTTTCAAAATCTGGCCATGATTTTTGATTCCAGTGATAACAGGCCAAGGAATTTTTTTGCATCACAGAAATAGCTCACTGTTTATAGCACTTCTTAAAAGAAAACCTCTTAAAAGTTTCTTGGGCATTAAGGTATTCCTATAGCAAATGCAGCAATTGCTCATGAAAGAATGTAAGACTACAAAGTAATTTGAATTTAAGCTGGTGCGTACCAGCCCAGTTCAGCTGTCTTGATTGATACTGTTAAAATTTAATGTAATTAATGAGTGAAAACAAGAGGAAAGAAGAGTCACACAACCAGCTGATAAGTCACAGACCTCCACATAATTTTGTGTAATTTTCCTTTCAAGAACTGGTGCAACACTACGATCTCTTTCATTATTTATCTATTAGGAATATGCATTTCCTTGCCTTGAGGAAATATATGCCTAGGCATCTAAAACAAAATTAAACACTCAAGAAAGCAGATTACTGAATTTTCTAATCCTGATGTATTTTTCTATTGTACTCTGAGTTAATATTTTAATATCTCGCTGGAAAGAAACTTTTAAGTCTTTGTTTTTATGATTTATATTGCACCAGAATCCCTAGTCCACTATAAAAAAACAGTTACTTGTTACCTTTTTTTTAATATATTTGACTTTAGAGAGCAGATATCATTAATTTTTCAACTAAGTTTATGTAATTAATGATTCCTTTATATCCATGTATATACAAAGAGTAGCCTTCTCATATTTAATCCTTGAAAGCTACTAGGGCAGCACATTTTGCATTGGTTAGAAAGAATTCAGTCATGAATATCATTGAATTGTTATTTGATAGCCAAATCTTTTAAAATACTTCATCACATTTATTAATGTTCTGAGTTGAAATAGAAAGCGTATTTCTTTGGCTTTAATAATCACTGGAAAGAAAAAGCAGATGGAAGAATATACTGTTTTGTCTGACAGAATACTACTTTTGTGATGGAAGAAAGAAAAAAGGGAGAAGGTGTGTTGTCTTTGGCTGAATTTTTTAATTGCGAATAGGTTTGTAGAATAAAATAAGTCCTTTCTAATGGCATTTTGCCATTGCTGTGGGGGACTATTCAGATGACACACTTCATGAAGAAAGACTGCACCTGCTACATGTAGTTAATCTAAAAAGAGGTTTTATCCATGTTCACTGTTGTAGGGGTTGCCCTAGAGTGAGTTGAATCATTAGGTCAGCAAGACCTTCCTGTTTAAATTCTGCTTCTCTGTAGTTCCCCACCAGCGCTTTGATTCCATGTGCCAACGGATGCGTGGAGACACTCCACAAACACGGGGCTGGGCTGGAGCACAGGAACACAAAGGTAGTTCTGATGAGTTTATTTAGCAGTGGAATGAGATCAAGATCTGAAGTGCTGCAGGGCATGGTCGTGCTTCACTCTCAGGAGCAAGTACTGCCAAAGAAGGTTCAAAGAGTCATGTTTACAACCATGGAAAAAGCTCCCTGTTGATTTCAATACCTGACATTACACAGATACACAAACTCAATATAATTTGTCCCATCTGTCCCTCCTCATTACTATCTATAGCCACAGCACAAGTATTCCCTTCTCCCAAAATGCTACAGTCCTGCTCTGTGACTGCAGTGAGGACCAAGCAGGGACAGAGGAGGAGCAAATAAAAACCATTATCTTGAACTTTCTTACTTACCATAATACACTGGAGTAGTGCTGGAGCGTGTAATTTTTCCCTGGTGTGAGTTGCTTCAGGTGAATGTAATTGAAAGACAGAGAGAGTAGTTTGTCTTCCCAAAGCTATACAAACAAGGGAATGTTACAGATATAGCTTCAGCTTGGGAGATCCTGGACTTCCTGTGTCTTCTGGACAGTGTCATGCTCTTCTGTATTCTGGCAGGTACAGCTGGCCTTTTATTATTCTGAAAAGATATTATTATATTGTTGTGCAGTATTACAAACCATCAAGATGTTTGGAATGTAATTCCAGCTCAGCAGGCTTTTTACAGAAAGTTAAATTAGCCACTGCAGTTAGGTCTCTATAAACACCCACTGCTGGAGAACCAAAGCACCATAAAGTTGTGTTGTATTCTTTCTGATACCAGCATTTTCTGGAAGTGTTGCTCACAGGAATGAAAATGTCCCAAAGCACAGAAGTACATTTATTCAGAGATACTGGAAGTAATTTGGTTGCAGAATTTCAGAGATGCTGCAGGAATCAGGCTGCCCAGAAGGAATTGACTTATCACATTTTATAGACCTTTGGGAAAAGATGAAATTAGCTATCAACCAATTGAATTACCATGTTATACCACCCCCTTTCCTTCATTCAGTTTACCCTCAGGACGACTCAGAATTGCAACAATATTAATTTTCTGTTAAGTTTGATTACGGACTAAAACCTGTCATTATACGCAAAAAGATCCTTTCCTTTGGACTGCTTGAACCACTGTGTAACCATGGCAAGTCTTACCAGCTCACTATCATCTGTTACTTATCACATATCCATAACTCTCAACTTCTGCATTTCTGATTTGACGTTCCACTTTGATTCCATGGATTGACACTTCCCAAAAACCACTCGATTCTGGTCCCTTTTTATGAGGTCTTTCATTATATGCATGTTATTTACCAGACTTTACCTAGTGCTTTTATTAAAATGTAAACAGCAAGTTTTCCCCTCTGTATTAAACACACTCTTGCTCCCTGATTTCTTGTTGGCAAGAGTGTTCCTGTCAGGTAGGTCTTTAATCTCAGCTTGCTCCATTTTTTTTCCCTTCAAGTTTATTATCTCTCTGGCTGGGTATTTTCATGTACTCAGTTCTAGTGCATAATGAACTGTGATTTTCTCCCTTATGAAGGTTGTATAAACCTTCCCCTCCATGGCATCTGCCAGTTAGAAAATGCTTAATGGATTTTTTTTTCTCAATAGCTCTTAGACTGTAAATTACCAGCAAAGACAATAACTTGCAGATACAGAAAGAAGTTATAGAAGTCACAGAAAACATTATAAAGATACTGTGACAAATTTGGTGTCAGCAATTCAACAGCGTTGTTAAAAAGTTGCAGAAGATGTAGATAAAACCTGTAAAAAGAAACAAAGGGCTGAAAACAATGCTTTATAGGGAATGGTGTGGGGTGTTGGATTTGCATACATAAGGAAGAAAGTAGGAGGTATACACTGAATTTAGGCCCACCAGCTGCAATTAACTCAGATTATTTGATCTATGAATCAGAAGATATTCAAGTCGCCCAATTTCCTTAAATTAAACCCACAGCCTTTTTCTAGCTAAGCCAGATAATTCAGTCTTCAAAAGGTGTGTGTTACAGACAGTGAATAGATGAGTCCCCTCCATTCCAAATCAACCTAGGATGTTATGATTCTGTGATTCTATGAAATGATCAGATAAATGAAAGCAAGATGATTCCAGTGAATGAGATGTATCTTCTAGTGCACCAGAAGGCCAAAAAATGTGATAAATTGACCCTATGCTCCATCGCCACGACAAGGAGAGAAAGTGCTGTCCGACTGGTCAGACTTGAGTATATGAGCAGGCACACCAATGACACAAATTTTCTTCAGAGTAGTGGACTAAATGCTCTATTCTTGTGTTGCCAGCCACTGATGCTTCAGAGGAAGATGAGAAAACAAATAAATAAAACCAGCAGGAAGGTTTTTTTGACCCTCTGTAAGTAGTTAATTGAAACTCGTAAGCTCTGATTAACATAATTAGGTTAAAACTATGAGAGGAGTATTGAGGTAATAGAAAGGATTCTGAAGAGTTAGATCATAAAAAAGAAATTTAATGAAGAGATAGAAATGGGATGAGATTTCTTAGTTCATAAAGAAGAGGATGAAATTTGGATTTATTGACAGAAAGAACAACTATGCAGACAGGCTGTCATGAAGCCAAAAATGTCTCTGTGAGGTTGCATAAGAAGTGCATATTTTAAAAATATACCCTATAAAGCCCAAATCTGTTTATTGATAAGACTTTACACTTTCTCACAGAGTTTAATTTTTTTGATATCTACTGCTGGACACTGATCCTTGCAATATTGCAAAACGTCTTCTGTCCAACATTTGCATCCGGTATCACAACCAGATTCGTGAAGTATCTCAACTTGTTTTTCAAGGCACAGAATATAACCCACTACTTCAACAATATCACAATCCCAACAAGGCTGATTTTCAAGTTCTCTGATTGCATTTTTGGCTCTTCATTTTAATCCTCTCCTCATATGTCTCCACCTTTCTAGTTGTGGTTACCACAGCTGGATGTAGCAACAAGCTATGAATTAAAGGAACGCTGTATTTGCTCATGCCGGCATATGGAATATTTTATCCACTACTGTCAGTCTACCACATAAGGGTGAAATGTGGATCATGCAGTTATTAAAGTAGGAAAAGTTGAACTAGTTGTTTGCTAAGAGTGATGGTATTTGAGCATTTCAACAGTTTAGTTGAAGCTGTGGTAAGTTCTTCATCAGCAAAAATAGTGTGGTCAAGGTTCAATGAGTCTCTCCATAGAGCACTCGAGTTCCCATTGCACTGTGGAGGAGGAGATGGAAGTGGAGCTTTACGGCTTTAGAATTTGTGAGACAAAACCTTCAGGAGCTTGTACTGCTCTGTGCAGATGGCAGACCTCTGCTGATGGTATAGAAGCACAACGAATCTCCCTCTCTGTAAAGGCAGAGGAGGCTGAGGACTTCTACCAGATGAAGGGCAGTCCCCCTCCTCTTCAGCTTTCTTCTAGACACATTTGTAGCATTTGTATCTGTGGGTCTGCCAAATTCTCTAAAAATGGGTCATACTTGGACCTGTGTAAGTGAGACAGAAACTTATTTTGGGGGTATTTTTATGAAGGTGTCCTGACTGATTTGTAGTCACTGTGAGCACTGCAAATGAAAAACAAAAAGAGGGGTTATCAAGAAATGAAGGGGAAAGAAGAAGACAGGCTACCTAGTGTTTCACAGAATGTTTGTTGATGTGATAAATACAAATGAAAACTATTTGCTTTACAGCAAATCGTGCTCCAAAGTGCAGTCTATGTATTTTTCTTGCCTGTCACTGCAGCTGGAGCCGTCAGCCAAGCTAACTAGTAGACAGCATAATTTTGAAAAATTTTACTTCAATAATAATCTAGTTTGTTCATGGGAGAGAAAGAGCTGACATGTTAAGAAATGTTGTGATGAGATATTAATTTCCAGTGGACAACAGGGACTTAAAATCCTTGACAAGATAGATACATGCTTCAGAAACCAGAAATTTGGATACTCCTTTTTTGCCTGCTTCAAGACATACAGTGAGTATATTTCTCAACAACTATCTTCCGAAACAAGTCTTTTTTTTTTTTTAACTTGTTCTATCAATTTTATATACTCCTTCCTCCCTCAAGAACAGAGTAAATGAGATTCTTCTTCTCACATGTGTTTTATTTTGCAAGAAGAGAGGGTCTTCTTCTCCTAAAGACTTGTGCAAGCAGGAGACCACAAGCACCAATGCTCTTCACTCAGGAAGCTCCACTTATATCTCAGTTGTTTGGCTGAATCAATAAGCAGTAGTTGGGATTTTTGTTGATCCGAGGCCTCAACTTGCCATCACTTAGAAGGTTTACTTTAGGGTATTATAGTAGGATTCCTAAAGATTATTTCCTCTGCTTCATCCTATGGAGGAAAGAGACACAGAGAAGGCGGACTAAGAAATAATAAAAAACGTGTCAACAATATTCTGCTTTTGAAATGAATATGTATACACAAGTTGGTTTACTCTCAATGTAATGGGGCATAAAGGTTTCATCTACTTCCTTTTCACTGTCAGAATGCAGCCATGGAGGGCTGCTGTAACTAAGAGTCAGTCTTTCAAATATGCTAATTCAGTAAGTTTGGAAAATGTGTGATTGTAGAAAAGCAGAGAGAGATGTGTGTGGATCATTGTTAGGAAGTTGAATATTACATATTTTGACTTATTTAAATTTAATGAACCCCAGAAAGCACTTTTAGTGTTTACTTTTTCCTCATTTGACTCTAATTAACCTTTCACATGATTCAGATGTCTGACAAATGTGTAGGGCTGCAGGGCTAAGTGCTTTCTTCCATGATTGACTTTAATTAAGCTTTCTCTAGGCTTGAAACCCTTGTAAACTCTGAGAACTTTATTTTAATTGCCTTCTGCCAGATTTACTTATGCTAGACAAATATTATAAATCAAATACAACACTATTAGAAGCATGATGAACTCACTTGCAAAGCAGTAGTCTGCCATGGTGAAATGCATTACACTCACCAAAAGGGCTGTAATGGGAGAAAAAAATGACTGATTTCATGAAGGTAACCTCTGGAGCATAACCAGCTTTTCTTTTTCTGCAGTGTAGGTATGTGAAGACACCAAGTTTCAAAGTATTGTTACTCTTCTCCAGTTTCAGTGGCATTACATCATATTCATTCATACTAGAAATTATTAAGTGGGTCCTCCGAGAACTTATTTCATGTTTTGGACTGATCAATAGGTCTCTGTTGCAGCTGGTGGAATGAGTCAGTTCAATCTTAATTAGGGGACTTTGTCACCTAAATCATGGCGTTTCTGTTGCCTGACTCTGTCCTAAAAGGGTCATCAGGAGAACCAGACAAACAGGCACCAGGCTTGTATAAGTAAATGCTGATTTTATCATTCAAAATACTGCCCACAGAAACACAGTTCACTGGCTGTTTGCAGAAAAAATGGAAGATTGTCCATGACTTTGAAAGTAAATGTAAGTTTTAGCCAAACCAAGGTTTGTGGCTTTTTTTTAGTGCTTCCTGTCAAATGGTAGCATGTTAACATTCTGTCGGCTCATGGATTGGAAACATCCCTTCTATTCAAACGAATGGCAAACCTTGTTTTCATTCTAAGTTGCTTTGCTATAAATTGCCCTGTGAAAGAGGCATTGTGAGTAGCACAAAGGTAGTATGCTGCACGTTTTGGCTGCTTCTCCATCGTATATTATGTTCTGAGGGATCAACTGAGCTATATTTACTTAACTACACTTCTCCCATGCAACCTCCATATGCTTGATGGGAAAGGTTTGGCTCTCATGCCAGAATGCCATCTTGAGAAAACCTTTTGCATTTGCTGTGGTTGAAATGCTTATCCTTAATATAAAAATTTCTGTGGAGCTTTTGCTGGAACAAAGCTTATCAAAACTGTCTTTGTGCTTAATTACAATATAGCAGTGGTCTTGAAATAAGGGGCAACCTTTTTCTTCAGTAACCAAAAACATGAAAACAGATATCAACAGAGAAAACAGATATCATTAACCCTGATGTCTCAATTGTGATGGCTCTGTGTTTCCTTCTGCTTTTTAATCCTTTCCTAACACAATGTAGAATCTTCTAAATTATAAAAAATTCTATTATGAATATGACTTAGATCAAGTTAATTCCCAAAACTGAATCCTTACACCTGAGCTGAAAAACAGTGCAAGGTTGAATATTGAATCATATTATATGAATATGATTAATATATACATAAATGTATGAGTCCACATACACATTTATATATGCAACTATTTAAAACAGCTACTTTATCTGAATACACATTCTGTACAAAACCGTAGACTGACTGCTCCATTAGCTGTATTTATCCAGCTAATATGTGTTGCTAAAGCTGTTGCAGCAAAAGGGTCTCCATGGGGACCAGCTTTGGCTTAGAAAGAATAATTAAGTTTCTGTACCCTGTTGATACTCAGCTTCCAAGAGTGCTAATAAAAACACTGTACCAAGGTGGCAGCTTTCAAACCCCAGCCCAGGACAACAGGACGCCTTAAGCCAGTCGAAAAGCAGGTGCCAGAGCCTGAACACAGCTGTTAAGGGAGGAGAATAGGTGTTAGCTCTCCTAGATCCTGCCAGGGTGGTGGGTTAGCTCCTGACTTTGACATATTGACGGTCCTGTTGGAGAACTTCAGAGAGTTTTCAAGGTAAGCAAGGATTCCTGTAGAGAGATGCACAATGAGGAGCTGGTGCACAAAATCATTTGTTTTAAAAGTACTCAGAGCCCTCTAAGTAGTATTGTTTTTTTAAAAAGTGGAGATATAAACTATTTTTTGTACTGAGGCTTTTTTTATTCTTGTGAGTCTTTGTATAGTCAGAATCACAATTATTCATGGGAAAAAAATCTACAGCCATTTCCTAGTTTTAATTAATTCTATTTTACATCCTGACACTTTAACTTGCTCTTGATCAGCTTCTAAGTGATCTGTTTGACATGTCTATCTTTAATTCAGAGTAATTGTCAAATCAGTTTGTAATTTATCAGCAATGTGAAGAGTAAGTCTAGCCAGAAAAAGCTATTTTTCTTTTTAGAGTGAAAGTAAGCTATTAAAAAGGGCCTGGGAGATTTAAGAAAAATGGTACTGTCATCTGAAATTTCTGAGTGCAAGAACCCCTTCAGATTTCTAGGAAGAATTTTAAGTAATTTCTGCATTCAATAAACATGACAATGATCTGACTTGAATAAAAAATATTGCCTAAATTCTATTGCTTTGTTTCGACTAAGCTGAGGGCCCTGCAATCTATTACAATCTATCCGATGTGGGGTTTTTTTGGAGATATTTTCAATACCATGCTTTTACTGGGTGAGAATGCTAACAAGTGGTATTGGTCTTAAACAATACTTGCAATTGCAGACTAAAGACTAACATGTCTGCCTCAAAATTTTCTTGGCATGTATTTAACAAACTCTGTGTAGCAATTATAATATCTGAAAAAAGCTTATTCTTTCAGCTTCTTCACTGTATATAAAATCCCAGGTACAGACAGTCGCATCTCTTCCCTATTAATTTTAACTTCTGTGTAACTCCTCTGCCAGCTTCCAGCAGTGGGAACAAGGACCTTACACAGAAAGGTCCTTTTCTAAAACTGATTAAATTACACCCTATGCACATTTATGTTTCTTCTCCTGGCCCTGTGAAATTAAACTAGAGCTGCAGCTGAGCCAAATATTTTAATGAATTGCGAGTTGACAAAAAAAACCAGCCAACCAACCAACAAAAAAAGACAAAACAAAAAACCAACAAACAAAAAAACCAAACAAACAAAACCCCCCCCCAAAAAAAAAAAAAAAAAAAAACCCAGAAAGGGCAGAACTGGGATAATTTCACACTTTAGTGAAGCTGGCCAAAACTGGCATGAAGTTTTGGTTCAGAAGAAGAAATGAAGGAAATACTTTCTATGAGTGTTTCATTTCAAAAGATACACCATGCAATGTTGTGAATTTTCGCAGAATTACAGAATTTTGTTTACAATTTGGAATTCACTAATTTGTTTATGATTATTAATAAAATTTTTTTAAAAGCACAAAACATCACTGGAATAAAAACAGAACACAGAAGATTTCTCCAAATTATATCCTTCACATTTTGGTTGAGACACTGAGTAGAAAATCAATTAGTCACACAGAAGCTCCCTGGTGGGCAGAGTCTGGTTACTTTTAGGGTCATGTGCATAGTTTATTTCTTAAGCCATGTAACTCACATCTGCACAGAAAGGATGAGACTCTGTGTATTGGTATTTCCAAAGAGTGAGCAGAGCTGAGTAGGGACTATGAGCAGTGTGTTCATTACCCACCTGATAGGCACTAAGAATATAGGCAGGCAGCAATTCCTGTGCCACTCCGTTTGTCTTAATGATATTTAGAGGTGATGGGGACTGGTGCTACTCCCTCCACTTCTGTGACCACCATTCTTATTCCTCCAAAGTAAGCCATCCATTTTCCTTTTCAGTGCTGCCAGCACAATCCTTGTTTCATCCCTGCTGTAAAGTCATCTGTACCGTGGTATACCTCCTATCAATATGAAATATTGGGCATAAGGGCACAACAGTATTACTATGAAAAAGAGCAGTGAAAATTGATCCCCCCATGTCCCAAGACCATGCGTTTGTCTTTTATCTGTGGTACTCAGGGCTACATTGTTCTTTTCTTTCCAGAGAAAAAAACCAAAAAACCAAAAAACCAAAAAAACAAGCAAATCCCAACCAATCAAACAAACAAAACCCCAAAAAAATAAACAGAAACAGAAAAGAGAGAGAGGAACAAACACTAAAATAATGGAGCATATAAGAAACCCTAACAAAGCAGGACATGATTGTTGTACAAAGCAGGGTACATTTTTTTTCAGTTAAGTGGGGTTTTTTTGAAATTTCTTCCCAAAAACAGTGATTATTTGAAAAAATACAAAAAAAAATGAACTTGTTGAAAGCATTTTCTTGTTCCTGGATTAGTGGGTTAAAATAATACTGGTTGTGGCTCTGATTTTGTTCATGTGAAACTTACCTTCATAAAGTAACTTGCCATATTGCTGCAGCTGGCTGGATAATGTCTGTTCCTGTGTTTGTCATTACCAAGCAAAGAGACCTGCCAAATTATTCAAAAGTGTATTGCAGTCCCAGCATCTCTTATTATTCCTTGCACTCCTTCCTCTCATTCCTTTCATGTTGTTCTGATACACAGGGATATAATGAAGAAGTTACATAACTAATTAAAGCAGATGTATTTTTAATAAAGACTTTGGAATTGATTTTTTTGAGAACTAACAAATTCAATTCTCAAGAGTATCTCAACACTATTTTAAAAAGTGTTTGATTTATTCGTTTTAGCTTTGGGGACTGCTGTTCCCATATGGATTTTTCCAAAGACTTAAGGTCTTACCTTGGGTTACTTGCACTGAGTGTGGATAAGCCATGACTGTTTAAGCATGCTGTCAGATCAGAATCGAAGGTGTAACTAATGTAGCCATCAAAGGATCTCTAAAACCGACAGACTGCCTCTGCAGGACTTTGTAATCTGTTTTATTCATAACATTATTAAGATGTAAGTATAGCTTAATTTTTATCATAAAGCATATAAATGAAAGCAGTTGCAATTCAAACATGGGGCTTTGATGGAGGGCGCATTGAAATAATTGAAAAGACTCACACTGGTTCCACTGATCATGGATGAATATCAAACACCACATGACATCCTACTGTGATTACTTGTTTTAATGAAAAAGTTCGTGATTAATTTGTGAAAAATTTGTGAAGATTTATAATGTGCACAGGAAAGAAGGGTTAAGAAAACCAGGAAAAATATTTGTTATATAAATCAAGGTTTTTCTAGTGTGGGAAGTGGAAGAAGGGAAAACTTGTAAATTTTTTTCTTTTTGAACAGAGATCCCAAGTAAATAACCTTCCATTTCAGATGACTTGATTTTTCAGGTTGGATGGCTGGTGGTTTCTTTTACCAGTCTGTATTTCTTTACCAGATCTTGATTTCTTTTCTCTATCTTGTTCTTGTATGAGGTCAGAAGGGAATAATTGAGGAGAAAGAAAAGGAAAGTTGTATCTAGTTACGTTTTGGGATCAGAATTCAAAACCAAAGAGAACGCTCAATACATTTTTTCTCACATGGAAATATTTGTAACAAAGATTTCCATAATCATTATCTACATAAAAAATCCCCATTATTAATAGCAGTAGAAGCAGTGGTATTTGAGGAAAAATTTTCCTCCCTAGTCACTTATTAGAAGATAAATCTTTACAAAATATTGAAATCCAAATTCAAAGAACAGTAAATATGCCTAGCTTTGAGTTGCCACACTTTGAATTCTCTTTCTTTTTTATATATTCAAAATCTTCATCTGCATTGGAAAGCTTGGTCTCAAATAGCTACTTTTTCCATACAATACACATTTTAGATCGCATACTTCCAGGTTTGGCAAATTCACCCCAGGATGAGTTCATTCTCCCCTCTTTTAAACCCTCACATGTCACTCTGCATCCCTACCCCTGCTATGTTCTGTTTGACTGGAGCATTGAATTTCTTGCTCACAGATTACCAATCACAGGGAAAGAAGCTGGAATGAGATTAGACTTGATGCGCTGGGGTGCTGTAAGCAATCTCCATGTACACACATGTGTATGTGTCTAGATCCCATGCACGGACACAGAATAAAAAACCTGAAGTTTCAGGTACTTTTTACTGGTGAAATAGCTGCAGGGTGACTGAGATGAATCAAATGACTTGAAAGAACAAAAGTTCAGGGAAATAGGCACAGCAATAATCCCTGTGATTTGTGAACATCGTGAAGGATTTACCACATTCTTGCATCAGTTCACATGATAAATTAGCTTTGGTCACCGCCTTCTGACTCACCATGAGAACTGATTTGCAAACCTGAGGTATCGGAATCTTAAATTATTCTGTTTATTATTGATGAATAGAAAACCATTGTATTAACATTCCCTTATTTTTATTTAAGATTTAAGATTGACTGAAAATGAAAGTTGTTAAGGTAAGTGTTCAAGTTGTACTTGGCATATATTATTTTCTTCTATTTGCAATTCCCAACACTGTCTTTCAGCCTTCCCTTATTTTAACTGTTCTTTTTTTCCCCAGCTCTTCAGATATGCAACAGCTTCATTTCCCAAACAAAGAAAAACTTCAAATTCTCGTAAAATCTGATGTTTTCCGCCCAGCTACAGCTTCCCCTTGGTAATTTGCTTTTGTATATGACTGGAAGGTCCTGGTTTCATGTTCCCTGTTCTCAAAGGAGTGTGTCAAAATCCCCTTCCCATTCTGGCCTTGTGCCACTGTTTATCCACAGGCACTGGCATATGCAACGGGTGCTGTATTGAATGGAGCTCCTCATGTTTTCCCCACAAAAAGCGATCTGCTGATTCACCTTGAACTCCGCCCAGGGGATGAGTGCGATAACTTTAGTATACTGTGCTGTCCCACAACAACAAGGACTATCTGCAATGGAAAGAGTAACATGAAAGAATGGAGAGGGAAAGACTGTGTTTCATGAAACCAAGAACCTGCTGTGAAGGTAAGTGTTTAAAACTTGTAGAAGGACACTGTCAAATTACCATGACTTGCTATTGCATCTATTATAAAATCATAATAATAGAGAGGGCACTTCTGTCTGCTAAAGTAATTACTTGCTATGTTGCTTATAATTAAAGAAAAATAAAAACCATATGACAGAACCAGCGATTCAAGCATCTAATAAGCTTTGATAAACGGCTTCTGTAGAGCTTGTGCAAATACAGATTAACTTTAAAAATGCTATTATCCCCAGCAGACAGATGTTCAACTACTGAAGTCGAGAGACAATCACAGATAGTAGATTGCATGCTGAGTGGTGCTGAAGGGTTGTCAGTGAAGATACACATGTTGAGGACTTTGAATAGCTCTCCCTGGCTCTCTCAGTGCCAGAAGCCTCCTTTTGACAAATCTGCATCACATTTGAAGGAACAGTGAGGAAAAGTACCTTACCCAGTCAATCTCTCCTGGGACATGTCACACTCATGGGAAGACACAGAGTTTGTTCATTTGAGGTGGTCATGGCTTGAGGTTGACCTGATGTTACCTGTGTGGTTTCTGTAGCTTTAGTCACTCAGTACAATAAAAGGCTCACTAAAATTTTGAATCTTGACTGTCAGGCTGTACCTTTTCTTTCTCAAATGATACCAATGCACAGAGAACAATGCTAGAGTCACAGAATTTCTTCTGTCCAGGGTAAATGTTCAGTCTAGGGACCAAGTTAGGGCACAAAATCCCCTTGTCTGTTGTAGTGAAAAAGCTTATATCCTTCCTACATGCTTAAAATTATGATACAGATGTTGTGGTACTTTCCTTAGTAATCATATATATGGTAGATCATTACAACAGTTTTAGGAAAACCCAAAGTTTCAATTGCTTCTCCTAGTTTATGTTTTTGCAGTTTCTAAATTTTTTGAACTGGAAATAGTTAAGTCAGCTCTCACTTTAGTTTGCAGCCTTGTCTGTGTAGTCTGCAGTAGGCACTGAGGCTGACAAACAGTTATGAAAAACTAGATGAGGAGATTAATTTGCTAATGATTTATTAACATATTTATGTATGGGGGGAAAAAAAAGGAAAAAAAAGTCACGGTATGGCTGAAACCCTGTCTTAAACCCTAAATTTTACTCAAAACTAACCTGTTAACATCCAGGCAATTGCTATATTAAAAAAAAGTTAAAATGTTACTATTTGCTCCAGTTCTTCAATGTCCTGAATTATTAGTGGAGGCCGAAGAAGAATGAAAAACTGAGCCCCAGACGGTGATGAATATTTCTATGAGAAGTGCTAAGCAATTGCAATAAATCATTATGAAAAGTGGGGAACGTGTGAAACAGGCAACAAATAACTGGAGGGCACTTTTTTGTTACCGGTCTGTATGAACGTCTGCTTGTAACCATGGCAACTGGAAGGCCACGTTTACAGCATTGCTACCAACAAATATTGAAGAGCACCTTACAGCACTTTTCTCATTCAAGCAATATTGGCTGCTTTCCCTGCTGTGCCTTACAGACACGTCCTCTGACCCCAAGCTCCTTTCTTCACAGGAACAATCTGCAAGAGAGCCAGCTAAGCCCTACAAGTCTGCATTCCTCACTCCTCTCAAGTGGACTGGCACGCAGCATTCCATTTTTCTCATTATTTACTCTGTTTTCAGTGATAACATTGAAGTTTTACAAAGTGGTCCAGCTTACCCACGTGGGACAGGAGGATAACTCTGATTTAACAAAGAGGCAGTGTCGTCCAGAAGTGCAGTAAACATTGTGATAATCAAAGGTCAAATGATGCACTGAGATGTTCATGCCCACTTACTTTTGGTCACTGTACCAAAGCATTCTGCAGTGCTCTGGAACAAACATTTTGGAATAAAGGTAACAAAAATTCAGTTTCTTCTTTTCTTTTGTCCATAGACTCCCTAAGTGCTGTCTGGATCCATGTCTTAAATTAAATGATTACAGGCACTTTGCCTGTAAATGTACATTCTCTAACATATGGAATTATTTGAAATCTAACATCAATTCTAAAGTCCATATTTTTTTGGTGGTGGTGCTGGTCTTTTTCCTTATTGGCCTATAATACTCTCTAGATCAGAAACCGTTTCCTGTTTTCATCAAACAGATCTCCAAATAACAAAACTATGAGTAGAAACCATGTCTCTGGCAATCTACATTAGAGGTTTTGGTTAGTGGAATGGAAGTAACAATGTGTTTCTGGTATAATATATATGTATGGCAGCCAGCTGTTGAGGTCAGAAAAAAAACCCTGGCACTATGCCAGACATGTTTGCCAGACGTACTTTATTTCTATTTGCAGTGATAAAGAGAAAAATGGAATTTTTTACAGGCTAATAACTTTTTGATAACGTAGAGATTCTAACACTGTGTTTTGGAAAATGTGGAATCATAAAATATCCTGAGTTGGAAGGGACCCACAAGGATTTTTGAAGTCCAGCTCCTGGCCCTGACAGGACAGCCACAATGATCACACCATGTGACAGAGTAAATATAAATCATCAAGGATCATCATTGTTTTCATTTTTCTGCCATGGTAAATTGAAATTACCTGTATTTGAGTCAGTTTGGAGTCATAAAAGCAAATTAATATAAACAATTGGTGCTTAGTACTATAATTTAATCTTCATAGTGAATTTTAAATCTTTCTGCTGCATGAATTGTTATTAACATTAAATTCTTCATCCAGATGGAAATTTCCTATATAATAGGACTTGTTTTTCATGGAATGTGATAGTAAAAAATAAAAAAAAATTACAATGATTGTTCTGATTTTTCCACTAATATTCATCAATAGCCATATTTCATTCCTAGTACTTAGTACTTATCCTGCATGGGTTCTCAACACTCTTTATTCTGTACCTATGTTTTCCTCTGTGATATAGAATCTATTGCCAAATTTTATGAGAAAAAGGAAAAATATTATAATGGTTGAACTGATCAAATTCACAATCATTTCTGGGGTTTTTGAAATCTGAATGGCAAGCAGATTCTGTAAACCCATCTCTTACACTTGCTTCTCACTCTAGGAGTTTAGTTAGCATCATGAAATGCCCACATTTGGCATGAATAAGAATCTATCAAGTAAAATAATTTTTTTTAAAAATCCTACTTTTAAGAGAAATTGCTCTGAGTTTGGAAGCACTTGCTTCAGCAGTTGGCAATTCCACCTTCACAGTCAAATATACTAGTATAAAAAACTCTTTCAGTCCCTAAATGCTGATTTGATAAAAAGAATGTGAAAGAGGAACTGTGATTTTAATTTTCAAGGAGCTGAGGCCTCACAGTTGGTGCAGATTTAATTTAAAATATTGAGTTTTCACTACTTTGGGGGTCCAGGTTGTGCTGTTTTCTATAATTGCCCTGATGCACAATTACCTAGAATTAAAGAATTCAAAATATTTAAAGGAAAGAAATGAAACCAAGATAATGTCAAAATCATTAAATCCCCAGCTGGGAGGAAGAACCACTCTCTTCCAGTTCCTGGAAAAAAGTCAAAGCTGCCACAAAGTGCAAGTCTTCCAGCTACTTGAAACTAATAACTAGACCTTTGTCGTGTCAAGAGCTGTGAAGGACAAATGCAAGCTGTATACTCCCTGAAATGTCTGGATTTGGGGGGTATCCATAGCTGGGATTTTTTAATCTGCTTTACTTACAGGAGAGCTGCTAAACAGCCTGAGAGACATCCTGCTGAGAGACACTCTGGCCTTTATCCCAAGCACTGCCTACCTCTCACTATATTCCACTGTGCTTCTTGGGAGTTTGCAACAAGGTAAAGCAGATCTTTATAAATGAGCATGAAAATGCTGCAGGTGCGCAAAAGCTCTCCCTCAATAGATACTGTGTGTGCAGAGACTCCTGCTCACCTGCTATACAAAAGCAAGCATAACATGAAGAACATATAGAGTATTAGGCTGTTTTTGAATCAAGACCCTGCGTTATTAGACTAAAAAATACAGGTTTTCTTCCAAATACCAAGTGTTTGATTCTTATTTATAGGCCTAGCTCACTGAAAGGAAATGTCCCTCTATGTACAATCGGGTGGCTGACGTCCTTTCATATAATTTTAATTTTACTTTTTCTGAATGGGAACTGGCCGGGGAATTGCGCAAAGACATTTCTGTCTCCCAGCTTCCTATTTCATATGACTGAAGCAATGAGTTCAGCACAGCATGCTGGAGAAAGGGCAGATTGAACAGATGATTCAGAGGTGAGATGAGGACAAATGTATGTTTGGATTGGGGGGTGGGGAGCGGGTGGTGCTTGAGTTAACTTTTACAAGGCTTTCACAAATAATGAATTTTATTTTTGTTTTCAAACTCAGCTTGTTTTCCTGAGTATGAAAGAATTGCTGGAAAAATTGTTTGCATGCAGCTACTTTCATAATTAGCAACAACAATTCATTATATAAATTCCACACAGCTACTACTTTTTCTCACCAATGTTAAATAGTTTAGTTGAGCACATGCTATATATGTCCTGATTTGGTTGATTTAAAAATATTTACCATATTCTGTACCAAAACAATATGGAAAACACAGCTTTGACTCAGCAGAGATTTTAGTAGTAAATAGCTCAGAATAATTACTTAAGAGAGGTTTTAATCTGCTTGATCATGAAATATTCATGGTCATACATAAGAATAAATGTCAGTACTGCAACATCTTTTGATATCTAGGACATTACCTGTGAATTGCTCGAGCAAGTATTTCCTTGCAAAGGCTTAAGTAACATTTCTGCCTGCAGGAATGTGCTAAACAGCTTTGTGTGTGGTGCTATCCTGCACTTTCCTGTAGCAAAAATCCTCTTGGCTGAGGTTATGATTGTTATTCTCATCACTGGCTTTTGTAAAAACAAGGGTAATGCTTGCTGGTGAGCGTGGGTTTGACTTTTGAGCCCTGTAAAAAACTTGCACAATACTCAACATCTTACATTTGCATGTAATCTTAGTACAAGACAAAGCTCTTTCTTGTTTAAGGCTGTCTATTGTACAGGTACCATATCCTCAAACTAAATGGAGAAAAGTTAGAAGTTTCATGGGAAAAAAAAATTAAAAGTCTCCCTAGTTGTCAGAAACATTAATTCTGGATGTTGCTTTTCGTTGAAATTCACATTCAATATTAAATTGTCTGTTTACATCCAGATGCAAATAGCACACTCAGTAGGCAGTGAGAATTCATGCAGGGAGCATGGAGGTTTGCAGTGGGCTGCTTAGCAATAGTGGGCCAATTCCCAGCTGGAATAGCTGGAGTAGCTCCTAGTGAACTTTACATCTACTGCATGTGTCCTAGTGATTATACAGCTCCAAGCATTTGCACGGATCAGTGTCAGGAGACAGTGTGAGGGTAAAAGAACATTTGGTCTGATTCAGTGCTGACATTTTTATGTGAAAAGTGATGAATATTACTATTTTTCACTACTGCTATGTTGTTGTTAATCATGAATTATTACTGTTATTATTTTTATTGTTATTATTAAAGCAAAAGCCAATGTAGACAAAGCCTAGGCATACATTATGACCCACAGATCAGCTGCTACCAGGGGATGAGGTATCATCGCAGCACTGGGACTGGGCTAGCGAGTACAGAACAGCTTTGCACTGCACACATGCATCATAGAGCTGTGCTTGTGGCACCCTCACCCTTTGGAGCACCACTGAGCTGTTGGTGAGACCCATCTTGTATCTTGTTGTTGATGCTGGAAATTATTTGATGCTGTTCTGGTGGGCTCCACCTGAACCCACTCAGATGACACATGAAGCAAGGTTTGCATCCTTTTCAGCCCAGGCACTGCAGCTATGAGCCCCACCTGAAGGCTCTGTGTGAATAATGCACTCCCCTTTCCTCTGGCCATCAGCTGGTGAAACAGGGGTCAGAGTGGAGCCCAGTGTTTCTAAGTGGAGTTTGTTCATTCAGTACATCAGTGAATTGTGAACCTGTGTTTATAAACCTGCTCAGAGGAACAAGCTGTCTTCAAGTCAGCCTTAGTAAATATCGGAATCTGATGCCCTATCTCTGATAAGAGATACCTTTATCCACCACTGGGGTTTTTTTAAATTCAGAATGGTTTGTTTCAGGTACAGCGTAAACTATATGCATTGTTACTCTACACAAGTAAGCATATCAGAGTCTAACCCAGGTTCTGCTAACAATCTGTTGATAATAAAAAAACCCACTTCTTTCAGATCTACATTAAATTGTCTTTTTTGGGGTGAAACCAGTTAGCCACATAACTGTATAATGCTCAAGTCTCATGGGAGGCTAGAAACATATTTTGTTAAATGCTTCTAAATATGTCAGAGGAGATTTGTGCTTATTAATTAACACCTGGAGAAGATTATTTCAAGAACACATGTAGGAGTGGTCTATTTAATTAGGGACTATCAGAAACCTTAGATCAACATAGTCTGATGTACATTAATTTTTTGATGTCTATTATTTCATCTAGACACAGTATTTATTGAAATACTTGACCTAGCTGAGGCTACAGGGACTCTTCCTGTCTCAGCCAATTTAGCATGTTGGATGTTACAGAGTTACCAAGACCATCTAAGATTAAGAATAAAAAAATAAATAAAAATATTAAGGGAATATTATGATCAAGTAGACCGGCTAGCAACATCATATTTTCATTAATTAAGAAGAAGAAAGTAGATCATTAATACTGACCACAGATTTTTTTTTTCTACTGCTTTGTTTCCTTTTTTTTTTTTTTTACATTAATTCATTTGCTATAGTTATTCCTTTTGCTGGCAGTGAATAGATGAGTACCTGATAAATTTTAGAGTGTGATAGCAACCTGGCATAAATAAACCTTCTATGTTTCCTGTCTTTCTCCTGAAAAGAGGATAATTTGTACCAGGGATTCCAACAGATATAAATGTATAGTAAATGAGCTTGTATGTTTCTCAAGTTAGACTGATCAAGGTCTGCATCATAGTGATCTAGTTTTTAGGTTACTGTCTCAGGTGATGGCCTCAGAAATATGTCACCCTGTGTTTTCATGGAAAATTTCAGTACCATGAAGAATTTGCCCTTTTTATTCACCAATCTTTTCATTGTTCTCCTTGATTGCTTCCTGAAGTACAAAATACTTAAGAAAAACTCCCTTTAGCCACTCATAGAGTCTCATATTCTGTTTCTATGCAATCATTTTAATAAAAGCAGTAAAATACAGACGAGTCACCATTGTAATTTCTTGTTATCTTTTATAAATAAAAAAGGAATTTAGTAGTAGAGTGGACTAGACACCTGAGCAGGAAATTCTAGCACAGTATGAGCAAGCTCAGGCTTTTTACTCTACCAACAGCGCCATTATAATAAATTCCCTGCTCCTGTATCCTGCTCCTTTATTAGACCCCTGCCTCTAATGTTCCCTATTTCTGCTCCCAGCTGTGTTGGTTCTGTGCAGGTCCAGAGTAATTCATTGTCAGGAAAGAGTACTTTTAAAGTAGGATGGATCATATGAGGTGCACATTCTATGTGTGGAAGGATGTTATTTTAAAAACATTCTCCTTGCTAATGAATATTAGAAAGTTATCCTTGAGACATGGAGGCAACCTCAGATGGAGCAGATGGGGAGAGAGGAGAGTGGGGTGGGAGGGAAAGAAGATATGCAGGCAGGATGTGGAAGCTGATTTCTCACTTCCCGACTCCAACATCCCCAAGGAAAAGGATTTACTCTGTCTGTGTCCTACTGCATGCAACATTTTACAATTCTGCACTTCTCTGAAATTAAAACATTTGTAAACACCAAATCTGAAAGAAAACCTGCTGCACTGTCCTTCTTCTCAGATTCTTGACGCTGGTGGTCAGAGTTTCGCAAAGGAAGCTTATTCTCGTGTACCATTTATATAGGAAAATCTTTACTGAAAACACAAACCTAAATCTTTCATTTATACAACAAATAAGAAGATAATGGATTTTTAAATTTCTCCTAGTATTTTCTAATTAGTTCAATTATTAATTTGACTAAGTGCCATATCCAGGGACATTTAAGGAATCCTGCTCCCATCCTTTGGTCAATTTCAGTTAGAGGGACTGCAAACTGATTAGAAAATATTTGTTTTCAGTCTGGCTCTGTACAACATAATATCATGAACACATTTTTTTCTAAGTACCAGGTTCAGACTTTTAAGGAAAGTTTTATTCCCAGTAAGAAATCAAGCTCTTAACAGCCTATTGACTTTGAAAATTTCTAAGAATTAATCAATGGATTATTGGATGGACTTGAATCAAGAGCAAACTCATTTTGATTCGAAGCCCAATCATTTCTGTTCATACCAGTTAGTTGTTTTTAAACGAGGATATGATTCAGTAATTTTACAGAAGCCTATGAAAGATCAGTCAGCTACACAGATATCTATGAGGGTAATGTGCTGACCTAGAATATCAGCATGTCATTAGAACCAAAAATTAGAGAAGTTTTAATAACTTAAAGAAATTATAGAATCATTCAATCAGTTGAAAAAAACCTTCAAGATCACTGAGTCGAATTGCAAACCTAACAGGGACAAGTCCACTGCAAGAAAGATTAAAAAAAATCTTGGAAACATGAAATATATCATTGATAAACTAATACAAAAATTTTGAATAGAATAAAATAAGATAAAATAATTATGAGAATATGCATAACAGATTATTTGAATGTTAGTTACATAGGACAGGAAAAATACTTATGTGCTCATCTCTATTCCTAGCTAATAAGTATTGCAATCTCTTATGTGTATTCCTATAATCATAAATTCTGTAATAAAAAACCCAACTAATGTAGTGGAACTTTTTTTTCCTTAATCTTAAATGTTTCAGTAGTAAAAACATAATACAGAAATCAGGCTAAGGGAACAGCAAAGAAATACAAGGGGAAAAATCCCCAGGGTGAATATGTGCTAGAGAAATATTTATTTTAAAATAGGTCATCTTTGCATCAATTCTTTGATAAATGTTGTCATTGTTAAGTGTTATGATAATGCTTAAGAATATCAACTCGGGACTGAAGTACATGTGCAGCTTTTTAAAAAAACCCTGTTCCTTCTCTAAGGTATTTACCATTCTGTCAGATGGCATTAAGGGTAAAGAGACAAATAGAATGGGAATAAAAGAAGAGGTGATGATATTCAGAGAGTTTAGCAGAAAGGGGGTGTGTCAATGCTCATTTCACTTCTTTCATACTAACATATTCAATTTATACCTCTGCTCATTTCCTGGGTAGCACTCAGGAGGAACAAACCCCATTTTCAACCTAGAAATAAGTGTTAATAGAAAAAAATGTTGGTTTTTTGCGGAGGTTCTTGTCCCACAACTGGAACGCATGGAACCATATACTGTGTCCAGCTGTTGGTTCACATAATGTGAACACAGAAGATTACTGTATAGCTTCCAAACTACCAAGGCACTGTATAATATATTGTATTATTATGTATTAATATATGCAGTAATATATGTAGCAATGCATGTGTCAATAGAATATTACAATAGAGATAGATCACAAGAACATATTCCTGATGAATATAATTCTTTGCATGTATCCTCAGGGTGATACAAGCAATTTGAAAAGAGCTCTGACACAATGACCCACTGAAGAATATGAAGGAAATGTACGGAAGATGTGCAGCACTGCTGTGGAATATTTTACAGATAATTATTTTGAGTATTGGTAATTGCTAAGTTATTCCATTGAAACAATATTTGTAAACATATCCTAGACCTACATAAAATTAGAAGTAGGCTCTCTGACCTATATCCCATCAGATGTAGGAAAAGCAGCACTTCACATTATACTCTAAATACCCTCACTGAAAGTTGTAGACATGAACATTTTTTCCAAGCTCCCCTTTCCCCCCCCCCCCAGCAATGATGAAGTGGAAAGCATTTTGATGGGAGACATTTTTCTCTTCCTGACTTACCACTTCTTCTGAGTATTGGTAAACTGCTTACTGATTACTGACTGCAAGGACTGATCTGCTCTATGCTCGCATGCTTGGAGTTAATCAAAGGACACCTAGGATATGAAATGGGAATGCTTTCTGATTTTCTGTGCCTTTGTATCAAAACAAGTACAAGTTTAGCTCATTTTGTCCCCATTTAATAACTGTCAGGGTGAGACACAGGTAAGAGGTATTTCAGCCTGAAATGCCTGTGCCTAATACAAAATAGAAGACAACAACCTGTTTGCTGCCACTTCTTTTTGAACTGAACATCGTATTATTTGCAAATCCCTGAAGAATTCAATGCATCAGACTGCATCATACCACATATGCTTCCCTTGGTCTAATCAGAATAGATGAATTTTTCTCTCTGCTGCTAACTGTGACAGAGACACTTAAGATATTACATCTTTACATCTTTACATCTTTAATGCTTATTATTTGGTCCATGATTAACTGAAAGCTAATAAAAAAAGTATCACCATCCATATTCTTTACAGATCCTTCTTATAGCCAGAAGAAAATGTTTCTTCTACTTTAAAGAACAAACACCTTCTTGGAGTAGTCTACCTCAATAGCTCACTGACTGGGCATGACTAAGAAACTAACTTTAGAAAGAGATTAGATTAGATCCTTAATCAAAGGAGTGTGAAGGCAGTGATTGAACCAATAAAGGAACAAGAACACAACAGGGTTTAGATCTGAAGAGGCGAGGAGCATGTCCCTTGATTTCACATCCTTCTCACCCCTTTCATAAGGACATATGCGAGCCTGAGGGGGTAAATAGTCTCCATTTGCTCTGGCAATTAGAGGTGAGGGTGAGATATGAGGGAACCCATGGGCCCCACAAGCTCTTCAGAGGTAGGTGACAGGTAAGCCCTTGCACGGCTTACTAGAGAAACAGCCCAGAGTCATGTCAAGGATTTGAACCTCCACTGTGCATATTCATCTGTCTTCTCATTCCTCCTCATAGCAAGGAGTGCTAGATTCATTACCAGAGTGATTCATACACTGTCAGGGGGTTCATTGCATGGCAAAAGTTCACTTAGATGCCTGAATGGGAAAATTAAATATTTTGGGGAGATTTCTCTTCATAACATCGACACTAACAAAAGTCTTGACCCACCACTTGGGATGAATTTCTGTAATCTTTTTTTGTTTTCCTGTGTGTTGCCACTGTTTTTATACTACAGACATGCCTTCAGAGTACAGGCTACTTTAATAATATTCTATTCTGAAATGACTGAGCATGGAAAACTGTAACTGGAAGAAAATAAAAATACTTCGGAATATAATGAAAGTTTTCCCTGTAATACTGTGGACAAAAAGATGTTTTGATTTATGACAAACGTGATGGGATCTACTGAAACTCTGAGGTGCACAGATAAAATGACAATTGTATTGTATCCAGTCTACTCTGAATATCTGCTGTACCTTGGCTAGTAGATGATCCTGATTCATATATACAAAGTATTAAAAGCAGTATTTGGAGTACAAAACTGGCACTCTTCTTGGATTTTTCTGATGGTTGCCAAAGGACGTTTGACATAATCTTCATAACTTCTGCTGCAGTGAGAGAAGAATACTTCATTAGGATTTATCTCGAGTACTAAGGACGTGTCTAGAGTACTCTTGAATCCCAACAATAAAATCTTGTTAAAGCAAAGTTTTATGAACAAGTACCGCACCTTTGGTCTCCATCAAAATAACATTTTTCAAGTGAGTAAAAGCCTGGGATTTAACATGGAAGCTGATTTAAATGTTTTTGTATCAATTATTGCAGACATATCTGCTTTTATAGTAATGGCCTTATTTCATACTTCACCATATTGAGTCATATAGGGTGTTAGACACCTATACAAATATGTAAGTTCCACAAAGATAAATATATTTTTGTATTCAAAAAATGTTTCATGCACTTCCAAGCTTTGAGGATTTTTCAAAGCTTTAGTTGTCATATCACATTAATAGGTAATAGGGGAAGATGACAGGTTTAAAGAAATAGATAAAGAAAAGGAGTCACAGTTATTAAAAAGAAGAATTCTCTAATTAATTCACTTGCAAAAGGAATCTTTCCTGTAGGAAGAGCATCTGGATATTGGAAGAAATAAAACACATGGTAATGTATTTGTAAGATAATGAAATACATATTCTTTTAAATATGTTGAAAAATATGGCAGATAATGTACACTTTTTAGAAATGTCTATAAATATTTATCAATTAAATATATTGAAACATATACTTGTCAAGTATATGTTTTGTCTCTGAAAAAAGAATTCATAATGTGAAATGCTTAGCAGTCTTACTAGATGACTCAGAGGAACAGGATTTCTGAGCAGAATGTTGTGTGTGACTTCCATTGATTTCAACAAGAGAAGGATTTTCATTTTAAAAGTACAGAAGCAATACTGCCTTGTTTCTGTAACTTATATTGAAAAGCATCATCAGTTAGTCACCCTTACACTGGCACTCTTTATTACATCCGGAAGCTCAGTAACTACCTGGACAGACAGAAAGACTCTTTTCAAATTTCTTGCTTATTTATCCAAAACTGTGGTACTCCCAATCAGTTCTGACTGAGATGTCCCTTTTCTGCTGGGAAAATGACTGTTTATCTTCATCCCTACCCAAAAATAGAGAAGAGAGTGGCAAACAAGAGGAGTATGGAGAGGTGATTATTTACCAATTTGCCACTGTAGTGGGGAAGTGTTTTTCTGTGGGATACTGACTGTCAGTGTGATTTGTAGATTAAGCTAAAGTTAATGAGTCTATCCTTGGTCTCCGTAGAGACTGCTTAGAAATAAATGGCTCCTCCTTTTCACTTAGAACAAGCTAAGTAAATATGTTCCTCTGTGTTTTCTTAAGGCTGAATGCAAGAAAAAATCACCAAATTGTCTTGTCCCACATCAAAACAATAAAGACATTCTGAGATAATTGTCCCTTGGTTTCTCTTTCTGTCTGGATATGAGAAATTCAAATCAGAAATACATCAGGCTTTATTAAAATTTTCTAACTCTCATGACCCAATTTGAATTTCTGAATTTTGGATGTCTGCATCTAAGATGTTCACCTCAGCTTAGTAAGAAATAGAAAAAGGATGGCTGTTAGCTCTAGATCTATCTCTTCTAAGACACAGATATCCGACAGTACTGCTCTTCATTCACTGTTTCTATCATTTTCGGGAGGATTGGGGAAGACTGATAACAGCAAAGATCCAGAAGCAAATAAACAAAATGGTGGTACATTAAATGGAGACAGAGGAAAATCCACTAGGAAACATGTATTCCTATTTTTTTAAGTTCTATAAAACAGATAACAAGTTGAAATTAATCCAAGAACTAAAGCATTTTCATTAAAAATATTACCAGGGAATATTCAGTTAGGCTTATCATCCACCAGGAGAGCTGGAGCAGACAGCCTTAGCAAGTCATCTACAAGTTTTTTGTTAGTTACCTCCTTCACTCTGCTTTAATCTGGGGGCAGAGATATGCACATCCAAATCATGACTGACTTGTATTCTATTGCTAGACATGAAAGAGATCTGTCTGCATCCAAGTGCTTTTAAGTGATAGACTCCACATAGCAATGGAAGACACAGGGAAATATCCCTAAAAAGAAGAAGAAAGGAAACTTCTTAGTTTCCTTGCCCTCATTCTCCTTTTATTTTTGTTCAGATTAACAGAAAATTTTTTAGTGTTTGTACTGCTTTTGGATGGGATGATTTTATTCATAGTAACTTATGCACAGAGTTATATTTTGGATTGGTGACCAAAACAGTATTGATGTTTTAGTTGTTGCTGAGCAGTGCTTACACTGCATCAAGGGCTTCTCTGTTTCTCACTGCATCCCACCAGCCAGCAGGCTGGGAACGCACAAGAAGCTGAGAGAGGACACTGAGGAGACAAAAGACGCTGACTGATCAGAGGGGTATCCCGTGCCATATGATGCTGTACTCAGCAATAAAAGCTGGAAGAAAGAGGAAGAAGAGGGAAAGTTCAGACTGATGGTGTTTGTCTTCCCAAGGCACTGCTAATGCTTGATGGAGCCTGGGTTTCCTGAAAACGACTGAACATCTGGCTGCCTGTGGGGAGTAGGGAAGGAATTCCTTGTTTTACTTTGCTTGTGCTTTACCTATCAAACTGTCCTTATCTCAACCCACAAGTTTTCTCACTTTTACCCTTCAGATTCTCTCCCCATCCTGGTGCAGAGGAATGAGTAAGTGCTTTTGTGTGGCTTTAACCCCCTTCCCAGAGTTAACGCACAACAGTGTTCTTAATCAGACCATCTTGGATGGTGGATTAACAATGTAGAAAATTCCTAAATATTTTTTTTATTAATTTAAGGAATATAGCTCCCTTGAAACTTAGCTTGTGTTCTGGAATTATACTACTATCCAGACAGAATTCTAAATATTATGAAAATCACATAGAGTAATATTCTTTATGTTCAGCAGTGAATTTTGAACTTCATTATCTTGACCGATTTAATTTTCAAATATAATTAATTAATCACTTGCCAAAGACAAGTGATTTTTAGTTTAAAGCCATTAGAAATCTGGAAAATATGTCCAAAGCCCAAGTAGCATAGTAATTGAACTTACTTTTATGTCACTTAAAATGCACACTAAAAGAATAATTTCACTGGGGACAAAAAATTGCTTCCTGTCTATAACCACATGTCACTATTAAGAAGTTTCTGAGTTAATTTTACAACCTTTTAAAAGTAATCATGGAAATGCTGATGCACCCCCAGGGAATCAAGCACACGAAACCTAAGGGAGTGGCGCTGCAATCCTCTGGGATGGCCTTTGCTTCCTCACATGTCACTGTCAGCTGGTAGTGACAGCTGTCATGTGTGAACCAGAGTGTCCCAGAGCACAAAGGAGCTCCATCACAGAACTTCACTGGTCCTACGTGGGAAAGCAATTGCATATGAGATGCTAAAAAGCAAGAAGAATGCATAGAGATGGCTGAGAGCATCTATTGCTGACTGATATAAAAGACTCTCTATTTCCTCTTCTGCATCAGGTGGGTTTAAGTGACAGGCTCCACAGGACAGCAGGAGCCAGAAGGAAATATCCCTGACAAGTAGGAGAAAGTAAAAAAGTAGGAGAAAGCAAGGCCAGTGAGTTGGATTGTAAAGATGCCGTTTCCAGCTTTGTTCTGAATGGATAGTTATGCAAGATCAGCTCACATTTTTCAAGGCAAGGAAAGTACATTTCCACAGTTGAAAAGTGACCTGGCAGAGTGCACACAAATTTCAGTTTTGTGGATGGTTAGAAAAGAATGCATTTGAGGCTGGAGTTACATTGCAATCACCAGTAGGGCAGTATAATTTAGCTTTTTGGAAAGGTACAGTACACCTCAGCCAGCTCACTGAAGTGCAAGTGGCAACCTCCCATGTCAGCACAGTGAGCAGTGCATGTGTTTGCTTCTATTTCCTGTACATGAAACATTGCAATTGTACTCAGCTACCATGAGCAGAAAATTTGGGTCTCCATATTGGGCTGAGGGAGTAAAAACAAAACCAGAATGAAATTCTGCAATTGGTATTTTTGAATCTCTTTCCTTTTCTTTCGCAATGTCCAGAGAGGGGATTCTACTGCATCTGTATTTCAAGTCACCTGCTTAAAAAAATAAACAGTAAGTGGAAGAACTGCTGTGTATCTTGAAGAAAAAATTTTTCATTTTTTCCTTTCAAGTACTGCAACACACATTTTTTGTGTTCCAATGGCCATCGGTTGTGATTAAGAAGAGATGGAGAGTATGGTATTCGTGTGGTGAGTCTCTGTAACAGTGTCCTGAAAGCCTTCACAAGCCCAGGGACTTGCCCAGGGCTATTCCACATCCTTAGAAGCAACTCATCAGGAAGTGAAAAATAAATTTACAGGCTGATGTGTTCATGGTTCTTCTTCATTCACAGGAGAGGGTACAGAAAGGTGGCTGTAGAGATATTAATGCATTTATTCATGGCCTGTTTTAAAATAAGTCCGTCCCACAGGACAAACCAGCATTGCTCCAGCTGTGAGATGGTGAGTAAAAAATTTATAATTGCTGCCATCAGATTACAAGCATGATACAGGTCCTGGAAAGTATGCAGACCATATTTTGAAAGCAGGTAAAGCTGCATTTACAGGACAATGGGGCATGCCCATGAGGATTGACAGTGTTTTGTCTTCCGTGCTGTGAAAAGAACAAGATTGATAGAGATATATGCAGTAGAAGAAGGTTTGTTCACAGAGATGTGGTCACACAGTCCCTGCTCCCCTTTCTGTTTTGGCATGGCACTGCCAGATGAAAAGATCTTGGGGAAGAGGTATTGCAGGCTCTTTTCTAGAGTTCTTCACTTGTGTTAACCTGAACCCCAAACCACCTCTGAAAACAGAGTAGGTAACAATACTACAGGGATGTTCTGAAGCACAGAACCCTTTGGTCACATACCCTTAAAGGCAGCTTGGACTCCTCAGCTACAGCACAGCCAGCTATTGTGCCTTCTGATATGCTGTGCTTCACTGCAGATTTGCTCGTGCCTTAGGATGCAGCAGTGTGAAAGTATTTCATTTTCCCTGTGGCAGTGGATGAAAATGCCTTCCTGGACTTCCTAAAGACTATTGAGCTCTGTAATATATCTTTGCAACTGTCAAAAAATACAGCTTGGATGTTCATGGCTATGTCACATGGCTCCATATAAAAATCCTTGCTTCTGCTTTTGATAGAACCTTGCACACAGGCAGGTAATATAAATAGAATCCCAGCCCAGCAGCAGCTTATCCAAGAGTGGAGGATACAAACCCAGCTTTCTGTAACTCATGTCTTTTTGATGCTTGACTGCCTGTAGGTGTGTTTTCATTCCTCTGCTGTCTCCTGTGTGCTCTTAATTTTTTATTTGTAGGTAAAAAGTATGTTTTAGTGTGTTACATCAAATTGAGGAGGTAGAGCTGTCTAGCCAGGCCAGTGTTGTGCTGGGATGTGCTGGAAGTATCAGAAGACCTTGAGATAGTTTATACTCAATAGCTCTTGCATTTTATTGGCTTGCACTTAATGAGGTACTATTGAAGAATTTGGAAGCATGGCCTTGAGGATCATTCAAC